>NC_039363.1:126299676-126936551 GCF_003573695.1 Papaver somniferum | reverse complement strand
GCTTAAGGTACACATGATATGGTAGTAAGTTCACACTAGCTCCTAAGTCAAGCAACGCTTTCTCAACACGGTATTTACCTATTGTGCAAGAAATGGTAGGGGACCCTGGGTCTTTATACTTAGGAGTAGTGGTATTCTGAATAATAGAACTCACCTGACTAGCTAGAAAGGCTTTCTTCTGGACATTAAGCTTTCGCTTTCGCGTACACATATCCTTGAGAAACTTGGCATAAGAGGGAATCTGCTTAATTGCATCTAGTAGTGGAAGGTTGATAGTTACCTGCTTAAAAACCTCCAATATATCATTAAAATTGGACTCCCTCTTAGTTGGAACTAGCAGCTGTGGGAATGGGGCTCTAGGGACAAATCTGGGCTCAATATGACCCTCATTGGTCTCTTTAGAGACTCTATCAGTCTCCTCAGTTTCTGGTTCAGAAGGGTGAACTACAGCATGTTCACTATCAGGCATGGAAACCTTGTTGTCTATCACTCTACCACTCCTAAGGGTTTTAATAGCATTCACATGATCAGATGGTCTTTCACCTATTTCATTAATTCCTCTAGGGTTGGGTTGAGTCTGACTAGGAAACTTACCTCTTTCTCTTAAAGACTCATTTATCTGACTAACCTGGGTTTTCAACTCGGAAATAGCCTGAGAGTTAGCCTGACCTATTCTCTTATTTTTTTCTAAACCTTGAAACAGATTGCTGAAACTGCACAGTGTTACGAGTTAACACAGCAAGAGACTCTTCTAAACTCATAATCTTCTTATCTGAAGGGTTCTGAAACTGTGCCGGAGCTGAAGGATTCTTAGTATAGCCAAAACCTGGGGGAACCTGAGCATTACTAGACTGACCTTGATTCTGGCCCTTGGACCAAGAAAGGTTTGGATGGTTTCTCCATCCAGGGTTATAGGTTTCTGAATATGGGTCAAACTTCTGTCGGTTATCAAACCTAGTGTTGTTATAAAGAGCATTGGCTTGCTCTTCAACACATGGCCTTCCCAAAAAGGCTCATTTCTTCCACTACTACCACTAGAATGACCTAATTCTAAGGCTTCTAACCTTTTGGCTATAGCTGCTATTTTGGCATCTGACTCATAAGATCCTTCTACCCTATTAACATTTCCTCTACTTAGAAGAATTGTTTTCTGGGGTTCCCTACTATTTTCCCATTGTTGGGTCTTATCGCGATTTCATTCAAAAATGTCATCGCTTCATCAACAGTTTTATTCTCAAACCCACCTGTGCATAAGGACTCAACCATGGTTGTTGTTGAATAATCTAAACCCTCGTAGAGGATCTGAACTAACCTAACCTCTCCAAACCATGATGAGGACATTGAGATATCAAGTCATTGAACCTTTCTAAGTACCTATATAAAGATTCTCCCTCTTGTTGGGCAAAAGTACATATTTGTGTCCTAATAGACGATGTTTTATGCCTTAGGAAAAACCTATGTATAAAGGCAGAAGTAAGTTGGCCATAGGTTTCAATTGACTCAGAGGCCAAACTATACATCCAAGATTTGGCTTTATCTTTTAAGGAAAAGGAGAATAACCTAAGTTTCAACGCATCATCACTTAGGTTTTTAATTTTCAGAGTACTACAAACTTCTTCAAATTCTCTAACATGAAAATAGGGGTTCTCATTCTCCTTCCCTAAAAACATTGGGAGCATCTGTAAATTCCCAGGTTTCAGTTCATAATTTGCCTCCGTTTCAGCTAACTTGATACAAGACGGACGAGAGGTCCTAGTTGGGTTTAGCAACGCTTTCAAAGTTGCCATTTATGGCACTACCAAAGAACTAGGAGTACTAGGGGTAATTTCCTCACAAAGAGACAGATTCTCAAAACTGAAGTTTCCAAAAACGGGGCTCTCAAAAGAAGAGTCTTCGATCTCCCCGCCTTCACAAGAAGAACTACTAGGTTTGTCACTAATCAAACGACCTAGAGTGTTTCTTTTCCATTCCCGTTTAAAAACTTCGGGCATACAGTAGAAAAAGAAAATTAAAAAGAAAAGTCCTAAAAAGGAAGGGATGTTCTATGCAAACACAAACAAGGCTGACTCCACCACAGCAAACCTACTGATTTCTAGCAAACAAAAAGCATGATGGCTCCACTTAGATTTTTTCTAGACCAACTTATAATCCTTCGAACGGGAATTCGTTACAATTTAAGCAAACCCCTCTGGAATCAATCCGAGTTAAAGTAAGTTGAATAGAGGCGAGGGAAGCTCGGTAGATCTTTGATACCCAAGGCCTCACCGATATTCAAGGCGGCGCAGTCACGCATTCAACTTACAGAAACTGTCAAGAACTTCGAAGTATGCTTAAAAGAGTAACCAATATTTTTCGAATGACTTTCCTGTTAAGCTCGTTACCCTATCGGTCTCGTTCTAGTCAAAATTTTAGGCTTAGGTTCGCGTTTGGTGTCGTTTTCCTAAGGCGGGAAAGAAAAGAACGGTGATGAAATACGAACCCTTATCTTGTATGGCCAGTACTTGCCCTTTACTAGGAAACTAAAGAAGCCGTTTTCAAGTCCTCAACATATATGCATACGAAGGAAGACAATAACTCGATGACAGGGGATTCGCGAGTGTTTCGACAAACTTACCTCCCGTACCAGACGGAGGATGAACCTTTGTAGTCGACTCGGGCCACGACTCATATGTCATGTACGAACCCGAGGGGCCGAGGTGATATCGTAATCACCGTCCTTCTCTGCAAACAGTTTATATTTAAACTACCCTTCCGTGGGGTTTAAAAATAATGTCCAAAATTTAAAGTCCAAAGTCCAAAAATATAAAGTGCAAAAGAAAAATAAAGTCTAAAAAAAAAAATCTACAAAAATAAAAATCTCTCTCTTTTTTTTTTAATAAAAAATCTTCTTCTTTCGCTCATTTCGCTTTGCCTTTTACTCCAGTCTTTAAGTATTCACCAAAAGCTTTGGCAAAAATTTTCTTTCACTCCAAATTCCGAAATCTGAAAGGATAAGACAAAACCCCAAAACCGTAAAGAAGAACAAATAAAATAAACACCTAAGAAAAATATATAAAAACTCTAGCCTAAAGACAAGTCTGCTTCGGCGGCGCCAAAAATTGATGTGATTTTCAATGATTGTTGTAGTAATAAGACTCGTTCAAGACTTGTGAAAGCATATTTTAGACTTAATTTTAAATAAAAAATTATAGGAAACTTAAATAAAAGTGATATGAAAAATATGGAGAAGACTGGGGGTATGGATTCCACTAATTACCAATATCAAAGTGATTTATATTCTCTAATTATAATTATGCAAATCCTTCATTCAAATTGATTCTTAATATTGCAAAAGTTAATTTTTAGAAATAACAATTGTAAATCGAAAGTATGGGACATCAAAACCCTAGGCTAGCATGCTCCATCAATTGAAATAACAATTGTTTAACAAAAACCATTTTATCTATTTATTTATCAAGGCAAATAATCATATAATTATTGCATAAATTAAATAAAATAGAGATTACCACATTTCATTGGCGAAATAGCTTCCTCCGTCGCCCCAAAGGATGGGTTTAGCTCATCTTTATGTAAACTTGCTCAAAATATTGATTCATGCTCAAAATTTGTTTACAAAGATGAAATGGAGAGAAAATAATGAAAATCGGGTGTTTGCAACGTTTATAATTGTTGCAAAACACTGTTACAAAGAACGATAAAATTGAACTGTTGTTGTTGTTGTATCTCTGCGACCCTCATGTGACTGTCGTTGTCACTGTAGCATGAACGACTGCCTCTGGTGGTATTTTGTTCTTCGTGTTCTTCAGCAGCAGCAGAAATGGTGGTTCTCTGGTGCGATTTTTTCTCTTCTGTTGTTGATCTCCGCCTCTCCCCAAAGTCTCCCCTTTCTCTTCAGTGATACCCTAATAGGGTATTTATACTCAACAGGGACAAGAATATTCACTCATTACTCCCGAAAATCCTTCCAATACTCGGCAGTAAAAGAAAATATTCTCGGGAATATTTTCTTCCCTTTTCTTCTCCTGCACGCGTTAAATCTCTGCAAACACGTTCCAACACGTCTCTGCATGACTCAGAACATGGTGTAGTCTCACGAAACTCTCCAAATCCCGTGAATATCTCCATCCAGGTCGTGTTCACATGTATCTTCGTGGCTTCACTTCAACACGGGTTCTAGCCAAATTTAATCGAATCGATGACCCATACCAATCCTGTTAGGCTCAGTCAAGTCTTCCCATGCAATTCCAGCTATTGAGTCTGGCTAAATCATCACCAAAAACTCGAACCAGAAATGTGTTCTTGCTGCCATTGTTTCCCGCAAAAACCAGAGTTTTGAAACGATGAAGATGGGTAGCCCTTATCCAACGTCTTGGGTGCCAAATAACCAGTGGGTGCTATAGAAAAATGGGCTATACATAGCCGTGGGTGCTCCTTAGCAAAAGTGGGGGTCCGTATAGAAAATTTCCTCCAGGGTACTCCGAGTAACTTTCCGAGCCGAATTTTCCAACAATATTTATTTCCAAAAAAATACCTACAAACACACAAAACACCATAATAAGTACGAAATCGAGTACTAACAATACGGAACATTGAGGACAAATTAGACACAAAAATGCGTCTATCAATCAGCCTCAAGGTGTTTTTCTCATGAGAGATATACACCTTCTTTCTCTTTAAAACTCTTTTGTTGAGAGTTAATCCTTGCATCAGATTCAACAAGTTTCTCCTCCAATAAATGAATTTTTCCAAGAGCAACATCACGCTCTTTCTCTAACAATTTTGTTTGAGAGAGACTAGCACTGGCTTTTTATTCAAGACCTTGTACTTGTCGAGAATTAAACATTTCCGATTCATCACGTTTCTTTCCGACAAAAACAGTTCTCTTCGAAGATTTTCACATTCTAATTTCTTAGAATTTATATTGTTTGTATGATCTTTAAGAAGATATTCACTGTTTTGGAAACCAATATAATAACCTTGAAAAACCTTCTTCAGTTTCTTGTTCTCACGACAAAGAGGAGTCATAAAACCAAGAAAATC
Source organism: Papaver somniferum (assembly GCF_003573695.1). Taxonomy (NCBI): domain Eukaryota; kingdom Viridiplantae; phylum Streptophyta; class Magnoliopsida; order Ranunculales; family Papaveraceae; genus Papaver; species Papaver somniferum. The sequence goes on along the minus strand of NC_039363.1, from coordinate 126,931,511 downwards.
CGAAGTTCTCAGTTTTTCATTTTTCAAAGGTTCCAGTAGTTTAGAAGTATTCTGAGATATCCTCTTCTACTTCTTGTTCAAAATCTGAGTCATCATCATCGGAAATTTCATCTAGCCTTTCTTGTAGACTTATTTTCCAGTCGTCATCGGTTTCTACATTATTGACAAGATTAACTTGTCTAGTAGAATCTCTAGTGATGATATCTTCAGATATTGATTCGTAGATGCCATCATCAAGTGTTAATTAAGAACTCTTAATGTCTTGATTTACGTTAACTGAATCATTCATTATATTCAATTCTTATAGGTTGGATCGCACAAAACACAGATTGTTAGATCTTTTCGTGTTTGCCTGCTCTGATACCAATTAAAAAGGCGAGGGTACCCAAATATACCTCAAGCTAAAGCTTTTCCTACCTATAAGTCCTTTCTCCGAAAGTGATTGTCTATGGACTGAGTCGAGATGATAAAACTAATCTGTTCACACTTCGTGTGATCGTCTATGGATACGAGATCGAGACAATACAATAACGAAGTATGTTTACTTGATACAAAGGTTCGGACTTAAACAAACACAATAGGATTGCTTATCAAGTAAATAGGAATTAGAGTTTGTGTAATTTAGTTTAATTATAATAAAACAATTATAATGCGGAATATAAAAGTAAATGACACAACAAGATTTTGTTAACGAGGAAACCGCAAATGCAGAAAAACCCCGGGACCTCAGGATTAAGCCGCTACACAAAATTACACTAACTTCGTATAGTTGGGACCAAGTAACTAACCCTATAGTTCACCTAGTTCCTTATGTATTCCCACGCCTCCAACTTATAAATAAGTCACGTACTTGGAAAAATTCCTGTGGTTCGTATTCCAAACAATAAAAGAACAACAAATCTGTTTGGTATCAACTCTATTCAACCAAGTGATATGAGTCGGACAAAGGCTCTTTCGTTTATCTCAACATAAACTCCTTCGTCAGGTCCTTAGGTCTATCTTATATTAAATCACCCAAAGGTAATCGTTTAAAATTAAGCGAACAACACCTTTAATCTTAAGAATCGTGTTGATGCCAATCTACTCAATTAATCAATCCAATCTACCACAAGGATAAACAGATTATTAATTGGATCCTCTTTTACAAAAACAAGTATTGTGGGCACCAAAGATTATAAAACCCAAGTCATATCTTCAATATCTTCTTTGTCTTCAAATCTTCTTAAATATTCAATAAAAACCTGCACACAATCACTTGAATCTCTTGTGATCAATCACGCACAGAACGGAGTCTGTTAACAATGGATTATCATAAGATCGTCTTTAGAACTAACAACAGTCTAAAGATCCCTGTCGAAACTCTGAACTAGTTTGAGTGAATCTTATATCAGAAGAGAAGATTCTCAAGAATAAACAAACTAGGTGCAATCAGATTTCAACCACCGTTAGTCAATCGAAAACAAAAGATAAACCGCAATTATCTAGTTTCCCACCAACGGTACACGTTAGAGCTTCGCAATACTAAAGAAGACTTTAAACTGAGCGGACGTAAGATATTTTGACTAATTAGGTTACTCTCCTCTCCGAATAGGCGGCTACACCAGTAACAACAACAAAAGAGTAAATCTGTTATTACGAAGGATTAGTTTGCTAGAAAGGCAAACTTCGAGTATTTATAGACAAGGAAGTTTGGACACCAAGGAATTTCGAAAATCGAAAGCACAAATTCAGTTTTCATAATTCCTGGAAATGCTCTAACATGAGGTAGAACCGAGACTTGTTTTGGTAGAACCGTTAAACCCATGATTTGTAATTAAGTGTTCTTGATCAATCACGTAGTTCTTGAAAGTCATATGAACCAATTCTAAACTAGTTTGGAAGTGTGACAAATCGGTTTCAAGATTGTAAGTATGAAAGAGGACTTACAAAGTAAGGATGTCGACATACTTTGAACATGTGCAGTAACGCTTATCTTTAATTGTTCAAAGTTATTCCTTAATAGCTATAGGAAGAAAATCCCAAATCGAATAAAATAAATTGAAATCTTTTATTTAAGGTTTTTAATTTTATTTTAGGAAAATGAAAATTAGTAATGTGCATTTACTAGTTGGAGATTTTCTAAGAGATATTCGGTCATTATTTGGACAAAGCATTTCCAGGAATTATGGAAACCAAATCTGGATCGGTTTTGGAAATTCCTTGTTGTCCAAACTTCCTTGGTATATAAATATGAAAGTTTGCATTTCGAGAAAACTAATCCTCGTATAGCAAGAACTATCTCAGTTGTGCTGCTACTGGTGAAGCCGCCTATTCGGAGAGGAGAAATCTCTTACGGCCGCTCAGTTTAAAGTCTCCTTTGGGATTTTGAAGCTCTATTAGTACCGTTGGTGGGAAACTAGATAATTTCGGTTTATCTTTTGTTTTCGATTGATTTTATTGACTAACGGTGGTTGAACTTTGATTGCACCTAGTTTGTTTATGCTTGAGAATCTTCTCTTCTGATATAAGATTCACTCAAACTAGATCGAAGTTTCGATGGGGATCTTTAGACTGTTTGTAAATCTAAAGACATCTTGTGATAATCCATTGTTAACAGACTCCGTTCTATGCGTGATTGATCACAAGAGATTCAAGTTGATTGTGTGCAGGTGTTTATTGAAGATCTAAGAAGATTTGAAGACAAAGAAGACTTTGAAGATTTCTGATTTGGGTTTATAATCTTTGGTGTGCACAATACTTGTTTCGTTAAAATAGGATCCAAGTATAATCGGTTTATCCTTGTGGTAGATTAGATTGATTAGTTGTGTAGATCGGCATCAATACAATTCTTTGTGATTAAAAATATTGATTGCAAAATCTTAACAATTACTTCGGTAGTTGATAATAAGATAGATCTAAGAACCCGAAGAAGGAGTTTATTGAGATAAACAGAAGAGACTTTGTCGAACTCATATCACTTTGTTGAAAAGAGTTGATACCAAACAGATTTGTTGTTCCTTTACTGTTTGGAATATGAACCAAAGGAATTTTTCCAAGTACGTGACTTATTACATGTCAGAGGTCTGGGAATACATACGGAACTAGGTGAACTATAGGTTTAGTTGCTTGGTCTCAACTATACGAAGTTGGTTTGATTTTGTACAGCGGCTTAATCCTGAGAGTATTCAATTCTGGACAAGTTTCCGAGGTTTTTCTGCATTTGCGGTTTCCTCGTTAACAAAATCTTGATGTATCATTTACTTTTATTTTCCGCAATTATAATTGTTGTTATTATAATTTAAAGTAAATTACACTAACATTAATTCCTATTTACTTGTTAAGAAATCCTATTGTGTTTGGTTAAGTCCGAACCTTTTATCATGTAAACATACTTCGTTGTTGTATTGTCTCGATCTCGTATCCATAGACGATTACACGAAGTGTGAACCGATTAGTTGCATTGTCTCGAGTCAGTCCATAGACAATCACTTTCGGAGAAAGGACTTATATGTGGAAAAGTTTTAGTTTGAGGTATATTTGGGTACCCTCGTCTTTTCAGAATCTATTTAAATCTTAGTTAATTTTTCTGCATAACTATTATAAGTTCTCCTAATATAAGCGAAAGAAGAACTAGCAAGAAATTGATTATGATTTAAAGCTTGAAACAAAACAGTTTTTGATCTCCAATTGACCGCAAAATTGTTCTTCATCTTCATACTGTTGATGCCATTTTTGTTGTCATTAAGAAAGAATATTCTCCCATTACAGTATCCATGCATCCATTTAATGGCTTCACGTCAAGCTCTGGACTTAGCTTCTTCTGGGCTAGAACACCTTCCTGTTCCTCCTACGAAATCTAAAATTAGACCCAAATTATTCATTTTCACTACTCCGTAAGAAATTTTTTGAGTTTTACTCTGAAAAGCAGCATCAGAGAAGATATAAGACATATCATGCAGATTATCATTGTTTCCATAAGAATAGTTTTGGTGAGGCACATCACAATTACTAGTACAGATGTGATTCACAGATATAAATTTTTTGATCTTTAGTATAGTTAGGAAGGTCTTTTATAATAAACTCAATAAGATCCTTAGGGTTAGCTTTAACATTGTCAAAAACTACCCTACAATGGAATTTCCAATTGTACCATAATAGATACGCAAAGTGGCCTCTATTAGTACTGCCTTTTAGCCATAAAAAACACCATTCTTTAAAGTTCAGATTACCAGCAGCATAATAATTACTAAAGAAGGAAAGACCTCTCTAGATAGCTTCAAAGAAGACACATCTCCTAAATAGATGATCAACATTCTCTCTAGCATTGCAGTTAAATAATGGGAAGTTAATATCGAGAGGGGTATACCTGCCTAGGCTCCCCCTAACCGGAAGACAATCACTTAGAGCTTTCCATAAAAAATATTTTAACCATGGGCATTATATTTAGATTTCAGATACCTTTTCACTCTACATTAGTATTATTATGGTTTCTATCACACAAGTAGTATTAAACAGACTTAACAGAAATTGTACTATCTTTGGTTTTGATCCATTTTCTAATATCCTTTTTCTCATCACAACAAGGTTCAAGCAATTTAATTTCTTCAACATCATTAGATTATTAATTAGATTAAAGTTCTAGTTGTCCATATTCTCAATTATATCAGACACCTTAGTAACTAGATGCATATTATTGCTATTCTTAGGTTTTGGGGTTTTATTATTAGGTAACCATTTTTGTGTCCAAATATGGATGTTTCTACCATTTTCTAGCTCCCAACAATGATTTTCTCTTATGATATCTAGACCTTTACAGATACCGTTCCAGATCCAAGACTTCACATTTTTCTTTTTATAAAACACGGGTTCATTATTTGGGAAGTACTTATGCTTAAGGATGATACATCACAGTTTATCCAGGTATTCTATTAAGCGCCAAGCAAGCTTAGTTAACAAGGATATATTGAGTCCCAAGCCTTAAGGTAAATACCTCCACCAGCTTTACTGATGCACATTGAGTCCCAAGCCTTAAGATAAATACCTCTATTACATTATTATTTTCTATTATTTATTATTTTGACACCAAAAGTATCTTTGTTGAGCATTTAGCTTATCAAAAAGCACATCATTTGATACATAGGCATAGCACTGGTGAAAGAACTTATAAGAGTAGTTCTTCCATCTTGAGATAAAAACTTAGCCTTCCAACCTTGATCTCTACTATAGACTATATCTACAAATTTTGGTAATTAGAGCTCTTAGACCTATTAAAGAACAACGATGTTCCTAGATAAGTATCATTTTTCGTTATTCTACCCACCTTAATGACCTTCCCCGAGGAGTCACTAAAAATCTTTAACACATCAAGTAAATTTCTAGCTTGAACTATGTTAGCAGAAGTAAACAGAAAAGAATCGTCAATAAAGAAAAGATAAGAAACGAAATGACAATTTTTAGTAACTTTAATACATGTGACCTTACCATTCATCTCAGCATGAACGAGAAGCTTAGATCAAGCTTCCATATAAGCAATAAAATTGTAAGGTGACAGAGGGTCACCCTGTCAAATTCCCATAGTAGGAAAGAAATTTTCCCCGGGGAACCATTCACAAGCACATAATAAGAAACCGAAGATACGCAACTAAAAATAATCTCACAAAAATCATCCTAAAAAACAAATTGTTTAAAAACATATATAATGAAATCTCATTCTAGCCTATCAAAGGCTTTAGAAAGGTCTAGTTTTAGGGCCATATGACCTTTTTTTTACTGGTTTTCATAGTATGCAAAATTTCATGAGCAACTACAATATTATCTGTAATTTGTCTCTTAGAATAATAGCAGATTGGTTTTGAGAGACTAGGCTTTCAAGTAAGGGTTTTATTTTATTAGCAATAATTTTGATATTATTTTATAAATCGCATTACTTAAACTAATTGGTCTAAAGTCACTTGGGTTTTTATGACTTTCAAATTTAGGTATCAGAGATATAAAAGTATGGTTTATTTTCTGGTTAAAACTTTTATCCTTGAAAACTTTTTGGACCCAAGAAACTATTTCATCTTTTAGCGGGTCCGAATATTGTTGATAGAAGCCTGGAGGGAACCCATCTGGGCCAGAAGCACCCCAAGCATTCATCATGAAAAGCGCATCTCTGATTTGCAATTCATCTGATATTTCACAAAGCTTCATGTTATCATTCTCACTAATTGTAGGTTTTAGAATTTCCTTAAATATGGGGTCAATGCTTTTTCCACTAGTTTGAGCTATGTTTTTAAAATAATTAGTTAACAAAGAACTTTTTTGACCTTCTATCCATAAACATGTACTTTCTCTAAGAGCATAAATGCTATTAAATCTTTTCCTCCCAGAGGCGTATTGGTGGAAGAATTAAATATTACTATCATATTCATTAATCCACTTCTTCTTCACATGTTGACTCCAGCAAGCCTTTTCTATTTCATACCAAGAACTAAGTTCATTTTGTAGTTAACTTATCTTGTGTTTTGTTTCTAAGTCGTGTGGTTTTTTTCTTCTTATTCAATGTTAGATAAGATTGTTGATATATTTTTAAATATGGTACCAAAATCAGATTTATTCCAAGCTCTAACTTCATACTCTACATTTTTAAGAGTTTTGAACAGATTGTTATTTTTGTTTTTGCTTTTCCTTTGCGAGATGCTCTTATTTTTAACATCATTATAATTTTTATGTTCAATCCAACATCTCATATATCTATATGGTTTAAAGAACTTATCTTTGAAAGAAACAATTTCTAAGAGGATCGGAGCATGGTCTGAGGCAATTCTATTGAGATGCTTATTTGTTGATTTAGGAAAAAGCTCTCACCATTGATTGACAAATATTATGTTAATTCTCTCTTGAATATTTTGATTCCCTATTCTTCTGTTAGTCCAAGTAAAGGAGAGACCAGTAAAATTTAGATCTACTAAGCCTAAGGATTGAGTGCAGTGAAAAATATAAGCAAAACTACTAGTGGAAGGATTATTTCCACCTTATTTCCACCTATAATAACCAAGGAACATATAATTCACTAACACTAGTTATAAAATCCCATTGATCATTTCTGATGTTATTATCTAAGGCACCATAAATAAAAGAAACAAACATATTAAAGTTATCTTTAGGAATCTGAAAATGAAAAACATTATTCTAAAAAGAAATGAGTTTAACTGAGACTCTCTGATTCCAAGAAATAGCGAATCCTCCTGATCTACCCAAAGAAGGCATGATAAATCAATCTTTTAATGTCATTATTTTAAACACTTTTTCAACCATAGATAAGACGACTTTAGTTTCAAATAAAAAAACTACATCTAGGTTATAAGATTTATTCAGATGTCTCAGATGGTCTTGTTTTAGTTGTGATCTAATACCATGTAGGTTCCAAGATAGAATCTTAAAGTCATATCCTATAATATTTTCTTATGTAATGACATACCTAAATAACAGTCTTATAAAGGGAATATAATGGAGTATAAATTGTTAAGGAATGAAAAGACGAGGGTACCCAAATACACCACGTTTTTTTTCTTCATTTCAACCTATAAGTCTGATATCTCAAATGATCGTCTATGGACAAAGTCGACACAATACAAATTCAAGATATTCACTTGATAATAGTTACAGTCCGAAACCGATTTACTATAAGATCAATATCAAGTAATTAGGATTAACATACAAGTGTATTATTATAATAAGACAATTATAATGCGAAAGTAAAGTAAATTACGCAACAATATTTTGTTAACGAGGAAACCGCAAATGCAGAAAAATCTCGGGACCTAGTCCAAGTTTTGAATACTCTTAGAATTAAGACGCTATACAAAGAACAAAAGCCAATTTTGTATAGTTGAGACTAAGTAAACTACCCCTAGTTACTTAGTTTCCTCAGTATACCTGCGTCTTCGACCTTTTGGTCACGCATGTGAATCTCAAGACATAAATCACTATCTCAAGTTGCTTTACCAAGTAAAGTTTTTATGTATTCAACTCCTTTTGATCGTATTACAAATAAGAAAGGAACAAATTTTTTTTGGTAACCAGTCTATTCAATCTTTAAGAATAATGATTTGTTTAGTTGTCGACAAAGACTCTTATGTTTAATCTAATAAACTCGTTTATCTGGTTAGATCAATCTGAATCTCAATTTCCGGATTTGCAATCAAACAATATAAAAACTATAAAGTGATGCCGATCTTATCAACTAGATAATCACAAGTCTATCAAAGATAAACAAGATCTAGTTGGATCACAGCCGATCAAGATGTGTGAACGAAATTCACCAGATACGAAAACTAATTAGATAAATATTTTTCGTCTTCAAATCTTCGATTATCTTTAAAGTACCTGCACACAAAAACTTGAATCCTCTTGTGAACAATCACACACCAGAAAGGAATATGTTAACAATGTATTATCACTAGATTATTTTGGATCTAACAACAGTTCTAAAAATCCCGTCGATACTTTGATCTAGTTTGAGTGACCCTTATGTTATAAGAGAAGGCTCTCAAGAATAACCAAACTAGGTGCAGTCAAAATTACAACAACCGTTAGTCAATCAAATCAATAATCAAAAACAAAAATAACAATGCAATTATCTAGTTTCCCACCTCCGGTACTCGTAGGGCTTCTTGATCCCATAGAAGTCTTTAAACGAGCGGTCGTAAGAGATTTCACCTAATTAGGTTACTTTCCTCTTCGGATAGACGGATCCACCAGAAACAACACGAATGAAGTTTCCCTGGCTCTCAAGATAGTTTGCGAGAAATGCAAACTCAAGTATTTATAGACCAAGGTTGTTTGGACAACAAGGAAATTCCAAAATCGAAAATATTCTCAAGATATACATTAAAGTACCTAATTTCATTTTTCCTATTTCTAATAAATGTCAAACACTATTTCCGAAATCTCTCTTTAATAAATTTCTAGTATTAGTTTAGCACATTAACTAATAATAATTTTTTAGAGTATATACTTTAATTGCTGGTAATTAAAACATGTAAAATTGAAAATCATAATTATATGCTTTTCAATATTTCGGTTTGGGATCACCTTGAGTATCAAGGAATATCTTTGAAAATTAATGAGAAGAGTTATGCACATGTTAAAATAATATCGACATCTAGAAGTTTCCTATCTGTTAGAGCATTGCTCGGTCGAACTCGCATGCGTTGCAATCTCAAGCATGTTTGTCAATGTTAGTGATCAAAACTATGAGTCCTGATTTCTAGCCTATTTAGATGTCTCAGACTAGGACATAGATTGTTTAGTTGAGCTTTAGACTTCACGGCGTTCATCTCTTGAAGACGAAGAACTACTAAGCGGATCTTGTGGAACTTTATCGACAAAAGGTATGTGGAGACTGAAACTTATCTATCACTTGGAAAGTCTATTTCTACTATATTTCTTATATTGAGACATAAGTCGTGTTACGATATAGTTTTCTATTATACACATTTGAGATTTCGAGCAGAGTTTATCTCGCTTATATATTTCTCGGAATATGTGTTGGCAAGCTTTCGCTTCGGCCGAATTCATCTTACATTCGTGACGAAAGTCCGAATAAGATCATATGAAAATTGTCGAGTTACATCTTACATGGTTTGTGTGATACAATCATTTGGTGTTGTCTTGGAATGTTTCATTATGATAATTTCAAGAACTTGAAAATTGCTTTGACGAAAAATAGTTTGTGAACAACAACTATATAACGTCCTCTAAGAAAGTTTCAATGATTGAAATGAAGAGTTGATTATGTAACCATCTTTGGATATAAGCAAATATAGTGTGTTCGCACATTAGTGTATAAATCCATAAACCGGGAGCCAAGTGTACGCATATGTGTGTATACGAAATTGGTGAAGGAGGTAGGTTAAGTATGCGTACCAGTACGCATACTGGTGGAAGTTTTCCAACCGAAAATTTCTGCTGAGTTTGGTTTTGACAAACTCTTAACTAGTCACTTTAAGTATGCGTACGGGTACGCATAGTGGCGGAAGTTTTCGAACCGAAAATTTCTGCTGAGTTTGGAAACTAAAACAAACTCAAATCCGGTTGCTTAAGTACGCATACCCGTATGCATACTTAAGCTGGTTACTTTATCAAATCGATCAGTTCATGAACTTAAACATTTAAACCATAAGGAATGCAACCTTTGAAAACGGTGGCTATAATTTTCATGATCGATTCAAGTGAATCAAACTGATTTTGTTTCGATTGTGTTCTTGCATACTTCTATGAGAATATAAAAATTGAACAACTCTTTAACTAGTTTCGTTTGAGTCATTTCAACTAGTTATGGATAAGTTGAATATGGTTGATATGAGATTTATCATATGGCTAACTTCGGTTGACCATTGTTGAGCCAACATGAGTATACACGTTTGGGTACGGTTCATAAACCTAAATGAGGGTACATTTCATTTGTGTGTAACAAGCTAAGTTCGATCTAACGGTTGAAAGATATTAGCTTGGTTGAATCAGGTTTTTCATCTAACGGTGAATATTGAATGCTTTGTTACCAGGTAACTTAGATTGCAAACCCTGATTTAGAAACTATATAAAGGAGAACACTAGCAACTGGGAAACCTAATCCCCACACTTTTGTATGTTACTAGTTGCATAAGCTAGAGTCGGTTCTCCTTTAACCTTAGGTTTTCCTAAACCTTGTTGGTTAACGACTAGAAAGACTTCATTGGGATTGTGAAGCCAGACCCAACTATTTTTCTTGTAGTTGTGTGTTCTGATCTTTCTCGATTCTATCATTTGAGTGCTATCTTCTCTAAGATTTGCTCGAGATTAATTTCTCCGATAGGCAAGATAAAACGTGATCACAAACATCTTCGTCTCATCGTTTGTGATTCCACAATATCTAGTTTCACCATCATACGATTTAGATTATCGTGAGGTGATTAATAATACTAGGATGTTCTTCGGGAATATAAGTCAGGTTTATCAATTGGTTCTTGTTCACCTTGATTTATCAAAAAAACGGAACAAAAACTCTTGGGTATTTCGGTGGGAGACAGATTTATTCAATCCTATAGACTTTTCTGTGTGAGACAGATTTGTTTATCAAGTCTTCGACTTTGGGTCGTAGCAACTCTTGGTTGTTGGTGAGGTCAGCTAAGGGAATCAAGTGCGTAGTATCCTGCTGGGATCAGAGACGTAAGGAACGCAACTGTACCTTGAATCAGTGTGAGATTGATTAGGATTCAACTACAATCCAGTCCTAAGTTCATTGGTAGTAGGCTAGTATCTGTAGCGGCTTAATACAGTGTGGTGTTCAAACTGGACTAGGTCCCGGGGTTTTTCTGCATTTGCGGTTTTCCTCGTTAACAAAATTCTGGTGTCTGTGTTATTTCTTTTCCGTATTATATTTTGTTATGTAATTGAAATATCACAGGTTGTGCGTTGAATCGATCAATTGGGAAATCCAACATTTGGTTGTTGATTGAAATTGATTGATCCTTGAAAATTGGTCTTTGGTACCGTTAAACTTACTCCTCTTATATTCAATCGGTCTCGCAAATTTCTATTTGTTGATTGCAGATTGAATTGAGAGTTAGAGATATAAACTCTTGTATATACTTTTTCTAAAGATTGAGTCTGACTGTCTAGTTGATTCTCTTTAAAGTATATTTTGGAGTAAGTCCTCTCAGATTGCCAAACGAATTATTGGGTGTGGTTGTTATACCCATGCATTTTCAATTGGTATCAGAGCAGGCAAATAAATTAAAGACCTTAGAAGTCTGTGTTTGTAGGATCTGATATGGACAGAAGTGTTATCTATGATAACACATCGCCAGAAATAAAAGCTATGTTTCTATGAAATCTATCAAAGAGAAAGATTTGTCAATCTAGAATATAGGTGAACCCAGCGTTCCAATGAAACAAACAGACATTGATAAGTGTTACCCTGACTACGTTACCAACGAGTCTGACTCTGAAGTTGAAAGAAATGCAGCCAAGGAGAGTGCAGTGATTCTAAAACTTGTTAGAATCTAGGATGATGATGCCAATCGGTTGAAACACAAAGTCAATGTCCTTGTTGGTATGGTAAATGAGCGTGACTCTCTCCTAAAGATCCTGCATGAGGGGAAACTCAAAAAGGATGCTTTGGAAACTGAACTTATTTTGTGTAAACTCTCTATTCAAGAATGTTCCAAAGAGTCCACAATACCAACTGCTTCTGATAGAACTATAAAAATTTCTGTTCCAGAAGCAAAAAGATGTGCCTGTTGTTAAAGCATTGCTCGGTCGAACTCGCATGCGTTGCTATCTCAATCATGTTTGTCAATGTTAGTAATAAAAACTATAAGTCTTGATTTCTAGTCTATTATAACTAAGTCTCGGACTAGGATAGAAAGTGTAGTTGAGCTCAAGGACTTCATGGCGATTCATCATACAAGTAGAAGAACTACTCAAGGAACCGGTGGAACTTCTCGACAAAAAGGTATGTGAAGACTTGAACTTATCTATCACTCAAAAGTATATCTACTCTATCTCCTACTCTTTGAGACAAGAAGTCGTATGCTATATATATATAGACTTTGATTATACACATTTGGTATTTCGATCCGAGTATACCTCGCCTATCTATATCTCGAAATATGAGTTGGTATGCTTTTCGCTTTAACCAAGTTTATCTTTACCATGTGACGAAAGTCATGATATGTTTCAATCATTTGAAAATTTCTTTGACGAGAAATGGTGTAACAACTATATAACGTCCTCTAAGAATGTTTCAATGATTGAAATGAGAGTTTAGATTACATAACCAATGGTGGACATAAGCATTATTGTGGAAACACATTTATGTATAAGTCCTATTCCTGGAACCAAAGTTTGCGAACTTTGTTGATCAAGAGAACCGAAAGAATTGCGTGAGCCAAGTCCGCGAACTTCCGAAGTTCTCAAACCCGAGAATTTCTGCTGGAGTTGAAAAACTACTTGCGTGAAACTAAGTCTGCGAACTCAGTCCGCGAACTGGCGAAGTTCTCAGACCCGAGAATTTCTGCTGGAGTTTGTAAACTCTGCCCGGTAACTTAAGTCCGCGAACCTAGTCGTCGAACTTGAGAAAGTTATATATCTGAAGATGATTTCTGAACTTAAACTTAAAAAGGTTAAGGAATGCAGTTTGAAAACCGTGGCTATAAAATTTCATGAACCGATTCGAGTGAATCAAATCATCTTTGCTTCAATTGTGTCTTGTGTAGTACATGGGATTTCCTTGCAATTGAACAACTCTCTAACTAGTTCATTTGAAATCATTTGAACTAGTTATGGTGCAGAAGAACGTGGTTGATATGGAATGCTCATATGGCTAACCATTTGGTTAACTATTGTTGAACCAACAAGTGCAAACGTTTGGGTACGGCTAACAAACCTAGAAGCGTGCATTTTCAAGTGTGTGTAACAAGCTAAATTTTCGATCTAACAGTTGAGAAATATTAGCTTGAATCTAAATCAGGTTTCATCTAACGGTGGATATTGATTGCTTTGTTACCAAGGTAACTTAATTGCAAACCCTGATTTAAAAGACTATATAAGGGGAACTCTAGTATCTGTGCAAAACTAATCCCCACACCTCACGTGTGATACTAGTTTGCATACTAGAGTCGGTTCTCCTTTGACCTTTGGTTTTCTTCTTCTGAAACCAGGTTAACGACTTAAAGACTTCATTGGGATTGTGAAGCCAGACCGATACTACTTTTATCATAGTTGTGTGATCTGATCTTGCATCTTTTATCGTACGAGTACAATCAGATTGATTGGCTTGAGATTGATATCTCCGATAGGCAAGATATAAAAAGTAATCACAAACATATTTTTCTCATTGTTTATGATTCCGCAACATCTTGTTTCGCTACCATACGATTAAGATTGTTGTGAGGTGATTTGATAACTCTAGGATGTTCTTCGGGAATATAAGACCGGATTATCAATTGGTTCCTGTTCACCATGATTATTATCAAAAGACGAAACAAAACCTTTTAGGGTTTATTTGTGGGAGACAGATTGATCCTTTGATAGACTTGTCTGTGTGAGACAGATTTGTTTATTTTCAAGTTTTCGACTTTGTTTCGTAGCAACTCTTAGTCGTGGGTGAGATCAGCTAAGGGAATCAAGTGCGTAGTATCCTGCTGGGATCAGAGGCGTAGGGAGTACAATTGTACCTTGTATCAGTGGGAGTCTGATTGGGGTTTAACTACAGTCCAGTCCGAAGTTAGCTTGGAGTAGGGTAGTGTCTGTAGCGGCTTAATACAGTGTGTGTTCAATCTGGACTAGGTCCCGGGGTTTTTCTGCATTTGCCGTTTCCACGTTAACAAAATTCTGGTGTCTGTGTTATTTCTATTTCCGCATTATATTGTTTATCTTTATAATTGAAATAATACAGGTTGTGCGTTGTAGATCATCAATTAGAATATCCAACCTTTGGTTGTTGATTTAAATTGATTGATCCTTGGATATTGGTCTTTGGTACCATCCAAGTTATTCCTTGTATTTGATAAAGACTCGCTGATTGTTATTAGCTTGAGTAAAGATCAAATCAAGAGAGAGAGATATTAACTACTCGATATACTTTAATCTAGATTGAGTCTGACTGTCTAGTTGATTCTCTAGCAAAGTATATTGGAGTTAGTCCAGACAGATTGCTAAGAGAAATATTGGGTGGTGTTGTTAGACCCCGCCTTTTCACCTGTATCTTCCTATGATCAAGGAATATTCACATCACATGGATGGAAAAAGTCTCCCAACGATGGTATTGAGACTGTTTCCTCTAATCACTTCGGTGATCAGAAAGTATGTCTCTTTTGTGATTCAAGAGGACATGTTGAACAGAAGGGGAATTCTAGGTTGAATGACAATTATTTTGTTCATCTTCAACACACCTTAGATTTGATTCTCAAAGGTGTATCTGACATTCGTATGTCGGAACCAATTGGTTTTAGTACTCACCCTGTGTATCTTACCAGGAAAATTAGTTCGATGTGTTTCTCAAATGTTCAAACGCGAAACAGTCTCCCTAAACCAATTCGTTCAAGAAGAACTCATGGATCTTCTTCAATCAAAAAGGAAGATAATGATGTGATAAAGGTACCAGAAGAAGGAAGCAAAAAGGGAGATCTAGAAGACAACCTAAAAATGATAATAGAAGGTTATAAAGAAATCATCAACAGGCTGTCAATTCCCTCTGCACAAAATCCTTTAGTTAAGAAACCATTCTATGCGTCGTATTTTGATGATAGTAAGTTTTATAATAACTTTTCACATCATATTGGTTTTCCTCCAAACATCAGGATAAAGAGGTTTAACAGAAAACAACGTTCATTTGATGAGCTCAAGGCCCATACTGTGCTAATTAATCACAAGGTTGAAACCTCACTCTCAAGAAAAATCCTGCCAGAGTGAGATTTATTCAGGTATACTTGATGGAAAAATGTTTTCTGATTTTCTATGTTATTTTCTTATCTTTCTTAGTTGGATAATCATTCACAAAAATTTCTGCATAAGTATTTGTGTTTTCTTTGGACAAATCGTTGTTTTCTTAATCTTAAAACTTTTGTTGTGTCAAAATTGCTACTCTTGCTCTAAAATTGTTCTCCTGTAAGAATGCAAATTTTATTGAGCTAAGATCTGTGAGATTTTTCACATAGGCAAACATTATCGTTGAATGGTCTTCTTAATTGAGTCTTTCCCTTCTTGAGTCATTTATGAATAATGAGCCAACTTTGTGTTCATACGGGTATCCTTGTTACATGTCACAGACCGACTTTCGAAACCCTAACCTCTGGGTTTCTGTGAAACCATTTAAATACCAAACCCTTATTTCGAAAAGTACGCATACTCCATGCTACTTTTTCAGTCAATAATGGCATCTCCTTCAGGAACTTGTAATTTTCCAAGAGGCTTTCTTGATAAGGGTTTTGGGCTCACACTCAAAGAGGAGGAGAAAGGAACTCTCGTGGAAGTTGATGACACGTCTTCTCAATCTCCTAATAACTTCTTAGATATTAAGGGTGATGAAGAGATTTCTAATGAAGTTGTTCAAAACTTTATCAATCAGTTTAATGATGCAAAGTTGCTGCTTGTTAATACTCTGAAAGAACTAGATGTGTTAAGAACTGGATTGATAAAGGTCAACTCCGACCTTACTCTAATGAAGACACGACTTAAGGATCGTCTCAATGTTGTGTCTGAAGATGCGGTTAATTCCGTCTGTTACAAGCTTGAAGGTCTTGGAACCCGTGAAGCCTCCGTACCTGAACTCTGATTATCGCTTATGATTTATTCTTTGGTTTTTAGAGTTGTTTTTTATTTTGTCTAGGAAACTTCTTATGAGAATTTTATTCTTTTGTTTTTATGAAGGATAACTAGGGTTTGGAATAGCCATTATTGTGAGTACACATAGCTACTGCCAACGTTTTCATCTTCTATGTTTTTAGATTTATTTATTTAAATTCTAAGTTATTTGGAAGATGATGTTTGCAGTATTAATCTTTATGGTTTCATATATTGCAAATTTTTATGGGATATGTTGTTTACGTCCGTGAACCTTGACTATCCCATATTTGTTCAAAAGTTATCTCTATTATATGTCGGTATGAAAGTATTGATAAAGGATAGAATGAACTTTTGACAAACAAAAGTTAAGCCTATTATGTCTTTATGCAAATATTGATGAAAGATAGGATGAACTTTTGTTTACAAAGATTAAGTCTATTATATGTCATTGTGCAAATAGTGATGAAAAATAGAATGAATCTTTGTTTATTCCGCAGTATTGATCCTTTCCTGATCCACGTCTTTGTGTATATATTGTGTTGTTCTGTAAGTTTTCTTATGTCGAGCATGGCCAATTGAATTGATCATTTTTGTGGCTAATTCAGTTGTGATTTTTGGATACAAATTAATGTCCTCATGTGATTTGATTATGTCCAAAGAAATCTTTCTTTTCTCGTAAATGTAAGGTCGCTCTTGTTGTTCTTTTGAGAATGACATTTTATGGGGGAGAGTTCTTTTTGAACTTGTAATTAATCGTCATATCTTTGTGGGGAGTCCGGCTGTGGAATATTGTAGGAGTTATCTTGTATGTTAATAAACTCCTTGATGAATGCATTTAGCTTCGGCTTTATGATTGCATCTAAATAAGTTGGTATGTTATTCTCTTTTGGTCAAGAAGTATATCTATGAAAACTTCATGAGGATCCCACTAGTTTTTTTACCTTTGCCAATTTGTATTGAAAAAAAAAGGAGAATTAATGTGTAGTTTCATACTATAAATACATATGCTTTATGGATCATTATGCAAGGGGAAGTGATTTTCATGTCGAGATAAAGTATTGACAAAGGGGGAGTGATATATATTAAAAAGGAGAGGGTACCCAAATATACCTCAAGCTAAAACTTTTCCTACCTATAAGTCCTTTCTCCGAAAGTGATTGTCTATGGACTGAGTCGAGACAATACAACTAATCGGTTCACACTTAGTGTGATCGTCTATGGATACGAGATCGAGACAATAAAACAACGAAGTATGTTTACTTGATACAAAGGTTCGGACTTAACCAAATACAATAGGATTGCTTATCAAGTAAATTGGATTGCTTTTCCTACCTAGTTCCTTTTGTATTCCCACACCTCCAACTTATAAATAAGTCACGTACTTGGAACAATTTCTTTGGTTCGTATTCCAAACAGTAAAGGAAAACAAATCTGTTTGGTATCAACTCTATTCAACCAAGTGATATGAGTCGGACAAAGGCTCTTCCGTTTATCTCAACATAAACTCCTTCGTCAGGTCCTTAAATCTATCTTATGTTCAATCACCCAAAGGTAATCGATTAAGATTAAGCCAACAACACCTTGAATCTGAAGAACCGTGTTGATGCCGATCTACTCAATTAATCAATCCAATCTACCACAAGGATAAACCGATTATTAATTGGATCTTCTTTTACAGAAACAAGTATTGTGCACACCAAAGATTATAAAACCCAAGTCGGATCTTCAATATCTTCTTTGTCTTCAAATCTTCTTAAATCTTCAATAAAAACCTGCACAAAATCACTTGAATCTCTTGTGATCAATCACGCATAGAATGGAGTCTGTTAACAATGGATTATCACAAGATCGTCTTTAGAACTAACAACAGTCTAAAGATCCCTGTCGAAACTCTGAACTAGTTTGAATGAATCTTATATAAGAAGAGAAGATTCTCAAGAATAAACAAACTAGGTGCAATCAGATTTCAACCACCGTTAGTCAATCAAATCAATCGAAAACAAAAGATAAACCACAATTATCTAGTTTCCCACCAACGGGTCGCGCTAGAGCTTCTCAATCCCAAAGAAGAGTTTAAACTGAGAGGTCGTAAGAGATTTCGCCTAATTAGGTTACTCCCCTCTCCGAATAGGCGGCTACACCAGTAACAACAACCAAAGAGTAAATTTGTTGTTACGAAGGATTAGTTTGCTAGAAAGGCAAACTTCGTGTATATATAGACAAGGAAGTTTGGAAACCAAGGAATTTACAAAACCGAAAATATCCTCAAGATATTTATTAAAGAACAAATTCGGTTTTCATAATTCCTGGAAATGCTCCGTCCAAAAATAACGATCGAAATCTCTCGGAAAATCTAATTAGTAAATGCACATTACTAATTCTGTAAGTTCCCTACAAAATGAAATTAATAACCTTAATTAAAAGATTCTTAACTTACTTATGTTTCGATCCTGGGATTCTCTTCCCTTAGCCGTTAAGGAATATCTTTGAACAATTAAAGAAATAAACGTTTACAACACGTGTTCAAAGTTTGTCGACATCTTAACTTTGTAAGTTATCTTTCACACTTACAACCTTGAAACAGATTTTCCAAACTTCCAAACAAGTTCAGAATTGGTTCATCTGACTTTCAAGAAATATGTGATTGATCAAACCAGCAGTCAATCGCAATCATGGGTTTACGGTTCTACCAAAACAAGTTTCGGTTCTACCTCCATGTGAGTATTGTGCATAGTCACACTAGCTTTCCAAAAATCCGGTTGACTAGGTACTTGGATCGGTTCCCCACATATATATGGTATCTAACTTATATGTGTTGCACATGTCCATAGGATCGGTTCCCCTTTGCCTAAAAACGTGTTGCACATGTCCATATGATTGGTTCCCCTTTCTTCTATAAACCTTGTTGCACCCCATACAAGGATCGGTTCCCTTTGATGTACTGCACCCCTTACAAGGATCGGTTCCCCCTTTCCTTTTAATTGGTCAGAAATACAAAATCCGATCATACCACAGGTGATTACATAAGATCGGTTTTACTAATAAAAGTTATACCAATACATAAGTCAGGCCTTTGTGAATAGTTCTACCAAGAACACAACAATTTGTGAGAGGTTATATTCTATCACACATATTGGTTGTTCATAAGATATGCAATGAATACCAAAACCAATAACACCTGGTAATTTCCTTTTCGGTCCACAAACAAGTTTATGAACTTACTTCCTATATCGTATGTAAACATTGTTCCCTAAGATGAAATCCTCACCTCATACCCATACATAATCACAATAGCATTCAAATGATTGTGGCGATGTCTTATCTACAAAGTTTAATGGTTAAGCAATAAACCTCGTATTGTATTCCTTAATACTATGTCTATCTAGACTTCTCATATGCTTCGTAGTTATGTTTTCAATATGCACGACTTGAAAGATACGTTAGGGAATGAAACAGTTTAAGTCAAATATCACTACCTCAAGTGGAAGGATGATTGTTGTCGTTGTAGCTCCTTGCTTCTTCACATCTTCAAGACTTCGCAATACTTGTAATGTCTCATATCCTAATACTTTCAATCTAACCTATACGAAGTTGACTCTAGTACATAATCAAGCGACTCTTAACATGAGTTTTGATTCACTAAAATATGACAACCAAACTTGACATACCAACGCTTGGTGGGTTCAACCGAGCAATGCTTTAACAATCTCCCCCTTTGTCAATTTTAGTGACAAAACTCTTACATCATATGGATAAACAAATTACAATAATTCATTACAATCCGCTTGATTCCCGATTCAACAACAAAGTAAAACTGCTTACATTCAATCCTTGAAAATGCAACAACGGCATTATAATAACAAAGTTAATACTCCCCCTAAGGAAGATAGATAGATATTCAATCCGCACGTCTTTGTTATACCAATTTATATGACATGTTACTCCCCCTTAGTCTGTGCTTTCACTCTTTCTTTAGGTAAAACATTCAAGCACCAATGTTCTTTTCCCTAGCGATGCCAATCAATATAAAATCAATGCCAGCATCACCTGTTTACTCCACATATTTCTCCCCCTTTTTGTCACAAAAATGACAAAGAAACGAAAAAATAAATAAAGGACAACACGAAAAGAATCTTACAAATTTAAAAAAAATAGACTTGCAAACCTATAGAGTTGGGCACGAGGGTTCCACACATCACGTTCTGATAACCAATATCAAAACCGAAACTACAAGTAGTCTTATTTTGATATGTTACCAAGGAAACAATTTTCCGAAATGATTTTTCCAATTTAGTTTAGCAAACCAAAAACAACTAAGCACATTAGTCCCTTTGCTAAACCGATTGTTCAAAAACAACCGCTTAATTCGATAAGACCAAAATAAAGATAAACTCCATTTTTCTCATCAGGTTCTAATTATCTGTAAACTTAGACCTTTCAATTTTAGACAAGACAAGTACTAGGTTAGTTAACTAGCATTCCTTGTTTAAGAATTCGATTAGACTTGAATAACCGAAACCTCACTTTGATAAGACAAACTAAGATCAGAATTAACTTAGTTTCTTATCTGGAATCGAATTGGACTAAACAACTCATCCCGTACATAAATTATTTAGTTAAGCCATAAATAATTCATACAAACCAAAATAAATCAACTTGCATAATTATTCACCTCAACCGGAAGCAATTGAAACAACATGGACATTAAAGGCACCGCAATTGCACCGTAATTTTGTAAGCCTGAACAATTGACACCATACAAAAGCAAGATAACAATGGTTTTTCTTAACCGGAACCAATTGAATCACACACACATCAATTGTACCGAAATTTTGTAAGCCTGAACAATTGATACCACACAATAAAGCAAGTTAACAATAGTTTTTCTTTACCGGAACCAATTGAAACACACATCCACACACACATCATGGAATAAATATCAATTGAACCGAAATTTTATTAAGCAAAAGCAACAAATATATATAATATAAACTCAGATTTTCTTAAACAGGAAAACAATTAACTAACAAGATTGTTACCTCAAATTTCGCATCCACTTCTCCAGTATGATAGCATCTTCATCCAGGGAGAACCGATATCGAAATATCACCACGTTGTCATCCTTATGCATAAACAAAAGAATAACAACACACCTCAACCTTTACCAGAGACAGGTTGAAAACCGGTTTTAACAATTGCAAGCAAAAGTTGAAAACCGTCGAAACACATATGCTTTTATGTTAAACCAAAACCGATTCAACATATTGTGACTTTTTCACATATTGTTTCTAACAGAACCCCTCGTGATCCTTTGATAAAGCCTACCTACTAGGGATAAGACTTAATCCCACTAAATCAAAAAGTCACCCAAATCATAAGGGTTCACAATATATGAGATCGAATATTAAGGTAGTAAAACCGAAATCAAACATCCCATAAACATACATAGCAATAAGATAAAAGCAATTAAGCACAGCCTATGTAAACCGAAAACTATCACAAGAAAAATTACTAATCAAATAATTTTATTTATAATAGTTTTATTCATAATAGACCAATACAATCAATGAATGAAATAAAAAATTGATGTCTATTATTCTAGATTACGTATTACAGCAAATCACTTAATCTGTAATGACCTTCTGACATGAGTTTTTTTTTTTTTAAAGGTCATCCTCAATTTCCTCAAATTTTTCAGGATCTTCATCAACAGCATCTCGACTGATATCTCGGATTCTGCACACAGTACCTTGGTTATGTTCACAGGCTAAAACATTAACCTTTCGATTAATATTCCTAGCATACTCCCTATTACCGATTCCAAGTTTAATCAGATTCCTTTGGTTACGGATAACAGTTCTTAGTAATGCTGTCTGTCTATGATGAGTTTCGATGGTACTGAGGAGGACTTGTCGAAGATTGATAATATCAACCTTAGCATCCAAACTGTTTTGGACAAGAAGATGAGTCATATCGTCTTTTTCATTATCGATGTTTTCACAACCAGATTTCTTGAAGGCATTATCAAGATGTAAATTTTCCTTAGAAGTCATTCCACTCAAGGCTTTTAGAAGATGTGCTTGAGATCTGGTTTGAGATTACATCCTTTTGTATAAGTTCTCTGACACTTTGAGTACTAATACGAGGAATACCTTTAATACATTCCAAACATAGATATCAGCATTAAATAAATAGTTCTGACAAGATTTGAAAAAAGATTTTCGCATCCAATGTGTTACAGCAACACAATATTTTTCAAAGAGATTATCTCCAAAATCGGTATCAATAGATACTAGCTTATCCTTTTTACACAAGTTGTTGTAAGACAACCTTTCTACACATAAAGATGAATAACAAATCCTTAAGGTAGATTGTGTAATCTCTCTATGTTGAATAATAGATATTAGTTGGATACCAGTTGCCCGGGTATGTGTGCTTCCTTACATCCGAGGATCGGGCAAGGTAAGGATGCACACTCCAATGCGGTTAAGCACTGGGATGAGGATAATCCTCATCATACGCTTCAGGAGGAGATCTTTCTCCATTTTGAACACAATCATGTTCTTCTTCGTGGGTTCTGAACCCATCCTTTTTGTTAAGGGAATTACGAGATACAATGTCCTTAATCACATCTTGTGCCCAGGATGGTATGTTCCTTGAACTTGAACCCGTTTTGTCTAGATCTGTCAGTCGACAGTTTGTTAACGTCTTTTGTTCAAGACGTTCTATATGTCCTCTTAAGGTTTTCATCCCTTGTTGGAACTGTTTTTCTAAACGCTTGTTCAGATATACCTCTTGACATGTTTCAGTAAAAAGTTTCTCAATAAGGACCTTATTCCTTATCTGTGAGTGTTCCAGCGAATGAGTAAGATTTTCACACTCTATAGTCAGTTGATGAACTTCATTGCATAAATCCATTTTTTGTTCCTCATAATCTATCAGATTATTTTGAAGACTAAGTGTTTATCGTTTTCCTTCATATATTCTTACATTCATTTGAATAATAAGTTTTAGGACATTATCTTGACTATCAATGGATTTACCTTTTTCTGAATTTTTTTCAATATGTTTGAAAAATCTTTCCATCATTTTAGCAAATTCAGAACTCGGGATAACAAGTGAATTGAATCTCTTTTCAGAAGATTTCTCACAATGAATTGGAGATGAGTCCAAACCATGTTTCTTGAGTTTCGAACTCACCCCTTTTTGATCAGGAACCTGATTCGTAATCAAATTATTAGTCATACACTTTTTCTTTAATTTTCGAAAAGACTTTCGAGACCAATTTCCATTGGTTTTCCTTGAGATCATACTCTCATTATCTTGTCTTTCGTTAACTGAATCATCCTTTGGATTCATTCTTATAGGTTGGATTGCACCAAACACATATTGTTAGATCTTTTGGTGTTTGCCTGCTCTGATACCAATTGAAAAGGCGAGGGTACCTAAATATACCTCAAGCTAAAACTTTTCCTACCTATAAGTCCTTTCTCCGAAAGTGATTGTCTATAGACTGAGTCGAGACAATACAACTAATCGGTTCACACTTCGTGTGATATTCTATGGATACGAGATCGAGACAATACAACAATGAAGTATGTTTAATTGATAAAAAGGTTCATACTTAACCAAACACAATAGGATTGCTTATCAAGTAAATATGAATTAACGTTTGTGTAATTTATTTTAATTATAATAAAACAATTATAATGCGGAAAATAAAAGTAAATGACATAGCAAGATTTTGTTAACGAGGAAACCGCAAATGCAGAAAAACCCCGGGACCTAGTCCAGAATTGAATACTCTCAGGATTAAGCCGCTCCACAAAATTACATTAACTTCGTATAGTTGAGACCAAGTAACTAAACCTATAGTTCACCTAGTTCCGTCTGTATTCCCACGCCTCCAACTTATAAATAAGTCACGTACTTGGAACAATTCCTTTGGTTCGTATTTTAAACAGTAAAGGAACAACAAATATGTTTGGTATCAACTCTATTCAACCAAGTGATATGAGTCGGACAAAGTCACTTCCGTTTATCTCAACATAAACTCCTTCATCAGGTCCTTAGATCTATATTATGTTCAATCACCCAAAGGTAATCGATTAAGATTAAGCCAACAACACCTTTAATCCGAAGAACCGTGTTGATGCCGATCTACTCAATTAATCAATACAATCTACCACAAGGATAAACCGATTATTATTTGGATCATATTTTACCGAAACAAGTATTGTGCACACCAAAGATTATAAAGCCCAAGTCAGATCTTCAATATCTTCTTTGTCTTCAAATATTCATAAATCTTTAATAAAAACCTGCACACAATCACTTGAATCTCTTGTGATTAATCACGCATAAAACGGAGTCTGTTAACAATGGATTATCACAAAATCGTCTTTAGAACCAACAACAGTCTAAACATCCCTGTCGAAACTCTGAACTAGTTTGAGTGAATCTTATATCATAAGAGAAGATTCTCAAGAATAAACAAACTAGGTGCAATCATATTTCAACCATCGTTAGTCAATCAAATCAATGGAAAACAAAAGATAAACCGCAATTATCTAGTTTCCCACCAACGGGTCGCGCTAGAGATTCTCAATCCCAAAGAAGACTTTAAACTGAGCGGCCATAAGAGATTTCGACTAATTAGGTTACTCTTCTCTCCGAATAGGTGGCTACACCAGTAACAACAACAAAAGAGCAAATTTGTTGTTACGAAGGATTAGTTGCTAGAAAAGAAAACTTCGTGTATTTATAGACAAGGAAGTTTGGACACCAAGGAATTTCCAAAACCGAAAATATTCTCAAGATATTCATTAAAGCACAAATTCGGTTTTCATAATTCCTGGAAATGCTCTGTCCAAAAATAATGATCGAAATCTCTCGGAAAATCTAATTAGTAAATGCACATTACTAATTCTGTAATTTCCCTACAAAATGAAATTAATAACCTTAATTAAAATATTCTTAACTTACTTATGTTTCGATCCTGGGATTCTCTTTCCTTAGCCGTTAAGGAATATCTTTGAAAAATTAAAGAAATAAACATTCACATCACGTGTTCAAAGTTTGTCGACATATTAACTTTGTAAGTTCTCTTTCACACTTACAACCTTGAAACCGATTTTCCACACTTCCAAACAAGTTCAGAATTGGTTCATCTGCCTTTCAAGAACTATGTGATTGACAAAACCAGCATTCAATCACAATCATGGGTTTACGGTTCTACCAAAACAAGTTTCGGTTCTACCTCCATGTGAGTATTGTGCATAGTCACACCAGCTTTCCAAAAGTTCGTCTGACAAGGTACTAGGATCGGTTCCCCAAATATATATGGTATCTAACTTATATGTGTTGCACATCCCCATAGGATCGGTTCCCCTTTGCCTAAAAATGTGTTGCACATGTCCGTAGAATCGGTTCCCCTTTCTGCTATAAACCTTGCTGCACCGCATACAGGGATCGGTTCCCTTTAATGTACTGTACCCCTTACAAGGATCGATTTCCCCTTTCCTTTTAATTGGTCAGACATACAAAATCCGATCATACCACAGGTGATTACTTAAGATCGGTTTTACTAATAAAAGTTATACCAATACATAAGTCAAGCCTTTCTGAATAGTTCTACCAAGAACACAACAAGTTGTGAGCGATTATACTCTATCACACATATTGGTTGTTCATAAGATATGCAATGAATAAGAAAACCAATAACACCTGGAAATTTACTTTTTGGTCCACAAACAAGTTTATGAACTTACTTCCTTAGAACGCATGTAAACATTGTTCCCTAGGATGAAATCCTCACTTCATACCCATACATAATCACAATAACATTCAAATGATTATGGCGATGTCTTATCTACAAAGTTTAATGGTTAAGCAATAAACCTCGTATTGTATTCCTTAATACTATGTCTATCTAGAGTTCTCATATGCTTCGCAGTTATGTTTTAAATATGCACGACTTAAAAGATATGTTAGGGAATGAAACAGTTCAAGTCAAATATCACTAACCTCAAGTGGAAGGATGATTGTTGTCGTTGTAGCTCCTTGCTTCTTCACATCTTCAAGACATCGCAATACTTGTAATGTATCATATCCTAATACTTTCAAGCTAACCTATACAAAGTTGACTCTAGTACATAATCAAGCGACTCTTAACATGAGTTTTGATTCACTAAAACATGACAACCAAACTTGACATACCAACGCTTGGTGGGTTCAACCGAGCAATGCTCTAACATATATCACCATAGTATTATTATCAAAGTTGTGATACAATTGAACTTTGATGTTGTGTAATGATACTATGACATTGTATAAAAATAATTGAGAGCATTTGTTTTCTCATTATTATCTCTACGGATCTTCAACAACTATGATGCTGAGTTGAACACGTTTAGAATCATGGAGTACTTGGAAGTGACGAAGATTTCGAGTCGTGTTGAAGATGCCAAGGAGATCAAGCATTTGGATGAGAAGCTACAAAGTTTTATTTATTTTGTAATCCATATGTATTGATAGTTTTGTCACTAAAATTGAAAAATGGAGAGATTGTTAGAGCACTGCTCGGTCGAACTCGCATGCGTTGCTATCTCAAGCATGTTTGTCAATGTTAGTGATCAAAACTATAAGTCTTGATTTCTAGTCTACTTATAGATGTCTCGGACATAGATTGTGTAGTTGAGCCTTAGACTTCACGGCGCTCATCATTTGAAGACGAAAAACTACTAAGGAGATCTTGTGGAACTTTATCAACAAAAGGTATGTGGAGACTGAAACTCATATATCACTTGGAAAGTCTATTTCTACTCTATCTCCTATATTGATACATAAGTCGTGTTACGATATAGTTTTCTATTATACACATTTCAGATTTCGAGCTAAGTTTAACTCGCTTACATATTTCTTGAAATATGTGTTGGTAATCTTTCGCTTCGACCAAGTTCATCTTATATTCTTGACGCAAGTCAAAAGATGATCATGTGAAAATTTCCGAGTAATATCTTACATGGTTTGTGTGATACAATCATTTGGTATAGACTTGGAATGTTTCGTTATGATTATTTCAATAACTTGAAAATTGCTTTGATGCTAATAGTGTGTGAAAACGGCTATTGTCATCCTCTAAGAAAGTTTCAATTATTGAAATAAGAGTTTAGAACACTTAACCATTATTGGATATGACATGTAGTGTATTCTTGCACATATGTAATCCATGTCCAGGAACCATGGTATGCATATCCGTATGCATACCTGTTGGCTTGAGAAATCCGGAAACCTGAGTATGCGTACCTGTTCGCGTACTGGCGTAAGGTTCATGTCCAAATATTTTTGCTGGGATTGGAAGTACGCGTACCCGTTTGCGTACTGGCGAAACCCAATCTTGGTCCGAGTATTTCAAGTATGCGTACCTGTTTGCATACTTGAAGGTTAAAGTTCTAAAATCGTTTGTGTACATGAACTTAAACATTTATATAATAAGGAATGCAATCTTTGCAGACCGTGGCTATAATGTTCATGAATTGATTCAGTGAATCGAACTGATTTTGCTTCAATTGTGTTCTTGTATACTTCTATGAGAGTATAGCAATTGAACAACTCTTTAACTAGTTTCATTTGAGTCATTTGAACTAGTGATGGTTAAGATGAATAAGGTTTATATGAGAGTGATCATATGGCTAACCTCGGTTAACTATTCTTGAACCAACATGGTGTACACTTTTAGGTACCGTTACATAAACCTAAATGAGGGTACATTTCACTTATGTGTAACAAGCTAAGTTCGATTTAACGGTTGAAAGATATTAGTTTTGTTGAATCAGGTTTTACATCTAACGGTGAATATTGAATGCTTTTTTACCAAGGTAACTTAGATTGCAAACCCTGATTTGAAAACTATATAAAGGAGAACTCCAGCAACTGGGAAACCTAATCCCCGCACTTCTTTGTGTTGCTAGTTGCATAGCTAGAGTCGATTCTCTTTTAACCTTAGGTTTCTCTCAAGACCCCGTAGGTTAACGACTTGAAAGACTTCATTGGGATTGTGAAACCAGACCCAACTAATTTCTTTGTAGTTGCGTGTTCTGATCTTGCCTGTTTTTATAGTCTGAGTACTATTTTCTCTAAGATTTGCTCGAGATTTAATCTCCGATAGGAAAGATAAAAAGTAATCATAAACACCTTCATCTCATCGTTTGTGATTCCAGAATATCTAGTTTCGCTTCCATACGATTTAGATTATTATGAGGTGTTTGATAATACTAGGTTGTTCTTCGGGAATATAAGACCGGTTTATCAATTGGTTCCTGTTCACCTTGATTTACCAAAAGACGGAACAAAACTCATAGGTATTTCTGTGGGAGACAGATTTATCTATTCCAATAGACTTTTCTGTGTGAGACAGATTTGTTTATCAAGTCTTCGACTTTAGGTCGTAGCAACTCTTAGTTGTGGGTGAGATCAGCTAAGGGAATCAAGTGTGTATTATCCTGCTGGGATCAGAGACGTAAGGAACTCAACTGTACCTTGAATCAGTGTGAGATTGATTAGGGTTAAACTACAGTCCAGTCCTAAGTTCATTGGTAGTAGGCTAGTATCTATAGCGGCTTAATTCAGTATGGTGTTCAAACTGGACTAGGTCCCGGGGTTTTTTTACATTTGCGGTTTTCTTCGTTAACAAAATTCTGGTGTCTGTGTTATTTCTTTTCCGTATTATATTTTGTTATATAATTGAAATATCACAGGTTGTGCGTTGAATTGATCAATTGGGAAATCCAACCTTTGGTTGTTGATTGAAATTGATTGATCCTTGAAAATTGGTCTTTGGTAACGTTCAAGTTACTCCTCTTATATTCAATCGGGCTCGCAAATTTCTATTTGATGATTGCAGATTGAATTGAGAGTTAGAGATATATACTCTTGTATATACTTTTTCTAAAGATTGAGTCTGACTATCTAGTTGATTCTCTTTAAAGTATATATTGGAGTAAGTCCTCTCAGATTGCCAAATGAATTATTGGGTGTGGTTGTTGTACCCCCTCATTTTCAATTGGTATCATAGCATGCAAATACATTAAAGACCTTATAAGTCCGTGTTTGTAGCGATTTGATATGGACAGAAGTGCTATCTATGATAAATACATCGCCAGAAATAAAAGCTTTGTTTTTATGAAATCTATCAAAGAGAAAGATTTGTAAATCTAGAATACAGATGAACCCAGTGTTCCAATGAAACAACCAAACATTGAAAAGTGTTACCCTGACTACGTTATTGACGAGTCTGGCTCTGAAGTTGAAAGGAATGCAGCCAAGGAGAGTGTAATGATTCTAAAACTTGTTAGAATCCAGCCGATGATGTTAATCGGTTGAAACACAAATCAATGTCCTTGTTGGTATGGTAAATGAGCGTGACTCTATCCTAAAGGTCCTGCATGAGGGAAAACTCAAAAAGGATGCTTTGGAAACTGAACTTCTTTTATGTAAACTCTCTATTCAAGAATGTTCTAAAGAGTCCACAATACCAATTGCTTCTGATAGAATTATAAAAATTTATGTTCCAGAAGCAAAATCGAAATCCCTTCCTATTGAAAAAGATGTGCCTGTGTCTTCCTCTGATCAAGGAATATTCACATCACATGGATGGAAAAATTCTCCTAACGATGGTATTGAGACTGTTCCCTCTAATCACTCTGGTGATCAGAAAGTATGTCTCTTTTGTGATTCAAGAGGACACGTTGAACAGAAGGGGAATTCTAGGTTGAATGATAACTCTTTTGTTCGTCTTCAACACACCTTAGATTTGATTGTCAAAGGTGTAACTGACATTCGTATGTCTAAACCAATTGGTTTTAGTACTCACCCTGTGTATCTTACCAGGAAAGTCAGTTCGATGTGTTTGTCAAATGTTCAAAAGCGAAACAGTCTCTCTAAACCAATTCGTTCAAGAAGAACTCATGGATCTTCTTCAATCAAAAAGGGAGATAATGATGTGATAAAGGTACCAGAAGAAGGAAGCAAAAAAGGATATCTAGAAGACAACCTAAAAATGATAATAGAAGGTTATAAAGAAATCATCAACAGGTTGTCAATTCCCTCTGGATAAAATCCTCCAGGTAAGAATCCATTCTATGCGTTGTATTTTGATGATAGTAAGTTTTATGAAAAATTTTCACATCATAATGGTTTTCATCCAAACATCAGAAGAAAGAGATTTAACCGAAAACAACATTCATTTGATGAGCTCAAGGCCCATACTGTGCTAATTAATCACAAGGTTGAAACCTCACTCTCAAGAAAAGTCCTGGAAGAGTGAGATTTATTCAGGTATACTTGATGGCAAAATGTTTTCTGATTTTCTATGTTATTTTATTATCGTTCTTAGTTGGATAATCATTCACAAACATTTCTGCATAAGTATTTGTGTTTTGTTTGGACAAATCGTTGTTTTCTTAATCTTAAATTTTTTGTTGTGTCAAAATTGTTACTCTTGCTCTAAAATTGTTCTCCTATAAGAATGCAAATTTTATTGACCTAAGATCTATGAGATTTCTCACGCAGGCAAACATTATCGTTGAATAGTCTTCTTAATTGAGTCTTTCTCTTCTTGAGTCATTTATGAATAATGGGCCAACTTTGTGTTCGTACGGGTATCCTTGTTACATGTCACAGACCGACTTTGGAAACCCTAACCTCTGGGTTTCTGTGAAACCATTTAAATACCAAACCCTTCTTTTGAAAAGTACGCATACTCCAGGCTACTTTTTTAGTCAATAATGACATCTCCTTCGGGAACTTGTAATTTTCCAAGAGGCTTTCTTGATAAGGGTTTTGGGATCACACTCAAAGAGGAGGCAAAAGGAACTCTCGTGGAAGTTGATGACACGTCTTCTCAATCTCCTGATAAATTCTTAGATATTGAGGATGATGAAGAGATTTCTAATGAAGTTGTTCAAAACTTTATCGATCAGTTTAATGATGCAAAGCTGCTGCTTGTTAACACTCTGGAAGAACTAGATGTGTTAAGAACTTGATTGATAAAGGTCAACTCCGACCTTACTCTAATGAAGACACGACTTAAAGATCGTCTCAATGTTGTGTCTGAAGATGTGGTTAATTCCGTCTGTCACAAGCTTGAAGGTCTTGGAACCAGTGAAGCCTCCGTACCTGAACCCTGATTATTGCTTATGATTGCTTCTTTGGTTATTAGAGTTGTTTTTTATTTTGTCTAGGAAACTTCTTATGAGAATTTTATTCTTTTGTTTTTAATAAGGATAACTAGGGTTTGGAATAGCCATTATTGTGAGTACACATATCTACTGCCAACGTTTTCATCTTCTATGTTTTTAGATTTATTTATTTAAATTCTAAGTTATTTGGAAGATGATGTTTGTAGTATTAATCTTATGGTTTGATATATTGAAAATTGTTATGGGATATGTTGTTTACGTCCGTGAACCTTGACTATCCCATATTTGTTCAAAAGTTATTTCTATTATATGTCTATAAAAGTATTGATAAAGATAGAATGAACTTTTGACAAACAAAAGTTTAGCCTATTACGTCTTTATGCAAATACTGATGAAAGATAGGATGAACTTTTGTTTACAAAGATTAAGTCTATTATATGTCATTGTGCAAATATTGATGAAAGATAGGATGAACTTTTGTTTACAAAGATTAAGTCTATTATATGTCATTGTGCAAATAATGATGAAAAATAGAATGAATCTTTGTTTATTCCGCAGTATTGATCCTTTCCTGATCCACGTCTTTGTGTATATAATGTGTTGTTCCGTAAGTTTTCTTATGTCGAGCATGGCCAATTGAATTGATCATTTTTGTGGCTAATTAAATTGCGATTTTTGGATACAAATTAATATCCTCATGTGATTTGATTATGTCCAAAGAAATCTTTCTTTTCTCGTAAACGTAAGGTCACTCTTATTATTCTTTCGAGAATGACATTTTATGGGGGAGAGTTCTTTTTGAACTTGTTCTTAATCGCCATATCTTTGTGGGGAGTGCGGTAGTGGAATATTGTAGGAGTTATCTTGTATCTTAATAAACTCCTTGATGAATGTATTTAGCTTCGGCTTTATGATTGCATCTCAATAAGTTGGTATGTTATTATGTTTTGGTCATGAAGTATATCTATGTAAATTCATGAGGATCCCACTAGTTTTCTTACCTTTGCCAATTTGTATTGACAAAAAGGGTGAGAATTAATGTGTAGTTTCATACTACAAATACATATAGTTTACGGATCATTATGTAAGGGGGAGTGGTTTTCATGTCGATATGAAGTATTGACTAAGGGGGAGTGATATATATCACCATAGTATTATTATCAAAGTTGTGATACAATTAAACTTTGATGCTGTGTAATGATACTATGACACTGTATAACAATAACTGAGAGCATTTGTTTTCTCATTATTATCTCTACGGCTGTTCAAAAACTATGATGCTGAGTTGAACATGTTTAGAATCATGGAGTACTTGGAAGTGAAGAAGATTTTGAGTCGTATTGAAGATGCCAAGGAGATCAAGCATTTGGATGAGAAGCTACAAAGTTTTATTTATTTTCATATATATTGATAGTTTTGTCATAAAATTGACAAAGGGGGAGATTGTTAGAGCACTGCTCGGTCGAACTCGCATGCGTTGCTATCTCAAGCACGTTTGTCAATGTTAGTGATCAAATATATAAGTCTTGATTTCTAGTCTACTTATAGATGTCTCAGACTAGGACATAGATTGTGTAGTTGAGCCTTAAACTTCACGGCGTTCATCATTTGAAGAAGAACAACTACTAAGGATATCTTGTGGAACTTTATCAACAAAAGGTATGTGGAGACTGAAACTCATCTATCATTTGGAAAGTCTATTTATATTATATCTCCTATATTGAGATATAAGTCGTGTTACGATATAGTTTTCTATTATACACATTTCAGATTTCGAGCTGAGTTTAACTCGCTTACATATTTCTCGAAATATGTGTTGGTAAGCTTTCGCTTCGACCAAGTTCATCTTATATTCTTGACGCAAGTCAAAAGATGATCATGTGAAAATTTCCGAGTTACATCTTACATGGTTTGTGTGATACAATCATTTGGTGTAGACTTGGAATGTTTCGTTATGATTATTTCAATAACTTGAAATTACTTTGATGCTAATAGTGTGTGAAAACGGCTATTGTCATCCTCTAAGAAAGTTTCAATTATTGAAATAAGAGTTTAGAACACTTAACCATTATTGTATATGACATGTTGTGTATTCTTGCACATATATAATCCATGTCCGGGAACCATAGTATGCATACCCGTATGCGTACCTGTTGGCTTGAGAAATCCGGGAACCTAGGTATGCGTACCCGTTTGTGTACTGGAGTAAGGTTCTTGTCCGAATATTTCTGTTGGGATTGGAAATACGCTCACCCGTTTGCGTACTAGCGAAACCCAATCTTGGTCCGAGTATTTCAAGTATGCATACCCGTTCGCATACTTGAAGGTTAAGGTTCTAAAATCGGTTGTGTACATGAATTTAAACATTTATATAATAAGGAATGCAATCTTTGCAAACCGTGGGTATAATGTTCATGAATTTATTCGAGTGAATCAAACCGATTTTGCTTCAACTGTGTTCTTGTATACTTCTATGAGAATATAGCAATTGAACAACTCTTTAACTAGTTTCATTTGAGTCATTTGAACTAGTGATGGTTAAGATGAATAAGGTTGATATGAGAGTGATCATATGGCTAACCTCCATTAACTATTGTTTAACCAACATGGTGTACACTTTTAGGTACGGTTACATAAACCTAAATGAGGGTACATTTCAATTATGTGTAACAAGCTAAGTTCGATCTAACGGTTGAAAGATATTAGCTTTATTGAATCAGGTTTTTCATCTAACGGTGAATATTGAATGCTTTGTTACCAAGGTGACTTAGATTGCAAACCCTGATTTGAAAACTATATAAAGGAGAACTCTAACAACTGGGAAACATAATCCCCACACTTCTGTGTGTTACTAGTTGCATAGCTAGAGTCGATTATCCTTTAACCTTAGGTTTCTCTCGAGACCCTCTAGGTTAACGACTTGAAATACTTCATTGGGATTGTGAAGCCAGGCCCAACTATTTTCTTTGTAGTTGCGCGTTCTAATCTTGCCCGATTCTATCATCTGAGTACTATCTTCTCTAAGATTTGCTCGAGATTTAATCTCCGATAGGAAAGATAAAAAGTAATCACAAATACATTCGTCTCATCGTTTGTGATTCCACGATATCTAGTTTCGCTTCCATACGATTTATATTATTGTGATGTGATTGATAATACTAGGCTATTCTTCGGGAATATAAAACCGGTTTATTAACTGGTTCCTGTTCACCTTGATTTATCAAAGGATGGAACAAAACTCATAGGTATTTCTGTGGGAGACAGATTTATCTATTCCAATAGACTTTTCTGTGTGAGACAGGTTTGTTTATCAAGTCTTAGACTTTGGGTCTTAGCAAGTCTTAGTTGTGGGTGAGATCAACTAAGGGAATCAAGTGTATAGTATCCTGCTGGGATCAGAGACGTAAGGAACGAAACTGTACCTTGAATCAGTGAGAGATTGATTATGGATCAACTACAGTCCATCCCGAAGTTCATTGGTAGTAGGCTAGTGTCTGTTGCGGCTTAATATAGTGTGGTGTTCAAACTGGACTAGGTTCTGGGGTTTTTATGCATTTGCGGTTTTCCTCGTTAACAAAATTCTGGTGTCTGTGTTATTTCTTTTCCGCATTATATTTTCTTATATAATTGAAATATCACAGGTTGTGCATTGAATCGATCAATGGGGAAAGCCAACCTTTATTTGTTGATTGAAATTGATTGATCCTTGAACATTTTTCATTGGTACCGTTCAAGTTACTCCTCTTATATACAATCGGGCTCGCAAATTTCTATTTGCTGATTGCAGATTGAATTGAGAGTTATAGATATAAACTCTTGTATATACTTTTTTCTAAAGATTGAGTCTGACTGTCTAGTTGATTCTCTTTAAAGTATATATTGGAGTAAGTCCTCTCAGATTGCCAAACGAATTGTTGGGTGTGGTTGTTGTACCCTGCATTTTCAGTTTTCATTGAAGAACTATTGGATGACCAATTTGAACCTAGGTAAGAAATTTGGTAGAACCGATCTTGACTTATGATGAGAGTTTCGGTAGAAACGATCCTTACCTATATTGTGATACATGGTAGAACCGATCCTAGTTTTTGTTGGGAGTATTGGTAGAACCGATCCTTACCTATATTGGGAGTCATGGTAGAACCGATCCTAGCTATTGTTGGGAGTCATGGTAGAACCGATCCCTACCTATATTTGGAGATTTGGTAGAACCGATCTTAACTATGTTAGGAGTCATGGTAGAACCGGTCCCAAGAGCAAAACCAATTTCAAGCTTTCACATATTACTTACGGTTCTGTGTGAGTTTGAAATTAGGGTTTTCTAAATAGGAAAGTTCCTGATGTCGATATAATTTGAACATGGATAAAATCCTTATCTTTTATTGTTCAAAGATATTCCTTGATATTCAAGGTGATCCCAATCCGAAATATTGATAATATTTTAATTAAGATATTCGATTATATCCAGCAAATTAAGAAAGCATATCTCTTGGAAAGTTATATTAGTTAAGTGCTAGATTAATATTAGATATTTCCATTTTCTAAGGAGAGATTTTGGAATTACAGGTTGATATTAGTTGAAACTATGAAAAACGAAATTAGGTACTTATTGCATATCTAAGAGCCAGACACACTTCATTCGTGTTGTTACTGGTGGATTCGTATATCCAGGGAGGAAAGTACCCTATAGTTAGGCGAAATCTCTTACGACCGCTCGTTTAAAGAGTTATGCAGGATCAAGAATCTCTACGAGTACCAATGGTGGGAAATTAGAAAATTGCATTGTCATTTTGGTTTTCGATTATTGATTTGATTTAAAAATGGTTGTTGAAACTTTGATTGCACCTAGTTTAGTTATTCTTGAGAGCCTTCTCTTCTGACATAAGGGTCACTCAAAATAGATCAAAGTATTTGAAAAGACGAGGGTACCTAAATATACCTCAAACTAAAACTTTTCCACCTATAAGTCCTTTCTCCGAAAGTGATTGTATATGGACTGAGTCAATACAATGCAACTAATCGGTTCACACTTCTTGTGATCGTCTACGGATACGAGATCGAGACAATACAACAACGAAGTATGTTTACTTGATAAAAGGTTCGGACTTAACCAAACACAATAGGATTGCTTATCAAGTAAATAGGAATTAACGTTTTTGTAATTTACTTTAAATTATAATAACAATTATAATTGCGAAAAATAAAAGTAAATGACACAGCAAGATTTTGTTAACGAGGAAACCGAAATGCAGAAAAACCCCGGGACCTTGTCCAGAATTGAGTACTCTCAGGATTAAGCCGCTATATAAAATCAAACCAACTTCTTATAGTTGAGACCAAGTAACTAAACCTATAGTTCACCTAATTCCGTCTGTATTCCCACGCTTCCGACCTGTAATAAGTCACGTACTTGGAACAATTCCTTTGGTTCGCATTCCAAACAGTAAAGGAATAACAAATCTATTTGGGATAAACTCTTTTCAACCAAGTGATATGAGTTCGACAAAGGATCTTCTGTTTATCTCAATAAACTCCTTTGCCAGGTTCCTAGATCTATCTTATTATCAATTACCGAAGTAATTGTTAAGATTTTGAAATCAATACTTTTAATCACAAAGAATTGTATTGATGTCAATCTACACAACTAATCAATCTAATCTACCACAAGGATAAACCGATTATAGTTGGATCCTCTTTTACCGAAACAAGTATTGTGCACACCAAAGATTATGAATCCAAAATCAGAAATCTTCAAAGTCTTCTGTGCCTTCAATAAACACCTGCACACAATCAACTTGAATCTCTTGTGATCAATCACGCACAGAACGAAGTTTGTTAACAATGGATTATCACAAGACGTCTTTAGATCTACAAATAGTCTAAAGATCCCCGTCGATACTTCGATCAAGTTTGAGTGAATCTTATATCAGAAGAGAAGATTCCCAAGCATAAACAAACTAGGTGCAATCAAAGTTCAACCAACGTTATTCAATCAAATCAATCGAAAACAAAAGATAAACCGCAATTATCTAGTTTCCCACCAACGGTACTATTAGAGATTCTCAATCCCAAAGAAGACTTTAAACTGAGCGGTCGTAAGAGATTTCGCCTAATTAGGTTACTCTCCTCTCCGAATAGGCGGCTTCACCAGCAGCAGCACAACTGATTTAGTTCTTGTTGTACAAGGATTAGTTTGCTCGAAATGCAAACTTTCATATTTATAGACTAAGGAAGTTTGGACACCAAGTAATTTCCAAAACCGAAAATATTCTCAAGATATGCAATATATTCCAGATTCGGTTTCCATAATTCCTGGAAATGCTTTGTCCAAATATTGACCGAAAATCTCTTGGAAAATCTCCAACTAGTAAACGCACATTACTAATTTTCATTTTCCTAAAATAAAATTAAAAACCTTTAATAAAAGATTCTCAATTTATTTTATTCGATCTGGGATTTTCTTCCTTTATCTATTAAGGAATAACTTTGAACAATTAAAGATAAGCGTTACTGCACATGTTCAAAGTATGTCGACAGGTTTACTTTGTAAGTCCTCTTTCATACTTACAATCTTGAAACCGATTTTCCACACTTCCAAACAAGTTTAGAATTGGTTCATCTGACTTTCAAGAACTACGTGATTGATCAAGAACACTCAATCACAAATCATGGGTTTAACGGTTATACCAAAACAAGTTTCGGTTCTACCTCCATGTGAGTACTGTGCATAGTCACACTAGCTTTCTAAAATTCGGTTGACTAGGAACTAGAATCGGTTCCCCACATATATATGGTATCTAACTTGTACTTGTTTCACATGTCCATAGGATCGGTTCCCCTTTGCTTAAAAACGTGTTGCACATGTCCATAGGATCGGTTCCCTGTTCTGCTAAAAACTTGATGCACCTCATACAAGGATCGATTCCCCTTTGTGATAGGTTGCACCTCTTACTAGGATCGGTTCCCCTTTACCCAGAGTCGGTCATACCAATAATACTGAATCGATCATACCATCACAGGTGATTACTTATGATCGGTTTCACTAATAAAAGTCATACCAATACAACAGTCAGGTCTTTGTGAATAGTTTTACCAAGAACATAAACAAGTCATGAGCGGTTATACTAATCACGCATATTGGTAGTTCAAAATATATGCAATGAATAACAATACCAATAATGCCTGGCGATTTCTCTTTCGATTCACAAAACAAGTTCATGAGTTTACTTCCTTAAAACAAATGTAAAACATTGTTTCCTAGGATGAAATCTTCACCTTATACCCATACATAATCACAATAGCACTCAAACGATTATGTCGATGTCCTATCTACAAAGTTTAATGGTTAAGCAATAAACCTCGTATTATATTCCTTAATACTATGTCTAACTAGAGTATAATCATTCATGCTTCACAGTTTTGTTTTCAATATGCACGACTTGAAAGATACGTTTAGGGAATGAAACAATTCAAGTCAAATATCACTAACCTCAAGTGTAAGGATGATGTTGTCGTTGTAGCTCCTTACTTGTTCACTTCTTCAAGTCTTCGCAATACTTATAATGTCTCATATCCTAATACTTTAAAGCTAAGATATACGAAGTTGACTCTAGTACATAATCAAGCGACTCTTAAATAAGTTTTGACTCACTAAATATGACAACCAAACTTGACATACCAATGCTTGGTGGGTTCAACCGAGCTACGCTCTAACAAAGACACTCTTTCAAATGGGAAAATCAATCCCAAAAACTTATACATCCTATTTGATCGCTATAGTCATCCTCAATTGACGTACATTTCCTCTGAGAAACATATAATTAGGTCAACGACTGAAAGACTTCACTTAGAGATTCGTGAAGCCATGTCCAAACATCTTTACCTTGATAGTTCGTGTATCATGATCTTGCTTTTCTGTTATCGAGGTTTTCATAATCTCTTTCAAGCAAGATAGATAGAAATCACATAAGTTCTCTTCGTCTCGGACTTTGTGATTCCTCGGGATAGATATCTAAAAATTATTCTTAATTAATTAGTTCACGATTGCATGGGAGGTGGTTAAGAATCCTGACTTCTCATCTAACTGAGTGTAAGTGTTCATGATTTGTGAGGTTTGATATCTTTGTCTATTGTAAACATATTTCCAATCTTTGATCTAAAGGGAAAGCAAATAGGCTTATCTGTTAGACACAGATTAG
Organism: Papaver somniferum; assembly: GCF_003573695.1. NCBI lineage: Eukaryota > Viridiplantae > Streptophyta > Magnoliopsida > Ranunculales > Papaveraceae > Papaver > Papaver somniferum. Next base: position 126,891,823 of record NC_039363.1, on the reverse strand, counting down.
TATCAAAAGTCTTCACTTAGGTTGAAGAAACTCTTAGGATGCAAAGGACGTTAGCTAAGGGAATAAATTGCGTAGATTCTTGCGAGGTTCAATAGACGTAAGAAGCGCGACTGTAACTGAATTACTTAGAGGGTGGATTCACTCTCAACTACGTAAGTTCTATTCCGAAGTATTAGTAGGAAAGTGTCTGTAGCGGCTTAATATAGTTTGGTGTCCAAATCTTGACGAGGTCCCGGGGTTTTTCTGCGATTGTGGTTTCCTCGTTAACGAAATTCTTGTGTGTATGTGTGTGCGCTTTTTTACTTTTCCGTATCTTTTTGATTGTTAAAAGTACTACACGTGTTCATACTCCTATCAAAACGAAAAAGTTGGTGGTGTACTTGGTATCCTCTCCTTTTCAGGATGTTCATAGATCCTTAACAATCTTAGTTGAATTTTTTATTGTTCGAGAACTATTTTCGTTTGAAGTTAATCATTTGAAAATCACCCAATCAACGGTGCACACTATATATGGCTATTGGGATTTTTTCAAGTTAATTACGTGTGAAAAAGAACTGCTTGGCGATAGGTATGCATACTTGTATATTTAACCAAAGTCAATCTTAATTATGAACATTGCATTGGTGTGCAAACCCAGGTTTGCAAATTTACATCTGAGTTCAAGAATGAGATAAGTTTGGAAACCCGATTTGAAAATCCCAACGATCCGACTTTCAAAGCTACCAAGGTATGCAAACCCTTGTGACCTGACTTCGCGAGCTGTCAGTGTTTGTAAGCCCGGTACAGAGTATCAGATCACTTCTCAATGTCAAAGAGATTGTCAATCCCTCTTTTATCAGCTTTCTGACAAAGAGGTACAGAACATCAACACTCATTAATCAATATTATGTGAGTATATTTTACTTTTTAATCATTTATTTTATCACCGTTATGGGATGATAACCCGTTTAAATAACTCACCCTTCAACTAAAATACTAGATTTACAATGTTTTACCCAGCCTATCAAACTTATTCTCATAATTAATTTGTATGAGAGATGGAACTATGTGGATGGGTTATAACACGATTTCATGCATGCATCATATGCATATTGGCTTGGCGAGTCTATGCATGTTTGTATAAGAGACTGATAGAAAAAACTGTTGAATGTTGGGTAGCAATTTACTATTTAGCAAGCAAAACTTATCACATGGTAATTCTATATGTAATAACATAGTAGTTTGTGGGTTGTTATTTTAAATTTTTTTTTATGATTTCCTCGTTCGATTTATTTTGTTGTTTCGGTCAATACTTATGATATTCTCTTTCTCTATAAGTTTTTGTGAAAGTCCTATGGGCTAGATTTGGCTGCTAGATTAGCCAAAAAGTGTTGCAATTAAAAAAAAGTGTTGTCTATTTGTTAACACTAGTTCTCTCTCTTAGCATTTTATCGCATGCGAACTAGCAGCGAGATAATTGCGCTGAATGGTCCATCGCCACAAAAATCACCTTTTCGCGGTATGGTTCAGCGCATCTAGATTTATTTTTGATCTGACGACTGAGATTGGTTGCGCTCAACCATTCAATGTTGGGCGCTGATTGATTCTGCGACTAGCATGCTAAATAGCACTCCCATAGGACTTAGGAGGTTGTCCTAACTGACGTGGAATGTTAATCTAGCTGCTAGATTATCACAATATAGGACTTATCCTTACAGTTGAAACACCGGGGAAGCAAAAGGAAAGAGATATTCTCAGAGAATAAAGAAATTGTACCATGTTAAATCAACACTTACATTTAGGCTAATCCCTATGGGCTAGATTGAACTGCTAGATTGGCCAAAAAGTGTTACAAATCATGAAAAAAGTGTGGGAAAAAAGTTAACACTACTTCTGTCTACTCTCTCTCATAGCATTTGCTCGCAGTTCAACTAGCAGCGAGATTGAAACGCTGAATCATTCAGCGCTCAAAAAGTGATACTAACGTTGAACAATTCAGCGCTATATAATTTTTTCTCATGGAAAGAGAGGAAAAGAAGGAGAGAGAGAAGAAAAAGAGGGAGAGAGAAGAGTGGAGAGAGAGGAAAAGAAAGAGAGAGAGAAGAAAAAGAGGGAGTGAAACGTGGAGAGAGGAAAAGAAGGAGAGAGAAATAAAATAAAATAATGTGCGTTGTTTGGTTCAGCGTTCAACGCTGTTTTATTCAGTGTTTCGCTGCTAGATTAGAAATACCATAGGACTTAGGAGGTTTCCCTAACTGACGTGGATGACCAATTTAGCAGCTAGATATCTAGCCCATAGGGGTTAGCCCTAGCGTCATAGTCCCCACAAGTAATTTTTGTTTTCCATATCCGAGATTCTAAGTAAAAATTCGTTTAGTTTATAGTTTGTTGTTCTGGACTGAATGCTTATTCTATGTGGGTAGTGAAAACTACAGTGAGACCCATTCTTTAGATTTTATCCACTGAGAAACCCACGCCCAAAAATCTCCAGGCGCGCACCCATTTTTGGAGAAAAAATTAGTCCTAAACCCATATTTTCTGAAATTGTGTTATTTCTGTTTTCTTCTTCTTTTTCATCGTAGAGATCGACTTCATTTTTAGGTTTTATGGTAGGTTTGCTTTTTGGTGATGAATTACAGTTAGGGTTCTAGTCAAATTCAACAGATAAGTGGCACTGGATTCGAATTACCATCAAGCTACAAGATCAGTGAAACACAAACTAGGGTTTGATTTAGATTTAATTGTCAGAGATGATGATATCGAGAATAAGAAAATTAGGTTTCCAGATTTTTGTTAAATCAGAGATGGGTTCGATCTATGAGATGATGAACATGATGTTACCATGATGAAATGGGTTCGATCTATGAGATGATGTTACCTGCTGAAATGGCTGGTTGACGAGGTGAGATGCTAAAGTTAATTGAACTTCGCTTTAGACTGGTTGTTTGCTGATGATGATACTTCGCTGAATTCATTGAAAGTCATAATTGAGTTTACGTAGAATTCTATGCTTGCTGAAGAATTAGGCTTGGTTAATTTTACGAGCTTTTATGACCCACGAACTGAATTTCCCTCGATGTGTGTTGCTAGCTGCTGATTTTTTATCTTGAAGCAAATTGATTTCTTCCTTCGTCTTCTTTGGATCACTGGATTGCTTGTACTTCACTCCTTGCAAGTAAACGATTAGCCGGATAGTTGTATTGCTTGCTCGTGGTAGAGATTCATACTGCTCCCATTGATTATTCTGGGATTTGTCTATACTTGTGACGAAGTAATGGTTAGTCCTTGCTTTAGTTATATTTTGATCACACATATTCTTCTTCCACTTGTGGTTACTGTAATCAAGCTGGCTTCGCCTAAACAAATTGGAATGATTATCTTCCCGAATAAGAAGCTTCAATTTTGCTGGAATGATTATGAGGTTACGGCCTCCTTTACTCCTTGTTTTGATACTTGCTAGAAGCTTTGATGTGTTTTCTTAGCTCCGCTGAATCCCTTTTTACGTGATGATTTCTACCCAAGATGACTGTTACTATAGATTCTGAAATGAACAGAAGAACTAATTTTGAACTTTTAGTGTATTAGTAAATGCATTTGCATTATGTAGATTATGCTTCAGATGAAGTCTCTATCCTAGCGCTGTGTCAAGTTAACTATATAGCATCTTTGACTCTACTAATTGGTTTGCTTTCTTATTTATTATTTGATAATCTTTTATGTGGTTATGAAAATGGATGCATAACCTGTTATGCATCTAGAAAAGTTGTTGCATAACTTGTTACGCAGTCCAGAAAATGGCTGCATAACACATTATGCAACAATTTTTTTTTTTGTTACTATTGAAACCAACAAAAACAAAGACTGCATAATTTGTCATACATCTACTATAATATCTGCATAACATGTTATGCAGTCGTGAAAATGGATGAATAACCAGTTATGCATCCGAAATTATGGCTGCATAATGTATCATGCATCGACAAAATCGTTGGACAATCTTTTATGCATCGAGAGAATAGATGCATAACCTGACATGCATCCGTAAATATGGACTTATGCATCAATTTTTTATGTACGCACTAAAATCAATCAAAACAATGGCTACATAACTTGTTGTAGATGCATAACTTGTTATGCAGTCGAGAAAATGGTTTGCATAATTCGTCATGCGTCTGCAGAATGTGTTATGCATCTTTTTTTGTGGCTGCATAACGGTTATGTATCAAGTTTTCGGAAATTTTTCCTAAAATGATGATCACCTCCGATTTTTTCGTGAAAAACAAAAAATTGATATTGTTGTTTGTACTCGTTGTCTAGCTCTCTTAAAAAGATTTCCAATGATATAAAATTTGTAAAATTCCAAGGCGCAGATTTTTAGATATGTTATGTCCAAGTTACGTTGCCAATTATACCCCTGAAAAATTAGGCTGCATAACGAGTTATGCCTGAAGAAATAGTATGCATAACTGAAAAAATAGTATGCATGACGAATTATGTATAGATTCTTAATAATTTCGAATAATTTTAAGTGTCACGGAAATAATTATGGGTGTCACGGTATTCAAAATTAATTATGGACTTGACAATAAAAATATTATTTATTTTGGGTCTCCCCCAATTTCCCCGTGTGGGTATCTAGTCGTGTTTTCTTTCTCTTCGGTCCGCCCGCCACTGCTCCCGGTCATCTAGGGTTATCCTGAAATTTTCACCAGCACTGAAAAATGCGATCCGTTGTTAGGCTGTTGTTTAACAAACATGAGTTCAGCATATAACAAAGCTGGGAGAACATTTTACTGTGATCATCTGTATTTTCTCACCTCAATTCAACCATCAAAGATAGTACTGGTAGCGCTACAAAACCTCTGCTTTTTCCAATTCTGCGACCGTAGACCCTTTCCCGAGCTGCACTGTGAAAAATTAATACATTCGGTAGGTATATTGAACATAATCTGCTAGTTTGGTTTTGATTTCTGTTCCAATTAGAATACCCAACTTACCATCTAAATTTAATTGACAAAAAACCAAAATTTTTTTTGACCTAGTTAGGGTTTCATTTCTCCATTTTCCCTGAATTCCTTTTTGAATATCCTTCCTTGAATTGCTTCTTTATTCATACAGAAAGGCGCTAACAAACATGGTTCTCACTAATTTCAATGGTTCCGGTGTCGGATTCGGTATACATTTTTCTCTGTTTGTTTTCCCTTGAAGTTTAACATTACTGTTAAGAAAAAAGTCTCATGTTATCTATTTCTAACTCAGGATTTGGTGCTGGTTGTGGTTTCGGAATCGGTTGGGGTTTCGGAGGTAATACTTTATCTTCTTACTCCACCTTCACATGCCCATAATTCACTATCTTACTTAGCAGTGTCTACAACTTACACAGCTGATTGATGAATTGAATGTTAGAACAACCACTAGGGTATTGAATGTTGATGCCATCGTCAGTTATTTATCGTTTAAATTCCGTACTTTGCTAATTGCCCAAGTTCAAAGACTTGCAGTGTTATGTTCATTACAATTACAAACAGTCATTGCATACACCCACCTAAAGGTAATTAAAAAGGAGTGGTAAGAAGTAATCTTATGAGCAATTTAAGTTGGTTACGAGAATAAGAAAACATGTACACAGTGTCATAATTGAGTGTATTTGCATAATTTTAGCTCCTTAGTTAACTATAATTGCCATGCATCTCCTTAATCCAGGGTTAGGCTGCTGCACAATGCAGGCGCTCCTGGGCTGCCTCAGTAAATTCAGTTGGCTTGCTGCTAAAAGATACTAGGACTAGTGCTCACTTATACCCTCAGGTAGTTTGTTATGCGTTAATCACTCTTTACTGATTAGCAATGTCTTTTATTGCGCTTCAGGTATGCCACTGGGTTTCTTGGGTCTCGGAGCAGGTATTCACTCAGTATTCCTATTACTTGCAGCTAATAAGATTGATCTTTAGATTCTTTACACATTAGTTCAGTGTTTGATTGTTTTATTTGGATCTGAAGGTGGAGGCTGTGGAGTTGGGCTTGGCCTTGGATGGGGATTTGGCACTGCCTTTGGCAGTCATTATCGAACTACAAAAACTACATTTAAAGGCACTGATTTCAATAGTAAGAGTGAAAGCGATAGTAAACCATCAACTGACTACTCAAAGATTACCTCCTCTCAGAAGGTTATTCGTGCTGAAGAGTAAATATTTGTCTCTTCGATTCTGTGTCAAAAGCAGTGTAAGAACATTCTTTCATATTTATTTGAGTACAATGGTACTACTGATACACTTGAGTCGTATCCCTGCTACTTCTTGTACTGTTCTCCCTTGTTAGGTGTATCTTCTTTTCAGTGACCTTCAGTGTTAAACAAGAGTATGTTGAACTAATAAACTCATCTTCTGATTTTGCATAATAAACTCATTATTTGGAAATAAATCACATAAAGCCTGATCCTTAACCCACACATCCTTCCAGACTGAAATGCTAGCACCGTTTGGTCCATTTCCCACCAACCATCATGTTTTCTGCTTCAATTCATCCATTACCCACTTCAAAGCTGGCCATATAGAAGACTACTTATAATAAGTATAATCCACTCACTATTTGTTAATGTAAATTTTGCTCTCAAGAACACTGCCCATTCATCCTCTGAATTCTGAATCCTCCATAAGAGTTTCATCAGTAGAGCTTTATTGATAACAGTAAGTCTTTTAATCCCCAATCCTCCTTCTAGAGGACAACATACTTTATCCCAAGTTGAAGTTACCAATTTCCTGACAGAAGGATCTCCAGACAGCATGAATAAGAGTAAGGAACTCGGGTCACTGGTTTAAGAAATTCGAATTATGCTTTCATTTCTTGAATTTACAAGATGAAAGCCACAAAAATTGTGACATGAAATTTTGATGCAGGAAAGAAGATCTTGGTTCAAAGTTGGCTTTAATTTGATTTGGGGATCTTTTATAGTCCAGTTGTTGTGTTTGCGATGGGTTTTACCTTCTTTCCTATCGGGCAGAGCATGTGTGCAATGAGTGTAGCACAGTAAAAATTGGATTCAGGCGGGGAGATTCTTCTAACATGGCAATTTTGGTTCTTATATGACAACCTAACTTTATATCAGGTGAGAGTTATGTGAATGAAGGAATCGTGTCTGGAAAACCTTGTTTGTTTTATAACGTTCCAGTTCCTCGTGGGTTTGGAATTTTTTTATTTTTTTTTAACAAAGCGAACCAATATATTACATAACAGACAACGTTGTTACATCTCTAGCTAATAACGATAAGAGAAAAGACGGAGGGACACTCCACCATTCTCTATACAAACAAGATCGCTGACAAATTTAGCTAGATAATCTGCAGACTTGTTGCAAAACCTAGGAACAGAATTACATTGCCAACCTGTATTGGCATTACAAAGACTAAATACTTATTTAACAAAGTAGAACTATGCCAAGGAGGAAGAGGAGTCTGCCTATTGATAAACTGAGATATACCCTTACAATCTGTTTTAAATATCACCTGAGACCATCCATTATTTATAGCCCAATGCATTGCTTCAAGCATTGCCCATGCTTCAGCCTGATGCACATTATGTGTTCTTCTTAATATTCCTTTCGCTGCAAGGAAGTGACCTGTAGAATCTCGAACTATCAAACCAATACCTGCTAAGTAATGATGTGAAATATAAGATGCATCCACATTGATTTTAATAAAATCAACTGGTGGTGGTCTCCAACTACCGAGTGTAGTGTTAATAAAGTGTCGAACAGGGATACTATGATTGCCTGTGATATGATGCAGAGCAAAATAAGAATGTACACTGTGAATGGTAGTATTAGGATTAGGAGACTGAAACTGGAATATCACGTTGCATCTACTTTTCCAGGTATGCCAAAGTGTTGCAGCAATAGCATGAATTTGAGGAGAGTTTCAGAGATTGACGTCATCTTCCGAATCTAACCATGAACCGATCCAATTATGCAGATTGGAATAACGTTGGCTGGGGTGTGGCAAGTGAGGAAGACAAGAAGCCCAAACTGCTTTACTGAATAAACAACTAAAAAATAAGTGATTTAAATCTTCTTGATGTTGAGAAGCACACATGCTGCAATGTTGAGAGTTGTCAGAGGTTATAAAGAAAAGCCTAGTCTTCACTGGAAGGATACTGGATAATTTTCCACAAGAAAATAAGGAGGTTGTAAGGTATTTTTAGTTTCCAAAAGTGAAGCCAAAATCTAGAAGAAAAATTATCATGTGTTGTTGAAGGGTCGATAGAAGAATTACAAAGATGGTGATAGGTGGATTTGGTGGTAAAGACTCCAGTAGAAGTTAAAGGTCAAATGAGTTTATCTGGTTGATTAAGATCAATAGGAATAGTTAGAATAAAATCAACCTGTTGAGGAGTGAATAGTTGTCGAAGAATCGGCACATTCCATTGAGCTGAATGTTATCTATTAACTGACTGACCCATTGATAATCACACAAGTGTAAATCATCCCAAGCTTGAAGAGGTTCAGAAAGGATGGGTATCCAGTTATGTGTCCAAATATTAATATTCTCACCATTTCCAACCTGCCATTTAGCATACTGATGGAGAATTTTAATACCATGGCAAATACTTTGCCATATCCAACTCGTAGAATCAGAATCAGGAGGTGGTTCTAACTGTAAATCATGATAAGGGAAGTACTTACTCTTCAAAACTTTAGCCCACAGTTCATCTTGATTATGAAGGAGATTCCAAGCAAGCTTTGTAAGTAATGCAGAGTTATAAAGATCAAGATGTTTAAGACCCATGCCACCAAACCTTTTAGGAAGACGCATTTTCCCCAAAGAAATAAAACGAACAGGCTTAGGAGAACGATGATTAGCCCACCAATAATTCCTTTGCAGTTGGTCCATTTGAAAAATAGTTGAATTAGGGAGCTTAAGAACCTGCATTTGATACATGCCCATAATGTTCAAAACTGCATTTAGTTGAGTTGTTTTACCTGCCTGATGAAGTAGTTTACTTTTCCATCCTTGAAGCCTCGTATTCATGTTATTGAGAATACCTTGACAATTCTTGGTTCTTGATCTGTGCATAAGGAAAGGTATTCCTAGATATTTTTCTCCTAATCCCATCTGCTTCATCTGAAGTAAGTTGTAGATAGAAGTTCTGAAAGAAGGAGAGGCATTGGTACTAAAGAAAATGGTAGACTTCTGGAGATTAATTACCTGTCCTGACGATTGACTGAATGATTGCAGAAGATCTTGTAAATGTCGCAAATGATATGGTTTAGCCTATAAGAAAAGAAGACAGTCGTCCGCGAAAAACAAGTGATTTAATACTTGGATGGATTTTGCAACTTTAATACCTTTAAGATGACCTCTGTTAATTGCCTGTTGAATCATTCTAGAAAAAGCTTCCATCACTAGCAGAAAAAGATAAGTAGACAAAGGGTCTCCTTGTCGAATTCCTCTTGAAGGGGTAAAAGAAGTACTTGGCTGACCATTAACAAGCAATGAAATGTGAGTAGTACATATACATTGCTCAATCATTTGTATCCAGTCTGAGTGAAAACCAAGATGTCGAAGAATTGTTAATAAAAAAGGCCATTCTAAACGATCAAATGCCTTGGACATATCAAGCTTAAGACCAATCAAAACAATATTACCTTTTCGTCTTTTCTTCATGGTGTGTATAAGCTCATGTGCAATAATATTGTTATCCTGTATATGTCTTCCACTAACATAAGCACATTGTGTAGGAGAAATGATATTAGGTAATAAAGGTTTAAGGCGGTTAGCTATAAGTTTCGAAAGAATTTTGTAGCTAACATTACATAAGCTAATAGGTCGAAAATCAGAAGGTGTTTGAGGATGCATGCTTTTGGGTATTAGGACTTGATAAGTATGATTAGTTGCCTTCAACATGTATTTGTTAACAAAAAAAATGATGAACCATATTCACTACCTCAGTGCTAACAAATGACCAGCATTGTTGATAGAATGCTGCAGGAAAACCATCATTACCAGGTGAAGCCCATGATCTGATCTGAAACACGATATCTTGAATTTCTTGCGAAGTAGGAATTTGAAGAAGTGCGGTGTTGTCAGGTGCAGATATGCAAGGAGAAAAAGAATCAAAAATTTCTTGTTGAATCTGTGGCTTTGAAGTGGTTGTAATGGCAGTAAAATGCTTGAGAAAGATGGTTTCTATTCCAGATCTTGTATCATACCACAAACCAAAAGAGTCTTGAATAGCAGCAACATGATTTCTTCGTTTATTATAATTGGTTGTTGCATGAAAATAGGCTGTATTTCTATTTGCATCATGGATGTGTTCACCAGCTTGTTGCATATAGTTATCTCTTTGTATAGATAACCAATGAGACATTTAGTTACTGAGAGATTGAACAGTCGAATGGGTAGCTGTCAAATTATTGTTGTAAAACTGTTGTAGCTGTTGTTGAACATCTTGAAGTTGAGTTTCAATATGGCCAAAAGAAGTTCTTTTCCATCGCTGAAGTTGTTGCCTTGTATGTTTCAATTTGGAGGACAATTGGTATAGAGGAGATCCTAAGAATTGATGAGTCCAGCAGTTTTGAATAGTCTCCTTGCAAGAATCCACCTTGAACCAACATCTATACAATTTGAAAGAAGAAAAATTGCCACCAGAATCAGGAAGAGTAGATAGCAAAATAGGGCAGTGATCAGAGGCCACTGGAGCAATGTGAGATAGATGAGCATGACTGTAATTATTAAGCCATAAAGTATTCATAAGAGCTCTGTATATTCTGTTTACAACATGAGCAGCACCACATCTGTGATTAGACCAAGTTGTTGTAGGACCAGAAAACCCAATGTCAAGAAGACCCAATTGTTGAATGATTGTACAAATATGTCGAGAGTGAGTGGACTTATGAGGACTCATACTATTGATTTCACTATCAGACATTGTAAAATTAAGATCTCCCAACAAAACCCATGGTAAATCGACTGCAGGTTGCATTTGGAGAAGATACTGCCATTGAGCTAGATTTTCATTACAGTCATTAGCACCATACATACAGCTGAGAAGAAAATCTGAATGGTGTGCGTGAGTATGAATAATTGCATGTATTGTATGCCCAGTAATGTGCATAGTTTCAAGATCAATACCTTGTTTCCAAGCTAAAGCTATACCACCAGAGAGACCCACAGAAGAAGTATACCAAAAATTAGGATATTTAGTATGTTGCAAGTAAAGATGCATTTTACTGTTAGATGCTTTGGTCTCGGACAAAAAGAAGATATCAGGACTAAACTTGGAAAGACTAAAATCCAAATATTCCCTGGTATCAGGATTTCCAATACCTTGGCAGTTCCACGAAACAATTTTCATGATGACAACAGACGAAGATAGTGTAACGAAAGTACTTAGAAATGCGAAAAAAAGAAGAATGCGAATTCAAGTAAAGAAGAAGAATAAAAAGAAGACTGACCTGTAGCCATGCAACAGTATGGTTCAGAGCCTGATAAGCTCTAGCTGCAGCAATGTCCCATACAGTAGCCTCATACCAGTTCAATAACTTTGGTGCAAAAATCTCACTATCTAAGCACACTTCTTCTTCATAAATTCCTCTGAGAAGATCACTTTTTGAGTATATACTCTGAAGAGAACGCCTTCTACCAAAGTCTGAAGTATAGGTCGCTCTTGTAAAACTGCACTGATAAGAACGTGGTTTGTAGACTCCAATGTATTAGTATGCATAGCACAATCATATGGTTGACTTCTAATCTGTCTTGCGATTCTTTCACTTGTATGAACTTTTTCAGTGAAAAACTTATACAAGAAAAACTTAATCTTCTCAGGAATCTTCAGACCCCATAGAGATTTCCACAATTTAACTTCTTCTGGACTGCTAGCTTGGTTATTGTTTTTAATCTTTATTTGCTTGTTGTATGCTGACTTAATTCAGAAAGTGTCATTGTTTTTCAAGGTCCATACAAGAGTATCATTTGCCATCCTCGGTATTCTGATTCTCATAACCCTTGCAGCAACATCAAAAAGAGATTTACTATATCACTTTTCCAAGTTTTTTCTTCTTGGTTTATAAGATCGTAAGCAAGAATATCAGCTGAATAGAGAACATCATGAGTGTTTATGGGAACTGAAGGTCCATTTAAACCCAAAATAAAGTTTTCCTTCCACACCTGAATACTCTCCCCATTCTGAAGCTGCCAGAAACTGAACCTTTTAATGAATTCAACTTCTCTATATAAGCTTTGCATGGCCCATGAAACATTCTTTTTCACCGGAGCATGAAGTGGGATGGTTGTAGGAAAATATATTTCCCTCATAGCATCTCCCAAAGTTGTGAGAAGCTAGTAAATAATCTTCAGGCCTCTTTAGTAAGTAAAGCATCATTAAACACAGTAAGGTCATTGAATCCCAGTCCACCTGCTTCGATGTCTTTACAGATTGTCTTCCAAGCACACAGATAGACTCTTATGGTGTTGAAAACACTGGAGGTACCAAAATACACCACCAACTTTTTCGTAGGAACTCTATATGGACAAACTCAACATAACTTAGAGAGTAAAAATTCAATCAATAAAAGTGTCTAGAGTTATATCTCCCCCTCTCTTGTTGTTAGAACGTTTACAGAACTGAATCTGTGAACCTAACTACAAGGAGAGTTCTTGGACGGTACCAAAAACTAATATCCAAGGATCAATCAAGTCTTATCCAACAAACTAGGTCGAACGTATCTACTGTGATTGATCAACGTACAACCTGTGATATTTCAATTACAAAGATAAACAATATAATGCGGAAAAAGAAATAACACAAGGATGCAATAGAGAATAATGTACCTGTTAGAACGTTGCTCGGTTGAACCCACCAAGCGTTGGTATGTCAAGTTTGGTTGTCATATTTTAGTGAATCAAAAATCATGTTAAGAGTCGCTTGATTATGTACTAGAGTCAACTTCGTATAGGTTAGCTTGAAAGTATTATGATATGAAACATTAAAAGTATTGCGAAGTCTTGAAGATGTGAAGAAGCAAGGAGCTACAACGACAACAATCATCCTTCCACTCGAGGTTAGTGATATTTGACTTGAACTATTTCATTCCCTAACGTATATTTCAAGTCGTGCATGTTGAAAACATAATTGTGAAGCATATTTGAACTCTAGATAGACATAGTATTAGGAATACAATACGAGGTTTATTGCTTAACCATTAAACTTTGTAGATAAGACATCGCCATAATCATTTGAATGCTATTGTGATTATGTATGGGTATGAAGTGAGGATTTTATCCTAGGGAACAATGTTTACATGTGTTCTAAGGAAGTAAGTTCATAAACTTGTTTGTGGACCGAAAAGGAAATTTCCAGGTGTTATTGGTTTTGTTATTCATTGCATATCTTATGAACAACCAATATGTGTGATAGAGTATAACCGCTCACAACTTGTTATGTTCTTGGTAGAACTATTCACAAAGGTCTGACTTATGTATTGGTATAACTTTTATTAGTATAACCGATCTTAAGTAATCACCTGTGGTATGATCGGATTTTGTAATGTCTGACAACTTTTGGGAGAGGGGAACCGATCCCATTAAGGGGTGCAGTACATCGAAGGGAACCGATCCTTGTATGGGGTGCAACAAGGTTTATAACAGAAAGGGGAACCGATCCTATGGACATGTGAAACACATATAAGTTAGATACCATATATATATGGGGAACCGATACTAGTACCTAGTCAACCGAATTTTTGGAAAGCTAGTGTGACTATGCATAGTACTCACATGGAGGTAGAACCGAAACTTGTTTTGGTATAACCGTAAACCCATGATTGTGATTAAATGTTGGTTTGGTAAATCACATAGCTCTTGAAAGTCAGATGAATCAATTCTAAACTTGTTTGGAAGTGTGGAAAATCGGTTTCAAGGTTGTAAGTGTGAAAGACAACTTACAAAGTTAAAATGTCGACAAACTTTGAACACGTGCTGTGAATGATTATTTCTTTAATTGTTCAAAGATATTCCTTAACGGCTAAGGGAAGAGAATCCCAGGATCGAAAAATAAGTAAGTTAAGAATCTTTTAAATAAGGTTATTAATTTCATTTTGTAGGGAAATTACAGAATTAGTAATATGCATTTACTAATTAGATTTTCCGAGAGATTGCGATCGTTATTTTTGGACAAAGCATTTCCAGGAATTATGAAAACCGAATTTTTGCTTTAATGAGTATCTTGAGAATATTTTCGGTTTTGGAAATTCCTTGGTGTCCAAACTTCCTTGTCTATAAATACACGAAGTTTTCCTTTCTAGCAAACTAATCCTTCGTAACAACAGATTTACTCTTTTGTTGTTGTTATTGGTGTAACCGCCTATTCGGAGAGGAGAGTAACCTAATTAGGCGAAATCTCTTACAGCCGCTCAGTTTAAAGTCTTCTTTGGGATTGAGAATCTCTAGCGCGACCCGTTGGTGGGAAACTAGATAATTGGGTTTATCTTTTGTTTTCGATTGATTTGATTGACTAACGGTGGTTGAAATTTGATTGCACCTAGTTTGTTTATTCTTGAGAATCTTCTCTTCTGATATAAGATTCACTCAAAATAGTTCAGAGTTTCGACAAGGATCTTTAGACTGTTGTTAGTTCTAAAGACGATCTTGTGATAATCCATTGTTAGCAGACTCCGTTCTGTGTGTGATTGATCACAAGAGATTCAAGTGATTGTGTGCAGGTTTTTATTAAAGATTTAAGAAGATATTAAAGATCTGACTTGGGTTTTATAATCTTTGGTGTGCACATTACTTGTTTCGGTAAAAGAGGATCCAATTAATAATCGGTTTATCCTTGTGGTAGATTGGATTGATTAATTGAGTAGATCGGCATCAACACAGTTCTTCGGATTAAAGGTGTTGTTGGCTTAATCTTAATCGATTACCTTTGGGTGATTGAATATAAGATATATCTAAGGACCTGACGAAGAAGTTTATGTTGAGATAAATGGAAGATACTTTGTTCGACTCATATCACTTGGTTGAATAGAGTTGATACCAAACATATTTGTTGTTCCTTTACTATTTGGAATACGAACCAAAGGAATTGTTCCAAGTACGTGACTTATTTATAAGTTGGAGGCGTGGGAATACATAAGTAACTAAGTGAACTATAGGGTTAGTTACTTGGTCTCAACTATACGAAGTTAGTGTAGTTTTGTGTAGCGGCTTAATCCTGAGAGTATTCAAGTAAACATACTTCGTTGTTGTATTGTCTCGATCTCGTATCCATAGACGATCACACGAAGTGTGAACCGATTAGTTGTATTGTCTCGACTCAGTCCATAGAAAATCACTTTCGGAGAAAGGACTTATAGGTAGGAAAAGTTTTAGCTTGAGGTATATTTGGGTACCCTCGCCTTTTCAGTACCTTTTACCAGTGATGCTGTGGTGGATAAAATGGCCAAGATCGCCGAATTGACTAAAAAACTGGAGTTGGAGAAAGCGGCTTTGCAAGTCTTGGAGAATGTTGAGAAGCATAAATCTTACTTTGCCGGCTTCCTTTAGTTTTCCTTTCCATAATCTCTTGAACCTTGAACTTCTTAGAGATGTGAGGTTACTTTAGTTTTGATTTTTTGATTGGTTTTGGATAAGTTAATAATTGAGGATTATCTTTTAGATTTTGGATTTGATAGATATTTTTCTTTAAATAAAAGAACTTTGATAAATTACTGAATTCAAATACTGGATGCAAGTATTGCAAATTTTTTGGAGGAAATGAAAATACAGGTGAAAGAAAATCCTAAAATGCAAACGTCAAGTGTCTTGAGCGTTTGTTTTGAACATAAAATACCCAGGGCGCTGAATGCCTCAGACGTCAAAAGTTTTGAGCCAATTCTGGTGTATCACTGGTAAACTTGTCTTGCCCTTCATATCAGCCAATTTGTAGGATCCCCCAACTGCGGACTTAACAATCATAAAAGGCCCTTCCCAGTTAGAGCTCCTTGTGGAATGAAGATTACGTTTAGTTGCCTTGAGAACTAAATCCCCTTCATGAAACTTGTTAGGTTTGGTTGCTCGTGCCCTGAATATCTTCTGTTGGTTTGGAATTCCTCGTATAGTGGATTTCATGCTTGTGGAGCTTTCCAATCCCGCGGCACATATGGACACTCATGCAAAGGAGAGTACATAGGATAGTGACTGTTGTGTTCGGTCATTATTCCAGCAATGAACATATCAGTGAGACGCTGAATTTGGAGAAGCTCCGCTTCTAACCATTTGGTGTAATATTGTTGGGAGAGATCAACCACTCGTAGTGTTTTGTGAGTGCTAGGTTATTAGCAAGATTGAGTAGGGTAGCATGTTTGAAAGTTGATAATATGGATGGATGAGGAGGAATAAGACTTTTCTGAGTACGGAATCTTTTGACGAATTCATGTGCGATCTCTTCAGGCTTTTGTTTGAGTTCCATCAAGGCTTGAACTTTCTCCAAATGTTCAAATGACTGATCATTCTCTATTTCTTTCGAGTCAGAGCTTTCTTCAACAGAGAAATGTGCAATTGAAGGTACTGCAGTTACCTTTTCAGCATGAATCCATGTACGTCCGAGGATCATGTCATATCCTGGATCTTCTCTGATTATATGAAACTTGGTTTCTGTCCAGGTTGAACCAACTTTCATCTTGAGAATAATGTACCCATACGAATCTCTGTATATTCCTTCGTGATCTCTGACCGAGACAGGAGCGTGAGTGTCTTCTTGTCGAGTAATACCTGCGGCTCTGAGATTCTTCAAAGGAATAATATTGATAGATGTGCCAACATTGATTAGCACTCTTCTGAATTTATTCCCTTTGAGATATACTGTGGTGAGCAGTCCCCAATTGTACATCTCTTCGTCGGTGGCTGGAGGTTCAGGGATCACTTCTGGAATGGATAGACGTTTCCCAGAAACTATATGGTTCAAAGCCGTGAACATATCCCCTATTTGAGACTTCGACATATAAAGCAATTCGCAGACATGCACGATTAATGATTGAACTGCTTCTTTGACTGGTTGTTTGGAGATTGTAAAGGTTCTGATTGGGAAAGGATTCTTGTGTACTCCTTCAGTCCCCAGTTCTCCTGAATCGGATATTTCCTTGAATATGCGCTTCAAAGTTCTGCAATCACTTGTAGAATGACTTACATACCTATGAAAGCGGCAGTAGCGCGGATTCTCCACTTCCTCCTCTTTCGGTCTCTCCTGACTGGAGGTAGTTTGATCATACCGTCTTGAATCCAGACTTCCAATAACTCGATCACCTCTTCAATGGGAAAAGGAAAGTCTGGCTCTTCCTGGTCATTCTGACGCTAAGATGGTGCTTGTGCATTTCTAGCCTGGTTGTCCTTCCTTGGTGCTTTTGTAGGGTGAGATTCTGGAGGGATGTTCTTATGTTGTTGTGCATCAGATTTCCTTTTCCTCCCCTCGGAAAAATTCATGTAAGGTTGAACATTATATTGTTTATTTATTAGGCGCATGGTGCTGCTTCGAGTGTCTCGCGGATCCTCGGTTTTGACGGTTTTTGTTCTTTCCAGCAAGGCTGGAGCAGTAGTTGATAATCACTTGGCTGCTTCATGAAATTCTGAGAAAGTCTGGAACCGGAGATTTTCCAGCAAGGCTTTGTAGACTGGGATCATCCCGTTGATTCATAAGTCTACCAATTGTTGTTCAGTAATATTAGGGTCATGACAATTCAAAGCTTCAAGTCTGTGAAAATACGGGGGTCTAACAACCATACCCAACAATTCGTTTGGCAATTTGAGAGGACTTACTCCCATATACTTTCTAGAGAATCAACTAGACAGTCAGACTCTATCTAGAATAAAGTATATCAAAGAGTTTAATATCTCTAACTCTTAATTCAATCCGCAATCAGAAAATAGAAATCTGCGAGCCCGATTGAATATAAGAGGAGTAAACTTGAACGGTACCAAAGACCAATGTTCAAGTGTCAATCAATGTAAATCAACAACCAAAGTTTGAATATTCTAATTGATTGATCTTAACGCACAACCTGTGATATTTCAATTATATAACAAAATATAATGCAGAAAAGAAATAACACAGACACCAGAATTTTGTTAACGAGGAAACCGCAAATGCAGAAAAAACTCGGGACCTAGTCCAGATTGAACACCACACTGTATTAAGCCGCTACAGACACTAGTCTATACTACCAATTAGCTTTGGACTGGACTGTAGTTGAACCCTAATCAATCTCACACTGATTCAAGGTACAATTGCGCTCCTTACGTCTCTGATCCCAGCAGGATACTACGCACTTGATTCCCTTCGCTTATCTCACCCACAACTAAGAGTTGCTACGATCCAAAGTCGAAGACTTTATAAACAAACCTGTCTCACACAGAAAAGTCTATAGGATTGAATAAATCAGTCTCCCACAGAAATACCCAAGATTTTTTGTTCCGTCTTTTGATAAATCAAGGTGAACAGGAACCAATTGATAAACCGGACTTATATTCCCGAAGAACAGCCCAGTATTATCAATCACCTCACAATAATCTAAATCGTATGATGGCAAAACTAGATATTGTGGAATCACAAACGATGAGACGAAGATGTTTGTGACTACTTTTTTATCTTGCCTATTGGAGAAATAAATCTCAAGCCAATTTTTAAATTTTAATCGTACGATAGAAACAACAAGATCAGATCACACAACTACAAGAGAAGTAGTATCGGTCTGGCTTCACAATCCCAATGAAGTCTTTAAGTCGTTAATTTTTTTTGTTGTGGTATCTCAATTACTCTATTTCACCCTATCAATGGTAACAACTTGAATCGTGTTCCCCACCAAATCACTTTAAAAAATAAAAACAGAAAGATTAGGATTCAACGAGATATGGCGAAACTACCATGTTTTTTTTTTTTAAATTCTAACACCTGAGCTTTGTGCTTTTATGAATAGACTCTTTAGATGTTTCCATCTAATCATATTGGTTCCTCAACTCCTACAACCAAGATGTTCCCATTCACTTAGATTGGTTAGTGTCATCCTTAATAAACATAAATTTCTAGGCTTTGGAGTTTATTTATTGCAACTAAAAAGTTTCTCCCATACCCCCAAACTTAAATCTAACATTGTCCTTAATGTTCTAAATATAAAATTAAAAACATGAACAAGAAGAAATTGTTACCACTCGAAGCAAAAGAGTTAAGTAAATATATTACCGTGTTGCATGAGATTGGGTTACCTCCCAAGAAGTGTTAAATTTAAAGTCTTCTGCCAGAAATCGGAAGGAATTAATCACCTCATAGAATCATAAAGCAGTAGCGGGAATAATTGTGGGTCATCTGGATCAAAAAGTGCTAACCACAAGAAGAGGAAACTACAACAAACCAAGAAGACATCGAACATACCCTTGTTTAAGAAAACTACATCTAGTTGTGGTTCAGGTTCAGGCTCTATAAAAGGGTCTAAATACAAACATTTCATCGGTTGGATTTCCTCAAAGGCATTCTGAAGATCAGGCTGAAGATTATGGAAATACTCAACTAAGAACTTAGAAGCGCATAACAAAAGCCTGAATAATCGGGGATCCTCTAAGTCAATTAGATTTGACTCACACAGCTGACCACAATGAAAGAGGTGGTCTTCCTTAAGAAAATGTGTCGACCCTATTTTCCTAAAGTAATTAGGTTTAGTCTCAAAACTTAATAACCGACACATCTGAAAATCATATGTTCCCACATTTGGAAGAAAAGTTTTTGGTGGGAAAACAAAGTCAATCTTGGTATCATAGCCTGGGTTAACCACATCAACCAGAGGATGGGTTTCTAACAACTGAGCTCTCTTATGGACACAACTAGGTTCAGGAGAAAGTGTATGAAGATAATCTTGTAAGATGGTTGAGGAAAAAATATCAAGTCCTACACGAGGAAACTTTCTAAGAGTTAAAGGTAAGGCACCAGAAAAGTGATAATCACCCTCAAACTTAGAGTTTTAAGTGTCTCTAGGTAGACTAGTCACAATTTCCCTAATTTCTAAATCATTAGATTCCTGAAAATGGTAAATTGATTCTTCTAAGTTGTAATCAGGTGCATCCTCACTCATTTTTACGAGTTCACTTTCTTTGTCTAAGACTGTTATTTCTAAATCGCTAGACTCAAAATAAGCTCGTTCCTCTAAACCATCATCGCAATCATATACAGGATTATCAGAGAAAGCTTCTAGTAAAGGCTCATTAACTAAGGTGTTAATCAAAGTTAGTTCCTCCGATTCACTGATAGGCACATCTAATAATGGATTATCCAACACACTGCAGGCTAAAGGATCATGAACTACATCGTCTAAAACGGTGGCATCCCTAGTCAAATCCTCATCCTTTTGAATAGGTGAATAATTATTAAAATTATTTGGATTTGTACTAGAAACAAAACCATCATTATAAAGCTCAATCGGAGTAACAAATTCCTGATCACTATGCCTACATATTTCATGTTCTTCATCAATACTATCCTCATCATAATCATCATTATAATAACATGAAAATGATCGAACCTCATCTAAACAAGTAGTGTTACCAATTTTAACCTCTTCGTCTTGATTATTATAAAAATTATCCTCATTTTCACGGGTGATATGGGAAAGAATGTATTGGCAATCACGAGTAATTCGAGCTTCTCTTTCTTCCGTCTCTAATTCAAGCCTGCGTGTTGACTCAGCAAACTCACGTGTTGACTCAGTTAACTTACATGTTGACTCAGCTAACTTCATGAGGTTATCTTCTAAAGAAGATTCACTCATTGTTACAGTTCTTTCGTCTATAACTAAGTCATCTGTGTCCGCTAACTTATGTGTCGACTCATGTAACTTACGCGTTGACTCAAGTATCTTACGTGCCTCATCTAGAGAAGAGGAATTATAGGAATTTTGCTCGTATGACCTGTATTCATGTGAATAGTAATTGGGCTCACCATGGTATGACCCATAACCTTCAAAAGTTTGGTTTTCCCAACCACTATTCACACTATGGTCATAAAAATAATAATGTTCATGTGGCTCAGTCGAATAATCATTGTATTGGTTATACCAGTTCGACATCCTAAATGCAAGGGAATTCTAAACAATCACAAAGAAGGCTGACTCGACCACAACAAGCCTATTTTATCTAGCAAACAAAAAGCATGATGGCTCCATTAGATTGTTTCTAGACAAACTTTTATTCTTTCGATAGGGATTCGTTACAATCTGAGAAAACCTCTCTGGAATCAATCCGAGTTAAAGTAAGTTGAATAGAGACAAGGGAAGCTCAGTGGAGATTTGATACCCAAGGCCTCACCGGCGTTACAAGGCGGCGTATTCAACTCACAGAAACCATCATGAACTTCAAAGAATTCTCAAAAGAGTAACCAATATTTTCCGAACGACTTTCTTAATAAGCTCGTACCCTATCGGTCTCGTTCTAGTCCAAATTTTAAGGCTTAGGTTCGCGTAGGTAACGTGTTCCTAAGGCGGTCAAGAAGGAAACGGTGATGAAATCCGAGTCCTTATCTTGATTTGGCCAGGCCTTGCCCTTTACTAGAAAATTAAATCCGATTTCAGGTCCTCAACATATATGCATACGAAATCATCCAGTAAACCCGCTGACAGGGGATTCGCGGGTGTTTAGAATTCTTACCTCCCGTTCCAGACGGGGGATGAACCGTTGAAGTCGACTCGGGCCACGAATCCTATGTCATGTACGAACCCGAGGGGCTGAGGCGATATCGTAATCGCCGTCCTTCTCTGCAAACAGTTTATTTAAAACTACCCTTCCGTAGGGTTTTAAAAATAAAGTTCAATGTTCAATGTCCAAAAGAAAAGAAGAAAAAAAAATGTCCAAAAATAAAATATTACAAAAATAAAAACCTTAATTAGAGTTTTCAAAAAAAATAAAAATAAAATTATTTACAAAATCTTCTTCTTCATTCCTTTTGGATTTCTCTTTTCTTTCCTTTTTGGGCTTTTCCTTTCTTTTCAGCACTTTCTCTTTTCCTTTAGCTTATCTCCAAATCTAAAAGCAAACAAAAATACCAAAACAAATCCGAGTCGGCGGCGCCAAAAGTTGATGGGATTTTAAATAGTGGTAAGAAGGTTGTCGTTCTCTCTGACTTGTGAAGATTGATTTAAGATTTAAGATTATGGAAAGAACTGAGACTATGGATTCCACCATTGACCAATTTTTAAGTGATTCAGTTAACAACAATATTTATGAAATTCATACGTTCAATTTGATTTTAAGATATTGCTAATATTAGATTTCCAAAATATTAATTGTTAATCACAAGTATGGAACATCAAGAGCTCTAAACTAAGCATGCACCATCAAGAGAGAACACAACTAATTAATCAAAATATTATAATCAATTATAGTTCAGTGCAAATAATCATAAAGAAATTGCAATAGTAAATTAATAAGAAAATACCACTTTATTATTGGAACAACGCTTCCTCCATAATCCCATCATGTGATTCTAGTTCCTCATTATTATAAAGAAAACTAAATAGAAGAAATAAAAGAAAATTGTAAAACTGGCTATCGGCTCACCGGCTCTCCAATAACCCCTGGTTTCCTGTTCTCGACATCAATATATAGATTTCAACAAAATCTAACCTTCTTCTTTTAATTCTCTTCCACATGTCATATCCAATGGGAGTGTGCCACTTGTCTAAGAATACACAATATCATCTAATAAAGACTCGCCACATGTCCGACCACTTGCTTTTATTTTCATGGGAAAGAAAATATTATATGAGCACATACTGATCTTATGCTCAAAATCAATCTTCTTTAGTTGCAAAAGATATTTAGTTTCCTTTCTTCCTCCACCATGTCGACGTACCTCGTACATTAATTATTGAGTAGGATTTTTCATTTTACGTGATACCTCCTAAATCCTTCGAGAACTAATCACCAAGTCCTTCATCCTAAAATCCACGAGGCCAAAATGCCCGAGCATGTTAATTTCTTAAACCAACTTCAGCCCATCATCTCCTTCACTAACTTAAATTGGGCCTATCCCATTTAGATCCAAAAGTATCCACGACCCCTGTACTATGTAGTCCATATTTTCTTCTTGGAATCCTAGGTTTAGCCGATTTTCTTGGAAGAGCCAATTTTATTCATTTACCTGCAAAAACACAATAAATACCAAAATAAGCACCAACAATATATATTTTGGGTAGTAAATATGTAAGAATTAATCGCTCATCAGTCAACCTACAAGGTTTAGGAAAACCTAAGGTTAAAGGAGAATCGACTTTATCTATACAACTAGTGTCACACAGGAGGTGTGGGGATTAGGTTTCTCAATTGTTAGAGTTCTCCTTTATATAGTTTTCAAATCAGGGTTTGCAATCCAAGTTACCTTGGTAACAAAGTATTCAATAATCACTGTTAGATGAAAAACCTGATTCAACCAAGCTAATATCTTTCAACCGTTAGATCGAACTTAGCTTGTTACACACAAATGAAATGTACCCTCATTTAGGTTTATGTAACCGTATCCAAATGTGTACACTCATGTTGGCTCAAAAATGGTAAACCGAAGTTAGTCATATGGTTACTCTCGTATTAACCTTATTCATCTTATTCATAACTAGTTCAAATGACTTAAATGAAACTACTTAAAGAATTGTTCAATTGTATAGAAGACACAATTGAAACCAAATCGGGTTGATTCACTTGAATCACTCATGAACATTATAGCCACGGTTTGCAATGATTGCATTTCTTAAGATTTAAATGTTTAAGTTCATGAACAGACTGATTTGACAAATTAACCAGCTTAAGTATGTGTACGGGTATGCGTACTTAAGCAACCGTATTTGAGTTTGTTAAGTTTCCAAAATCAGCAGAAATTCTCGGTTCGAAAACTTCCGCCAGTATGCGTACGGGTATGCATACTTAAGGTGACTAGTTTAGGAGTTTGTAATTCCCAAACTCAGCACATATTTTCGGTTCGAAAACTTCCTCTAGTATGCGCACGGGTACGCATACTTAAGGTGACTAGTTTAGGAGTTTGTAATTCCTAAATACAACATATATTTTCGGTTCGAAAACTTCTACCAGTATGCGTACCCGTACGCATACTTATGTTGTCTCCTTCACCAATTTTGTATATACACATGTGCATACACTTGGTTCCCGGTTTATGGATTTATACACTAATGTGCAAACACACTATATAAGCATATATCCAAGGATGGTTATATCATCAACTCTTAATTTCAATCATTGAAACTTTCTTAGAGGATATTATATAGTTGTTGTTCACAAACTATTTTTCGTCAAAGCGATTTTCAAGTTATTGAAATTATCATAATGAAACATTCAAAGGCAAAATCAAATGATTTTATCACACAAACCATGTTAGATGTAACTCGGCAATTTTCATATGATCTTATTCGGACTTTCATCAGGAATGTAAGATGAACATGGCTAAAGCGAAAGCTTGCCAACACATATTTCGAGAAATATATAAGCGAGGTAAAATCAGTTTGAAATCTCAACGTGTATAATAGAAAACTATATCGTAACACGACTTATGTCTCAATATAGGAGATATAGTAGAAATACACTTTCCAATAGATGAGTTTAAGTCTCCACATACCTTTTGTTGATGAAGTTCCACAAGCTCCCTTAGTAGTTCTTCGTCTTCAAATGATGAATACCGAGAGATGTAAGCTCAACTACACTATCTATGTCCTAGTCTGAGACATCTAAAAATAGGATAGAAATAAATACTTATAGTTTTGATCACTAATATTGACAAACATGCTTGAGATAGCAACGCATGCGAGTTCGACCGAGCAATGCTCTAACAGTCTGAACCTCTTCACGTAGTCGTTCGGATGTTCAGTATTCTTCTGAGCCATTCTTCCTAAGTCATGGAGAGTAATCTGCTCAGAGAAGAAGAATTATTTCTTGTAAAAGGCATTAACCATTTCTCCCCAACTAGGGATGCTCTCAGGTGCAATGTTGTTGTACCAGGTGTATGCTCATCCTGTCAGAGATTTCGAGAATTCCTTCAGACGGATGACATGGATGTGTTCGTGCTCTCCTAGTGTATCCAAGAATCTAAAGACGTGTTCTCGAGCATTCCCTGTTCCGTTGTACAGTGTGAACGTTGAGTAAGTGTAGCCCTTCGGAGAGGAATTCTTTGCATAGCAGCAGGATATGTAGGTTGATGACGATAAACATATGATGCTTTATCTTTCCCTCGATCCTCCATGAAGCGTTCCAGATCTTCATGAGTGATGAATCCCGTAGGTTCCTTTGTTAGTGAGTTATCTGCATCCTTGTGAACTTCATCATCGTCTACTACATGGATTGGAGTGACTTCAAGATCATCGGTCGAGGATGTATCTTTGTCCTTTCCCTTCTCTTGAGTTTTCTCTGTCATCTTGTCAGTGAGAGTTTTGAGATAATTGCACAGCTCTTTCTGTGTTGCACCCATGTCAATCTGATTTTTGGCGAGAGTCTCATGCACCTTCATAAGATCAGCTATGGTAGGCGGATTTTCTCTGATTTCCTCGGGAGACCGGCCGAAGAGCGGATGGTTGCCGATGTTGGTTTGAAGAGGAGTGGTATCACCAGCACCGTTGTTGGAAGCAGGAGTAGTTTCAGGAGTACCACCGTTGTTTCTAGCGCTAGCGTTGTTTGTGTTATGATTTGTAACTGAGCCTGACCTAAGATCAACCATTTTGTGAAAGTTGAGATTGTAACCGAGAGTTTAATATCCCACTGTGGTCGCCAATCTGTAGATGGGGAAAAACGATTTGCTGGTTTTTTAGGAAAGTGAAGAGACGACCGTGTGGAAGAGACTCCTCAACCGAGAAAACTGCTTAACCTCAAACATATGCACTGCACGGGAGTGCTTTGAGTTCGAGAGATCAATCTGTAGGACTCCGGCCTATACCAAGTCAATGGCCGTTCTAGAGTCAATTCAGTAACAAAGAGGGAGATGGGTTGATCTGTAAGAGGGAAGCTGAAAATTGTGTGGGATCAATGATGATCAAGGATTGTAGATGTGTTGTGGGTTTCTGCAAATTGAAAAACTACTGAGTGCTGAGTTCTGTGATTAAGTTTCGATCGAGAGAATTGTTGTTTTCAATCATCGATTTTGAACTTATTTATATTGTCAGAATAGTAAACACATTGATCTCTGTAAATGTGACGGTTTCTTGAGTGAAAGAGTGGGAAAGTGGGAGATCGTGGTAAAATCAGTTCCATGTCGTGTGGAGACTGGATTGATCGTCCACCCACTAATTTGCTAACTCCCTCAACCGCTTGCACAACTTACTCACACTTCTCATCGTGGATGAACGTGTCGTAGGCCGCCAAACCAAAACCCTAATTAATATCCCCCCATGTGACGTGATTGATGTCTCATGAACGTGGAGTCTGCAAGGTAGACGTGTATTTAATTGGTTAATTATTGACTGATTAGACAGTGAGTCTAAGTGTTGTTCAGTTTAGCATGATTGTCGAATGCTCTAGGATTCATGGATTGAACATGTCTACTGAGACGTATAGTTCTTGAATAAATGTTGATAATTGGATCAACATGATGAATATTGATGAACTGGGCAAATGTTGCTCGTTTTATGAATTGTTGAATACTGATAGTTGAACCAATATTGATGGATTGAGCAAATATTGCTCGTCTGAGCGAATATTGCTCGTTTGATGAATTATTAGTAACATGACCAAATAAAAAATTAATTAAAATATTGGTAGCTAGACTGAATATTATATAATTAATTAAGATGTTAATTGCTGGATCAACATAAAATTATTAGTGTTTAAACTTGCTCAAAATTATGATTTGCAGAGCATTCAGTTTGAAACCCTAATTTTGATCGATTGATGATCAGTTGGTGATTTATTGAAAATCACTGAGTAAATGAGGGACCAGCTACATGGGATGATGGACGACCATGTAGTTGATCGCTGTCGTATCCGTCAAAAATAAATTACTTTCTCACTACTCAAAATATATAATATAGCAAGGGCAAGAAAGGATCGTTCCCACAGAGAGGACTAAGGTTGTCAAATTGTTTCGGTTTCCTATAAATACCGATGGGGGTTTTCTGATTTTTATATACTAAAATAAAATAAAATAAAAACAAAGAAATAAACAAGTAAATCAAATAGAGCAGATATTGGCTAAGGATTCATCTTCATTCACAAACATGATTTTTAACAATAACTAGAATTGATATTTAATCTCTCTTTTTATCAAAGGCCCTAAGATACCTTGATCGCAAGTATATCCCGCAAATCTCCTATTTTCATCAACAAACACATTAAAAGATGAGTGTATGAATTCTATCTTAGAGAACAACCTAACGTGTAAAAGCACTAATCAAGTTTAATTCCCTAGATGCATTAAGTTCTATGAAATCAGGCCAATCAAAGTAATTGGACGTGTAAAAGCATTAATCCGATTTAACAAAGGTTATGACTCACTTGTGACTACTAGGATGTATCACTACAAGCAATAATCACAATTATGCCACTTTTATTTAAGGTGTACCACGTTTACGTATAATAAATCCTAAACTAGCAATAGATATGATTACGAGTTCTACCAAGTTGCAACTTGACAAAACTAACAATCAATCATACATGGCGATATTTCTAGCGAATCATAATCGATAAAACATGAGACAAAAATAATTTATTGAGCATAACCCATGTTTGGAAATCCAACTTATTCCTTAACCAAAAGATAATTAGCTACACATGTTCATGGAGTTCATAACTAGAAGGAATAGAAAAGCCACCATGTTCTAAACCCTAAGCAAAAAGTAGAAGAAGAGATTATCCGGCTGTTTTATAATGTGAAAACTACTACCACACCCATTTTTGTGTTTTTCCCCACCCTCAAACCCACGGGTGTGAAACTTCACGCACGCACCCATTTTCTGGGTGAAAAGTTCTCGTACACCCATAATTTAAGAAATTGGGTTCTATCGCAGCTTTTTTCCTTTAAATCACATTTTCCTTCGGCCAGAGAAAGAGAGGCGAGATATTCAGAGAGTTAAAGAGGGGATCAACAAATTACAAGAGGGTTCACAGCAAGAGCAACAAAAAATCTATAAAGATGGAGTTCTTGTAAAAACTAGATTGTGTTTTTTTCCCGATGTCGATTCAATTAATGGATTGCGGTGGTTGCTGTAAAATTTGTTAGAGTGAATTCAAGGACAGGAAGGATATGTATTTGCTGGACATGGAACTGAAGACGAGATGAAACTAGAAATTGGGTATCAATTCATTTTTGATTTGGTAGAAAATTGATGTATTGCCATTGATTTTGAGATTAAACACGAGGACGCTGAGATGTAGAGGTGTTCCTGAATCTAATATTATTAGATTTCTAATTTGAAGAGATGAATGGTATGTAGTCCATGTTTCCCCTTTTTGTTCAGTCGCTGCCTCTCTTTAATATTATTAGATATTTTAGGCTTTAGATCTCAATCATGATTGGAGAAAGTATGAATAAGCAGCATCGAAGGAATTGATCACATAGTCTTGGTTCATAGGATTGTTAATTTGTCAGTTGTTTTTTACAAGTAAAATTTTCATTCTAGGCTTCAAATATTGTGGTTCATAGGATTGTTAATTTGTCAGTTGTTTTATTTGCAGCTCTAGGTGCTTTTTGATTTCCAGAGGATTAAGATCTTAGTGCTCTGAGTTGGTGATGGCAGTTGCTTGGAAGGTCTCGGCTAGGGAACGATAAATGCTTTATTGAAGACAGATGAATGGAGCTGATACAACAGTAGTATGGTTGTTGATTACAGAGAGGGATGAAGCTATTTTGAAATTGAGAATTGGTTGATTACTGTCACTGCTGCTCGGTGATGGAAGACAAGGGTACTACGTTTTTTCCGTGGAGTTGAATTCAAGAATGAAAGGTGATGGTATGAACTGATGATGCTCTTTTGGGAGGATCTGGTGAATTTAAGATGTTGCTTCTTCACTCTTTCAACTCCAAACTAAACTATAATGGTAACAATCTTCGTATTTTTGTCATTCTTGTTTATAGGAAGGCATATCTCGGAGATCTTTAATTAGTTGGTTGTTTAGCTCATTGGCAAAATAGATTGTTCTCAATACAGTAAGAACATGAACCGGACTCGCTGTGTGTTTGTGTATGAAATGGGTTTTGGTGAAATTTCTCAACTGAGAAACAACACAGCAACAACTGACTTTTGGTGGGTCTGTAATGTGTCTGCTGGTGTAAGAGAGATTATGAAGAGTTTCGAAGACGAGGTGACTGCGAAGTAAGATTGTTGAACAGCTGGAGTTGGTGGTTGTAAAGAAAGTGTTGTGTAAACGGAGATGATCAACTCGAGTTGTGCTGCCAGAGATAGAAGCGCAGTCGGCGGGTGGTGGCAGTTGGCTATATAACGGATATATGCAGTTCGTGTTTGTGAATGGATTCGAGCTGGTGGTACAACAACAAAGGAGAAGGTAATACGCCGATAAGATAGGTTTGAGGGTCTTGTTTGGCGTTGATGGTGATCTTTACTTGTATACCGTGTTCAAAAGGAGGACAGTGGCAAGAGTGTCCAATACGTAGTCTAACTGATGTAGATAATTGATAATTGATGCACGTTTCTGGTCAAGCGTAGGCGACGATGTACTGGTTTCGGTAATGTGGTGGAAACAGATGATGGGTTTGGCGTGCGTGTGACGTGAATTTAAAAGAAAATGGAGGTGTGAATAGTGATGCATGACAGGTTATGCATCTACAAATTTTTTGCATAACTTGTTATGCGTTCTCGAAATTGGTTGCATAACACTATCTGCAGTTTTTTTCTTTTGTTTTCTTTTTGCATAACTTGTTATGCAGTCCAGAAAACGGTTGCATAGCATGTTATGCAGCAACTTTTTTGTCACTATCGGAACCAACAAAAACAAAGACCGCATAACTTGTCATGCACCAATAATAATATCTGCATAACATGTTATGCAGTTGTGAAAATCGATGCATAATCTGTTATGCATTCGAAAATATGGCTGCATAATGCATTATACATCGAGAAAATTGATGCATAACCTGTTATGCATTGGAAAATATGGCTGCGTAATGCATTATGCATCAATTTTTTATGTACGCACTAAAATCAACCAAAACAATGGCAACATAACTTGTTATAAATGCATAACTTTGTTAGGCAGTCGAGAAAATGGTTGCATAATTCGTTATGCGTCTGCATAATGTGTTATGCATCTTTTTTGGTGGCTACATAATGGTTATGTATCAAGTTTTCGAAAATTTTGCCTAAAATGATGATCAACTCCGATTTTTTTCGTGAAAAACAAAAATTTGATATTGTTGTTTGTACTCGTTGTGTAGCTCTCTTAAAAAGATTTCCAACGATATAAAATTTTTAAAATTCCAAGGCGCGGATTTTTAGATATGTTATGTCCAAGTTGCGCTTCCAATTATACCCCTGAAAAATTAGGCTGCATAACTGAGTTATGCCTGAAAAAATAGTATGCATAACGAGTTATGTATTGATTCTTAATAATTTCATATAATTATGGGTGTCAAAGAAATAATTATGGGTGTCACGGTATCCAAAATTAATTGTGGGCCTGACAATGATAATATTATTTTTGCTGGGTCTCCCCCTAATTTCCCCTTTTATAATCTTCTCCTGCCTTTTTCGGATCAGCTTAGCAATGGCCCAAAAGAGACAAGCCCAGGTCCAAGTCCTTCTCTGGATCGAACTGGGTCAGATGAGTAGAAACGGGAATCACTGAGTCGACTCACTGTGAAGAAAATCCACAGGAGTCCCAGCTGTTTTAGTTGCTTTCCTAGCCAAATTTCGGCTCTTCCCTGCACAATTCAGTCCTAGAATTCATCTATTCTCATTCACATCACCACTTCCCTGTATAACAACACCATACTTCTATGGCCTAGCCATCTGAAACAACCATTCAAACGCCCGTAGCTTCAGCACCTCAACTGCACTACTGCCTCCAGAAACTGCAGTTGCGACTACTCTCCCATATGCATCAGCAGCTTACACTTCTTAGACTGCCATCGAACTCAGCTGCAATACCACTGTCATGAGCCACTTTTGATTCCTTCTCTGCATTACAGAATCACCATCACCTGCAATTTAATAACCACGTAGCCCATCAGCATAACTTGCACTGGGGTTCATCTCAACTCCCTCATCTGTAAGCTAAACATAGATCCATGAATATCTGCACCAGGATCTTCTTCTTCCTACTCGAGCCATTCTGCTGCTGCAACTGCATACACAGCCGTGTGTGTTTCTTAGCATCAGAATATCACCAGCTCCACATAGACTCACAACTACACCTTCACAAGCTCTGAATTTTGGCTGTTGTCCTAACATACATCTACTAGCAACGCAGCCATTCAACCATTCTCATTTCGAACTGCAATACTCATTTTACTCACAGCAAACAACCAATTTCTTTCCCAGCTTAAGGATGAGCTCTTAACCCTCCTTCCCTGTCAATTACAGGCCAAGCCATAACTAGTTCCATAATCATCAGTGCCTTCACTGCCTGCAGCTGCACATCTGTTGACAACCCATTTTCTGTCTTCTTGACTTCAAATCTGCTCTCATTTGATCACAAATCCCATAACAGCAAACCCATTCTTTCCATCCCTACTTCGACACAGCATCACCAGATAACAGCATCATCTGCACCCACAATCGAATTCAGCAACCTCGGACTTCTCAGGCTAACAACACCAACTCCAGGACATTTCAGTTGCACACCAAGTCCATCTTCTCCGCATTCCTAACACCATTTCCCCTGCAATGTCAACAATTCTGCAACAGCAACTGCGCTTCTGTAGCTTCTTTAGGCAAGACAAATCCTGCCATCTTCAAATCACCAGCAACGCCTTCATCTGACCTTGTATAACAGCACAACCACCACCTGCAGATCCATCTTAGCTCCAACTGCGGCTGTCATCATTCTTCTTCTTTAATTCTTCCAAATCTTCCCTGGAATCCTACCTTCTTAACCTCTATTTCCGGCTGCCCATCTCAGGTTCAATTCCATTGTCATCTCAGACCCTTGACCATCTTCAAATTCCGTCTGAATTGCGACCATCGTCTCTCTTAAATCAACAGCAACCTGGTCCACGATCTGTGTTTTTATCAACCACCACAGACTGCTCCTCCAAATCAGA
The DNA here is from genome assembly GCF_003573695.1 of Papaver somniferum. Lineage (NCBI taxonomy): Eukaryota > Viridiplantae > Streptophyta > Magnoliopsida > Ranunculales > Papaveraceae > Papaver > Papaver somniferum. The sequence goes on along the minus strand of NC_039363.1, from coordinate 126,859,633 downwards.
TCGAACCAGCCAATTCTCCATCAATTGGAAACCCATTTTTCTGAACTTCTCGATTTCACCTCCCATCTGTTCTCTTCCAACACACAAATCACCTCAAAACCCTTGTTTCAATCTCACCAGATCACCTTTCTGATTTAACTCCATTCATCACTGATTTCTACCAGCAACAACTCAATCTTTCCGTCTCTCTATCGATTCAACAAACTACCATCAATTTCCTTCACAGCAGACTCAATTTCTCCAACATCCATGATTTTTCTTCATTTTCTCGGCTCAGATCTTCAATGAATCCCCAATTTCTTACAAGAATAAACATCTAACCGTTGTCTCAGATTTTAATCTTCGAACTGAAATCTCGAGCTACTGCCTTTAATTTTAACATCGTCGGCGTGAACCCTTGTTTGCACCGGTCTTGGTCTGTGTTGTAAGAGAAGAACCAGAATTGTTGTTCTGAATCTCAACTCGACCTAGATGAAGTCTAATACCCAGGGATGGTTATTGAACAACCCCAAGAGGTGAGACAGGCCACCCAGTAGTAGCCCCTTAACCTGTGACTGGCTCCAGATAGCACCCACCTCTGAAATGCCGCTTTTGCCTTTCTGTGCCAATTTCTTCCTCTTTTGCGTCAATGACTCCATAATACCTGATAAACTAAAAAACAATCAGAAGATACATAATTTACAAGAAAACTCGCAAAGAAAGCATAAATACTAGAGTAGTGCCCAAGTGATCGTGTGAGCATGCACCAAATTTCGTTGACCAGTTGGTGGAATGATGATTAAATGCTGGTTTAATCATTTATTAGAATAGTGCTCGTCTGAGCATTAGGTGATAAAACCTAATTATGGAGAATTGAGGGACCGACCAAGAGGGCATGAGACCGGCCCTTGGTGGTCGTGGGACCAGCTGATGGTCGTTTGAGCAAATTCCAAGTTGGTTAGAAAGAGTTTGGACCCAATGTGAGCAATTGAGTAAATTAGGTTAAATCTATAAAGATGAGTGGGACCGGCTCCTTGCAAGCCTTAGGGCCGGTCTTGGTCGGTCAAGGAAGCATGCCCGTGTCACCATGACGTCTGTGTCTCATTCCTGAGAGTTTTGGTATTTTATGGTGTGTGTTTGAGCAACATCTTGGATTTTCAGAAGAGTTCGATCTTTGACTGAAATTCTTGATTTCGCTCGAATGAGCAAGTAGGACTTTGCTCATTTGATCAATATTTTAAGAATATTAAAATAATAATATTGTAATATTTTTCGTGAATAGACTAGACGGTCATGTGACCATTTGACTTTTTAGCTTTTTTATGGTTTGAGCAACATTTGAGAAAATATGGAAAAACCAGGGTTTTTGCTCAAGCGGAGGAGTTTCATGAGATGGGGGAAATAATAATTATGAAAAATAAAGGATTGCAAGGTGTAGGACCGGCCACGGCTAGGGCATGGCCGACCGCCTAGGTAGCCCGGTCCCGTGACACCTTTCCCTATTTTTATTATTTTCATGAAACCGTGAAAATATGGAGAAACCGTGAATTTTGCTCAAACAAGGAAAGTTGCTCGAATGAAGGAGTCTTCATGAGATCATGAAAATAAAAATAGGAAAAATAAAGGAAGAGGCGTGGGGGACAGGCCACGACGGCATGGCCGGCCGACCGATGGGCCCGGTCCCTAGGCGCCTCTTTCATTTTTTTTAATATTATTTTCTCTCTCCTATTTTGTGTAGGATTCCCCGTTTGTCCATATTTTCGAATGCTCGTTCGTGCATCATAGTTGAGTACACTTGCACCATTTTCTTGGGGCTTACTCAGTAATAGTCCAGATGCCATGTTGAGTAATTATTACTAATTCATGAAATTCAGCGAGAAGGATTCATGAAACGGAGTAATAATTATGAATTGTGCATCTATTACTAATCCATGAATATAGTCGGGGAATTCAAGGAACGGAGCAATGAGATAAAATGATCATTTATTACCAATCCATGGAATCAGTCGGGGATCAGCCATGGAACAGAGTAATGAGATAAAATAGATTATTTTTTAGGAATTCAGTCGGTGAATTTTACGCTAGAGTTCATCTATTGTAGAATCGAGATATGAGATAGTTGAAGCATCATACTCGTTCTGAAAGGTGTATAGTCGGGGAACAATGTTCAGCGTCGACGTCCTGAAGGCGTTTAGCCCTCTAACAAACAATTATGCCTAGAGAGCCACCTGAATCTGTACACGCTCTCTCTACATAGTCAGGGAACAACGAGTATCGTCGACGTCCTGAAGGCGTTAAGCCCTCTAACAAACAATTATGTCTAGAGAACCGCCCAATCATTATTCTATGTATAGGTGGGTCTCTCTATGTAGTCAGGAAACAACGTGAAGTGTCGAAGTCCTGAAGACGTTAAGCCCTCTGATAAACAATTATGTCAGAGGACCGCCCAATCATTTTATTCTACATAGAGAGCATGATGAAATGTGCAGCATCGAACGCTCAGCCAGAAGGCCTTTCGAGAAACATATTCATCATGGCTCTGAGAGGAAGGCTCACTCAGTCAGAGATCGTGAAACTGTTCACGGACCGTCACATGCGTTCTGATGCCGGGTCAGAAACGTGCAGTATCATGATTTTACGATTTTAACCCTTGTCGAAAATCCACCATCAACATTAGGTTTCCAAACTTATGTGCAACTCAAAGTTCCGGAGTTGACATAAATTTTTCAGTTCACGTACCGGTTTGCAAACTTAAGACTTTTTACCGGTTCCGGGGTTCACATGACTTTTTCAGATCATGTACCAGTTTGGGTACTTAACTGGTTGTAGAACATAGAATTATATTGGATCGCATACCGGTTTGATACTTTAACCCGGTTTCCTTACCAAAATTTCAAAATGGTTTGTATACGAACATACATACTTATCCTGGTCACGAAACAATTAGATTTTCTCATGATACGTATACGAGTATGCGTATCACACAAATATGATAGTCGATATATAGCTACTCTGCTACGTGTACAAGTACATGTAATACGGCTTCAGATGTATAACAATTTTTCTCAGTTTGTAAGACTGATAACACTGTCTTGTATTCCGAATATAGTAGTTATATATTTCTCTAAATCAATTCAAAACATTCCTGAATAACATCAATGACACATATCACTGTTCCAGGCTATTTTCGAGTGATAAACTAGAATCATGATTTGGTTCCGAATAATAAATTGTTTACCACCGAATTTGATCAAGTATAAACAAATGTTCATTAAGCTTAGTCATTATATTTCGAGAAATTCGTAAACTAAATAATTAGTTCTCGACTCGACATTCTTGTCTATGTAAACTAGTCTAATTAGTTATGCGACAATCGTCTCAAGGATAGAAAGGTGAATATAACTTGTGAAATAGGTGGTTCAATCTTCACTTACATTTTGTTGATGAAGTTCTCCAAAATCTTCGGTTGATATTCTCCTTCAAACAGTAGAACTCAAATGATGTCTGGTTCGTTTCTCAATTACCTCTATTCTAGACCGAGACTTAATTAATTGTAGACTAGAAATCAAGATATAGTTTTGAGGAATAAATTTGACAACAAGCTTGGTATATTAACACTTGTGAGTTCGACCGAGCAATGCTCTAACAATATCCCCCTTTGTCAATTTTAGTGACAAAACTATTTAATACATATGGATAACAACTTCATTATTTCAAGTTGCAATGATTTTAAACGTGTTCAACTTAGCATCGTTGTTGTTGAAGAACCGATTCCATGGCGATAACAACTTGAAAATAATATTTTCAACTGTTGTTATACAGAAACATAGTATTATTATCTCAACTCTCCAAAGTTCAATTTTATCTCAACTCTGAAGTAATACTACGGTGATACGTTACCCCTCCCCGCATCCCCACCCCCTTAATCAATACTTAGATCTTTTGTATAATAGGTAAAACTATTGTTTAAATGATTCACACCCCCTTACATAATGATCCGTAAACCATATGTATGTAGTATGAAACTATTAAATAATTATCCCCATTTTTTCTAATAAAATTAACAAAGGTACGAAAATCGCGGGATCATAATAAATACAACCAAAAGATATCTCAAGTTTTAAGAAAGATGGAGATACTACATAATAACATAGTTAAAATGTAACTCCTCATATCAACTTATTCAGATGATATCACATAATAATAAATACTTAACGCTCATCCTAGGAGATTAAAAAGATGCAGTCATCCTCTTTAAAATTCCACAGCCACACTCCCCATAAAGATATAGCAATTAAGCACAAGTTCATTTAAGAACTCTCCCCCATAAAATGTCATTCCTAAGAGAACAACATGAGTGACCTTTCTTTTGTGAAAAAAATAAGGATTTGGCGGACATTAACAAATCACAAGGATTTGTATCCACAATATCGATAGAAATCAATCTCAAGTCCAGTTACAACAACGAGGCAACTTTACTCGATTTTACTCAACATAAGAGAATCTTACAGAGTGTGTCAAGCAGCAAAACACAGAATTGTGATCACGAAAAGATCAATACTGCGAGAAAAATCTCAAAGAGTTTGTTCTATTTTCCGTTTATAAAAACATAATAGATTTAACTTTTAAGTATATATGAAATATTAGCTCGATTCACGATAACGCAAAGGCACAAATATTTCATAAGAATTTTGCAATAATTAAACCAATAATGATTACATACTGCAAGTTCATCTTCCAACAACTCTAGAATTTAAACAACTAAATCTAAAAACATGCAAGATGAAAAACGTTGGAAATAGCTATGTGTAATCACAATATTTTCTATACCAAACCCTATTATCCTTTTCAAGAATAAAATCGTCAAAAGAAGTTTCCTAGATATGAATTAGAGTTTTGGTATTCTGAGCAGAGAATTCCTTCTCATTGTTGAAAAATCCACAGATAATAGGGTCATTTAGTTTTTCTAAGTCTTCAGAGATGTATGTTAACTCACTAAGTTCTGCCCTCATTTTTCTCAGAGTACTTTTAGACTGAGCCAATGAGTGTTCATAGTAAGTTATCTCATCCAAAGAGCGATTAATTCGAAACTTCAAATCATTCTTCTTATATACGAAGTTCTTCACTATAGCCCTAAAATCATTATCATATTGACAAAAAGATAAAATACAAGTTGAGGAAGAACATTTTTCATCTCAGGTTGACATCTTCTTTTGGTTCCTTGATGATCTGATTCCTTCACACAAGTAGACGTTAACAACTTCTATTGCATCTTTTTTGCTGATTCCTATTGTCACAGGAGCCATGGAACTGAAACTTTAAGAATATGAGAGTATTTGCCAACCCTAAATAAGGAAAATGACTATCTCTATTGTGGTCCATGAACCAGTGGACATATAATAAACGTTGTCGTCCGTGAGCCCAAATTACTATGCACAAACTTTGACCATTATCCTATTATGTAAATCGTGGCTACTCAATCCCAAAGGTTTTCATAAAGGATTGTATCATCTCATTAGCTCAAATAAAAAAAGTTTAGAGCACAAGAGTTTACCACAGAATGAGGTATGGATCACAAATATGCAACCTAGAAATTTTGGAGCTAGCTCAACAAAAATCATTCATACTGACTATTTTATGAAATAGAATAAGTCACAAAAAAAAATGTTCAATTTAAACTTGAGCATCCTTGTCATCACAAAAGGTAATGTGATGAAATTTTATGCAACCTCATTTTCTCAAGCTAAAATATTGAAGCTGCATTCATTACTACAGTTAAGTAGTTCCACTCACCTCTTGTGTCACTAGGTGACTTTCCAAGGCAATTTGTGCAATCAACATTCTTACCTTTTATGGTTCTTTTACTCCTTTGTCTCCTAAATTTTGAGGTTCTCTGAAAATTCTTCAATAGTTGACTCAACTTTAGAAGATTCGGCTACCAATTTATCACAAGCAACTGTTTTCTCTTTGGCGAACCGGCAGGGATAAAACAGTTGTTGGTGATGGAGGTATTGTCGGAGAATCCAATACCATTAGTGGTACCAAAGGATTTTTGCCTAAACAACGTAGATGAAATCTTGTATGAACTTCTTGAGAGCCTTTGCAAATTGCACTTGACGGTTAATCTCAATCTCGTTAGCAGACAAGGTTTCATTGAGTTTCTCATTAAGTTTATCTAATTCAAGATTCGTCACCTTAAGAAATGATTCAAGTTTTTCTAAAGTTATTTTCAACCGTGGGTTTCGCGGTGAATATCTTCACTTTTATTCAAGAAATCTAACAACTCCTTTTCTGACTCACAGTCAGAGGCTGAATCAGAATCAACGGATATTTTCGCATAGGGAGCAGATTTTTCTGTCTGATGTTTAAATGTAGGCTCACCAGCGTGGTCAGGAAACACAATGAGAGCATTATTTCCTTGAAGATAGCTTTCTTATTGAATAAATGAATCATCTTGAAACTTGGTTCACGGACGTCGCTTCCCAGTTTGTCTGTACTTTCTCATGAATTTTCTGACTTGTTATATGACCAAGGATAAGGTCTCCGCATCATGATCAACACAACATTCTTCAGTCCAAGACAAGTTCTCATTCGAAGAAGTCATACCTTGATGTCTTTACCTACACTAAGCTCGTGATCAAAGATCTTTAACTTCCCAACGAGACTATTTCTGGAAAGTGTATCAAGGTTATTTCCTTCCATGATGACATATTTTTTAGTCTCGTATCTTGCTGGTAAGGATCGAAGAATTTTTATCACAATGTCATTTTGGGAGATAGTGTTCCCTAAAGCAAAACAAGTATTAATAATACTAGACACATGTTGATTAAATTCTTCAAACGAATCCTCATCAGACATACGAAGGTTTTCGCAGTCAGAAGTTAGGTTTTGAAGCCTAGCATCTTTCTTTGAAGTATCTCTTTCAAATACGGTTTCTAAGATTTGCCAAGCATCTTTAGACTAAGTGCACGAAGTCACATGGTACTGAAGATCTGGGCTTATGTCATGGATAATAACATTCAACCCATCAGAATTATGCTTTAGAGCACGTATCTCCGATTCACTATATTCTCCTAATGGCTTTGCAACAGAAGCTCCGTCTACAACAAATGTTGGTGCGTTGTATCCAATAACTACTAGTTTCCATGTCTCAAAGTCATGGGCTTTTAGAAAGGAACACATATCGATTTTCTACCATAATTAAATTGAGCCATCAAACGCTGGCGGTACGTTTATAAAGATTGCACTCCTGTCCATATAGTTAGACTGCTTCAAACACAGATTTATTAAGTCTTAGCATGTTTGGCAGATCTGATACCAATTAAAAACACTAGGGGTACCAAAATACACCACCAACTTTTTCGTAGGCAATCTGTATGGAAAAACTCAACACAACTCCGAGAGTAAAAACTCAATCAAGGAAAGTGTCCAGAGTTATATCTCTCTCTTTGCAGAATTGAATATGTGAACCTAAATACAAGGAGAGTTCTTGGAGGGTACCAAAGACCAACAAACTAGGTCGGACGCGTATACCGTGATTAATCAATGCACAATCTGTGATGTTTCAGTTATAAAGATAAACAATATAATACGGAAAAAGAAATAACACAGACACCAGAAATTTTGCCCCTGGACCTAGTCCAGATAGAACACCAAACTGTATTAAGTCGCTACAGACACTAACCTACTACCAATTAACTTCGGTCTAGAATGTAGTTGAGCCCATACGCAGTCTCCCACTGAGTCAGGTACAGTCGCACTCCTTATGCCTCTTGAATACCAGCAGGACTCTGCGCAATTGATTCTCTTAGACGGTCTCACACAAACTAAGAGTTGCTTCAACTCAATTGAAGACTTTAAACCAAATCTGCCTCCCACAGATTAATCCCATGATTTATTTCCTGATTTACGATCCAAACGGATGATCAGATCAAATGAAAGAACCAGGTGATGGAAATCGATATAAACTTTACAGAAGTCTGGCTATCCTTCAAATATGGACTTATGCAACCCGAAGTGCATCCTAGATTATTATTCTCCTCACAAGTATAAAACTTGCGGAATCAACAAAGTCTGAGACGAAGAGAACTTTGATGATTATTATCTATCTTGATTGATGAATCAAGGCTCTACAAACAATCAAGATCAGGATACTCGAGTTATCAAGATAAAATATAACTGGACATGTCTTCATGAATCCCAATGAAGTCTTTATAGTCGCTAAACCCTAAAAGGGTTTTTAGAGAGGACGACTCTAGATACAACTAGGACACACCAAAAGTAGTGTCGGGATTCAAAGATCCTAGTTTCCAAGAGTTCCCCTTATATAGACTTCAAACCCTAGGTTGTTTTAAGTTTAAGCTAAGATAGCTTTGGAACCAAGAAAAAAATATTCATCGTTAAATGAAATCTTTGAATCTTAATCACATAAAAAAGATATACACTCTAGTTAGGTAAACCGTAACCGAACCGTGTATAAATACTGTGTCCAACATAGTTAGCCGAAACTAGCCGATTTGAACTTTAGAAGCTTAACACTCATTTTCATGTTCCCTAAGACATTAACATTGAGTCACAATCATGTGATCAAATGAGTCTAGTGCTAATTACAGAATTGATCAAATGAAAATCATTTCATAGAAATAATTTAGTCGCAATTGAATCATAATCGACATAGTTGGTAAATGTACAAGGTACAAATACTTTAACTGTTCGTGAGTCGGCTGAGTCACAATACGCTGACCGGTTTGCAAACTTATAAACGATTACCGAGTTCCGGAGTTGACATAACTTTTTTAGTTCACGTACCGGTTTGCAAACTTATGTGTAACTCAAAGTTCCGGAGTTGACATAAATTTTTTAGTTCACGTACCGGTTTGCAAACTTAAGACTTTTTACCGGTTTTGGGGTTCACATGAATTTTTCAGTTCATGTACTGGTTTGGGTACTTAATTAGTTATAGAACATAGAACTATATTGGCTCGCATACTGGTTTGATACCTTAACACAGTTCCCTTAACACAGTTCCAAAATGGTTTGTACACGAATATACATACCTATCCGGATCACGAAACAATTATATTTTCTCATGATATGGATACGAGTATGCGTATCACATAAATCTGAAAGTCGATATATAGATACTCTGCTACATGTACAAGTACATGTAATACGACTTCATAGTATAACAGTTTTTCTCAGTTTGTAAGACTGATAACACTGTCTTGTATTCCGAATATAGTAGTTATGTATTTCTCTAAATCAATTTGAAACATACCTGAATAACATCAATGACACATATCACTGTTCCAGGATATTTTCGAGTGAAAAAATAGAATCATGATTTGGTTCCGAATAATAAATTGTTCTCCACCGAATTTGATCAAGTATGAGCAAATGTTCATTAAGCTTAGTCATTATATTTCAAGAAATTCGTAAACTAAATAATTAGTCATCTACTCGAAATTCTTGTCTATATAAGCTAGTCTAATTAGTTATGGGACAATTGTATCAAGGATAAAAAAGTGAATATAACTTGAGAAATATGTGGTTCAGTCTTCACCTACCTTTTGTTGATGAAGTTATCCAAAAGCTTCGGTTGATCTTCGCCTTCAAACGGTAGAACGCAAATTATGAATGGTTCATTTCTCAACTACCTCTATTTTAGACCGAGACTTAACTAATTGTAGACTAGAAATCAAGATATAGTTTTGACAACTAAATTTGACAACAAGCTTGATAAAGATTAAGGGGTATTCCTAAATACCTCTCTTCTAGAGACATCTTTTTTTACTTTCATTCTCTTGGCAAGCATTTTGCTATGTCTGTCATGCATATTACTAGAAAAAAAGGATGGAAGATAACTAAAAGTTTATTATTTTGGACTGAGTTGCTACTAAACTCTTTTATATCATTTAGTATGTTATTTACATTGTGCATGGTTGCCTTTTGGTGAATATCAAACAATCTTCAGCAAATAGTAGGTGGCAAACTGGTGGAGCTCTCCTCGCAATGCTGATACCTTTAATCTTCTTGTCAGTTTCAGCTTTAGCTAGAGATCTAATAAACACTTCCATAGTTGATCAAAACTATATCTTGATTTCTAGTCTCAAGCTTGTTGTCAAATTTAGTTGATCAAAACTATATCTTGATTTCTAATCTACTACGCAGTCATGTCTCGGTTTAGGATAAAAGTATGTAATTGAGCATCGGAATTCACCGCGTTCATCATTTGAAGAAGAAGATCAACTGAAGACTTTGAATTGGAGATCAACTGAAGAGCTCTGGAGAACTTCGTCGACAAACGATATGTGAAGACTGAACCATCTATTCACTCAGATATATTATATTCTATCTACTAAAATGAGACCAGGTCTTATGACTAAGTAGACTTTAAATTATTGTAGAATGACGATTCCGAGTGTTTTTATTCCAAATATATTTCTCAAAATATGAGTTAAGCTATATGTCATTCGAACAATTTATTGTTCAAGATGATCAATTGAAAATAACCTTGAACGATGATATATGTGAGATTATCATTACTCAGGAATGTTTTGATTTGATTTATTTCAACAATGTGAAAATAAACTTGAACATTTTATATGATCTGTGTAAGACAATCATCTAATGTCAACTTGGGATGTTTCGAATTGATTAAGTAATCATTTGCGAATTACTTGGAACAAGTGGTATGTGTGAGATTACTATTATCGTCTTCCGAGGATGTTTCAAAATCTATAATCGAGAGTTTTACAGAAATACTGACTTCTGGATATAGGACAGTATGCGTATCTAGTACACGTACAGGCGAAACTAGTTTGGGTCCGGAACTTATGTATGCGTACCTAGTACACGTACTGGCGTAACTGTGATGGGTCCGGAGCTGTAGTATGCGTACTCAGTACACGTACCGGCTAGACTAGGAAAGGTCCGGAACTTTAGCATGCGTACTCAGTACATGTACTATTCATTTTATGTTCGGCTAAAGACACCCAGGTATACATAGTCAGTTTGCATACCAAAAAGTTTGTGCTCATGAACTCATGGGAGTATGCGCACTCAGTGTGCATACAAGAGTCCCTGAACTGTAATTATTTTGAGGGTACACATACTTAGTATGCACACTTTTAGCATTACAACTCACGAACTGGATGTGGTACACATACCCAGTATGCGTACTTACCCAGTCGAATATACGCAGATACTTTCAAAAATATTTCTATGAGTATCGAGCATTTCAATAACTCTCCAAAACACATGTTAGATATATATTTGATCGCCGATTAAGTTTTGGTTGATTATCAAGTTAAATCTATAGTGTTTTACGTAAATAACGAAAAGCTTATTACATTCATATGGCTAACTTTGGTTAACCATTATTGATCCTACTCATTGTACACGTTTAGGTATGGTTCATCCTTATCTCATTTGTGTGAAAGTCAAGATAAACCATCTTACGGTGGATACAATTGCTTATTTTTTAAGTTATCTTAGGTTGAATCTCAAGTCAGAAAGTCATCTAACGGTGAATGTTGTTTGCTTGATTATAAAGCTATTTCATCTTAAACCGTAAGCAACCTTTGATCTTCAAAGTCTATATAAAGAGAAGCTCTTGCATCTGTGGAAACCAATCCCGACATTTTCGTGTGTCCTAGATGCAAACTAGAGTCGATTCTCTCTTAACCTAGGTTTCCAGATTTTTCTTTGAAACATAATTAGGTTTACAATTTAAAGACTTCGTTTGGGATTCATGAATCCAGGTCCGACTATTTTATCTTTGATAGTTCGTGTATCCTAATCTTACACTTCTATCATTTTGAGTTTATCTCGTTTCCGAGTTATCTCGAGTTTATCTCCGATAGGCAAGATATAAAGAAATCATAAAGTTCTTCGTCTCAGACTTTACGATTCCACAATAAATTCTTACATCTATTAGTTAAGTTATTGTTAAATGAATAATAATATAGGTTGCTTTTCAGGAGTCATAAGTACCGGATTTTAAGGTTTCCTGAGTTTTATGTTTATTGCAATCGATTTCCTATTTCACCTTGATCTTTGATCTAACCAGAAATCGGAATAGACTTATCCGTGTGAGACATTATAAGTCTTCTTATTTAGGTTGAAGCAAATTCTAGGATGTAAAAGACATCAGCTAGGGGAATCATTTGCGCAGATTCCTGCTGGGATTCAAGAGGAGTAAGGAGCGCGACTGTACCTGAATCGGTGTGACACTGGGTTTGGGATCAACTACATTCTATATCTAAGTTATTCGTAGTAGGATAATGTCTGTAGCGTCTTAATACTGTGTGGTGGTCAAGTCTGGATTATGTCCCGTTTTTTTTTGCATTTGCGGTTTTCTCGTTAACAAAATTTATGGTGTCTGTGTTACATATTTTCTTCATTATATTATGTCTATATAATTGAAATATCATAGGTTGTGCGTTATATCAATCATAGTTTATAAGTCATTTCTTGTTTGTTGGATAAGAATTGATTGAACTTGGATATCAACTTTTGAGATCGTCCAAGTACTCTCACGTTATAATCAGGTTACAGACTCGTTTATGTTTAACAGTTGATTGTGTAGAGAAAGAGATGAAGGCTATTTAATATTGTTCCTTGATTGAGTCTCATTAAGTTGTTAATATTATTAAGGCTTAGTCCATACAGGTTCCCAAATGAAAAAGTTGGGCGTGGTTGTTGTACCCCAGGTTTTTCAATTGGTATTAGAGCAGGCAAACACTGTAAATATAACAAGTTTATGTTTGTTTGATCCTAAAGTATATCCTCATGGGAAACTACTTTGGAAAGATTTTCTATTCGCCTGTAACGTACACCTGAAATCATTAAAGATTGTTAAGAGTTTATTTTCCTCAAGACTACTTGCCTCACAGGATGCTCTCGATTCAACCATGACTTCAAATATCCTGGTTGATGGAAAAAAATTTAAAGGAATAATTAAAGTTTCTTATAAAAAGATTTGATATAAGAAACGTTTAAATAAAACTCAAGGATATGGAACCTTAATATATTGTTAATCGGTCTGTTTAAGGAATACTATCATAATGGAGCTATTGACGAAGACCTGTTTACAGCTTTTGAGAATACGTTTAAATTCTTGAGACAACTCGCAATGATTAAGAGTAATTTTAATCCTTTTAATGGTTCTGATTCTCTCAAAACTTGTTTTCGTTGTGATCAATATGGACATGTTAAAAAGTTATGCAATTTCCCTAAAAGGAACTCTGCAGTGACTTTAACTGGCTCTAAAAATCGTAGAATACATCTCTTAATCAAGTTGACAAGGAAACTGAACGAATGATTGCTCCTGAGTTAAATAATCACCCTTGTGATTATAACTCTGATGAAAAAATAAAGAATATCGATCTGAGATGATTGGTGAGCATCTTCCTGCTCACCCAATTGCTTAGTAACAATATTTGGCACCACCCCATCATGTATGTAACTTGAGATAAGGCAAGTAACATATTTGTAAGTTCTTTGTGTTTGTATTATTTTAGGTTTGAAATCTTCTCACATTCTTCAGGTATCACCAGTGAATTTTCATTGGCTTATAAGGAAAATTTTCCTTTAGCAGGATTTTTTTATTGACAATCGAAGTATTTTATATTGTTGAGTAAATTCCAACTGTGAATTACTACAAGATCATGATATTTCTGCTCACCTGAGTCTCTAACAAGGTTGGTGTGACTTTGTTCTACCACCTTAATTTTCACATAATAACCGTAAGTGAGTATCAATATTACTTGTGCTATGAATATTATTATTCTGAATTTTTCATAGAGTTAAGAATAAGATTAATCATCTTAGTAGTGATATAAAACCTTACATGGTGTGACCTTCATAACCTACTTGATAATTTTTTTGGGAAACACGGTATACTCCGTAATATTTTTCTGTCGGTACAAATACATTTAAACCAATAATCACAAATTTAGGTTGAAGAATTCTACCTAATTAGCATGACTTGTTTACAAGTTCATCTGTGTGATGACGTGTAGACTCTCTCGAAGTATTTTAGATATGATATCCATCTGGTTACCGAATCAGAACTGGTTGAAGCCCATTAAGGCCTTATAAAATACACGGGTCCGCGAACCCTACTTCTTCTTCTTCCTAATGTCCCTGTACGTGAATAGAGGTTTTAGGGTATGCATACCGATACCATTGGTTCCTGAAAAAGCGGAGGTACAACAACTACACCCAAAAATTCGTTTAGCAATCTGAGAGGACTTACTCCAATTTACTTTAAAGAGAATCAACTAGACAGTCAGACTCAATCTTTAGAAAAGTATGTACAAGAGTTTATATCTCTAACTCTCAATTCAATCTGCAATCAGAAAATAGAAATTTGCGACCCCGATCGAATATAAGGGGAGTAACTTGAACGGTAGCAAAGACCCATGTTCAGGGATCAATCAATTTCAATCAACAACCAAAGGTTGGATTTCCCAATTGACCGATTCAACGCACAACCTGTGATATTTCAATTATATAACAAAATATAATGCCGAAAAGAAATAACACAGACACCAGAATTTTGTTAACGAGGAAAACCGCAAATGCAGAAAAAACACGGGGACCTAGTCCAGTTTGAACACCACACTGTATTAAGCTGCTACATACACTAGCCTACTACCAATGAACTTCAAACTGGACTGTAGTTGAACCCTAATAATTGTCACACTGATTCAAGGTACAGTTGCATTCCTTACGTCTCTGATCCCAGCAGGATATTACGCACTTGATTCCCTTAGCTGATCTCACCCACAAATAAGAGTTGCTACAACCCTAAGTCGAAGACTTGATAAACAAATATGTCTCACACAAAAAAGTCTATTGAAATAGACAAATTTATCTCCCATATAAATACCTATGAGTTTTGTTCCGTCTTTTGATAAATAAAGGTGAACATGAACCAATTGATAAGCCGGTCTTATATTCCCGAAGAACAACCTAGTATTATCAAACGATGAGACGAAGGTGTTTGTGATTACTTTTTTATCTTGCCTATCGGAGATTAAATCTCGAGCAAATCTTAGAGAAGATAGTACTCAGACGAAGGTGTTTGTGATTACTCAGACACGCAACGACAAAGAAAATAGTTGGGTCTGGCTTCAAAATCCCAATGAAGTCTTTAAAGTCGTTAACCTACATGGTCTCGAGAAAAACCTAAGGTTAAAGGAAAATCGACTCTATCTATGCAACTAGTAACACACAAAAGTATGGGGATTAGGTTTCCCAGTTGCTAGAGTTCTCCTTTATATAGTTTTTAAATCAGGGTTTGCAATCTAAGTTACCTTGGTAACAAAGCATTCAATATTCACCGTTAGATGAAAAACCTGATTCAACAAAGCTAATGTCTTTCAACCGTTAAAATCGAACTTAGCTTGTTACACACAAATGAAATGTACCCTCATTTAGGTTTATGTAACCGTACCTAAACGTGTACACCATGTTGGTTCAACAATAGTTAACCTAGGTTAGCCATACGATCACTCTCATATCAACCTTATTCGTCATAACCATAACTAGTTCAAATGACTCAAATGAAACTAGTTAAAGAGTTTTTCAATTGCTTAGATTCTCATAGAAGTATAGAAGAACACGATTGAAGCAAAATCGTTTTGGTTCACTAGAATCAATGCATGAACATTATAGCGTGGTTTGGAAAGATTGCATTCCTTATTGTATAAATGTTTAAGTTCATGTACACAACCTAATTTAGAACTTTAACCTTCAAGTATGCAAACAGGTAGGCATACTTGAAATACCCGGACCAAGATTGGGTTTCGCCAGTATGCAAACGGGTACGCATACTTCCAATCCAAGCAGAAATATTCGGACATGAACCTTACGCCAGTACGCGAACGGGTACGCATACTTAGGTTCCCGGATTTCTCAAGCCAACATGTATGGATATGGGTATACATACTATGGTTCCCGGACATGGATTACATATGTGCAAGAATACATAACATGTCATCTCCAATAATGGTTAAGTGTTCTAAACTCTTTTTTCAATCATTGAAACTTTCTCAGAGGATGACAATAGCCGTTTTCACACACTATTAGCATCAAATAAATTTTCAAGTTATTGAAATAATCATAACGAAACATTCCAAGCCTACACCAAATGATTGTATCACATAAACCATGTTAGATGTTTCCCGACATTTTTCACATGATCATCTTTTGACTTGCGTCAAGAATATAAGATGAACTTGGTAGAAGCGAAATCTTACCAACACATATTTCGAGAAATATGTAAGCGAGTTAAAGTCGGCTCGAAATATCAAATGTGTATAATAGAAAACTATATCGTAACACGACTTGTGTCTCAATATATGAGATAAAGTATAAATAGACTTTCCAAGTGATAGATGAGTTTCATTCTCCACCTACCTTTTGTTGATGAAGTTCCACAAGCTCCCCTTAGTAGTTCTTCGACTTCAAATGATGAACGCCGTGTAGTCTAAGGCTCAACTACACAATCTATGTCGTAGTCCGAGACATCTATAAGTAGACTTGAAATCAAGACTTATAGTTTTGATCACTAACATTGACAAACATGCTTGAGATAGCAACGCATGCGATTTCGACCGAGCATTGCTCTAACAATCTCCCCTTTTGTCAATTTTAGTGACAAAACTATCAATACATATGGATTACAAAATAAATAAAACTTTGTAGCTTCTCATCCAAATGCTTGATCTCTTTGGCATCTTCAACACGAATTGAAATCTCCGTCACTTCCAAGTACTCCATGATTCTAAACGTGTTCAACTCAGCATCATAGTTTTTGAAGATCCGTAGCGATAACAATGAGAAAATAAATGCTCTCAAACATTGTTATACAATGTCGTAGTATCATTGCACAACATCAAAGTTCAATTGTATCACAACTTATACAATAATACTATGGTGATATGTATCACTCCCACTTAGTCAATACTTCATCTCGACATGAAAACCACTCCCCCTTACATAATGATCCGTAAACCATATGTATTTTTAGTATGAAACTACACATTAATTCTCCCCCTTTTTATCAATATAAATTGGTAAAGGTACGAAAACTAGTGGGATCCTCATGAAATTTTCTTAGAGATAGTTCATGACCAAAAGATAATAACATACCAACTTATTTAGATGCAATCATATAGCCGAAGATAAATGCATTCATCAAGGAGTTTATAAAGATACAAGATAACTCCTACAATATTCCACAACCACACTCCCCACAAAGATATGGCGATTAAGCACAAGTTCAAAAATAACTCCCTCCCCCCCATAAAATGTCATTCCCGAAAGAACAACAAGAGCGACCTTACTTTTACGAGAAAAGAAGGATTTCTTTGGACATAATCAAATCACATGAGAACATGAATTTGTATCCAAAAATCACAATTGAATTAGCCACAAAAACGATCAATTCAATTGGCCATTCATGACATAAGAAAACTTACGGAGCAACACAGCACATACGCAAAGACGTGGATCAGGGAAGGATACTGCGGAATAAACAAAGATTCATTCTATTTTTTATCACTATATGCACAATGACATATAATAGACTTAATCTTTGTCAACAAAAGTTCATCCCATCTTCCATCAATATTTTCATAAAAACATAATAGGCTTAACTTTTGTTTATTCTATCTTTTATCAATACTTTCATACCGACATATAATAGAGATAACTTTTGAACAAATATGGAATAGTCAAGGTTCACGGACGTAAACAACATATCCCATAACAATTTGCAATATATGAAACCATAAAGATTAATACTGCGAACATCATCTTCCAAATAACTTAGAATTTAAATAAATAAATATAAAAACATTGAAGATGAAAATCGTTGGAAATAGCTATGTGTACTCAAAATAATGGCTATTCCAAACCCTAGTTATCCTTCTTAAAAACACAAGAATAAAATTCTCATAAGAAGTATTCTATACATTGAGACCTCTGAAAAATTATTTATCGTCCCCGAACTCCTTGTCGTCAACATCCATGGGAGCATACGGTTCAAAAATAAATGAGTCAATTTCAACAAACCTTCTAGGCTGATGATGTCGAACCAGGGCCTTCTGAATTTCAAGAGTTCTCATAATAATAGCCTTTATTTGCTGAATCTCCTTCCTTGTTTCCTCCAACTCTTCAAGAACACCAGAAAACTTCTGAGAGTTCGAAGGAACAGCTCTTGGCTTCCTTACATTCCTTCTTTTTCTTTTCAAAGTTGGAGTTAAAGGATATATTTCTTTTTCCTTCATGATTGATAGATTAACAATCATATTGACATCTTTTGCATCAAAAGACATGATGCTTGGAGTATCTATATGCGTACGGGTTTGTGAGAGGAAATCAAAATTTAAACTCAACAAGCAGTCTTAAGATAAAAAGAGTTTCAGATAAGGAAAACTGAATGTAGGGTTACGAAACCTTTAAACACACAGGTTCGTACATGCACAACTCTCAACCCTAAAAAAAGTAGAATTGTCGAGAATAACCCTTTTTTATTGATTGAACAGGGAAGTCCCTTCCAATATCAATTAGATAAGGAACAATTCCAACTTGCAAAACAGCAAAGCTAAGAAGAGAAAAACAAGACGAAAAAACATTTTTCTTTTCCTAAAGCCCGAGGTGTGCACAATCTTGTCTCTTTTGATCAGGCACATGATACAAGATGCACCAATCAACACAATCAAGTTGTGCTGCAGTGAACAACAATCTGTCCACCATAACCCTTTTGAAAGGAATTCATAGAACCCTATCTCTCAGTATGTTTAGAACATACTTTCCTCTCCAGTGGTCTTGTCTTAACCTCGGAAACTAACTTCTTCGAAGAAGATAAAATCTTACATACCTCAGAGGTTTTTTGAACAAGTTTGAGCTTGTTTGCTAATCGATTCTATCTTCGTTGAAGTTTGTTGACATACCTAATTTTGTGTTTGTACTTGAAACACTTTCAAAGTTCATGACCTTTGAGTGAACAATAAGAGCATGTCAACCTGGAAGACGATTCAGACGCCCGAGATGTGCAAGCAGCTAGACACATAGTGGAACCTGAAAAATTAGACAGAGAGTTTCCAACAGAAAGGTCAATTTTTTCTTCCAGATTGGTTGAGTATTCATCTGAAAGAATATCAAGATTGATGTATGTATTGCTACAATTATCAAAATCATTATCTTCACAAAGAAGTGCAACACTTGATTTTTCTTCCTTATTAGAATCATAGTGATCAGACATTTCATCAAGAGTTGCAGCAAGACCATTGTTCCCAGTGTATTTTTTGCGGTTCCGACACTCATTTGCAAAATGACCAAAACTTTTACACTTAAAGCACTGTGGCATTCCCTCGTCACCAGCCTCGTCAGCATCCCTGTTTTCAGGAGGAACACGATTTTGAGGTTTAACTGATGACTTTTCTTCAATAGAAGATCTCTAAATTGTCTTGTGATCAAAGAGATTGACTTGTCAATATCTTCATCTGATGAATCAGCCTCAGAAAGATCATCTTCAGAGATGCAAACACTTTTACTTTTGTCAAGTAATTCAGTGTTCTTTTGTGCTTTGAAAGCAAAATCCTTTCCAGATTTGGATGTATGCTCATGATCAAAGATATTTAACTTCCCAACTAATGTATTTCTGGAGAGAGTATCAAGGTTATTTCCCTCAACGATGGCATGCTTCTTATAATCGTATCTGTATGGCAGCGATCTGAGAATTTTCATCACAATGTCCTTTTCAGGAATAGTCTTACCCAACGCAAAAGATGCATTAACAATTTCAGACACTTTTTGATTAAACTCATCAAATGAATCTTCATCTGCCATATGAAGGTTTTCCCAATCGGAATTTAGGTTTTGAAGCCTGGCTTCCTTTTCACAGGTATTCCCTTCAAATACAGTTTCTAAGATATCCCAAGCATCTTTAGACCGAGTGCACATAGTCACATGGTGCTGAATATATTGGGTAATGACATGAATGATAGCATTCAAACCGTCGGAATTTCGCTTTGCAGCAAGAATCTTAGCAGGGTCATGCACCAATATCCTTTGGGACGGTCGCATCTCCTACTGCAACAACGGGAGCATCATAGCCATTAACTACATAAAACCATGATTCAAAATCACGTGCTTGAAGAAAGGCACGCATAAAAAATTTCCACCATAAGTAATTTGAGCCATCGAAGACTAGTGGTACGTTTATATAGATAGCACTCCTGTCCATATCAGATCGCTACAAACACATACTTATAAGGTCTTTACATGTTTGCCTACTCTAATACCAATTGAAAAAGCGGGGGTACAACAACCACACCCAACAATTCATTTAGCAATCTGAGAGGATTTACTCCAATATACTTTAAAGAGAATCAACTAGACAGTTAGACTCAATCTTTAGAAAAGTATATACAAGAGTTTATATCTCTAACTGTCAATTCAATCTCCAGTCAGCAAATAAAAATTTGCGAGCCCGATTGAATATAAGAGGAGTAACTTGAACAGTACCAAAGACCAATGTACAAGGATCAATCAATTTCAATCAACAACCAAAGGTTGGATTTCCCAATTGATCGATTCACGCAAAACCTGTGATATTTCAATTATATAACAAAATATAATGTCGAAAAGAAATAACAAAGACACCAGAATTTTGTTAACGAGGAAAACCGCAAATGCAGAAAAACCCCGGGACCTAGTCCAGTTTGAACACCACATCATATTATGCCCATACAAACACTATCCTACTACCAATGAACTTCATACTGGACTATCGTTGAACCCTAATCAATCTCACACTGATTCAAGGTACAGTTGCGCACCTTGCGTCTCTGATCCCAGAGGATACTACGCACTTGATTCCCTTAGCTAATCTCACCCACAACTAAGAGTTGCTACGACCCAAAGTCGAAGACTTGATAAACAAATCTGTCTCACATAGAAAAGCCTATCGAAATAGATTAATCTGTCTCCCACATAAACACCTATGAGTTTTGTTCTGTCTTTTGATAAATCAAGGTGAACAGGAACCAATTGATAGACCGGTCTTATATTCCCGGAGAACAACCTAGTATTATTAATCACCTCACAATAATCTAAATCGAATGGAAGCGAAACTAGATATTGTGGAATCACAAACGATGAGACGAAGGTGTTTGTGATTACTTTTTATCTTTCCTATCAGATATTAAATCTCGAGCAAATCTTAGAGAAGATAGTACACAGACGATAGAATCGGGAAAGATCAGAACACGCAACTACAAGGAAAATAGTTGGGTCTGGCTTCACAATCCCAATAAAGTCTTTCAAGTCGTTAACCTACAGGGTCTCAAGAGAAACCTAAGTTTAAAGGATAATCGACTCTAGCTATGCAACTAGTAACACACAGAAGTGTGGGGATTAGGTTTCCCAATTGCTAGAGTTCTCTTTTTTATAGTTTTCAAATCGAGGTTTACAATCTAAGCTACCTTGGTAAAAAAACATTCAATATTCACTGTTAGATGAAAAACCTGATTCAACAAAGCTAATATCTTTAAACCGTTAGATCGAACTTAGCTCGTTACACACAAATGAAATGGACCCTCATTTAGGTTTATGTAACCTTACCTAAACGTGTACACCATGTTGGTTCAACAATAGTTAATCGAGGTTAGACATATGATCACTCTCATATCAACCTTATTCATCTTAACCATAACTAGTTCAAATGACTCAAATGAAACTAGTTAAAGAGTTGTTCAATTTCTTAGATTCTCATAGAAGTATAGAAGAACACGATTGAAGAAAAATCGTTTTGGTTCACTCGAATCAATTCATGAACATTATAGCCACGGTGTGCAAAGATTACATTCCTTATTATATAAATGTTTAAGTTCATGTACACAACCGATTTTAGAACTTTAACTTTCAAGTATGCAAACTGGTACGCATACTTGAAATACCCGGACCAAGATTGGGTTTCGCCAGTACGCAAACGGGTACGCGTACTTCCAATCCCAGCATAAATATTCGGACATGAACCTTACGCTAGTACGCGAACGGGTACGCATACTTAGGTTCCCGGATTTCTCAAGCCAACAGATATGCATACGGGTATGCATACCATGGTTCCCGGACATGGATTACATATGTGCAAGAATACAAAACATGTCATATCCAATAATGGTTAAGTGTTCTAAACTCTTATTTTAATCATTGAAACTTTCCTAGAGGATGACAATAGCCGTTTTCACACACTATTAACATCAAAGCTGAAAATGGGGGGTTTAACAACCACACCCAACAATTCGTTGGCAATCTGAGAGGACTTACTCCAATACACTTTCTAGAGAATCAACTAGACACTTATACTCAATCTAGATTAAAGTATATCAAATAGTATAATATCTCTAACTCTTAATTCAATCCGCAATCAGCAAATAGAAATCTGCGAGCCTGATTGAATATAAGAGGAGTTACTTGAACGGTACCAAAGATCAATGTTCAAGTGTCAATCAATGTTCAAGTGTCAATCAAAGGTTGGATATTCTAATTGATTGATCTTACTGCACAACATGTGATATTTCAATTATATAACAAAATATAATGCAGAAAAGAAATAACAAAGACACCAGAATTTTTTTAACGAGGAAACCGCAAATGCAGAAAAACCATGGTACCTACTCCAGATTGAACACCACCCTGTATTAAGCTGCTACAGACACTAGCCTACTACCAATTAATTTTGGACTGGACTGTAGTTGAACCCTAATCAATCTCACACTCATTCAAGGTACAGTTCCGCTCCTTACGTCTATGATCCCAGCAGGATACTACGCACTTGATTCCCTTAGCTAATTTCACCCACAACTAAGAGTTGCTACGACCCAAAGTCAAAGACTTGATAGAAAAATCTGTCTCACATAGAAATGTCTATAGGATTGAATAAATCTGTCTCCCACAGAAATACCCAAGAGTTTTTTTTTTCTGTCTTTTGATAAATCATGGTGAACAGGAACCAATTGATTAACAGGACTTATATTCCCAAATAACAGCCTAGTATAAGCAATCACCTCAGAATAAACTTAATCAACTAGCGAAACAAGTTATTGTGGACTCACAAAAGATGAGACGAAGTTTGTTTGTTATTACTTTTCTATCTTGCCTATCAAAGATATAAAATCCCGAGCCAATTATTTCAATTGTACTCAATACGATAGAAATAACAAGATCAGATCACACAACTACAAAGATAATAGCTGGGTATGGCTTCACAATCCCAATGAAGTCTTCAAGTCGTTAACCTAAGGTTAAATGAGAATCGACTCTAGTTATGCAACTAGTAACACACAGGAGGTGTGGAGATTAGGTTTCCCAGTTGCTAGAGTTATCCTTTATATATTTTTCAACTCATGGTTCGCAATCCAAGTTCTTGGTAACAAAGTATTCAATATTCACCATTAGATGAAAAACCTGATTCAACCAAGATAGTATCTTTCAACCGTTAGATCGAACTTAACTTGTTACACACATATGAAATATACCATGTTAGATGTTACTCGACAATTTTCACATGATCATCTTTTGAATTGCGTCAAGAATATAAGATGAACTTGGTCGAAGCGAAAGCTTACTGTTGATGGTGGATTTTCAACAAAGGTCAAAATCGTAAAATCATGAAACTGCATATCTCTGAAACGCTTTCAGGCATGTGACGATTCGTATTTTACGAGCCATGATGAACATGTTTTTCGAAAGGCCTCCACTAGCTGAGCGTTCGATGCCTCGCATTTCATCATGACCTCTATGTAGAATAACGTAATTGGGCGGTTCTTCTCAGATTGAGAACTTAACGCCTTCAGGACGTTGGTGACACTCATTGTTCCATGACTATGTAGAGAGACCGTGTATAGACCCAGGCGGTCCTCCGTACATAATTGTTGAGAGGGCAAAAAATGCCTTCAAGGAGTTCGGAAACACTCGTTGTTTCCTGACTATGCACCTTACAGAATGGGTATGACGCTTTAACTGGCTAATATCCCTTCTGCAATAGACTAATTCTACCATGACATTCACCACTGAATTCCTAGAAGATAATCTATTTTATCTCATCATTCCGATTTCATGATCGAATCCACGGCTGATCTCATGAAATGGTGATAAATAAATTATTACTCCGATTTCATGATCGAATCCACGACTGATCTCATGAAACGGTAATAGATTACTCCGATTTCATGATCGAATCCATGGATGATATCATAAAATGGTAATAAACAACCATTACTCTGATTCTATCGCCGAATCCACGATCCCATGGAATGGTAATACTCATTTTATTATTCCGAATCGATGGTCGAATCCATCGCTAATTCTATGGATTGATAATAAATAACTACTCATCTTCATGACTCAGTTTCATGAATCATTATCCACTGAATTTCATAAATTGGTAATAAATACTAAACAACCGGGCATCTGGACTATCACTGAGTAAGCCCCAAGAAAATGGTGCAAGTGTACTCGACAATGATGCACGACCGAGCATCCGAATGCACGAACGAGCATTCGAAAATATGGACAAATGAGGAATCCTACACAGGAGAGAGAAAATAATAATATAAAAATAATAACATAGAGGCGCTCATGGGCCTGGACAACCGGCTGGCCGGCCGTGCCATAGCCGTGGCCGTTCCCATGCCTCTTCAATTGTTTTTCCTAATTTTGTTATTTTTCATGAACTCATGAAAACTCCTTCATTCTAGCAACTTTCCTTGTTTGAGCAAAACTCACGATTTCTCCATATTTTCATGGTTTCATTAGAAATACTAATATAAAATAGGGAAAGGTGTCACGGTACCGGGCAACCTAGTCGGCCGGCCACGCCCTAGCCATGGCCGGTCCCACACCTTGCAATCCCTTGTCTTTCATAATTATAATTTTCCTAATCTCATGAAACTCCTCTGTTTCATCAAAACTCATGGTTTCTCCATAGTTTCACGGTTTCATGAGAAATAATATTATAAAATAGGGAAAGGTGTCGTGGGACTGGGAAACTTGGTCGGCCGGCCATGCTAGCCGTGGTTGGTCCCACACCTTACAATCCCTATTCTTTTATAAATACTATTTCCCTCATCTCATGAGAACTTCACTGTTTGAGCAAAAATCATGATTTCTTCAAATTTTCTCAAATATTGCTCAAACCATGAAAAAGCCAAAAGTCAACATGGTCACACGACCGACTAGGCTGCTCATGAAAATATATTAAAATATTATTATTTTAATATTCACGAAATATTGATCAAACGAGCATACTTGCTCATTCGAGCAAAAAATCAAGGATTTCAGTCAAGATCAAACTCTTCTGAAAATCCACAATATTGCTCAAACGCACATCAGAAAATATCAAAACTCTCAGGACTGAGACACAGACATCATGGTGAAACAGGCATGCCTCCTTGACCGACCAAGGCCGGACCTAGGGCTTGCAAAGAGCCGGTCCCACATGTTTTCACAATTTTGACCTAATTTGCTCAATTGCTCATATTGGGTCCAAACTCTTTTCAACCAACTTGGAGATTGCTCAAACGACCATCAGCTGGTCCCATGACCACCAAGGGCCGGTCTCATTCCCTCTTGGTCGGTCCCTCACTCTTCCATAATTAGGTTTTAACACCCGATGCTCAATCGAGCACTATTTCAATAAATGATGAAACTGGTATTTAATCATCATTCTTTCACCAACCAGCCGACCTGGTGCACGCTCACTCGAGAACTTGGGGGCCACGTGGACTCTCTCATTACATATGGCTGGCCCCTCCCTCGCTCATGACTTACTTTCAAAAATTCATCAATTGGCGGACAATTGATCAAACATTAGGGTTTCGAACAAACGCTCCACGAAATCATCATTCTGAGCCAGTTCAAGCACTAATAAAATTTATGTTGATCCAGCAATCAACATCTGGATTAATTATGTAATATTTGGTAGTCTATCAATTTTTTAATTAATATTCTATTGGGTCACGACACCAATAAACAACTCGTCGAATTGAGCAATACTTGCTCAGTTGCTCATATATTGACCCAATTATCAATATTCAGTAATTCGTTGAATTGAGCAATACTTGCTCAGTTAATCGAATTTAATAATATTTGCTCAGACGAGCAATATCAACATAAGAACACGTACGTTCGATCCATGAATCACTGAGCATTCGTCACTCATTCTCAATTCAACAAAACTTAGACTCATTGTCTAATAGTACATGTCTGTCATGCAGACTCAACAATTCATGAGACATCAATCACGTCACATTGGGGGATATCACTTAGGGTTTTGGTCTGGCGGCCTACGGCACGTGGATACATCCACGACGAGAAATGTGAGTAAGCCGTGCAAACGGTTGAAGGAGTTAGTCAAGTAGTGGGTGGAAGGTTAACCAAGTCTCTGCACGACCTGGAACTGGTTTCACCACGACTTCCCACTTTCCCACTCTTTCACTCAAGAAACCGTCACACTTACTGGGGATCAAAATGTTTGCTATTCTAACAATACAAATAAGTCTCTGAATCCATGATTAAAGACAACGAACATTCTTCTTTACAGAATTTCTCGAGCAATTACTCTCAAGAATTCATCAATCTACCAGAACTTATTCGAACTCATCAGTTCATAATTATTGCAGAAACCTTCAACACATCCACAATCCTTGATCATCATTGATCCCACACAAATCTCAGCTTCTCTCCTATAGATCAACCCATCTCCCTCTTTTCGACCAAATTGATTCTGGAAAGGCCATTGACTTGGTTTAGGCCGGAGTCCTACAGATTGATCTCTCAAATCTAAGCACTCCCTTTGCAGTGCATCTGTGTGAGGTTGAACAGTTTGCTCGGTTGAGGAGTCTCGACAACACGCTCGTCTCTTCAATTTCCTGAAAAACCAGCGAACCGTTTTTCCCCATATACAGATTGGCGATCGCAGTGGGAGATTAGTCTCTCGGTTGCAATCTCACATTTTCATAAACTGTTCGGTCTTAGGTCTACTTCAGAAACTCCAGATTCTCACCAGAGTGTTTCAAATGACAACACTCCTCATTCTCGTTCGAACGACTCTGGTAACGTTCATCATTCTTACTTTACTACTCCATTTCTCTCTATTGATGCATTCGATGGAGAGATCCCATCATTCGCAGAATTGGCACGGAGGCAAGGAGTTTTAGCCAGGAACGTCGATCGATTGAAGGAAGCTATCGACGACATGTTCACATGTATGGTGGAATTGACAAGGCTTTTGGGAGCAGAAATGGTGGAACGTCCAAACCCTACTCCTGATGCTTCTCAAATTAACAGTTTCATGATTCATGAAAAGCCGGTGGATCAGGAAGTCACACATTTAATTGAGAGTCTATGTGAAATCCTTTATTTCTCTAAAGATCAACGTACGAACACGTTCGCTGCACTCAACCAAATATCGTCTGATGAGCGAATAGTTCCATCATCTCTAGTAGTTGAACAAGTGTCCATGGCATCTGAACATTCGATCAACAACATCATTTTCACTGAGGAAGACCAAATGGCGGAAGAAGGACATAACGTAGCTCTGTTTGTGACTGCTTCTATCAAGAATTCCGAATTCAGGAGGGTTCTCATTGATACGAGAGCTTCTACAAATATCATCACCATGAAGACTCTCAAGGAGGCCAAATTTCCACAAATAAAGATTGTTCATCACCCCATATTAATGACGGGTTTTGAAGGAAGCCAAAGTCACACATACGGGTACGTCTATGTGGATCTGAAAGTGGGACCGATTCAATCCACTGTCAAGTTTCACGTGATTTAGAAGGACCCTGATTATCACATGATACTCGGAAAACCATGGATTCATGATAATAAAGTTTTTCCCTCGACATACCATCAATGTATGAAAGCTTTGCTCAACAAAAAAATTGTCCACATTGCAGCTTCAGTGTCTCCTTATGCTCCGGTTTATGATGCTGAGTTCCTGGAATCTCCAAAAAGCATCCCTGAGCCTCCAAACAAGATCCACGGTACTCCACTCTCGATCTGCAAATCTATGGAGAAAACTGATAAACCACCATCAACAGATGCTAAATCCATCAAACCGTCTACTACACTGCTCAAACGTCGTCAGGGTAAAGGTGCAACTCATAACAAATCCAATTTTATTATTGACTATGATGCGGAAGGGAGAGTCATTTATCTTCTTCAAAAATATTAGCAATTAACAGGGGAGGTCGATGAAAAGTCTCCCCACCCTGAAGAATCATGCCAGAGTGAGCAATCTCCCGACGAAGAAATTCGAGATGCACCACGACAGATGCAAGACGACACAGATTCCACAACTGATGATCTTGAGACTATCAACATCGGAACAGACGAGAACCTAAGGACGATTTTAATCAGTTCTGCTCTCTCATCTAAGGAACGGGAAGGGTTGGTAGGTATGTTGAAAGAGTATCAAGATATCTTCGCCTGGATATACGAAGATATTCCCGGCCTAGATGAAAAACTGGCCACCCATCATCTCCACATCACTCCCGGATCCAAGCCTGTCAAGCAACCGCCCAGGCAGTTCAAACACGAGGTTGAGGAACAATCAAGGTGGAGATCCAGAAATTACTAACAGCAGGATTCATCAAACCTATTCAACATCCGACGTAGTTGGCGAATATTGTGCCGGAAAAGAAGAAAAATGGCCAGATCCGATGTTGTATGGATTTCAGGAACCTGAATAAATGTTTCCCGAAGTGTGATTTTCCATTGCCAAATATCGATATGCTTGTTGATGCAACCAGTGATCAAGATATGTTCTCGTTCATGGATGGTTATAGTGGATAAAACCAGATCAAAATGTACGAGCATGATGCTACCAAGACCGCATTTCGAACTCCCATTGGAAACTTTTATTACACGGTGATGCCCTTCGGTCTGAAGAACGCGGGAGTCACTTATCAGCGAGCCATGACTGCAATATTCCACGACATGATGCACAAGAAAGTAGAATACTACGTCGATGATGTGGTCGTGAAATCGAAGACTCGAGCATCCCACCTGGATATTCTGAGGCAGGTATTTGAAAGATGCAAGGAATACAAACCAAAGATGAATCCTCTGAAGTGCGCTTTTGGTGTCTCTTCTGAAAATTTCCTTGAATTTCTGGTTACTGCAGAAGGAATTAAAGTCGATCCAGACAAGACGAAAGCTATTACTACCATGCCTCCTCCACGGACCGTGAAATAGCTCCAGAGTTTCATGGGCAAGGTAAATTATATTCGGCGTTTCATTCCCGGACTGGCTCAACTCATTGCTTCATTCACTCCTCTGCTGAAGAAAGGGGAAAGTTTTACATGGACAACTGTTCAACAAGAAGCGCTTCAGAGAATACAACAGATATTACTATCACCTGCTGTCATCAAATATCTGGTGCAAGGCCGACCACTAATACTTTACACAACATCCAGTGACGTTGCTATTGTAGCATTCCTCGCTCAAGAAGATGAAGAAGGCATCGAACGTCCAATCTATTATTTCAGTCGCACAATGAGGGATGGTCAACTCCGATACCCGAATATTGAAAGAGCGTGCCCAGCATTGGTTCATGCAATTCAGAGATTCAGGCATTATCTTTTGTCAAACAGAGTCGTGCTGGTGGCCACAACTGATTCTATAAAAATTTTACTGTCGAAACCTGCACTAATTGGAAGACCAGCAAAGTGGCTACTTCGGATGTCAAAGTTTGACATAGCATGTGTCCCACATAAAGAAATAAAGGGACAAGAAGTTGCAGATTTACTTGCTGCTTTCCGTGGGGAAGACATCACGATGTTACATGAAGAAGTGCCTGGTGAATTTCCAGAAATCTCAATCATTTATGAAGAAACATGGCTATTGTACTTTGATGGATACGCTACCCCAAGAAATGATACTGGCGGTGCGGGA
Source organism: Papaver somniferum (assembly GCF_003573695.1). NCBI lineage: Eukaryota > Viridiplantae > Streptophyta > Magnoliopsida > Ranunculales > Papaveraceae > Papaver > Papaver somniferum. Next base: position 126,829,672 of record NC_039363.1, on the reverse strand, counting down.
AATGTACTAGTATCTCCATCCGGTGAAGTATTCTCACATTCATTCAAGCTGGATTTCCACTGCACCAACAATTCGGCAGAATATGAAGCTTTCCTCCTGGGATTATCTTTGGCCGAGCAAGCAGGAGCGAAGCATCTGGAGATAAGAGGAGACTCAAAGTTGCTGGTTAATCAAATGAACGACGTGTACTCTCTGAAAGAAGTAACACTTTCTCCATTCAGAGCTAAAGCACAAAAACTATTAGCTCATTTCTCTGATGCAACAATTGTGCACACTGGCCGCACCAACAACAGACACGCTGATTGCCTAGCAACCCTTGCATCCAAGCTGTAGTTTTAAGGGTCAGATAAATCCATCACTGTGCAAAGACGTTATGTCTCATCCACCTGGATTACTCAAGTTGAAGATGCTCAATCAAGCGACTGGCGGGCACCCATCATTCATGAATTGAGCAGTTCTCTTAGGAAGGGAAAATCAGTCTCAAGGAGTTGAAGAACTTTTTTCTGCTACAAAGAGCATTATATTATCGCAATCCTGATGGATCCCTGTCACGATGCCTTGGAGATGAGTAAGCATGTGAGCAACTCAAAAGCATACATGAGGAGATATGCGGACAAACCCTAGTAGTCACACGACTACAAAGGCTCGGGTACTACTGGCCCTCCATGGAGGTTCAGTCAAGAATGCTGCAAGGGTCATTTCCCAGTTGTCGGACACCACCTAATTACTTTGAAGTTCTAACAATCCACCATACTGGGGACTGGAGAGAACCTTACATAATATATCTTCGTGACAATGATCTACCGTCGGAGAAGAAAGGAGCGATCAAACTCATTCAAAGAGCTAAACGTTTTGTCTACTTGGAAGGGATTTTATATCGCAAAATCTTTGGTGGAAACCTCCTGAGATGCTTAGCTGAGCATGAAATTCCTACAATCTTGAAAGAAATGCACGAAGGGGAACACCAAGGGAAGAAGAAATTATTTCTCCAAATCCATGAGAAATATTACTGGCCAACCATGGAAGATGACGTAGCTGCTTACGTTCGGAGATGTCATCAATTCCAAGTTCATGGTAATCTCATTCACACTCCTTGTCTTCCACTACATTCTGTCAGCAGTCCATGGCCCTTCTATAGCTGGGGACTGGATATCATTGGAAAAATCAATCCAGCATCTTCGAAGCAACATGAATACATTATCACAGCAACATAGTACTTCACTAAATGGGTCGAGGGTATTCCTCTTCCAAGCACCACTGGAGTCACAATTGCAGCTTTCATCAAGGAATACATCATATGCAGATTCGGTGTTCCTAAACATATCATCATGGATAATGGAACTCCTTTTGCCAACAAACATGTTACAAACTTACTCGAGGAATACGGAATCAAACATATTTTCTCCACACCGTACTATCCCCAAGGAAACGGACAAGCGGAGAACACCAACAAAAACTTGATCCGGATTCTTAGTCGAACAGTTCATGAAAATCCACGAACGTGTCATGAAAAATTACCCATGGATTTGTGGGCCTACCATACCGCTCCAAGAAGCTCAATTGGGACTTCGCCATATTCTCTCATCTATGGCGCTGATGCTATTCTCCCAGCTGATAATCAATGCAGTATCCAACGGATATTAAATCCTAGTTGTTAATGGAGGAGTGGAAGGAAACATCATTAATGGCAAGTGTCTCAAGGCATATTATGCTTAAACAATTATATGTTCAATTTCAAAATGTAATTTCTATTCCTTCAAAGGGTGTGCAATGATCGGTAACAATCCAGTGACAGTGGTTAGGAGGGTTGGCAGAAAGCCTGTCCACACTTCAGTTGTAGCAATATGCCCGTACCTCTTCCAAATATTGGTGTACAGAGACGCATGGAATTCGGTAATAACGAATCCTCCAACAACCTCATTATTAGAGAAATAATTAATCATGGGAGTCTCAAACGGGAGTCCATCAGTTGGATACTCGGAAGCATGAACTCTAAATTCAGTCTTTACGGAATCCGCAGTAGAGTTTTCATCAACGCGGTTGCTGTCATCATCATCCACAACCACGAAATTCCAATTCTTCATCTTGCTAGCATCGACAACAACACGAACATCAACCTGCGGTGAAACGGAGAAGTTTTGATTTTGTAAACCGTCGAGCATGATAAAAATGCAGTCGAGAAGCTGAGGAATTACTTACGGATGTTCCAGCTTCAGTATGAGTCGACCTGTACCGGGCAGGATCCCTAACAGTCGCTTGGGTCTCAAACTACAAGAAGAAATATGATTCCTCTGATTATTCTGCAATAAAACATTTTTCTTTGATCAATCATCCTGATTGAATGGAGAAAATAAGAAAATGTACAACTCACCAAGGCGGACGCTTCCATAACATATTTTACCTGAGATACACTTCTAGAAGAGACACTGCTGCTAGATATGGTAATGAGAGGTATGATTGTGATGAAAATCTCTTTTGATAATACACAGAGGCAGGAGATGATGTATAGTTTAAATAAGAAACCCTAAGCATTGAAAGTCAAAACGTGGATACTTATTCCATAACGGGTAGACAAGTCCGTTGCGGTTTCTACTGAAACCCTAAATTTCGAATCAGATACATGGTGATATGAAAGAAGCGTAACAATACTTGGGAGTGACAGCTCAGGCATAGTCAACATTTCGGATATGGATTGATGACCTGACTGGTCACGTGTCTCCCTAGACAGCTTGTATGATTGTATTTCGTGGATCATTACAGTCTACATGGACATTGGTCCATCTTGTTTAGCTGGAGGTGTGAAGGAGATTTGGCAAAAGATACGATAATGGATTATTGTTCAAAAATAATTTCTAGTGCAACATTTCTACAGCCAAGCTACTCAAACAACCAGAAGATATCTACTGCAACGGAAAATAAATAATCTCATAAAGACTCACGAACAAGACTAATCATCAGATGCATCAGATTTGTCAGAATCGCCAGATTCATCATTATCATTATATTTCGAAGAATCCTCATCAAGTTCTTCCTCAGAGTCACTATCAGGACCATTAGCGAAGTCTGGGTGCTCATCAGGATCATTGTACATCATCTCCCAGTATTCTGCTTCTTTATGCTCAGCTTCGAGATCAGCCTCAGGCAATCGCTCAATCTCCCTGGTACGCCGGTCTGCCTTAATTTTGCGCTCCTGTAGCACCCGCACGGGTTCATCTTCTGAAGCATCCGAATCCGAAGCTACACCGTCAGCACGAGATCGAAGTTTCTCCTCAGCCGCTAACTTTCTGCGCTGGAATCGGTCCCTCCTTTGTCGATGATCAGCTAACATATCATCCTCAGCTTTTCTCTTCAAAAGTTCATCACGAATAACTTTACGGTCGATTAGGGGTACGTTGTGTTTCATTTCCTTAACATGATCCGTCTTGGCTCGAGCTCTGGCCGCGGAAGGCTTGGAATCCTCTTCAGAAGAGATAGAGGAATAATCATAATCATAATCACTGCTACTGGAAGTCACCATTATCTGGAACCATAAGCGCACAATTACAGATATGCTAATATCGAATTCTACAAAAATGGTAATTCTTAACTCTTACCTATTTACGGTTTCACGAACTTAGTAACAACAACGTAGAACTTCGAAAACTTGCTCACTCCTTCAAATCTGTGAAGACGAGCAAAATCTATCATTCAAGAGTCAACACTAACTTTTTTCACGAAACTATGAACAATTCATATAAACCCTTCGTATGAGCGTTCCATGATTTTATGTCACAAACACATATCATAAAATCATATAACACAATTGTTTATCCTTAACAATTAATCAAAAATTTCCATTTTATTTTTATCAAAATATTAAAAACTCATGCACGTAAAAAAATAGAAAATTACGTGAGTTTTTTTAACAAAAAAAAAACTATTTTTGCTCAGACGAGCGTCTTTCTACGAAACGAGTGTCTTTTATATTTTTGCAAAAGTCCACATATTCTAAATAAAATTTTGAAAGTTCACAAATAAATTTTATCATGAAGTACAAGTCTTTTCATAAAATTCTTCAAATTCTATAGATTTTTATTTATTACTTTTACTACGAACCTAAGTTCTTAAAAGTATTTGTGAAAGTTCATGCTTTGAAAATAAATTTTTGGTTTTCATGAAACCTCATAAACAAAGATTTTCCCTACTAAAACTAGACCATGTATATTCAAGAACTTATGTGTCATATTAGGGATTTTTTGCTCGTTTCTTAAACTATCTAACGAAAGGACATACGTGTTTTCACAAACAACAAATTTCATAAAACCTACAACATGCTCATACCTATGGAATTTTGTTTTGAACAACTCATGGAAAACTCTTGAACTTACAATAAAAAAAAATCGCTTACCTCAAACTCATCGGAGGTGGCCGGAAGTTCACCGGACGGTGGCAACGACGGTCGGCTCCGGAAGGGGGGAATATTTTGTTATGTACCTACGGCCCATTAGTCAGTGGGCTTGTTATTTCTTCCATCTTCAGGGGGATTTTCCAATTCAGCCTTTTATTTCCTTGTAACTTTTTTTGTTGGGCCAGCTGTCATCTAGTGATTGCGCAGATTAGGTTAGGAGATCAACACTTATTAGTCGTTGGATCACCAATAAGAAAGAGAGGAGATATTTAATGTGTATGATTGAATCTGTCTGAAAAATAAGAAATGAATAATTGTTCTTGAGGCTCTATCCTTTGTAGAAGAGAAGGTTATTGTTGTTATAGTGTCAATCCCTAGTCGATTCACTACATTTGGTATCAGACTCTTGATCCTGTGTACCTGAATCATGACAGGAAGCGATCAACCATCAACAGTAAAACAAGTTGCCGCTGTTCAACAACATCATTCAGATCGTTTATCAGCTTTAGAAGATAAACTTCATGGTTTAAATTCTGAAATTGGTTCACTCAAAGAAACTATGGGAGCTCAATTCGTGGTTCTATGTAAACATCTAGGTATTCCTCCTACTACTGATTCATCGGAGTCGAGTATTGCTCAACATCAACAACCGATTATTCATCTCGCTTCAGGTAATCTTATTCGTTATCCAAAAATCGACTTTCCTCGCTTTGATGGTACTAATCCTAGAGGCTGGATTAGGAAATGTAATAGATTCTTTCAACTTAATTTTGTGGATGATTTAAAGCGTGTTGACCTAGCTTCGATTCATTTTGATGGCAAGGCGGATTCATGGTTCTTAGATTATCAAGAGGGTAAAACATTTTTAGATTGGGATAAATTCGTTCATGATGTTTATCTTCGTTTTGAGGATGTTGCTTATGATAATTACGTTGGTAGCTTTAATAAATTAGCTCAGACTTCCACATTGGAAGAATATTTTGAACGTTATGAATCTCTTAAAGCTGTTATGAAAGCTAAGCATAAAGACCCCTCTGAGAATTATTACACATTAAGTTTCATTAGTGGTCTCAAGGAAGAAATCCGTAATCCAGTGCAGATGTTCAAACCCCCTAGTGATACCGATGCTTTTTATTTGGATCGGATGCAACAAGGTTCTGTGGAATTTCAAAGCAAACGTTATAGATACCAGAAACCATTCATTCCTTCTCAGACTTTCTCTTCCTCGCCTTCTTCTTCTAGACCACCACTTTCACCCTTAATAACCATACCTGCATCATCCTTTTCACCCTCTAAAAAATTTGTCACACATCCTACTACTCCCACTAGAGCCGAACCTCCTACTCCACCTATAAGGAGGTTAAATCCTGCTCAGATGAAAGTTAGAAGATATAAGGGGTTATGCTATAACTGCGATGAAATGTATAAACAGGGACACATGTGTAAGACTCAACAATTGTTCATGTTAGTAGCTTCTGCTGAAGAGTCTTCCCTATCAGTGGAGGAGACTGAAGAAGATGCTAGATCACATACTCCTTCTATTGGATCTACCATGGATATCTCGCTTCATGCCTTGATTGGCTTAGTAGTTCAGAACACCATCAGAGTACCTGGTAAGCTCAACAACAAAGATATTTTGGTTTTGGTGGATACTGGAAGCACACACAGCTTTGTAGATGCTAGACTCGCTGACCAATTACATCTCCACATTCAACCCACTGGTCACATGCTTGTCACAGTGGCAAATGGAGATACTACTACAAGCTCCGGTGTATGTCCTCGATTATCTTGGTCCATGCAGAATTCTGGCTTTTGTGGGGACATCAGAGTTCTTCCTTTAGGCGGGTGCGATATGGTTTTAGGTGTCGATTGGTTGAAACAGTTGGGGGATGCTGTTCAATCTCTCCGATCTTCGACTGTCATTCGTATATCAAGGACAAAACATTACTCTACAAGGGTGTGCCACTACTCCTTCTTGTAGTATGATTAGTGGGTTTTCACTTCTCAAGTTTCTTAAAAGCAAGATACCAAAATTAATTGGGCAATTTTTTTCTCTAACTGCAATACCTGTTGCTCCCACTCCTCCTGTCATTACTTCAGTATTGCAGGATTATCAAGATGTGTTTGCAGAACCAAAAACTTTGCCACCTGCCAGAGCATTGGATCATCGCATTCCTCTTAAGCCCAACACATCGCCTTCTTCTCAGCGACCTTACCGATGCCCCTATGTACAGAAAGCTGTGGTGGAAAAGTTAGTTCAACAAATGCTAGCATCTGGTATTATTCAGCACAGTAACAGTCCATTTGCGGCACCAATTTTGTTGGTTAAGAAGAAAGACGGGTCATGGCGATTTTACGTAGACTATAGGAAGCTAGATGATTCTACGATCAAAGATAAGTTTCCTATACCCTTAATTGATGATTTACTTGATGAGTTAAATGTGAAGAAATTTTTTTCTTGGATTGACCTTAAGTCTGGCTATCACCAAATACGTATGCATTTATCTGATATTTTTAAAACAGCTTTTCGCACACATCATGGTCATTATGAATTTCGAGTTATGCCCTTCGACTTAACAAATGCACTGGTACTTTCCAAGCCCTCATGAATCATATTTTTCAGCCTTTTCTTCGAAAATTCATCATAGTCTTCTTCGATGACATACTAGTTTACAGTGATTCTTTAGAGGAGCATATACTGCATTTATCTCAGACCCTATCATTACTAAGACAACATTCTCTGTTTGCCAATTGGGAAAAGTGTTGCTTTGCTCAAAACCATCTAGCTTACTTAGGACATCTCATTACTTCAGAGGGTGTTGCCGCAGATCCTGATAAGCTTGCAGCAATGGAAAATTGGCCACAACCCACTACAGTGAAGAAATTAAGAGGTTTTCTCGGGTTAACGGGTTACCACAGACGCTTCATCAAATCCTATGGCACTATTAGCAAACCTTTAACAGATATGTTGAAGAAAAAGTCATTCATATGGTCTTCTGATGCAGTACAAGCATTCAATGCTCTTAAACAAGCAATGTTGTCTGCACTTGTTCTAGCCTTGCCGGATTTTTCTCTACCTTTTGTTCTCGAAACTGATGCTTGCTCGAAAGGAATAGGAGTTGTATTGATGCAACATGGTAAACCCATTGCTTTCTACAGCAAAGGACTAGGTCCTAAGGCACTTGCACTATCCACTTACGAAAAAGAACTAATGGCCATTGTTATGGCAGTTCAGAAGTGGAAGCACTACCTATCACACTGTCAGTTCATCATCAATACGGACCACCAAAGCTTGAGATTTTTGATGGAACATAGAGTTACTTCTGTTTTGCAACACAAGTGGCTTATGAAACTACTTGGCCTGGACTACGTCATTCGATACAAGAAAGGTCTTCATAATAAAGCTGCTGATGCATTGTCTCGAATACCTCATTCCAATGCTGACTGCCTGGCAATTTCACTTTCACAACCTCAGTGGGCACAAGATATCATTCTTAGATATGCTGAAGACCCTGTGGCACAACAATTAATTGCTCAACTGCTGGTGCAACCCTCTCACGAGGTTTTCTCTTATAATGTTGGCATACTCAGATATAAAGCTAGACTGTACATTGGTTCTGGTCACCAGGTAAGAGATCACATACTTCAATATGTTCATTGCGCTGCAATTGGTGGTCATTCAGGGATGTTGGGTACGTACAATAGGGCAAAGGCCCATTTCTATTGGCCAAAGATGAAAGCTGCCATCCTACAGTTTGTAGCCAACTGTGAAGTTTTCCAATGCAATAAGGGAGAACACACACACTCTGCTGGCCTCCTTCAACCACTTCCAATCCCAGAGTCAGCATGGAAACACATAGCGATGGATTTTATAGAGGGTTTACCATTGTCCAACAGAATATCTGTCATTCTCGTTGTGGTTGATCGACTGACAAAATACAGTCATTTTATATCTCTTGCTCACCCATTTACTTCTCTGACTGTTGCAAAGGAATTTCTTCACCATGTTTTCAAGCTTCATGGCTTACCAGCATCGATTGTCTCGGATCGCGACAAGATATTCATCAGCCAGTTTTGGCAGGAGCTGTTCAAGGCTTTAGGAACTTCATTGCACCTTAGCACATCGTATCATCCGCAAACAGATGGACAGACGGAGCGTACTAATGCATGCTTAGAGCAATATCTGTGTTGTATGACAGGTACCAATCCTAAACTATGGTCCAATTGGTTGTCATTAGCCGAGTGGTGGTTTAATACGAATTAGCACACTAGCTTACGCATGCCACCATTTCAAGCCTTATATGGCTATTAACCACCACATTTGGCATTTCCCCTGCATTCCACCACTTCTGTACAAGCTGATCAGGAGTACTTACACGACAGGGACCACATGTTACAAATGCTCTGAGAAGACTTACTGAAAGCACAGACAAGGATGAAGTTTTTTTCCGATAAACACAGGACTGACAGGACATTTGCAGTGGGTGATATGGTTTTCCTCAAATTACAACCTTATCGTCAAACTTCAGTGGCTATTCGTACGAATTTCAAACTTTCCTCTAAGTACTTCGGACCATTTGAGATTGTGCAGAGGATTGGTGCTGTCGCGTACAAACTGAAACTACCAGTTGGGTTTCGCATACATCCAGTGTTTCATGTGTCTCGGCTCAAGATGAAGATTGGTCAGCATTCTACTTCTTCACCCTCACTGCCATTGGTGGATCAAAATTGAGCTATATTGGTGGAACCAGCTGCAGTCCTTGCCACCCGTCTTACACTCCATGATGGCCACTCCATTCCTTAAATCTTGATTCAGTGGGTGAGCGCACCAACAGAGGACGCGACGTGGGAAGATACAAGTCACATTAGAGCTCAATTTCCTCATTTCGTCCTTGAGGACAAGGACTGTTAAAAAGGGTGGGTATTGTTATGTACCTACGGTCCATTAGTCAGCGGGCTTGCTATTTCTTCCATCTTCAGAGGGCTTTTCCAATTCAGTCTTTTATTTCCTTGTAACCTTTTTTGTTGGGCCAACTGTCATCTAGTTATTGCGCAGATTAGGTTAGGAGATCAACACTTATTAGTCGTTGGATCACCAATAGGAAAGAGAGGAGATATTTAATGTGTATGATTGAATCTGTCTGAAAACTAAGAAACGAAAAATTATTCTTGAGGCTCTATCCTTTGTGGAAAAGAAGGTTATTGTTGTTGTAGTGTCAATCCCTAGTCGATTCACTACATATTTTTCCTTCTCTGGACGTGAAGAGAGCAAGGGGAGATGGTCGGTCACTTAAAAAAAATTTTAGGGTTACTTCCCTTTTATATCAATTTTATTTCCAAAACCTAATAAACACATGGATTTCCTTTTATAGGCCCGGCCCCACAAACGCCGAATCGACCAAAACTAAGCTTTCGACCGACCAAATCAGCAGTGTTCCATCTCCTCATGCTCGCGAGATGACACTCTATCGTACCATCAGGGTCCTCATCTGAACATTTGCTCGTACAAGACACCGTTGGAGAAAATCAGGGATTCTGAATATACCTTTGTGTGACTGAGTTCAACCACTGATCTCGTCGACTGAAAATCACCATCTAATGCTTACTGTGGCACATGACTGTCCCTCACTAAGCAGGGGAATTAATGTTGATGGTGGATTTTCAACAAAGGTCAAAATCATAAAATCATGATACTGCATGTCTCTGACACGGCTTTCAGGCATGTGACGATTCGTATTTTACGAGCCATGATGAACATGTTTTTCGAAAGGCCTCCACTAGCTGAGCGTTCGATGCCTCGCATGTCATCATGACCTCTATGTAGAATAACGTAATTGGGAGGTTCTCCTCATATTGATAACTTAACGCCTTCAGGACGTCGATGACACTCACTGTTCCCTGACTACATAGAGATACCCACCTCTACGTAGAAGAATGATTGGGCGGTTCTCCTCAGATTGAGAGCATTAACGCCTTCAGGACGTTGGTGACACTCACTGTTCACTGACTATGTAGCTAGAGAGACCGTGTATAGACCCATGCGGTCCTCCGTACATAATTGTTGAGAGGGAAAAAAACGCCTTTAGGACTTAGGAAACACTCGCTGTTTCCTGACTATGCACCTTACAGAATGGGCATGACGCTTTAACTGGCTAATATCCCTTCTGCAATAGATTAATTCTACCATGACGTTCACCACTGAATTCCTAGAAGATAATCCATTTTATCTCATCATTCCGATTTCATGATCGAATCCACAGCTGATCTTACGAAATTGTGATAGATAAATCATTACTCCGATTTCATTATCGAATCCACGGCTGATCTCATGAAATGGTAATAGATTACTCCGATTTCATGATCGAATCCATGGATGATCTCATGGAATGGTAATAAACAACCATTACTCCGATTCTATGGTCAAATCCACGATCCCATGGAATGGTAATGCTCATTTTATTATTCTGAATCCATGGTCGAATCCAACGCTGATTCTATGGATTGATAATAAATAACTACTCATCTTTATTACGCAGTTTCATGAATAATTCTCTACTGAATTTCGTAACTTGGTAATAAATACTAAACAACCGGGCATCTGGACTATCAAGGAGTAAGCCCAAGAAAATGGTGCAAGTGTACTCGAAAATGATGCACGACCGAGCACTCGAATGCACGAACGAGCATTCGAAAATATGGACAAATGAGGAATCCTACACATGAGAGAAAAAATAATAATATAAAAATGCCGTCCATACCCTAGCCGTGGCTGGTCCCACAGCTTACAATCCCTATTCTTTTATAAATATTATTTCCCTCATCTCATGAGAACTTCACCGTTTGAGCAAAAATCATGATTTCTTCATATTTTCTCAAATATTGCTCAAACCATGAAAAAGCCAAAAGTCCACATGGTCACACAACCGACTAGGCTACACATGAAAATACATTAAAATTTTATTATTTTAATATTCACGAAATATTGATCAAACGAGCATACTTGCTCATTCGAGCAAAAAATCAAGGATTTCAGTCAAGATCAAACTCTTCTGAAAATCCACAATATTGCTCAAACGCACATCAGAAAATACCGAAACTCTCAGGACTAAGACATAGATATCATGGTGACACGGCCATGCCTCCTTGACCGACCAAGTCCGGCCCTAGGGATTGCAAAGAGCCGGTCCCACACATTTTCATAATTTTGACCTAATTTGCTCAATTGCTCATATTGGGTCCAAACTCTTTTCAACTAACTTGGAGTTTGCTCAAACGACCATCAGTTGGTCCCACGACCACCAAGGGCCGGTCTCATGCCCTCTTGGTCAGTCCCTCACTCTTCCATAATTAGGTTTTAACACCTGATGCTCAATCGAGCACTATTTCAATAAATGATGAAACCGACATTTAATAATCATTCTTTCCCCAACTAGCCGAACTGGTGCACGCTCACTCGAGCACTTGGGAGACATGCAGACTCTCTCATTACATATGTACGACCCCTCCCTCGCTCATGACTTACTTTCAATAATTCATCAATTGCCGGACAATTTATCAAAAATTAGGGTTTCGAATAAACGTTCCACGAAATCATCATTCTGAGCCAGTTCAAGCACTAATAAAATTTATGTTGATCCAGCAATCAACATCTCGATTAATTATGTATTATTTGGTAGTCTACCAATATTTTAATTAATATTATATTGGGTCATGTCACCAATAAACAACTCGTCGAATTGAGCAATACTTGCTCAGTTGCTCAAATATTGGCCCAGTTATCAATATTCAGTAATTCGTCGAATTGAGCAATACTTGCTCAGTTTCTCGAATTTAATAATATTTGCTCAGACGAGCAATACCAACATAAGAACACGTACGTTCGATCCATGAATTACTGAGCATTCGTCACTCGTGCTCAATTCAACAAAACTTAGACTCATTGTCTAATAGTACAGTCTGTCATGCAGACTCCACAATTCATGAGACATCAATCACGTCACATGGGGGATATCACTAAGGGTTTTGGTATGGCGGCCTACGGCACGTGGATACATCCACGACGAGAAATGTGAGTAAGTCGTGCAAACGGTTGAAGGAGTTAGCAAAGTAGTGGGTGGACGGTTAACCAAGTCTCAGTACGACCTGGAACTGGTTTCACCACGACTTCCCACTTTCCCACTCTTTCACTCAACAAACCTTCACACTTACTGAGGATCAATATGTTTGTTATTATAACAATATAAATAAGTCTTTGAATCCATGATTGAAGACAACGAACATTCGTCTATACAGAATTTATCGAGCAATTAATCTCAAGAATTCATCAATCTACCAGAACTTATTCGAACTCATAAGTTCATCATTATTGCAGAAACCTTCAACACATCCACAATCCTTGATCATCATTGATCCCACTCAAATCTCAGCTTCCCTCCTACAGATCAACCCATCTCCCTCTTTTCGACCAAATTGATTCTGGAAAGGCCATTGACTTGGTTTAGGCCGGAGTCCTACAGATTCATCTCTCAAATCTAAGCACTCCCTTTGCAGTGCATCTGTGTGAGGTTGAACAGTTTGCTCGGTTGAGGAGTCTCGACAACACGCTCGTCTCTTCAATTCCTTGAAAAACCAGCAAACCGTTTTTCCCCATCTACACTTACCAACACATATTTCGAGAAATATGTAAGCGAGTTAAACTCAACTCGAAATCTCAAATGTGTATAATAAAAAACTATATCATAACACGACTTATGTCTCAATATAGGAGATAGACTAGAAATAGACTTTCCAAGTGTTAGATGAGTTTCAGTCTCCACATACCTTTTGTTGATGAAGTTCCACAAGCTCTCCTTAGTAGTTCTTCGTCTTCAAATGACGAATGCCGTGAAGTCTAAGGCTCAATTACACAATCTATGTCCTAGTCCGATACATCTATAAGTAGACTAGAAATCAATACTTATAGTTTTGATCACTAACATTGACAAACATGCTTGAGATAGCAATGCATGCGAGTTTGACCGAGCAGTGCTCTAACAGTTCCAAAAATTGGAGATAGATATTTGATTTATACTTCTCTAAATCAAGTCCCTTTGTAAAAAAAGAAGTTATCTTTGAGCAATCATATACAAAGAAGCTCTCCAAGTAAGTTGTATTCTCTTCATCTTCCTTTAATTTACTCTATCATTATGGGAAGAACTAATGAAGATGCTAAAAGGCCAAGAAGAAATCATAAGGTTTTTGATACATCTAATCTCAAAAATAAAAATGAACCGAGTATCCAAGATTCTACTAGAATTGTTTTTGTTAATGATTCTAGTTATAAAACCTTTGGGAAATTTCCGCTAGGGATTTTATCCTAGAGAAGAAATTGGTAAAGGGAAGTAGTTTTGGTGATGATCTCTCTTGTTTTGAGAAGTATAATATAGGTGACATCTTTGACGGTCATGGAGAAGGATTTTATATTTTAGCAAGCGTCTTTTATGCTAATATTTACGATGTTGATCTTGAGAAATTTGTCTTTATGACAATGATTAGAAGAGAAAGAACCTAAGTTGACAGGAAATTAATTTCAAATATTACCAATATTCCTATGGGTAATTTTTGTTTTCCTAAACCAAAGTTTTAGAGCACTGCTCGGTCGAACTCGCAAGCGTTGCTATCTCAAGCTTGTTTATCAAGTTTAATTGCCAAAACTATAAGTCTTGATTTATAGTCTACTTATAACTATGTCGCGGACTAGGATAGATTGTGTAGTTGAGCTTTAGACTTCACGACGTTCATCGAGTGAAGAAGAAAAACTACTAAAGGGAGCTTGTGGAACTTCATCAACAAAAGGTACGTGGAGACTGAAACTCATCTACCACTCAGAAGTCTATTTCTACTCTATCTCCTATTTGAGATAAAATTCGTATAGCTATATAGACTTCGATTATACACATTTGATATTTCGAGCTGAGTTTAACTCGCTTACATATTTCTCGAAATATGTGTTAGTAAGATTTCGATTTAACCAAGTTCATCTTATATTCTTGACGAAAGACAAAAGATGATCATGTGAAAATAACCTGGTAACATTTTATATGATTTGTGTGAGACAGTCATTTAATGTAAGCTCGGAATGTTTCGTATTGATTATTTGATCACTTAAAAATTGCTTTGAAGCTAATAGTTTGTGTGAGACAGCTATTGTCTTTTTCTAAGAATGTTTCACTGATTAAAATGAGAGTTTAGAATGAATAACCATGATTGGATATGAGCATGGTATGCGTACTTGCATATGTGTAATCCAAGTTCGGGAACCTAGTATGCATACCCGTATGCGTACTGGCGAAGTCAGTTGAAGTCCGGGAACTCTAGTATGCATACCCGTACACGCACTATATTCATCTGAGTTCGGATATGAACGACATTATGTGTACCCGTTTTCATAGTTGCGACTAGAGCCGATTCTCCTTTAACCTAGGTTTTTCCTAAATCCCTCATAGGTTAATGACTTGAATACTTCATTGGGATTGTGAAGCCAAACCCAATTATTTTCTCTGTAGTTGCGTGTTCTGATGTTACTTTATACTAACGTATTGAGTACTATCTTCTCTAAGATTTTCTTGAAATTTATCTCTGATAGGTAAGATAAAAAGAAGTCACAAACAACTTCGTCTCATTGTTTGTGATTCCGCAATATCTTGTTTCGCTACCATACGATTAAGATTATTATGAGGTGATTAATATTACTAGGTTGTTCTTCGGGAATATAAGTCTGGTTTATCAATTGGTTCATGTGCACCTTGATTTATCAAAAGACGGAACAAAAACTCGTGGGTATATCTGTGGGAGACAAATTTATTTATTCAATAGACTTTTCTGTGTGAGAAAGATTTGTTTATAAAGTCTTCGACTTTGGGTCATAGCAACTCTTAGTTGTGTGTGAGATCAGCTAAGGAATCAGGTGCGTAGAGTCCTGTTGGGATTCAGAGACACAAGAAGTGCAACTGTACCTTGATCAGTGTGAGATTGGTTAGGTCTCAACTACATTTCAGTCCGAAGTTAACTTGTATTTGGCTAGTGTCTGTAGCAGTTAATACAGTATGGTTTTCAAAGATGGACCAGGTCCCGGGGTTTTTCTGCATTTGCAGTTTCCTCGTTAACAAAATTTTTGTGTTTGTGTTATTTCTTTTCCGCATTATATTTTTTATATAATTGAAATATCACAGGTTGTGTGTAAGTTCAATCCGTTCTTGAATCTGACCTTTTGGTTGTTGATTGAATTGATTGACACTTGGATATTGGTTTTTGATACCGTCCAAGTTGTTTCTTATATTAATCAGGCTCACGGATTTCTATCTGTTTGATTTGCTGATTACATTAAGAAACAAAGATATAACTCTTTGATATAATTTTCTAAAGATTGAGTCTGACTGTCTAGTTGATTCTCTTGAAAGTATATTGGAGTTAGTCTATATAGATTTCTAAACGAAATATTGGGTGTGGTTGTTAGACCCCCGCTTTTTCAATTGGTATCAGAGCAGGCAAACACGTTTAAGACCTCATAAGTCTGTGGATTAAAGCGTATCTCACAAGAACGCACATAGATATGTCTTCCAAAGTTTTTGATTATGCCAAAAAGTCTTGGGTTTACCTCAAAGGATAATTTCTTAGCTGATTCTTCCGAATCCCGGGTTAGAAACATGGCAATTAACTGTAAGTCAGAATCTGAAATGGAACTCACCAGAACCTTAAAAAAATCGACGGAGATCATTGATGCTCAAGTTTCTAAAATAAAGATACTTGAAGAAAATTATGATCAGCTCGTTGATGAATTTGAGAAGTCTCTTGAAAGGGAATGTGAAATCTATAGTCCTTTTCTAACAATATCGAAAATTTGGTTCAAGAAACTACTCTACAACGTGAAAAGATTAATATGCTTGAAGATACTATTAAAGAAGACTCAATTAGAGAAGAACGTTTAAACAAGGCTCATTCATCAGAAATAAACATCTATCGTGTTGAAAAAGAGAAACTTGCTGCATCTCTTCGTGTGCCCAAGGATAGTATAACACCTTGAAAAAGAAAAATGCTATTTTGATGAGCAAATCATCCTCATTTCCTTTTTCCAATACTCATAAGGTATTACCGAGCATAGAGAAAATTCCTTCCAAGGAATTACCCGCTAAGAATCACTTGCAAAACTTGCATGTGTCAGAAAAGGTTATGAGTCAAGGGGGTTATGTTTCTAATCCACGATCATGTTCTTTCTGTGGGAAAAGGAATCATTATACTCTTCATTAATTTGCTAGAAAGAAACAGATTTCTGATCTTCAAAATTTGCTTCTTTTTACAGTCGACAGAGTAAATCATCTGACGACATCTATAATGGATTTCATTCCTGCAGAAAACCAAAGGATTTCAATGATCACTCATCTCGAAATATCTACCGGAATTGTGTTTCCCATTATGGTGCAAACTCTTACACCACAAATTTACACATTCCCAGTGGTAATGAGAATAAGACTGGTAGATCTAAGTCTAGGAGGTGGAAATCTCACAATTCTGATCCTCTGGAACCTATCTCTAGAGGTCCTAGACTTAATCCTCAGAAAAATCCCTCTGATGGATACTCTAAAAGGTTTATGTCTAATTCCTATGGAATAAGAAATAACCAAAGGAAGGCAAGGAATACGAGGATTAAACTCACAGATGGTATTTAAAATTCATCTCTTAATATCCATGGTGGCATTACATCTCACTTTGCTACCTAGCTCTAAGTAAGTTCATTCTTGTATCTAAATTTAGAGTTACAAGGATGATATTTGCGATGATTGAAAGGAAAGAGTACAACTCTTGGATTGGTGAATCTGTCAAAGATCTAATTTTTTCTCAGAATGATTTAAGGATCGAATTTGCAAATCTTCAACTGCAAATGAATCAGCTTATTGATGGTCAGACCAAAATCCTTGAAAATCAAAATATCTTGATCAAGAATCAGAAGAAACTCATCGTGGATTGCGTCAAAGCTAGGCAACTTTCCCGCATTGTTGATCGAATTGTTAATGTTCTAACCCATGAACACGGAGTCTCTACGGTCAAAAGAATCAAGCATATCATTGATACCTTTTATGATGAGGCTTTTCAAAGTATTGATCTTTATGGGTTTTATATATTGCAAAACTTGTTATGGGATATGTGTGTTTACGTCTGTGAACTATGATTGTCCATATATGCTCAAAATATAAATCTATTATATGTCTTTATGCAAATATTGATGGAAAATAGAATGAACTTTTGGCACCAAAGACTAAGTCTATGATATCATTATGCAAAAATTGATGAAAAATAGAATGAATCTTTGTATATTCCGCAGTATTGGTCTTTCCATGATCCACATCTTTGTGAAAGTACTATGTGGCTCCGTAAGTTTTCTTATGTTGAGCATTTCCGATTAAATTAGTCATTTCCTTTGTGGTTAATGAAAATGCGGGGGTCTAACAACCACATCCAACAATTCGTTTGGCAATCTGAGAGGACTTACTCCAATACATTTTCTAGAAAATCAACTAGACAGTTAGACTCAATCTAGAGTAAAGTATATCAAGGAGTTTAATATCTCTAACTCTTAATTCAATCCGCAATCAGCAAATAGAAATTTGCGAGCCCGATTGAATATAAGAGGAGTAAACTTGAACGGTATCAAAAACCAATGTTCAAGGATCAATCAATCTCAATCAAAAACCAAAGGTTGGAGTTCCTAATTGATAGATACAACGCACAACCTGTGATATTTCAATTATATAACAAAATATAATGCGGAAAAGAAATAACACAGACACCAGAATTTTGTTAACGAGGAAACCGCAAATGCAGAAAAACCCCGGGACCTAGTCCAGTTTGAACACCACACTATATTAAGCTGCTACAAACACTAGCATACTACCAATGAATTTCGGACTGGACTGTAGTTGAACCCTAATCAATCTCAAACTGATTCAAGGTTAAGTTGCGCTCCTTACACTCTGATCCCAGCAGGATACTGCGCACTTGATTTCCTTAGCTGATCTCACCCACAACTAAGAGTTTCTACGACCCAAAGTCGAAGACTTGATAAACAAATCTGTCTCACACAGAAAAGTATATAGGATTGAATAAATCTGTCTCCCACAAAAATACCCAAGAGTTTTTGTTCTATCTATTGATAAATCAAGGTGAACATGAACCAATTGATAAACCAGACTTATGTTCCCGAAGAGCAGCTCAATATTATCAATCACCTCAAAATAATCTAAATCGTACGATGACGAAACTAGATATTGTGGAATCACAAACGATGAGACAAAGATGTTTGTGATCACGTTTTATCTTGCCTATCGGAGAAATTAATCTCGAGAAAATATTAAAGAAGATAGTACTCAAACGATAGAATCGTGCAAGATCAGAACATGGAACTACAAGAGAAATAGCAGGGTCTGGCTTCACAATTCCAATGAAGTCTTTCAAGTCGTTAACCTACAAGGTTTAGGAAAACCTAAGGTTAAAGGAGAATCGAATCTAGTTTATGCAACTAGTAACACACATGAGGTGTGGGGATTAGGTTTCCCAGTTGCTAGAGTTCTTCTTTATATAGTTTTCAAATCAGGGTTTGTAATCCAAGTTACCTTGGTAACAAAGCATTCATTATTCACCGTTCGATGAAAAACCTGGTTCAACCAAGATAATAGCTTTCAACGGTTAGATCGAACTTATCTGTTACACACAAATGAAATGTACCGTCATTTAGGTTTATGAACCGTACCTAAATGTGTACACCATGTTGACTCACAATATTTAACCAAAGTTGGCCATATGATAACTCTCATATCAACCATATTCATCTTAACCATAACTAGTTCAAATGACTCAAATGAAACTATTTAAAAAGTCGTTCAATTGTTATATTCTCATAGAAGTATATAAGAACACAATCGAAACAAAATCGGTTTATAGCCACGGTTTGCAAAAATTACATTCCTTATATTATAAACGTTTAAGTTCATGTACACAACCGATTTTAGAAAGTAACCCACTCAAGTACGCAAACGGGTACGCAAACTTGAGTAGCCGGACTTGAGTTTGGTTACGCCAGTACGCGTACGGGTGCGCATACTACAACACTTTCCAAACTCCAGCATATTTTCACGGACGTGAACTTTCCTCCGGTATGCGTTCGGGTACGCATACTTGCCCAGACATCAACAACCACCAGTACGCGTACGGGTACACATACTTCAGGCTCCCGGTTTTGGACTTGCGCAATAATATGATTAACACACTATGTTTATATCCAAACATGGTTACATGATTCTAAGATCTTTATTTCAATCTTTGAAACTTTCTTAGAGGATGTTATATAGTTGTTATTCACAAACTATTTTTCATCAAAGCAATTTTCAAGTTATTGAAATTATCATAATGAAACATTCCAAGACTTCACCAAATGATTGTATCACACAAACCATGTGGGATCTTACTCGGCAATTTTCGTATGATCTTATTCGGACTTTCGTACGAATGTAAGATGAACTTGGTCGAAGCGAAAGCTTGCCAACACATATTCCGAGAAATATATAAGCGAGTTAAACTCAGCTCGAAATCTCAAATGTGTATAATAGAAAACTATATAGTAACACGACTTATGTCTCAATATAGGAGATAGAGTAGAAATAGACTTTCCAAGTGATAGATGAGTTTCAGTCTCCACATACCTTTTGTTGATGAAGTTCCACAAGCTCCCCTTAGTAGTTCTTCGTCTTCAAATGATGAACGCCGTGAAAGCTAAATCTCAAATACACAATCTATATCCTAGTCTGAGACATCTAAATAGGCTAGAAAACAAGACTTATGTTTTGATCACCAACATTGACAAACATGCTTGAGATAGAAACGCATGCGAGTTCGACCGAGAAATTCTCTAACAATCTCCCCTTTGTCAATTTTAGTGACAAAACTATCAATACATATAGATTACAAAATAAATAAAAACTTTGTAGCTTCTCATCCAAATGCTTGATATCCTTGGCATCTTCAACACGACTCGAAATCTTCGTCACTTCCAAGTACTCCATGATTCTAAACGTGTTCAACTTAGCATCATAGTAGTTGAAGATCCGTAGCGATAACAACGAGAAAACAAGTGCTCTCAATCATTGTTATATAGTGTCATAGTATTATTACACATCATCAAAGTTCAATTGCATCACAACTTTGACAACAATACTATGGTGATATGTATCACTCCCCCTTAGTCAATACATCATCTCATTATGAAAACCACTCCCTCTTACATAATGATCCGTAAACCATATGTATTTGTAGTATGAACTACACACTAATTCTCCCCCTCTTTGTCAATAAAAATTGGCAAAGGTACAAAAACTAGTGGGATCCTCATGAAATTTTCAAAGAGATTCTTCATGACCAAAACAAAACAACATACCAACAAATTTAGATGCAATCATAAATCCGAAGCTAAATGCATTCATCAAGGAGTTTATAAAGATACAAGATAACCCCTATGATATTCCACAGCCGCACTTCCCACAAAGATATGGCGATTAAGTACAAGTTCAAAAACGAACCCTCCCCCATAAAATGTCATTCCCGAAAGAACAACAAAGGCGACCTTGCTTTTACAAGAAAAGAAGTATTTCTTTGGATATAACCAAATCACATGAAAACATGAATTTGAATCCAAAAATCTCAATTGAATCAACCACAAAGATGATCAATTCAATTCCACGTGACCGACATAAGAAACTTACGGAGCAACACAGTAAATACACAAATATGTGGATCTTGGGAAGATCAATACTGCGGAATAAAAAAGAATTCATTTTATTTTCCATCACTATTTGCTCAATGACATATAATAGACAATTCTTGTAAACAAAAGTTCATCCTTTCTTCCATCAATATCTGCATAATGACATAAAAGGCTTAACTTTTTTTTGTAAAAAGTTCATTCTATCTTTTATCAATACTTTCATACCGACATGTAATAGAGATAACTTTTGAACAAGCATGGGATAGTCAAGGTTCACAGACGTAAGAAAACATATCCCATGATAATTTACAATATATAAAACCATAAAGATTAAAATTGTAAACATCATGTTCCAAATAACTTTAGAATTTAAACAAATAAATCTTAAAACATTGAAGATGAAACGTTTGGAACTAGATACGTGTAATCACAATAATGGCTATTCCAAACCCTAGTAATCCTTTTAAACAAAAACTAGAATAAAAATTCTCATAAGAAGTTTCTTAGACAAAATCAAAGCTCTTTGAGAACCTCATACCTTTCAGTGAATCCATCATAGAGGGAATCACTGATTTCTTTGATTCTCTTGACCGTGGATACTCCATGTTCATGAGTTAGAACACGAACTTTACGATCAACAACCCGAGCAAGTTGTCTAGCTTTGACATAGTCCACGATGAGATTCTTCTGATTCCGTATCAAAATATTCTGATTAGCAAGGATTCTGGCCTGACCATCTAGGAGTTGGTTTATTTGCAGTTGAAGGTTTGCAAATTCGACCTTGGAATCATCCTGAAAATGCGTTAAATCCTCATTAGATTCATCAATCCAGGAGTTGTGCTCTTTCCTTGCAAGCATCTTCTTCAGAACCAGGTCTTGAACAGAATCACGTCCTTGAGTGTCCTCCTCAATGTCAATACAAACACTCTCTAGAGATTTTGTTGAGTTATCCATATAATTTTTGAAGGGATGGTTCAATACAATATATATGAGCATATATATGTAAACAAGAAGAAACTTCTCAATAAGGAAACCTTATGAACTCGTGGACATATGGAGGGACACAGACGTTCGTGGACCAGTTGTACGATAAGATGGATTAGAAGAAAAACCAATAAGATGAAAACATAAAAATGGCTCAATAATTTAAAGAGAAAAACCTCAAATTAGAGCATGAGATCGATAGCAACATCGAGAACTCATAAGATAATGAAAACGCATAAAGAACATACAACTAGTCTTGAGGCTCCCACAATCATCATCCTTGTACCTCTCAAGATAGATTCAAGGATGGGATTACCTAGAATCAGGTAAAGGAGTGAGAAGTAATCTCACTACGAATCGCCGGAGAAGATTTGTACAGGTTGTTCGAGCGTTTAAACTGTGTATTTCCTTCTTTCCATCGATTGTGACTTATTCCAAAAGAACTTGTCATAAACCTTTTTAAATATCCATCAGAAGGGTTTTTCTGAGGGTTAAGTCTAGGTCCTCTAGAAACAGGTTCCATAGGAGAAGAGAAAAAATGTTTCCGTCTCCTTGACTTCGACTTTCCAGACACATTCTTATAAGTGCAGGAACTATGTTCATTAATGGCATAAGAGTTTATACCAAACAGAGGAACATGCATCTTGTGATGATTTCTAGAAGAGCGATCATTCTTATAAGAATTCTGGTTTTCTGTAGGGAAGAAATTCACTGACGATGATGTCGGACGACTTACTCCATTGATAGTAGAGAGAAGCAACTTACGAAAATGTGAGATTTCTTTCTTTCTAGCAAAGCAATAAAGAGCATAGTGATTCTTTTTCCCATAGAAGGAACAATATCGTGGATTGGAGATCTGCCTGTCTTGACCCATAACTTCTTCCGACACATGCAAATTTTTCAAATGATTCACAGTGGGTAATTCTTTGGAAGAACTTTTCTTCACACTAGGTAAAGCTTTGTGAATATCAGAAGAAGGTGTAGAAGATGGCTTACTCATCAAAACAGAGTTTTCATTTTTCAAGGTGTTACACTGTTCCCGGGTATAAAGAAGGGATGCAATGAGATTCTCTTTTTCAACACGATAACTGTTAATTTTCGATGAATGAGCCTTGACTAAACGTCCTTATCTAGTTGAATCTTCTTCAACAGTATTTTCAAGCATACTAATCTTTTCGCGTTGTAGAGTAGTTTCTTGAACCAGTTTTTCGATACCGTTAGAGAGAGATTCAATAAATCTATAGAGTTCGTGTTCCCTTTCAAGAGTTTTCTCAAATTCATCAATAATCTGATTATTATTTTCTTCAAGAGTCTTGATTTCAGAAGCTTGAAGATCAATGATTTCAGCAGATTTTTTTAACGATCTGGTGAGCTCCATTTCCGATTCAGACACCATCTCACAAGTCTTGTTTTTACCTCGGGAAGAAGAATCTTCTAAGGAGTTATCCTTTGAGGCAAACCCAATATTTTTGGTGTAATCAGAAGATTTGGAGGACATCTCTATATGTGCTAATTAAGAGATACTCAAGTCCAAAGGAATCAGATTACTAAAAACACAGATTTATAAGGTCTTTAACGTGTTTGCCTGCTCTGATACCAATTGAAAATGCGGGGGTCTAACAACCACACCCAACAATTCGTTTGGAAGTCTGAGAGGACTTACTCCAATACACTTTCTAGAGAATCAACTAGACAGTTAGACTCAATCTAGAGTAAAGTATATCAAGGAGTTTAATATCTCTAACTCTTAATTCACTCCGCAATCAGCAAATAGAAATCTGTGAGCCCGATTGAATATAAGAGGAGTAAACTTGAACGGTACCAAACACCAATGTTCAAGGATCAATCAATCGCAATCAACAACCAAAGGTTGGATTTCCTAATTGATCGATACAACGCACAACCTGTGATATTTCAATTATATAACAAAATATAATGCGGAAAAGAAACAACATAGACACCAGAATTTTTGTTAACGAGGAAACCACAAATGCAGAAAAAACCCGGGACCCAGTCCAGTTTGAACACCACTGTATTAAGCCGCTACAGACACTAGCCTACTACCAATGAACTTCGGACTGGATTGCAGTTGAAACCTAATAATTCTCACACTGATTCAAGGTACAGTTGCGCTCCTTACGTCTCTGATCCCAGCAGGATACTACGTACTTGATTCCCTTAGCTGATCTCACCCACAACTAAGAGTTGTTACGACCCAAAGTCGAAGACTTGATAAACAAATCTGTCTCACACAGAAAAGTCTATAGGATTGAATAAATATGTTCCCCACAGAAATACCCAAGAGTTTTTGTTCCGTCTTTTGATAAATCAAGGTGAACAGGAACCAATTGATAAACCAGACTTATGTTCCCGAAGAACAGCTCAGTATTATCAATCACCTCACAATAATCTAAATCGTATGATAGCAAAACTAGATATTGTGGAATCACAAACGATGAGACGAAGATGTTTGTGATCAGGTTTTATCTTGCCTATCGGAAAAATTAATCTCGATCAAATCTTGGAGAAGATAGTACTCAAACGATAGAATCGGGCAAGATCAGAACACGCAACTACAAAAGAAATAGTTGGGTCTGGCTTCACAATCCCAATGAAATCTATCAAGTCGTTAACCTTCAAGGTTTAGGAAAACCTAAGGTTAAAAGAGAATCGACTCTAGTTTATGCAACTAGTAACACACAGGAGGTGTGGGGATTAGGTTTCCCAGTTGCTAGAGTTCTCCTTTATATAGTTTTCGAATCAGGGTTTGCAATCCAAGTTGCCTTGGTAACAAAGCATTCATTATTCACCATTAGATGAAAAACTTGATTCAACCAAGCTAATATCTTTAAACCGTTAAATCTAACTTAGCTTGTTACATACACATGAAATGTACCCTCATTTAGGTTTATGAAACGTACCTAAACGTGTACACCATGTTGACTCACAATATTTAACCAAAGTTAGCTATATGATAACTCTCATATCAACCATATTCATCTTAACCATAACTATTTCAAATGACTCAAATGAAACTATTTAAAGAGCCATTCAATTGCTATATTCTCATAGAAGTATATAAGAACACAATCAAAACAAAATCGGTTTGATTCACTCGAATCAATTCATGAACATTATAGCCACGGTTTGCAAAGATTGCATTCCTTATATTATAAATGTTTAAGTTCATGTACACAACCGATTTTAGAAAGTAACCCACTCAAGTATGCAAACGGGTACGCATACTTGAGTAGCCGGACTTGAGTTTGGTTACGCCAGTACGCATACTACAACACTTTCCAAACTCCAGCAGATTTTCACGGACGTGAACTTTCCGCTGGTATGCGTACGGGTACGCATACTTGCCCAGACATCAACAACCACCAGTACGCGTATGGGTACACATACTTCAGGCTCCCGGTTTTGTACTTGCACAATAATATGATCAACACACTATGTTTATATCCAAACATGGTTACATGATTCTAAACTCTTTGTTTCGATTATTGAAACTTTCTTAGAGGATGTTATATAGTTGTTATTCACAAACTGTTTTTCATCAAAGAAATTTTCAAGTTATTGAAATTATCATAATGAAACATTCTAATACTTCACCAAATGATTGTACCACACAAACCAAGTGGGACATTACGCGGCAATTTTCATATGATCTTATTCGGACTTTCGTCATGAATGTAAGATGAACTTAGTCGAAGCGAAAGATTTCCAACACATATTTCGAGAAATATATAAGCGAGTTAAACTCAGCTCGAAATCTCAAATGAGTATAATAGAAAACTATATCCTAACACGAATTATGTCTCAATATAGGAGATAGAGTAGAAATAGACTTTCCAAGTGATAGATGAGTTTCAGTCTCCACATACCTTTTGTTGATGAAGTTCCATAAGCTCCCGTTAGTAGTTCTTCGTCTTCAAATGATGAACGCCGTGAAAGCTAAAACTCAACTGCACAATCTATGGCCTAGTACGAGACATCTAAATATGCTAGAAGTTATGACTTATAGTTTTGATCACTAACATTGACAAACATGCTTGAGATAGCAATGCATGCGAGTTCGACCGAGCAATATTCTAACAATTAATTTAGTTAAGTTTTTTGGATACAAATTCATGTTTCATGTGATTTGGTAATGTCCAAAAAAATCCTTATTTTCTTATAAAAATAAGGTCGCTCTTGTTGTCGGGAATGACATTTTATGGGGGAAAGTTCTTAATTGAACTTGTGCTTAATTGCCAAATCTTGGCGGGGAGTGCGCCTGTGGAATATTATAGGAGTTTTCTTGTACTTTTGTATACTCCTTGATGAATACACTAAGTTTCGACTATATGAAATCATCGAAACAAAGTTGATACGTTCTCTTTTAATCATGAGGTATCTCTATGAGAATTTTATTATGATCCCGCTAGTTTTTGTACCTTTGCTAATTTATATTGACAAAAAAGGGGAGAATTATTGTGTTGTTCATACTGCAAATACATCTGGCTTACGGATCATTATGTGAGGGGGGGTGGTTTTCATTGTGAGATTAAGTATTGACTAAGGGGGAGTGATACATATCACCATAGTATTGTTGTCAAAGTTGTGATACAATTAGACTTTGATGTTGTGCAATAATACTGTGACGATGTATAACAATGATTGAGAGCGATTGTTTTCTCAATGTTATGGCTGTGGATCTACAACAACTATGATGCTGAGTTGAACACGTTCAGAATCACTGGAATACTTGGAAGTGACGAAGATTTCGAGTAATGTTGAAGAACCAAGGAGATCAAGCATTTGGATGAGAAGCTAAAAAGTTTATTTATTTTGTAATCCATGTGTATTAATAGTTTTGTCACTAAAATTGACAAAAGGGGAGATTGTTAGAGCACTTCTCGGTCGAACTCGTAAGCGTTTCTATCTCGAGCTTGTTTGTCAAGTTTAGTTGCCAAAATTATAAGTCTTGATTTCTAGTATACTTATAGCTATGTCTCGGACTAGGATAGATTGTGTAATTGAGATTTAGACTTCACGGCGTTCATCGATTGAAGACGAAGAACTAATAATGGGAGATTGTGGAACTTCATCAACAAAAGGTATGCGGAGGCTGAAACTCATCTATCACTCAAAAGTCTATTTCTACTCTATCTCCTATTTGAGACAAAATTCGTATAGCTATATAGCCTTCGATTATACACATTTGATATTTCGAGCTGAGTTTAACTCGCTTACATATTTCTCGAAATATGTGTTGGTAAGCTTTCGTTTTAATCAAGCTCATATTATACTTGATGAAATTCAAAAGTTGATCATGTGAAAATCGCCTGGTAACATCTTATATGATTTGTGTAAGACAATCATTTGATGTAAACTCGGAATAATTCGTATTGATTATTTGATCACTTGAAAAATTGCTTTGAAGCTAATAGTTTGTGTGAGACAACTATTGTCGTCTTCTAAGAATGTTTCAATGATTGAAATGAGAGTTTATAACGAATAACTATGATTGGATATGAGCACAATATGCGTACTTTCATATGTGTAATCAAAGTTAGGGAGCCTAGTATGCATACCCATATGCGTAGTGGCAAAGTCAGTTGAAGTCTGGGAACTCTAGTATGCGTACCCGTATGCGCACTATATTCAACTGAGTTCGAATGTGAAGGACAATATACGTACCCGTTTGCATACTGGCGAACACCGCCCAGGTTCGACTACTTAGGTATGCGTACCCTTTTGCATACTTGAGTGGGTTATGTTCTAAAATCGGTTGAGTCATGAACTAATATATTCTTTTGCAAACCGTGGCTATAATGTTCATGAATTGATTCGAGTGAATCAAAACCGATTTTGTTTCAATTGTGTCTTGTATACTTCTATGAGAATATAAACAATTTAACAACTCTATAACTAGTTTCATTTGAATAATTTAAACTAGTTGTGATTAAGATGAATAAGGTTGATATGAAAGTGTTCATATGGCTAACTTCGATTAACTATTGTTGAGCCAAATAAGTGTACACGTTTAGGTACGGTTACCCATATCTACATTTCATTTGTGTGTAACAAGCTAAGTTCAATCTAACACTTGAAAGATATTAGCTTGAGTCTAATCAGGTTTTCATCTAACAATGAATATTGAATAATTTTTTACCAAGGTAACATTGATTGCAAACCCTGATTTGAAGGCTATATAAGGGAGAACTCTAGCAACTAGGAAATCTAATCACCACACCTTCTGTGTGATACTAGTTGCTACCAGATTCGATTCTCCTTTAACATAGATTTTTCCTAAAACCCTCATAGGTTAACGACTCGAAGACTTCATATTGGGATTGTGAAGCCAGACCCAATTATTTTCTCTGTAGTTGCGTGTTATGATCTTACTTTATACTATCGTGTAGAGTACTATCTTCTCTAAGATTTGCTCGAGATTTATCTCCGATAGTAAGATAAAAAGAAGTCACAAAAAACTTCGTCTCTTCGTTTGTGATTCTACAATATCTTGTTTCGCTGTCATACGATTAAGATTATTGTGAGGTGATTGATATTACTAGGATTCTCTTCGGGAATATAAGTCTGGTTTATCAATTGGTTCATGTGCACCTTGATTTATCAAAAGACGGAACAAAAACTCGTAGGTATATCCGTGGGAGACATATTTATCTATTCAATAGACTTTTCTGTGAGAGAAAGATTTGTTTATAAAGTCTTTGAATTTGGGTCTTAGCAACTCTTAGTTGTGGGTGAGATCATCTAAGGGAATCAAGTGCGTAGAGTTCTGCTAGTATTCAGAGACGTAAGGAGCGCAACTGTACCTTGATCAACATGAGATTGGTTAGGGCTCAACTAAATTTCAGTCCGAAGTTAACTTGTAGTAGGCTATTATCTGTTGCGGCTTAATACAATGTGGTGTTCAAAGCTGGACTAGGTCCCGAGTTTTTTCTGCATTTGTGATCTCCCGTTAACAAAATTCTGGTGTTTGTGTTATTTATTTTCAGTATTATATTTTCTATATAATTGAAATATCACAGGTTGTGCGTAAGTTCAATCAGTTCTTGAATCCGACCTTTTGGTTGTTGATTGAATTGATTGACACTTGGATATTGGTTTTTGATACCTTCCAAGTTGTTTCTTATACTAATCAGGCTCAGGGATTTCTATCTGTTTGATTTTCTGATTACATTAAGAAACATATAGCTCTTTGATATACTTTTCTAAAGATTGAGTCTGACTGTCTAGTTGATTCTCTTGAAAGTATATTGGAGTTAGTCCATATAGATTGCTAAACGAAATATTGGGTTTGGTTGTTATACCCCCACCTTTTCAATTGGTATCAGAGCAGGCAAACACGTTTAAGACCTCATAAGTATGTGGATTAAAGTGTATCTCACAAGAACGCACATAAAGATGTCTTGAAGTAGGTTTGCGGAGTTCGTTTACTATCTTGAAGTAGGTACTAAAGGTCTGGATATATGTGGTTTCATCATTCTACAAATGTCAACAATGACCTTATCCAACAAGGAATTAGGCTTTTCATGCCTTATCGAGCGGATATGTCGAGAGTTCTCAATTGAACTAATTGGAAATTCTATTGGAACTCCCAAACGTGTTCGTGCTAGTACCTTTAAACGTATGAAGATGAACAACTACAAAAGAGATGAGACTCTACCCTTGACGATTCTTGTGATCATACCACCTTGGGTCTTTTTCAACAAATTCGCAAGGATATTTGTAAGATCAATTCCAAGGTTAAATGTGTACAAGAAAAATCATGTGTGATTGCTAAAAAACATCCCTATATCAAGGATGACATGGATAAAATTCAAATTTCTTGGATGGAATCCGATGATGATGAAGATGATGCTTAGCTCCTTCATATCTTGTCTATTTTTATTTAATTTATCGAGGAAACTTCTCATGAGAATTTATTCTTGTTTTCGAGAAGGATAGCTAGGGTTTGGTATAGCATATATTGTGAGCACACACGCTATTTCCAACAATTTTCATGCATGTTTTTAGATTTATTTATTTAAATTCTAAGTGTTTGAAAGATGAACTTGTAGTATTTTAATCATTATTGGTTATTTTTATATATTGCAAATGTCTTACGAAATATATGTGCCTTTACGTTCTCGTGAATCGGGCTGATATTTCATATATGCTCAAAAGTTAAATCTATTATGTCTTTATGTATGTTGACAAAAACTAAAATGAAATTTTTGAGATACACAGTATTGGTCTCTCCTTGATCCATTTTATGTGAAAGTACTGCTTTTACTCCGTAAGAATCTCTTATGTTGAGTTATACTGTTTAAATTAATCTTATGGATTGATTTTCTCATTGATTCTTGGATACAAATCTACTCGATTTGTTAATTTCCAAAGAAATCCTTTTTTCTCGTAAAAGTAATGTAGTTTATGTTCTCTTGGGAATGGCATAATATGGGGGAGAGTTCTTAAATGAACTTGTGCTTAGTTGTTATATTTTTGTTAATAAACTCCTTGATGAAAACACTAAGTTTCGACTAAGTGATATCATCTAAAGAAAAGTTGATATGCTTCATTGGTCATGAATTATCTTTTGAGAATTCATTATGAACCCATATTTTCATACCTTTGCCAATTATATTGACAAAAGGGGAGAATTATTTAGTAGTTCACACTACATACATATGGTTTACGGATCATTATGAAAGGGGGAGTGGATTCGCATCTATAGGTTTTACCTATTATACAAAAGATGGAAGTATTGACTAAGGGAGAGAAAACATATCACCGTAGTATTATTTCGAAGTTATGATACATTTGGACTTAGATAAAGATAATAATACCATGTGTTGTTTGATAATGATTGAGATTAATTTTTTTTCAAAGTTGTTATCGCTACGGATCTTCAATAACAATTATGCTGAGTTGAACACGTTCAGAATCGCTGGAGAACTTGAAGTTACGAAGAATTCAAGAAATTGAATAACCAGGGAAATTAAGCATGATGGATCAATAACTACAAAGTTTTGTTTTTGTAATCCATATGTATTGATAGCTTTGTCACTAAAATTGACAAAGGGGTAGATTGTTAGAGCATTGCTCGGTTGAACTCACAAGTGTTGCTATCTCAAGCTTGTTGTCTAATTTAGTTGATCAAAACTATATGTTGATTCCTAGTATACTATGCAGTCATGTCTCGATTTAGGATAAAAGTGTATAGTTGAGCATCGGACTTCACCGCGTTCACCATTTAAAGAAGAAGTTCAACTGAAGACTTTGGATTGGAGATCAACTGAAGAACTCTGGAGAACTTCGTCGACAAACGGTATGTGAAGACTGAACCATCTATTCACTCAGATATATTTTATTCTATCTACTAAAATGAGACCAAGTCATATGACTAAGTAGACTTTAAGTTATTGAAGAATGAAAAACTCGAGTTTTGTTTATTCCAAATATATTTCTCGAA
The DNA here is from genome assembly GCF_003573695.1 of Papaver somniferum. Lineage (NCBI taxonomy): Eukaryota > Viridiplantae > Streptophyta > Magnoliopsida > Ranunculales > Papaveraceae > Papaver > Papaver somniferum. The sequence goes on along the minus strand of NC_039363.1, from coordinate 126,798,046 downwards.
ATATAAGTTAAGCTATATGTCATTCGAACAATTTATTTTGCAAGATGATTAATTGAAAATAGCCTTGAACGATGATACGTGTGAGATTATCATTACTCGGGAATGTTTCGATTTGATTCATTTCAATCATGTGAAAATAACCTTGAACATTTTATATGATTTGTGTGAGACAATCATCTAATGTTATCTTGGGATGTTTCGTATTGACTAACTAATCATTTAAGAATTACTTGGAACAAGTGGTATGTGTGACATTACCATTTTCGTCTTCCGAGGATGTTTCAAATCGATTATCGAGAGTTTTACAGAAATACTGACTTCCGGATACAGGACAGTATGCGTATCTATTACACGTACTGGCGAAACAAGTTTGGGTCCAGAATTTCAGTATGCGTACCAAGTACATATACTGGCTTAACTGTGATGGGTTTAGAGCAGTAGTATGCGTACTCAGTACACATACAGTCTAGACTAGGAAAGGTTGATTTAATTGAAGCAGTTGATCTAGTAGAGGCGTATCTCACAGTTGGTTTAATGGAATCTGTCTCTCAAGGAGATGGGTAAAGTGTTAAAGAAGCCACCGGTACGCACTGGATCCGCCAAACGCGCCAAGCCTACAAGAGCAGTTGGGTAACTAGCAAACTCTGATTCTTATGTCGGTTTGAAACTTTAGTATGTGTACTCAATATATGTACTAGTCTGTTTATGTTCGGCTAAAGACACCTAGGTACACATACTTAGTATGCATACCAAAACTTCTGTGCTCATGAACTTAAGGGAGTATGCATTCTCTATGTGCATACAGGAGTCCCTGAACTGTAACTGCTGTGAGGGTACACATACCTAGTATGCATACCTTAGCATTAAAACTCACGAACTGGATGTAGTACACATACCCAGGATGCGTACTTACCCAGTCGAATATATTCAAATTCTTTCGAAAATATTTCTATGAGATATCGAGCATTTCAATAACTCTCCAAAAAAACATGTTAGATAGATATTCGATCGCCGATTAAGTTTTTGTTGATTATCAAGTTAAATATATAGTATTTTACGTAAATGAGGAAAATCTTATTACGTTTATAGGCTAACTTTGGTTAACCATTATTGAGCATACTATTGTACACGTTTAGGTGAGATTCCTCCTTATCTAAGATTGTATATTTCATTGGTGTGAGAGTCAAGATAAACCATCTAACGGTGGATATGATTGCGTATTTTCTAAGTTATCTTAGCTTGAATCTCAAGTCAGAAATTCATCTAACGGTGAATGTTGTTTGCTTGATTATAAAGCTAGTTCAACTTAAATCGTAAGCAACCTATGATCTTGAAAGTCTATATAAGGAGAAGCTCTTGTATCTGGGAAATCAAATCCCGACACCTTCGCGTGTCCTAGTTGCAAGCTAGAGTCGATTCTCTCTTAACCTTGGTTTCCAGATTTTTCTGTGAAACATAATTAGGTTTACGACTTAAAGACTTCGTTGGGGATTCGTGAAACCAGGTCCGACTATTTTATCTTTGATAGTTCGTGTATCCTGATTTTACACTTCTATCAGTTTGAGTATACCACGTTTCTGAGTTATCTCGAGTTTATCTCTTATAGGTAAGATATAAAGAAATAACAAAGTTCTTCATCTCAGATTTTGTGATTCCACAATAACTTCTTCTACCTATTAGTTAAGTTATTGTGATATGAATAATAATCTAGGCTGCTATTCAGGAGTCATAAGTACCAGATTTTAAGGTTTACAGAGCTTTATGCTTATTTCAATCGATTTCGTATTTCACCTTGATCTTTGATCTAAACAGAAATCAGAATAGACTTATCTGTGGGAGACGGATTGTTTATAAGTTTTCTTCTTTGGAATGAAACAACTTTTAGGATGTAAAGGACGTCAGCTAGGGGAATAATTTGCACAGAGTCCTGCTGGGATTCAAGAGGTGTAAGGACCGCGACTGTACCTGAATCGGTGTGAGACTGGGTTTAGTCTCAACTACATTCCAGACTAAAGTTATTCGTAGTAGGATAGTGTCTGTAGCGGCTTAATACAGTGTGGTAGTGAAGTATGGACTAGGTTCCGGGGGTTTTCTGCATTTGCGGTTTCCTCGTTAACAAAATTTCTGGTGCTTGTGTTATTTCTTTTCTGCATTATATTTTGTCTATATAATTGAAATATCACAGGTTGTGCGTTATATAAATCATAGTTGATAAATCCTTCCTTGTTTGTTGGATATCGATTTTTGAGATCGTCCAAATACTCTCACGTTATAATCAGGTTTACATGCTCGTTTTTGTTTAACGACTGATTGTGTAGAAACGAGATAAAGATATTATATTGTTCCTTGATTGAGTCTCATTAAGTTGTAACTCTCGAAATATTATTAAGGCTTAGTCCATACAGGTTACCCAACGAAAAAGTTGGGCGTGGTTGTTGTACCCACGGTTTTTCAATCTCAGAAGTGTTGATGCATTCATGGACTAATGGACACCAATTATCATTAAAATCAAAATGAAGGATAATGGCATTTAGAAACCCCCATTCCACCCTTCCGAATGCTTTGGGCGTATCCAATTTAGTGTTATATATCATTTCTTTCCTTTTTTCCTCTTCATACAATGGACAATCTCATGTGAAAGGGTGATATTATCTGAAATTTATCTTATAGACACAAAAGCATACTGCATTTGTGAGATAATTTTATTGATGTAGGTCTTCATTCTGGTAGCTAGTAACTTGGCGATAAGCCTATATGCCGTGTTATATAAAGCAATAGGTATGAAATCACCAGGTACTTGGGGTAGCTTGACTTATAGGACCAGAGTGAAATTACTTTTATTCATACTCTTAAGTAGTTTCTTTGTAGTAAAGAAACTTTGAACCATATTGACCATATCAGCACCCACACTATCCCATCAGGACATGGTGCTTTCCAAGGTTTCATTAACTTGAGAATGGTGTAGATTTCATCAGTATCTGGTATCCTTGTGAGAAGTATATTATCTGCATCTGTAATACATCATGGAAGCAGATCCAGATAGTTAGGGCTAACTTGGAGTTAACTTATGTACATATATTCAAGAAGTGATCATTCAACATGTTTTCCAGACCAATTCTTCCACTACACCAGTTTCCATTTTCATCTTTAAGAGCCTCAATCATGTTCATGCTTCTTCTGAAATTTGCTTGCATATGAAAATATTTTGTGTTGTTGTCATCTTCCAAAAGATGCGACTCTCCAGATTTTTGTCTCTAGTATTATGTTTCTCTATGATGCCATTCCTCTATTCGAAGATCAATACCTTGAACCTCAGAAGTATTACTCCCATTAGTCTTTGTAGATTGAAGTTGTTGTAGATCTTCACGAAGCTTTTTTTATGTTGTGTTGTATGTTACCAAAAGAATCTCTATTCCACCTTGAGATGTTGCTCTCAGCATGCCTAAGTTTGCGGTATAACTTGAAAGCTGCAGAGCCATTTACATTCTTGTTCCAAACAAAACCCCCTTAATTCTAGCTCAGCCAGTACAAGAAAGAAAGTAATTCCAACAGCATAAGAACGAAAAAACCCATCAATATGATCAATTATCTCAAAAGAATCCAAAATTTCATAAATTTCCAAATAACCCGTGAAACGAAATATCACAAATAAATAAAACCCAAAGTTTATTTTTTTTACTGCTTTAGCTGCTATTGTTTACTGTTTGTATCAAATATCTCATACGACAAAATGAAAGCTGTAAATAAAACGAAAAGCGAAATTCACAAATAACCAAGAGTCCCAAGACAGAAATAATAATAGTTAAAGCGGTAATAAAAACTAATTTTTTTTAGAAATAATCGAAACAAAATTTGATGTCAGTTAAGTCTAAGCGATGGAGATATTGATGAATCACTCTGTTGAGACTGTAAATTTTCTTCATCTCTCGTTTCACTCTTTTCATTCTCGCCATTTATGTCTTTTTCATTGTTAGGTTTCACTAGACGTATTCCTAACCGAAAACGCTTGTATGAAAAATTGAGCTTTGTCACCACCACTTCTCTATATTAATAATCAGATATCGCTAGGTTAATTTGTTCGCTCCAAATTTTGGAGCGGGTGAACATACGAGCATTACACGTGTCATTATAGTAAACTAGAAATAATTTCTAGAGGTGAGTTAATTATGTCCGGGTAGAAACCCAATTTTTGAAAACAGCACAAACCTGGTTCCCGCGGGCTCAGCCATGGCTTACCAGCACTACAAATATGAAGTTCACATTAGCCACGACTTTAGGGGTGAGCATTTACTCATTTAGGATCGAATTTGATCCGATCCACTAGTTTTCTAGCGAATGAGTATCCGAACCATACATTGATGGACTAAATGAAAATGTCATTTTTGACATGTTTTGGATTGAATGCAGATGCTTTTTTAAAAATCTGTTAGATACCATTAAATTTTTGCATCCTCCAATACAAATTAACACCATCTCCGACGTTTTAAATTATTTTCTAAAACAACATCAGCATTCAATTAAACGTGGGTATGTAAACTTTTGTTAGGTTATTCATTGGTAGATAGTACACTTTGCAGCCAAGAATGGCTAACTAAGAGCACCATGGTGTTTGCATCTGGATAAAACATCCAGTGATAAGGCCCTTGAAAACCCCAAGCAGCCAAGCCCCATCACTTTAAAAGATTGAAGATCCCGTTGGGAAAGAAAAGAAAAAGGAAATCTTTGGACTTTGACATTGTACATCTCTCAGCAAACTTTCTATACACGGTGTAGCTGAAGGACACGAGTCACATTACCCCTGTAAAGGGTACCTTCAAACTTCCCATATTTCACTCATCCACTCACATCACTCATTTCACAAACTACAAGGAATTTTTGTGAGAGATAGTCTTCCTACACAGCTTTTCATTGGGTTTATCTCTAACTTTCCATTACCCAGTAGTTGCTGATTCATCTTCAACACCCGAATCATCGATCATCAGAGAAAATGAAGACTTTGGAGATCAGTGAGAGTGCTAAATCACACAAATCTGTAGAAGAAGAAGTAGTATCAGTATCTGAATCTGCTGAAAAATCCGAAAATGAAGCCGGATCATCATCATCAACTAAATCAGAAAAAAAGAAGGTGATTAGTTTGAAAGAGTGCTGATAAGATAACATTGGAAGTTAAGAATAAATTGTTTTATTATCTGAAACTGTAATTGTAAAACACTTGATTGAAGATGATTGTGCTGAGAATAGTGTTTAGCAAATGTTACAAGTGAAGTTTTGGAAAATGTTATTGAGTTTTTATTGAAACATGGTCCTGCTGCAGTTTGAAGGTACCCTTTACAGGGGTAATGTGACTCGTGTCCTTCAGCTACACCGTGTATAGAAAGTTTGCTGAGAGATGTACAATGTCAAAGTCCAAAGATTTCCTTTTTCTTTTCTTTCCCAGCGGGATCTTCAATCTTTTAAAGTGATGGGGCTTGGCTGCTTGGGGTTTTCAAGGGCCTTATCACTGGATGTTTTATCCAGATGCAAACACCATGGTGCTCTTAGTTAGCCATATTTCACTCATCCACTCACATCACTCATTTCACAAACTACAAGGAATTTTTGTGAGAGATAGTCTTCCTACACAGCTTTTCATTGGGTTTATCTCTAACTTTCCATTACCCAGTAGTTGCTGATTCATCTTCAACACCCGAATCATCGATCATCAGAGAAAATGAAGACTTTGGAGATCAGTGAGAGTGTTAAATCACACAAATCTGTAGAAGAAGAAGTAGTATCAGTATCTGAATCTGCTGAAAAATCCGAAAATGAAGCCGGATCATCATCATCAACTAAATCAGAAAAAAAGAAGGTGATTAGTTTGAAAGAGTGCTGATAAGATAACATTGGAAGTTAAGAATAAATTGTTTTATTATCTGAAACTGTAATTGTAAAACACTTGATTGAAGATGATTGTGCTGAGAATAGTGTTTAGCAAATGTTACAAGTGAAGTTTTGGAAAATGTTATTGAGTTTTTATTGAAACATGGTCTTGGAAAACATTGAAGAAGAATTTGAGAAGCTTGCTGAAGATTTGATGAAGTTTGATTCGAAATTTATAGAGGGATTAGAGTCTGATCGTACTTACTTGGCTGTAAAGAATTTGATGAATCTTACTTGTGAAGTTAAACTCCAGAACAGGTAAAGGGTTATCATCTAATTGAAAATACATGATTATACTTCTGATCAGGAGGCTAAAGTTACGGCTGATAATGCTTGGGGTTTTCAGTAGTATTTATTGAGATTCAAATTTAGGGGGTCTAGTGACTTGAAATGGGGTTTATGGATTTTGTTAGGGGTTTTATATGACACCGAATTCATGGGGTTTAAGTTTAACGAGCTCTCAATTCATGGGTTCTCACTTTTGTTATTACATATGGGGTTATGGGTACCGAATTTACATAACACGAGTTCTCATTTTTTTTTTTACGGAAAATTCACGAAGGAAGATACATGGAAATTTTCATAATCATCAGCAACACTACTAGATGCAGGAACAAAGATGATATTGGATTTGAAGTCGAAAGAAAAACCCATCAAATTTGTTGCGGCTCTTCATCCTTACTAACATCAAACGATGTAATAACAATGCATTTGAAGATTCAAGAAACTGAACAAGTATCACTACTAGTACTCCTAAATTTGATAATCATAATGAGGTTGGTGAATCAAACATAAGAAGAGGAAATGGAACTGATGAGGGTGTTTTTCTAAGCCAAACCCGCAAAGGAAAAGGAAAAAAGGAAAAGCAGTACTAACTACTAACTGCAATAAAGAAGAGAAGATATTATTCAACCAACATCACGTTACTTAACTTGTTCAACTACGAAGTTTTGAGGGTGATATTTTTGAAGTGGAAGTATCAGCTGCTTTGATATCTCAAACAATTAAACATATGATCGCAGATAGTCATGCTGTTGAAAATGAGATCCCATTAACTAATATTACATGTATGATTAGTGGTGTTGAGATTATTAGTCCCACATTGTTGGACAATCTAAGATCCTGTAGTTTATATTTTAAGTTTATTAAGGGACATTAACAGTGTGGGACTATTATCCTTCGCACGCCCCCTCACGTGTAGCCTCGTTGGGTCTAACACGTGGACCTACATTGTGTGGTGACTGTTGGGCCTACTCACACACGGGCCTAGCTCTGATACCAAATTAAAGTTTGCGGGCATCCAACTCAAAACCAATTGGCAATGAGTGGAGAGGCCCTAAAGGATTATATTTTAAGTTTATTAAGGGACATTAACAGTGTGGGACTATTATCCTTCACAAGTGGTTGGGAAACATGGTGAGAAAGAAAGATGAGGATGAGAAACAAGAACTGATGAAGTGGGATGAAAAATTTGTTGAGGATTTCAAAGATGACCAGAAGACATTTTTTGATATGATCCTGATTATTTGGTTTGAAGTGTTTATTAGACGCAACTTGTCAAGCCTGTGCTGATATGATAAAAGGTAAATCACCAGAATGGATTAGAAAGTTTTTCAATATCAAGCAGATGTTAGAAGAGAGCGTTTGAGTAATATGTCAATTCATTTCAAGAAATTGATTAATCTAGTTACACTACTATTTTAGAATTATTAGTGATGATGCAGGGCTTTTACTGAGTTATCTCCTTCGTTTGATTTATGAACTTTCGATATGATATTGAGGTTTAATGATCAATGGATTTGTTTACCGATTATGTTTTTGGGGATTTTTTTATTTCCCCTCAAAGGATTTTGTGAGAACAAGAAGTATTGTATTTGCCTGAATGTGAACGAAGAAAAAAATCATAATTTTGAACCTCCGTTAAACTTGGGGGTGCCGAGTAGAATAAAAGAATAGGCAATGTTCTAAAGGGGTTTGGAAAGACGTACAAACATCCCAAGGGAGATGGATGGGATGGGACAATGGGAAAGGAGTTGCCTGAGCATGATAGTCTAATGAATTTTATCTTCAAAGAAACAAGTGGTGGACTGTCTGGATTGACCTTACTCCGAGGGAGTCTTCCAGGAAAGTCTTGCTTACATATATAAACTTGCTTTTCCAAGGTACGTGCACCACATAAGACCCATTTTCATTTAAGTTGCTTAGCTTTAGGCATGAAGTACGAGTGTTAGAGGTGAAATAAATACAAATTTACTCGGTTAAGGATTGACAGTGCTCAGCCGATCAATTTCCACAAAAAAAAAGATTGACTGCTCAAAACAACAACACCACGTCGAACAACGGAAACCAAACCCAACTGGGATTGGAATTACTGTGGACTTCTGAAACCGATTCAAGCTCCAAAACCAAAGCGATTTTGTTTCCGAGTTACTTTTTTCTACAGAAAGCTCGCTATTCGAAACAAGGACATAAACCCTGAAATAGTTGTTTGTATTATTTCATTTCTCCTCATAAAACCAGTTGGAATTTTTCATAATGGCTTCCGTCTTCTTCTTTGCCGAATCAGTAGAGATAGAGAAAATGATGAAGAATTTGAAGTTGAAAGAAAAAGAGTTTCCAAAATTCTGTAACTGATGCTAGCACTATTTCATCCTCACTAACATCAAAAGAAGATGTAATGGAAATGGAGAATTTGAAGATTCAAGAAACTGGACAGAATTTAAATCTGAAGAAGAATCAGCACTTGGTATTCCTAATTCTCATACTCATGGTGAGGCCGGTGGATCTTTTATTGGTGAAGGTTCTTTTAGGGGAAGAATAAGATGAAACCAAAATCAGTGGTTATTCTTAGATATGAGGGTGATACTTTTGAAGTCTCAAAGAATCAAACATATGATGGTTGTGCATGAAATGAGATTCCAATTTTAATTAATCTTTCAAGTGAGATTTTCGAGAAAGATGTCGAGTTGATTGATAGAGAAACATGGTGAGAAAGAAAGAAATGAGAATGAGATACAAGAACTGATTATATGGGATGAAAATTGTGTTGAGGATTTCAAAAGATGACATCCGTTTCTTTTTGGGGTGATTCTTGCTGCTAATTTCTTGGCTGCTAAGTGTTTATTGGATGCAACTTGTCAAGCCTGTGCTAATATGGTAAATGGTGAGTCAAGAATGAATTTACTCCTGAAGAAGAAGAAGCAGAGCAGAGAATGCTTGAGTACTGATTTCCTAGAAGTAGAGATTTAGGGGTTTCTCTATCAATATGTCAATTGATTTTGAAACATTACTAAATTTTATTGAGATTTTGGGTTTTAATAGGACATTTTGTTGTGAGAAAAAATGTTTATGGAGGAAAATTATTCTATATTTTCAACAGTAAGTAGGGATTTAGGGACTTAGTACTAGATACACTGCTTCTTTAGATTTATTATTACCAATGTAGTTAATATCGGATATCGGTTCATCTCGGCCGGGACCGATACACTGGTACGATTTTATATCGGGGATATTATCGTTGAAATATCGGTTCTAGATTTAGAGACTATAATTTTATATTAAACGTTTCTCCACACATTTTCGGATAAGATATAATAGATAACATCAATTTTATCAAAAAAACAAAAGAGTAACTTTAGTAGACTTGCTTCGAGAGCTACATGCACCTCTACTACCACCCGGAAGACTTTCTTCGCCAAAATTACCCTTAAACTTTATAGAAAACGACCAATACCGTCTCATATCAGGAAATATAGGAAAATTTCGTATCGACCGATACGGCCGATATTTGACCGAAACGGCCGATATTCGACCGATACGGCCGATATTACCGGACGAATATCGTATCCCCGATATCCTTCTTATCGTATCGTTTTGGGCCGATATCCGAAATATCCCCGATATATCGGCCGATACGGCCGATATTGACTACATTGATTATTACTGCTAATGCTTATTGAGCTATCTCCTTCATCAACTTATGAACTTCAATTATGATATTGTTGTTTAATGATGGATGGATTTGCTTATTGATTATGCTTCTGGGGATTTTTCTTGTGTGCACAAGTCATATTGATTTTGATCATAAAATGGTTTTCCCCCTTTTCAATTTTAGTACTATTTGGAGTTCAGTAACATTACAAAACAGATACCCTTGATTATTCTTTGACCCGTAATATCACCCAGTTTGGTGTTATGGGAAGTCTATAACTTTTACCATGATCTTGGATTGAAGATTAAGTCAGGTAACTGAAACTTAAGTACTTGGCAAGTAGTCTGAGAAGTTGCTGGGGACAGTAGAGTAGACCTTCCTAATCCTATTGGAAAGTAATTTTCTGATTGTGTTTAGCTAACAGAAATGATGAAGGAGCAAGTGCATTCAGAAATTCCTAAACCACTACATAATTTTGTATCTAAATTTAGTTCAATTTAACTCTAAATAAAACCATACTAGAAATGCCTATCTGTGGACCTATACACAAGATTCTGATAAACATTTGAGCATTAAAATATGGAAACGAATTTTAGTCTTTCATATCAATGAGGCGTACCCAATGTAGTCAATATCGGCCGTATCGGCCGATATATCGGGGATATTTCGGATATCGGCCCAAAACGATACGATAAGAAGGATATCGGGGATACGATATTCGTCCGGTAATATCGGCCGTATCGGTCGAATATCGGCCGTTTCGGTCAAATATCGGCCGTATCGGTCGATACGAAATTTTCCTATATTTCCTGATATGAGACGGTATTGGTCGTTTTCTATAAAGTTTAAGGGTAATTTTGGCGAAGAAAGTCTTCCGGGTGGTAGTAGAGGTGCATGTAGCTCTCGAAGCAAGTCTACTAAAGTTACTCTTTTGTTTTTTTGATAAAATTGATGTTATCTATTATATCTTATCCGAAAATGTGTGGAGAAATGTTTAATATAAAATTATAGTCTCTAAATCTAGAACCGATATTTCAACGATAATATCCCCGATATAAAATCGTACCAGTGTATCGGTCCCGGCCGAGATGAACCGATATCCGATATTAACTACATTGGACATATCTAAGGAGATTTTTACAGTTGCAAAAGAAGTACTCGTTGCATCAAGATCAATGTATCACCTATGGTAACAATAACGTGTGGCATCATCCGTTGGTAAAACCCCATTCTCATTTGTTAATGCAAATTTGCTTAAGAGGAAAACTGCTGAACTTAGATCAACTTAGTTCCTTCTCAATAATTCTCAGCCAAGCAGTGCCGGTGATAATTTAGGTGACTGAGACACTCCTTGCCCAGAGCAAATAACTATAGTCTGAGTAAAACAAGGATTCTTCTCACTAGATAAATCTCACCTTTACGACAGGGAAATGTTTATTGAACTTGTTCAAAGAAGCCATCAGAAAAATCCGTATAAGCAATTGAAGGTATACCTCCCAGTAGATAGGGCAGCTATCAGCACGTCACGGACCCACGGTTTGTAGGTATTTGGAAGTCATCTATTTGTATGTGTTATGTTCCACAACGGTCAGGGCAGGAAAAATATTTGATGGGGGCATTTTATGATGAGGGCATGGAGGACAAATCATGTCTTGACACGTGTTTTTGTTATAAATTGATTCCATCAAATTTTGTTTCCAAATATATAAAAGAAGTGTATATTTGGTGAAAATATTGGTTATCTTAATTGGTGATATTTTATCCTCTATATTTTTGGTAGCAGAATTTGTTAAAATAATCAATTGGAAAAACACATGTCAAGACATGATTTGTCCCCCATGCCCCCATCATAAAACGCCCCCATCAAAAATTTACTCGTCAGGGCATGGGTGTCAGTTGCTAGTAACATTTTCAATTGCAACCAACAATGGGTTTTATAGTCTATTACTTGAAAATTGTTGTGATGATATACACCATGGCCAATCCGATCGTGCAAGATTAGAGTATCTGTTTGGCTGTAAGTCAGCTTTCAAGCCTGAGCTGCTGCATATCATATTATAGGCCGGGAATGTGTAATGTAGGCAACAGGCTCTTTCAGTCTAAATTTGCATATTTTCTCAAAACATTTATTTCAGTTTTTCAGATTCCACAACAAGAATGATAATGTAGGCATCTTACCTTTATTGATCGTGGATCTGGACTAAACATACACTAGTTTTGGCCTCTAATATGTAGGACAAGAGTCAAGGAAAGGATATGACCTGGTGGTTAAGATCAGTTTGGCAATTAAAGTTTTTTAACAAATATTTGGGCAGACTAAATGCTATGCTTTGTGGGGAAAGAATGAAACTGACCAAACCTGTGTATTTTACTAAAATGATGTCTCATTTCGTACTTGACATCACGTGGGAGCTGTTCCATTCGAGGTTACTTATGCAAGATCCTAAGTCAATAATACCCAATTTGGAATGGCCTTTTAAATTACTTGAATGACAAGGTAAGAAAAGAGTCTGAGAGAGAGATTCTGTGGGACCATTAAAATCACAAAGGGGAGTGGTTTTTTTCTCTCACTCTCACAAAGCATTCTGTACTTCTGGTGTAATTCAGTTTTGTTTGCACTATCCATAACTTCCTTCATACCAAGGCTTGACTAGTGGAAGTGTTGTTGGAATGGGTATCCTGATTTTACTTCAAGGACTAGCATATAAGTAGCACTAGTAACAACATCATTATCCTAGATATATTACGACAGGCGCAGGTACTACTAGTGTTGCTATAATTGTTATCTGGAGACGAGATGGTGTAGCCGCAACCATGTTTGGCCACAAAAACGATCCTTGAGGCTTGCATGCACAGATTCTGAACCCACTTCTCAGCACTTCTGACGCTTTTTTTCTTTTGTTTGTTTCTCAACTACTGCTCTTTAATTATCTACTTTTTCGTGGGTATCCGATCTCTCTGCTCCTAATTACCGTCTAATCCCGTTGTCATCTGCTACCATTAAAATCGGCGATCAGCATTGTTTCTTACATCTTACAACCGGGACCACAGTTTAAGTACCAGCTTCAGCAGACACATCACATCATAATACTGAGCACCTACTACTAGAGAATACCGGTTTTGAAACCCTGTTCCCCACGAAAATCCCAGAGGATCCTGAACGTCTCTATTTTCTTTCCTTCAGTCCCCAAACTACTTTTTGGTTCATGTATACCTTCATATAAAGAGAAACTTGGAGAGCCATTCCTTCCGGTTTCTAAACTCTCTTTCTTTGACAATATCATTTCTGAAAGTCAAGATCTGAATTCAAGAGATTATCGTATTTTCAACTTTCATGATGTTGAAGGTTTTCAGAAAAGTTTCACAGACAATTTTACCAAGTTCATACTCTACAAAAGTGTATGCAAGATGTTCTAGTACTGAAAAGGAATAAAAAATATTTCTTCTGACCGTCCACAAACAAAGACGAACAGTGATAAGGTTTGCATAAAACCCTCTTATTATCATGTTTATCATATCATTATAATAAATCTTGTCACCGTTTTATATCACAAAAGAGACTAAAAAATCTTGTCATCGTTTTATATCACAAAACAGACTAATATGAGCTATTAAGGAGAGAAGATTCATTGGTTGCCATTTTAGGTTTTCTCTGTTCTTATTTAGTTCGGTTATCAGTATGAACAGTTGCTTGTTGTCTCTTTGAGGATTTTGTACTTTGACCAGTATTGAAATATTCTGTCGAGTAAATCTCTAGTTCTGGAGTTGATATAATGGGGTTGCACCAATGTTTTGTGATTTAATTACGGATCATACATCTTCTAATTTGTGGGTATGTTAGTGATTCTCGCCATGTTCAAATGTAAATTTATCTCCTAAAATGTGTATCACTACCGTACATACCCACACCTGCACATAAGTTACTACTGGATCTCAATACGTGTTAATTTAAATATAAAGTTCCATATTATTCATTACCGCAGTTTTCTCTAGGATTTTTGGTCCAAATAAATCTTCATAGTTTGTGATTCGTTTTTCTGATATCGACAGTAGGAATTTTAGCTTTAGATATGTTTTGGTTTGTTTCTGACTTGTTTTGTGTATATATATTATGAGATTGGTCTATGATGATAGAAGTAAGGCTTGTTTCTAAAGAACATCTGCAGTTGCCGCCTGAGAACTTTCGCCGGCTTGAGAGTTTATGCTTTAGACTAATAATGCTCGACTAATCCTGTTTAGAGATTGACCTTGACTAATAGTTCCAAAACTTTATCCTTCCTTGGATGTCTGAGACTCTGAAATCTCTTCAATTGATATCTCAATCTTTGTTTTTCGATTTGAAGTTGTTCATATTTAGAAGATATAATTGAGACGGAGGCGATGATCCTTTCCCCATATTAATATGCGTCTAGTTTAAATCTCTCTCCAAAAAAACATAACATCTATATTGTTTTGTGATGTACCAATGTGGATAAGACAGTGTAGGACGGATCCCATGACCATGACCATTACTGAGTCTAGTTTGTATATTCTTGATTCTTAAAACCAAGGTTGCTAATGGGGTACCGAACTAACGGGGGTGTACCGATCCAAAGACAATTGTTATTTTGTCCTGTATGTAATTTGGTATGTCCCCAAATAATTTGGTACCCAGTTAGCAACCTTGTACAAAGGGACTGGGATTGGTAGCACATTTTTTCTTTTGCAGTTATCTAGCCAAAACCAGTTTATTGTTGGGCCTTAGGCTTATTTACGAAAATGATTTTCCTTGCAGGGCTTATGGGAATCATGGGCTATGACAAAAAAAAGAAAACCTGTTTTGAGGATTACTGAATTTTTTTGAGGCATACTTATTTATTATTCCATCTAGGGTGGTTTTATAAGCGGTGTCTAAAGGTAGTTCAATTACCTATATATTTTTAAACAATCTAATTACTAGAGTGCCCTTATCCTCAAAAACCTAAAATCAAAAATCAAAATAACCTTTAAACTTAAACATCTTGGACTCCAATTCAATCAATCAATCAATCAATCAAAGGAAACACGAATTGAAGTGAGCGATGTTGGAGTGCGAAATCCAAATCTCAATTGCTCTTAGATGTATTTTAGAATGCGTTTGTAACAAACCCATCTTGTTTATGATTGATTTTATTTTGTTTGATCTATAAAATATGATTTCAAAGATGAAATTAGGGTTTTCATAAGATCAGTTCGGCTTATCTTGGAATATCAATTTTGAGCCGAACCTAGTATATGATTTAGAGAAACACTATGTTCGGCTAATGCGATTTTGCTAGATTTTCTTCGAATCAACCGAACTTAAATTCGTCAGTTACAGAGTGAAGTTCGGCTGATAACTTGTCAGCCGAATCTCTGTTTTATGAAAATACACCTAGGTTCGGCTAACAACGATTTTGTTCGAATCAGCCGAACCTAAATTTGTGAGTTACAAAAGGAAGTTCGGCTGACAAGTTATCAACTTATAACTTTTTGATAGATTCTGGTCAGTAGATTTGGGTTTTAAAAATTCAACTTTTTGATAGATTCAACTTATAAGAAGGACATTAAATCTCGTATAGAAGTCTACCTCTGATTTGAGTCACACATTTTGGTCACTTCTAATCACTAAAATCTCAAAACCCAAGTTTTTTTTTCACTTCTTCTTCTTCCTCTCAAAAATTCCAACTCTCTCACATAAATTTGGTTTCTCTACTAATTTAACACTAACAATTTAATTTTTTAATCAATCCTTAAAATTCATAATTAATCAGATCTAATCATAATCATTAACACTATTTATGTAAGGGTAGTTATGTCATTATCAAAAAGGATGGATAAGGGGTGATGTTGTTTTTATTTAGTGACCCTATTTTGACATTATTTAGTATGCCTCTAAAAAATCTATTATGCCTCAAAACAAGTTTCAAAAAAAGTGGCAGAATTTTCTGAAGATTGGCTTGCAGATGCATGGCAAGATTGGGAAACCACTTCTGCTCAAGCAAGCAGCCCACTTGTCGTTGCGTTTTGCTGAGCACAGTCTGATCACTCACAAGCCCAGCAGTCTCCAGAATGTTATTATTATGAATATGAAATCTGAAGAAGATATCTTATCAGGAATTAGTGAGTTGATGATCATAGGAGTGAGTGAGCTTGCTGAATTTCATATGGACAAATTTTTAGTTGATATTAGAAAAGGGAAGAAGGTAGCTGAGATTAGTGAATTATATAAGAAACATAGTGTCTGTCAATTGAATTCAAAGGGATTATTTCAGGGAGAGGATACTTTGTTTGCTGAATGTATTAGAAGATCAATAGAAGATGGTCAGAGTAAAAATCTTATTCAAATATTAAAGGAGGAAGAGGATGATTCTAGAATGATGGATGTTATGAAGCTTTGTTTGGGGTTTGGATGGAATAATGAAGCCAAATGTTTATTGAAGGAGATGGAATTATTGGGTATTGATTCAGCTAGGTATGGAATTTTGTTTAGGACTGCATTGGGTTATGAAAACAAAGTGAAGGTAATATGTGGGAAACCACCCAAAGGGTGGGCTAAGTTGAATACGGATGGCCGTTTCCGGAAACCTTCTGGATCTGAATCCGAGGAAAGTGAAGAAACTGAGGAAATTGATAGCAATTCATGGGTTGGTGGCATCTAAGAAGCGATTCTCTTGACTCAATGAATGAATATAGAATCCCTTTAAATCTGAAAGATTCATATGGATCTGAGATCCTAGCAGTCACCCATGGAGTTGAGCTTGCATTGGCACAAGAAGTGAAATGTCTGTTAATTGAGATCGATCATCAAAACCTGGTGCAAACATTGAGTTCTCCCTCACTTCCTAAGAAGGCTAAGAAGAAAGTCTCAAAAATCAAGAATTTACTAGAATCTCTTGAAGATTATGAAGTCAGGCACGGTGCTTAGGCAAGGTAATAAAGCTGCAAATTTCAAGGCTTCTAAAATGAACAAGCAAATTATGTCCAGGATGTTACCTGAGGAGATACCTCCACAGTTTTCAAAAATCCTTAGAGACGATGGAGTGGGTAAAATCCATTACAGAAAAAAGTAAGTTGTGGGTGCAATAGAAGGCGTTTGAAGTGCTTGAGAGTTTGTCTGAGTGAGAGTATATGACATTCTCTATTGTTCTGTCAGTTGTTATATTTTGAGATTTCAACAACTTTCCTCTTTTCTGTTCTAAGGTATGGCGGCTTCAGGCTGCTCAATGCCATGGAAGTCTTTAAGTTTAAGATGCCATGGAAGTGTTTAAGTTTAAGAGACAAATAATTTATCCAGTTTTTTGTATTTAATTGCTTGACAATTTGTCTGAGTGAGTATATGACATTCTCTATTGTTCTGTCAGTTGTTATACTTTGGGATTTCAACAATTTTCCTCTTTTCTCTTCTAACGTATGGCGGCTTCAAGCTGCTCAATGCCATGGTTACTAATTGCTGTATGAAGTAGAAAATAGGTATAAGAAAAAATGCAATAATGTTCAGTTAACAGTAACGATTCTATTGATGGATTGGAGATTGCACCAAGAATCCTCTTTAGGGAGTTGCCTGGTAGCATTCCTTCGGCAAATTTTTCCCTCTTTGCTTTATAGGCATCATGCACATTTTCCTTCAATGAATACTACATTTGTGTTTTGACAAACTCGATTAATAGACCTGAGATATTCGGCAAAAAATTTCCCTTCTTGTTACCAGCGAGAAGATATTCAGGGTCTCTTCTTCATGGTCTGGGAATCAGATTTGTTCTAGTTCCTGGGACACATGTTCAAATTGACAAGATAGGTGCCAAACTTATCTTTATTGTCTTTCTCCCTCCTTCTTTCATCCTGGCAACCTTCAAACATGATTTCTGTTTCTTTTTACTCACTAGTTAAAAATATATGTTGCAATCAGGAAGTGAGGCCAAGTATGCTGGTTCGTACCGAATCACAGACAAGAATTCCTTAGAAGCAGCAATGGAGGCAGCTGAGAGAATTCGGCTTATCATAGAAGCAAAACTTTCTGCTGGACCTTCTATTTGAAACATTCGCCGTCGTGGTGATAACAGTAGTTCGCATGATATTAGTGTTAGTGTTGCAGGTGGCAATTTTCTTGCTGCAAAGGTAAGTACAACGATACCTCCAACTCTGTGGAATTAAGACAGACACTTTAAGTCCGGAACAAATCTATCTATTCGCTCAGTAAGCTTGTGCTTGTGCTGTAGATAAGGATCATACAGCTGCATAGCGGGACTAACTTTTTTTTGTTAATTTTTTATAGAAAAGACGAGTTGTCAAAGGTATTGATTACGGGCCAACTGGTGAAGTGAAAAAAGTGGACGTTTATGGCATGCGTGAAAGACTTAATGGAGATCGTATACTTATATCAAGTAACCTGGCTATTACAGTTCCCGATAAGTTTTAAATTGCAAGTATGCCATATCGATTTTTTAGGTACATTGAACTTGTACATTTTTGATAAGTCACCTACATACATGGAATCAAACACTCATATAGATTGGTTAGAAGTTGCATTACGAACCCAAGTGCGCTGGCTAATAAGTTAATTGTTAAAGCATTGGGGATAAAACTACATGCCTTTAACTCTAGGATAACTGTCCTGATTGATTGTCTTATTTTTGTAGAGATCATGTTGAAAACCTGTCAAGTCTAGAGTACCCTGTAGCTCTATAAAGAAGAACCAATTATCCTGAAAACTACTTATCCCGTACTTGTTTTGCTGAAAGATTATATACAGCATTCGGATATAATATCATCGGACCGTCTCTTTAGAGACACCCATGGACTTGGGATGAGATAAATGTTAAGTTTATAGGCTAAAATTAAGCATAAAGAAGGTCCCAATGCAAGCTAAAGAAAGTATGCACATATTTTAATTGGTCTACGGTTGTTGCAGCTATCATATAGTTAGTGTACAGTATTTTAAGTCTTTTGACAGTAACCCGAGAAAATAATGAATTTATTTTACTAAGGTTGTTTAGATGGTTCATAAGTTTCTCGACACTAGATATCTTGCAAAATAGATTATGTGAATCTTCAACACAGTAACACATTCACTTACTGACAACTCTTAACATACGAGTATCACTACTCTCTGTTACTCTACACATTAATACTTGGTTTGTTCATGTATTTGAGTCGTCATCAATGTCTGTTTAGTCGTTGAACATTTCTCTATTTTCTCTTCTTACGTCTAAAAATGGTGGTTGTTACTTATCGAAATTCCGTCGACTCTGACATATCTTTGATAAACATTGCAGCGGTCATGGGGTTGGTATACTGCCTGTGCTTTAGCTTTTGGTGCAGAGAAATTAATTTGCATCGTCCATGGCCCGATTCCCGATGAATGTGGACGTTTTGTACGTTTCATGACTCTTGAAGATGCTGATATGTTGATCAGAGAACGAGCTAAGCAAAGTGAAATTTCCGCAAATTATGTAAAGGCTGTATATGAAGAAGTAGCTCTTCTCCCAAGCATTCTGGTTCCAATGGGATTTATTCTCCTTGAAGAATCAGAGATTTCGAAGAAACCTACAAACCAATCAGGATGGCGATGGGTTTGACAATGGGAACGGACTATTGGAGGCGAGGAACGTTTGAGCAGACAAAATGGCTACCTCTCCAAGTTGGCTGCTGCCGCTTTTGTTTGCAGAGTAAGCTTTTAACTCCATGCATTTTCCTTGTCGCAGAAAATTCTAAATCATGCTGTCGTTCTGTGAAGTAATCTTGATTTAATTTCAAACCACTGGAGTCATTATTTTAGTTCTCTACATTCACATCTATAAGTTTCACTAATCTAACTTTCTTCTGTAGCTTCAACCATACCCTTGTACATCACATTCTCATTGCACTCGACTTCTCTATTTCTCATGATTTTCGATTTTTCTCATCCCAAATTTGTCAGTTGCATATTCTCATAAATGTACACAATTTGTATCTTGCATCCAAATCACCTCCGACTTCAGTAGGAAAGTGAACACAAGAGTTGAAACCAAATATTTTCAGATGTAAAAGGCATACCTCCATTTTCTTTCTAGGATTCTTCAGGGATGGCCCACAGCTATGCTAATTGCTTCTACAGAAAATATCATCTTGGGCATCCGGCTGGTATTTATATACTTCTAGCAAGCTCATTCAGAATCCGGTTTATGAGTTCTGCAACTTCCAATGCAACCCTTTACCGCAGAATTTCTCAAACCCAAATCTATAACCTCGCATCCAATATCTGACCCTGAACATTCCGCTTCATCCCCGTTTCATCCTCCTCTAGTGCCTTCTACAATCAATTTCTTGGAAGTCATCAAAAAGTATACTCAGATATCTCTTGTAGCATTATCGATGAATATAACATACACATACGGATCCTCCCAGCAATCTAAAAGTTGATTTCCCCACACATCTGCATGGACCTATTCCAACTTTCAAGTTCTCTCATCCTTCAGAAAACTAACCTTCTAGTCAACATTCACAGGAATCTTGGTCCACTGTAGTTAAACCCGTCAGCTTAGCGTAGCTTAGCTTACCTTTAGCATAAAGAGCCCTTGCTCATATGTCCAAGTCTGATGTACCCTAGACACATCATCCTTCCTGGAAAAAACAAGGATATGGAGTAGAGATGGTACAATGTTTTGACGAGATTAATTGTTATTTAATTTCCAATTGCATTTTCTATTAGATTAATAGGAAACCATGTAGCAGCAGTGAGCTCATTGCTTTAATTTTTTATTTTGTACTTCACCGGATTCCAGATAGTGATTATAGGTTGATCAAGGTGTATGTTAGATTGTTAGTGATTCAGTGATTTCATTTGGAAGACTTGACCTTAGTGATTAATGATGATTTACCCTTTCCATGCGGTCATTGTGATTTCCTGGTACTGAAGTCTAGTTAGTTGACTTATGCACCTGCTTTGCATTTAAACTGCTTATTTAGAATCTTTTAGCGGGAAATTCTTAAAAGGTCAACTAAATGAACAATAGCTAAAACCATTGAACTATACTACATTGTATTGCTTTTAGAAAGTCATATATTGATATTGTGTTGATTTATGACTTCAAAGAACTGGCTAGATTTTGTTCATTTTAGATGCTTATAATTCCTACCTTTTCATCTTTTTATTCTAAGGAGAGCTAAGGGGCACCTGAAGCAATCATAGAGGGCCAGAATGGAACAAAGAGGGTAATCGTCTTCTTACTGGAAGTTCCGGTGAAACTGCTATTGTGTGACAGTGGCAAATGAATACCTTGAGACGGACTCAAAAATGTTAATTTCACTCTGGTTAGTAGTCCTTTGAATATTAGTATTCAACTTTTATCTGTTCTATTTACTCTCCACCGGCCATGTCAAGATTAACTCATGTATCAAGGTCATTGCAGGTCGAGTCATGGATGTTGATTGGTGGGATTGCGATACATTTGCAATGGGATCAGCTGACGCCAAGATCAAACCTTCTAAGGTTGGAGAGAATCATCCTGTTAAAAAACCTTCTCGGGGCTTAAGGTTTGTTATTGCTCAGCTGTTTATACTTCTACTGTTCGTTTTAAACCTCGCTATTTTTTGTTGGTAAGAAGTTATCCTGCTTTCATTGAAATTGTTTATCATGTTGATAGTGCATCCTATGATCCAACAACAAAACTATGGGATGCCGAAGCTGGAAGCCTTCTCAGAAACTTAAATTGTCACAGGTATGAACCAACAAAACATCTATCTCTTTGAGACCATGATTTTGGTAGTACTGATCACTGCGGTAGCTAGAGATGGTTCTGATCCTTTTCTTTTTGATAAAATTCGCCAACTATGCGGTTTATTTTTGTATATATTTGGCTTGTTGCTTAAATCCGGTTCAGGGATCCTGTTTACTGTGTTTCACTCAGCCCAAATGGAGAGTTTTTTGCAAGCGGCACACACACCTGGTCGGTGAAGGGAGAATGGTGAAAACATTGCAAAATACGAATACAAGTCTCCTGGAATTAGAAGTCTCATGGATTTTAGTTGCTTTGAAACTTTGAACAACTAAAGAATCAATGCTTCTTTCCAAAAAGAAAATATAGACAAATTAATGGCAACTGCAAGATGAAACTTAGCTTATATAAAGACAACTCTCTTTGTTGATATTTAGAAAATCTCTCAAAACTAAACACAAGCTCTAATCTTGCTCATATGATCAACCACAACTTTGGTGATCATATATATATAGAACTATGAATTCTTTTTCCTAGTCCTATTACCTTATTACATGTCTTTCCTTTTCTTAGAACTAGATGACTTCTAATTCCCTTAGAATTACATCAATTTCCTAATCTTGTCCTAACCAGCTTGTTAGTGACTTCTATGTTGAAGTTTAACCAACATTCTCCCCGTTAAGCTTCAACCTTACCCGTGACATATCTTGTACTCCAATCAATTGTCTCATTTCTTCAAACTTGATCCGAGCTAATGCCTTTGTCAATATATCTGCTTTCTGCTCAGTTCCTGGTATGTGTTCAACGTTAATGACCTCCTTCTCGATGCATTCTCGTATGAAATGATACCTTTTGTGAATGTGTTTCGTCTTCCCATGAAACACTAGATTTTTAGTGAGTGCAATTGCAGACTTATTATCAATCTTGATGAGAACTTTTTCAGGTTCTCTTCCTTTGATTTCACCCAACAGTTCTTGAAGCCATATTGATTGTTTAGCTGCTTCTGTTGCAGCCATAAACTCAGCTTCACAGGATGAGAGGGCTACAGTGTCTTGCTTCTGTGAACACCATGTAATAGGTGCTTCTCCTAGATAAAATATATGACCAGTTGTACTTTTTCCATCATCTTGGTCAATATTATGACTGCTGTCACTATATCCAACAATTCCTTTTGATCCTCCTCGACCATACTTCAATCCATAGCTGATTGTTCCTCTTAGATATCTCAATATCTGCTTTATTACATCACCATGAGACTTGCGTGGACTCTGCATATAACGGCTTGCTACTCCCACAGAGAAAGCCAAGTCTGGTATTGTGTGTAACAAGTATCTAAGGCATCCACATTTCTTCTATAACTCGTTGGATCAATCTCAGCTTCTTCTTGTGCCTTTGAAACTTTAAGTCCAAACTCCATTGGTATCTTAGTTGGATTACAAGTTTCAAGTCCTGCTTCTTTCAGAATTCTCCTTGCATAAGCTTCTTGTTTAATCTGAATCCCATCTACTCCTTGATGGACTTCTATGCCAAGGTAATAAGTGAGTTTTCCGAGGTCTGACATCTCAAACTTTGATGACATTTCTCTCTTGAACTCATTGATCACCTTAAGGGAGTTGCCAGTCAAAAATAGATCATCTACATAGACTGCAATCACAAGAAGCGTTCCCTTTTCTTCTCTTCTGCATACTAATGTTTCTTTAGAGCACTTAACAAATCTGATTTCTCTTAATATTTGATCTAACTTTGTATTCCAGGCTCGAGGAGCTTGTCTTAGACCATATAGAGATTTTGATAACTTATAAACCTTATGCTCTTGTCCTTTTACTTCAAAACCTTCTGGTTGTTCAACATACACATCTTCTCGCAATTCACCATGTAAGAATGTTGTCTTAACGTCTAAGTGGTGAATTTCCCATGAGTTTGATGCTGCTTCTGCTATTAAAAGACGAACTGTCTCTAGTCTAGCAACTGGTGCGAAAACTTCATCGAAGTCTATGCCTGATTCTTGAACGTATCCCTTAGCTACAAGTCTTGCCTTATATTTGTTGACAATACCATCAACATTCCGTTTTATTTTGAAGATCCACTTAAGACCAATCACTTTTACCCCACCTGGCTTATCAACTAGAAACCAAGTCTTGTTTCTGTTGATTGAAATAATTTCTTCTCTACATGCTTGTGTCCATTTAGTCGAGACCTTTGCTTCCTGAAAATTCCTTGGTTCATCATTAACAGAAAGTAGCATTATTTCACATTCTTCTGCAGCTTGAAGAACATAATCATCCAGATACTGTGGCTTTTGTATCTGTCTTGTTGATTTTCTCAGTGGAATGGGTTGAGTTATTTCATCGATCTCTTCTTCTTCTTCTTCGTTATTCTCAGTGTTTTCATTATTCTCTTCTTCTTCTTGATTAACATCATTGTTTCCATTGGTATTGATGATTATGGGTCCTTCGCCTTCATCAATTACTTGACCCCATCTCATGTGAAACATTCCTGGATCCCTACTTGGTCCATCATTAGTTTCTTTCCAGTTCCAGTTTGCTTTTTCATCGAATACCACATCTCGACTCACTATCACTCTTTTCGTTGTTGGATTGAATAATCTATAAGCTTTGGATCCAGGATCAATTCCTAGATTCACAAGAGTCTGAGATCGATCATCCAGTTTCTTAGGAGTTGCAGAATCAACTTTTGCGTATGCTTTGCAACCAAACACTCTTAAATGATCTATGTTTGGTTTTCTCTTTCGCAAACTTTCATATGGATTCATGTCTTTCAGAGATTTCATAGGTATCCTGTTTATTAGGTATGTGGAGTGTCGTACAGCTTCTCCCCATAGATAATTAGGTACCTGCATAACTTTTAAAGAACTTCTTGTCATATCCATTAGAGTCTTGTTTCTCCTCTCCACCACTCCGTTTTGTGGTGGTGTATATGGTGCTGTGAGTTGCCTTTTGATTCCATTTGACTCACAGAACTTGTTGAACTCTACGGAAGTGAACTCTCCTCCTCTATCAGTTCTAAGCATTTTGACCTCCTCTTTTAGCTCTTTTTCTATCAGATTTCTGAAAGCTTTGAATCTGTCAAATGCTTCACTCTTTTCTTTCATAAGAATAGACCACATATATCTTGAGAAGTCATCTATAATAACAAATATGTATTTGTTATTTGCAAGGGTTTGTGGTGTAATAGGACCACATAAATCAGCATGAAGATGCTCTAATAGCTTTGAGAATCTGAATGTTGCTGCTTTTGGGAAACCTTGACGAGTTTGTTTCCCAACTAAACATGATTCACAGATTTTTGCTTCATCATTTATCTGTGGTAGTCCTCGAACCATCTTGTTTTGAGACATTGCCTTTAAAGTTCTAAAGCTTATGTGTCCTAACCTTGCGTGCCACTTCCATGTCTGATCTTCCAGTCTCATATTCAGACACAATGGCCTTCCAATCATGAGACTTATCTTGTAGAGTCTATTCTGTGAGCGTGAGACTCTAACTAAAAGTCTTCCACTTGGGTCATGAACTGTTAGATAATCTTGTCGCATTCTAACATCACATCCAACTTCTGTAGCTTGTCATAAACTTAGAATGTTGCTTTGTAAGTTTGGGATGAAGTAGATGTTTGTGACAAGCTTCTGTTCTCCGGTATTGCTCTGAAATAGAATTGATCATTTCCCTTCAATTTCTACAGAAGATCCATCCCCAAACTTCACTTGTCCTTTGATTTTCTCATTGAGTTCAGAAAAGTAGTGTCTCTTACCAGTCATGTGATTGCTGGCTCCATTATCTAAATACCAGATTCCTTCTTCTCCATCCTTTGATTCGTAGTTCTTTGGTATTAGGTTCCATTCGTTTAAGAATACAACTTCGTGCATGAAAAGAGCTGTATCTGCTTCCCTTGTTTCATTCTTGTTTGTTTCTTCCATCTTTTGTATTCTTTCAGGGCATACAGAGGAGAAGTGTCCTGGTTTATTACATCTGTAACAAATAATGTTTGATCTATCCTTCTTTTCTTTCCCTTGGTTTTGATCATTCTGACTTGTTGTTCTATCTTGTGAGTTAAACCCTCCTCCCCTTCCTCGGCCTCTATTTCCTCTACCACCTCTTCCACGACCTCTTCCTCTTGTCGCAGAGTTTTGTTGGTAAGAGTTTGTGTACAAGAGTTTTCCTTGAGTTTCTCCATTGTTTTCTTCATCAAGGATTCTTTCTTCATATGCTTTCAATCTTCCAATTATATCTTCATAGCTAGTCTTCTTTAAATCTAAGACTTGTTCGAGAGAAGCTATGATATGAATATACTTGGATCTTGGTAAACTATTGAGAAACTTCTTTACCAGTTTATCTTCATCAATGGATTGTCCAAGTGACGCAGCTTTTGAGGCTATCTCTGATAGCTTTCCTGCAAAGCTATCAATAGTATCAGTGTCTTTCATCTTCACTCTTTCAAATTCAGACATTAAGGTTTGCAGACGGGCTTCTTTAACTCGATCAGCTCCGAGATTACGTGCCTTTATTGCATCCCAAATTTTCTTTGAAGTTTCCTGTTCACCAACTTGTAGAACAAGACATTCTGGTATTGCTTGAAAGAGTAATCCAATGGCAACATTGTTTTTGTCTGGGTCCAATGTACCAGGATCAATTGTTTCCCAAACTTTGTAGATTTTCATCAGTACCTTCATTCGCATGGCCCATACTATGTAGTTTGTGGCGTTGAGGATTGGAACTTGTATTGATGGTGGCGTGAACTATTTTGCACCCATAATGGTGGTTTCGTTTTCCATGGCTCAGAAACAAGCTCTGATACCAATTAATGGCAACTGCAAGATGAAATTTAGCTTATATAAAGACAACTCTCTTTATTGATGTTTAGAAAATCTCTCAAAACTAAACACAAGCTCTAATCTTGCTCATATGATCAACCACAACTTTGGTGATCATATATATATAGAACTATGAATTCCTTTTCCTAGTCCTATTACCTTATTACATGTCTTTCCTTTTCTTAGAACTAGATGACTTCTAATTCCCTTAGGATTACATCAATTTCCTACTCTTGTCCTAACCAGCTTGTTAGTGACTTCTATGTTGAAGTTTAACCAACACAAATGTTCGTGCAGAAAGTTAGGGTGATCTTTTTTAACTTCAAATACCAACATTACAATTTACAGTAGTGTTCTGCATAGATTTTGATTCAAATGAAACCCAAATTCGGGAAGAATCGGGTACTTCACCAATAATCCCCACAAGAGCCATACTCTCAGACTTGGTTAGGGTGCTCTTTTTTAACGTATTTTAATTCTAAAAAGAAACTATTGGCTAGACCCTTGCAGCCTTGCTGCCCAACACCGCAACATGAATTGGTATGGCACAGGTAAAGTTCCTAGGGATATCACAGAAAGCATGTGGAGTACCTGTCCACGATGAGAGTTAGGTCAGCAGAAGTAGCAGAGCAAAATTATACGCGAGTGGATTCTTTTTGTTGCTTCCGTGATGCGGGAGCATTTTTAGAACTAGCAGCTTGATGGCAGTAGGATGTAATCGGTATGACGTCATCTAATTGTAATCGTAGGTAGGTTTTTTTTTTTACTTGTTCCGGGGATCCTTTACCCAAAATAAAAAAAAGATTTAGTCCAAAAACGCGTCATAAAGTACGGATTCGTCCATCCTGAGTTAACTAGGTACAATTTTGTCCAAAAGTTTTTTAATATATGAAAATACACATATAACCTTTCTGATTTACAATTCAGTCTAAATATTTACAGTTTAGTCCAAAATGAGATGTTAGCCATTTTAAATAAGGTTTCACCTATTTTCTATCCCCACTTTCCCTAAATCCCATCCCAATCAGGGAAACCAGATTTTACATAACCTTTTTTAACTTGAGTAAACAAAACTCACCCAGTTGTATATTACTTGGGACTTTCATCATCACCATCGTTCTTCCCCTCTCTTGAATCCTACAGTACTAATACCTAACTAGTTCTCTAGGGTCGTGAATTTTCTGCTATTATTTTTCTCCTTCATCAATCAACATTCATGTATATAAATGGTTTGGGTTCCAATCAATCTAATGACTCTAGACACTGTACAGGAACCAAAAACCAACTCTCAAATCTAGTAATCTACCACTATTCTGAACTAAGCCAGCACCACCCCCGACACCTTAAATATCACCGTCAGCACTAGCATTTATTTTGTTTTCTTTTTGTTTTTTTTCTCATGATCTACTAATCGAAAAGAACTGGAACTAATATCAACCATAGGTCTTGTTTGGTAAAATTTATGATTATCTATTTATGATTATAGATAATCATAAATTGATAAATAATTTTGATATAATTATTTTTAAAATAAATTTTTCCAAACACATTTTTCAAATAATTGATTATCTTAGAGTGATGATCTCAAAAAGAAGAGGAAAGAACATTGATCTAGAATTTTTTTTTAGTCCTATGTGGTTTTTATGTCTCCCTCTTGATATTTTAGAAAAAATCCAACTTGAGTTTGTTGGAAAAAATAATTGATTATAATAAATTTTCTAAACAACTTTTTTCTGTTTATGGAAATAATGGATTTTTCCAATTATGATTAAAATAATCAATTATTATAATGGTTACCAAACACATATAGAATCCATTATAATCTGCATAATGAATTATTGGCTGATAATCAATTAAAATAATGATTACCAAACAACCCCATAGAATTGTTAATTAACTTATCTTTCTTAACTTAACGTTCTTATTGATCCGATACAAATAGTTTATATGAATCAAAATCGAGATGCTAAGAGTAACCACAGTGGATGATCAAACATATAAATATGGTCCAGAGACGAGACACAGCGGGAAGAAATAAAGACTAAAAGCCGGACCAAAATCAAATTCCAGACTATATTTGGTCTGGGACCAAGACCAAAACTATATATAGTCGAGCGAACGTATAATGTTCGTTTGTCACCGGGCGGGTATATAATGTGATCTTGTTGATGAGGCGTGCATATAATGTGATCCTGGTGATGGGGCGGGCATATAATGTGATCCTCAGTGAGGCGTACATATAAAGTTCGCCTGATGGCTGATGAGGCGTGCATATAATGTGATCCTGTGATGGGGCGGGCATATAATGTGATCCTGGTGATGGGGAGGGTATATAATGTGATCCTGGTGATGGGGCGGGCACATAATGTGATCCTGATGTATACTTTTTCCCAAGCGACCAAATTTACTCTTCCATCCTAATATAACACCACAGACTAAACTTAAATTTGGTCGTTTTTTTGGTCTTTGGTCTATAGCTTTGATCGCACCATTACAATTGCTCTAAGGGAATATATGACTGGGTTCTCATTATCATTAATTAGGTTTTCATTATAATCAAATATTTCAAGATTTAATAATTTTTGTGTCCACACACTCTTTATTTTGGATAGAAATGAACGAGTAATTCTACCAAATCTTCCGATTCAATCACCAAATCAGATAAAAAGTGGGGATTTGGGGATTAATTTCCGACCTAATTGTTAATTAAGGAAAATGAGAGAGTGAGTTTGTTTACCTAATTTAAAAAGAGTTATGCAATATCTTGTTTATATGGCTGGGATGGGAAATAGGAAAACCGAGGATAGGAAATAGGTAAAACCTTAAATAATATAAAAACAATTAATTTTTTTTTATCTTTCAAACCGTTTGTCCAAAATTCGTAAGTTTTGTATATTCAGAAAGTTCTTTTTGAGATCTGCAAAAAAAGTACCCATATAACTATATAATTTTCATTTTTTAAAAATCTTAATTTGTACTGGTGTACAAACATGTACACATCCACAAAAATCCAGAAAATTCAAAGAGAAGACAAGGTATACAAAAATCTAGAAAGTTCTAAGGATTTATACTGCATCCAAAAAACCAGTGAAGTAAGCTACATACGCAAGATGCAAGTGGAAGAAACAACCCCTATAATTACGGCATATCAAATTAATTCCTGAAAGCCGTTAATAAGCTTATGAAATGTTGAAGAAATATGAACTGCATTTTTATAAAATGTAGCAGACTAATGTGAACAGCATTTTTATAAAATCTTAAAAAACGCAACAGCTAACGACAATTTTTATGAACTGCATTTTTAAAGAAATATGAACTGCATTTTTATGAAATGTAACAGACTAGTGTGAACTGCATTTTTATAAAATCTTAAAAAACGCAACAGCTAACGACAGTTTGAATTATCACATTATAAACTTGTAACAGCAAAATTTCGTCTCAAATTCAAGAATTCGGCTTGCTTACTTTCACCATGGCTATATGCTCAACTCCATCTAGCAGTGAATTGTAACAGTAGGCATTGAAAGGTCCCCGTGTAGTGGGTATTCGTGCAACCGCTCGACTAGTTTATCTAGCTTTCTTCTATATCTACATACAAAATATGCATTACGAATAATGTTGTTTCGATGATTACTGTGTACAAGAATTTGTTTATGACAAACTCTAATTCAACCAACTATCAACCTATTATACTTTAGTTTAACCCAACTAATATGCTCAATTAATTTCAACTATACTACTCACAGTAACTTCAAAGTTCGGAGCAACTACTCACCAACTACGTAATAAATTAATTGAGGCAAAGATACAAACAGTTGATAAACCTAGACGGATTCTTCTATTGTATTTACTGTTGCTGCTGTAACAATAAAACATTCAAGAAAGATGTTAGAGAGATGTTAGAATAAAAGGATTAATTTCTGGAAAGTAAATAGACACTCAATTGGACTGCAAATAGAGGACAGAGTCACGTGTTCAACACGTTGTCCTTAACACGATATTTGACCGGTACGCCTCAAGAATGAGTGATGCCTATACCATGTGGTCAAGTTCGTATCCTGGATAAAACTACCCGTTGCAAGTACTGTTAGCACTACAATACTTTCCCACTCTTACGACCTCAACAAAAATTGCGCACGGAATGAAAATAAAGGACCACACAGGGGGAGAAGACGAAAAGAAGAGGATAGTAGCTCTTCTGGACACGAAACGAAATGAGAGAATGTGATCGCTTTATATAGGGGAGAATAAAGAGAGGTCTCATAAACGCGCATTAAAACAATTTTAATTAATTCATATTTTTTCCAACGATTTGAAACGTTCATGCGTCATTATGTTTGATATAAAACGTTCATGCAAATTTAAATTTGAAATAAAAACGTTCATGCAAATTTAAGTTTGATATAAAACGTTCATGCAAATTAATGTTGATATAACGTTCATGCATAGACATAAAGTCGCCCAAAGATTTATTTTGTTTGAAATCTTTTAAATATTGATTCAAAAATTCAAAAGAAGTTTTGCCAAAAAAGATAAGTCTTGACCCACACCCGAACCCGAGCCCGCCCGGCCCGCCCTGACGGCGGCCGCGTGCGCGCTTCGGTGCGAAGCACCGCGCGTGTGTGAAAATGTGTGATTGCACCAACTATCCCATTGCATAAGTCCTCTCCCTCGCACAAAAGTGCTAATGACCCAAGGGCCACTCTAATATCAAAATTTTCAATACTTATGGAGAGGTATCATCTTTAGTTTTCCCTATGTGGGACTAAAGGTTCATTCACAAATAGTGAAAATGAGCTAGTGTCCTTAGTGACCAATAGATCCTAAGTTCCAATCCCACCCAGACCAAAAACCAAACTATTTTATAAACTCATTTTCTCTAACAATCCCCCACATGAATGAAATACCGATAAAAAATCAGAAAACGGAAAGCGAGAAATACCACTTAGGCAAGAGGTGTCCATGAGGTCTTGAACCTTTGCTTAGTGAGAAATTGCCGGAACTACTTGATGGACAGTGAACGCGATGTCTTGAACTACCATCGTTTGGTGTAATCCGCGATAATAACCACGCGTGATATCTCTCTAGGTGCTGTCGAGTTCGTGCTGTTGTGTCCTTTTTGGCCCTGGACAAATCCCGTTTCTCCGAATACTCTAGAGAATCAGCTCTCTTCTCATAGGAAGCGACCCACTTCCACATTCAGATAGGTGAGTTCTATCAAGAGTGTTTACTGCTACACCCCACTTCAATCTAAAATTGAAACTATAGAACTCATTGAGACTTAATAGAAAGTCATCCTCACATGCAGTCACACTATCACGTCTACACCATAGGGAATGGGCAGAGAATGAATTCTCTGATAGTGTTTACCTTGACCCGCCACAAATTAGTTTCTCATTCGAAACCTTGATCTTGGGATCTCCAGTCAGCAAGGTTGAGTATCCTTCATGGCAAGTTTATTTAATGAGCCTAAGCCCCATCCCCTTAGATGCATTACTAACTATCTCCTTGGTCAAACCTTTCGTCAAAGGGTCCGCGATATTCTCCTCGGACTTAACCCAATCAATGGAAATAACGCCTTTTGAGATTAGTTGTTTTAGGGTATCGTGTCTTCTTTTTATATGTATAGACTTCCCATTATAGTAGTTGTTTTTAGCTTTAGCTATGACAGCTTGATTATCACAATGTATAGATATAGCCAGCACAGGCCTATGCCAGAGAGGAATTTCTTCTAAAAAGCATCTTAGCCAAGCGGCTTCTTCTCCTGCTTTATCTAGCGCAATAAACTCAGATTCCATAGTGGATCGACCTATGCAGGTCTGTTTGGAACTCTTCCAAGAAACAACCCCACATGCTAGAGTGAAAACATATCCACTCTTAGACTTAGACTTCTCTGAGTCTGATATCCAGTTTGCATCACAAAATCCCTCAAGGACGGCAGGATACCTTTCATAATTCAAACAAAAGGTCAACGTGTATTTCAAATACCTCAACACTCTAAAAAATGCATCCTAGTGTTCCTGCCCTGGATTACAAGTATACCTACTTAACCTACTCACAACATAAGCAATGTCTGGCCTAGTACAGTTCATCAAATACATCATACTTCCTATAACTCGTGAGTATTCAAGTTGTGATACTCCATTACCTCTGTTCTTTTTGAGTTTACAACAAGGATCATACGGAGTATAAGCAGGTTTACAATCAAAATGATTGAATTTTCTAAGCACAGATTCAACATAATGAGATTGACTAAGACTATAACCGTTAGAATTTCTCCTAATTTTCATCCCTAAGATTACATATGCAGGGCCTAAGTCTTTCATGTCAAAGTTCTCATTCAGCATGTTCTTAGTGGAATTAATTACATCCATGTTTGTACCAAGTATAAGCATATCATCAACATACAAGCATACAATCATACATGCATCATTTACAAGCTTAGTATATACACACTTGTCAGATTCATTGATTCTAAAACCACTAGAAAACATTACATGATCAAATTTTTCATGCCATTGTTTAGGTGCTTGTTTCAATCCATACAAATTTTTTCAGTTTACAAACTTTGTTTTCACAACCTTTCACTACAAAGCCCTCAGGTTGTTCCATGTAAATTTCTTCATCTAATTCACCATGTAGAAAAGCTGTCTTTACATCCATTTGATGTATTTCTAGGTTATGAACCGCGGCTATAGCAATTAACATCCTAATGGAAGTAATTCTCGTAACGGGTGAGTAAGTATCAAAGAAATCTACACCTTCCTTTTGTTTGTAGCCTTTGACTACTAACCTAGCCTTGTATTTTTGAATAGTTCCATCTATGTTACGTTTCCTCCTGAAGATCCATTTACATCCTATGGCCTTACACCCTGGAGGTAAAACTATCTCCATGTATCATTTTCTTTGATGGATTCCATTTCACTAATAGAAGACTCTTTCCACCACGGAGCTTCAGAAGAAGTCATGGCTTCTCTATAAGTCTGAGGATCAGACTCTGCTAGTGTTATGAAGTCAGGTCCAAAAGAGGTTTTGGTTCTAGCCCTTTTACTCCTCCTAAGATCAAATTCTACTTCATCTTCCTCTAAAGGTAAAGTCTGACTGGTTGAAGGAACATCTAGGGGATCAACACCTCTCTTACGAGAGTCAGATTTTAAAGGAAAAACATTTTCAAAAAACAAGCATCCCTAGACTCCATAATAGTATTTACACCAATTTCAGAAACATCAGAATTCACAACCATAAATCTATATGCAGGTGTATGCTCAGGATACCCTATGAAGACACAGTCAACAGTTTTGGATCCTATCTTGGTTGCTTTAGGTTTAGGGATCTGAACCTTAGCCAAACACCCCCACACTTTAAAGTATGCTAAAGAAGGTTGTCTACCTTTCCACAATTCATATGGAGTTTTATCTGATCCTTTAAAAGGTACTCTGTTCAGGATATAGCAGGCTGAGAGGACAGCTTCCCCCCACAAGTTCGAAGGTAATCCTGAACTAATTAACATGGCATTCATCTCCTTAAAGGTGCAGTTCTTACGTTCAACTACTCCATTCGACTGAGGTGAATAAGGAGGAGTAACCTCGTGTATAATGCCATGTTCTACACAGAAATATCCTATAGGAGTTATGTACTCACCACCACGGTCATACCTAATGGTTTTAATGGTAGTATTAAATTGGTTTTCAAATTCTAGTTTATACCTCTTAAATGCTTCTAAGGCATCATCCTTACCTCTAAGAAAATAAATATGACAGTACCTAGTACAGTCGTCTATAAAAGTAACAAACCATTTCTTACCGCCTCTAGTTTGAACTGATTTCATGTCAACTAGGTCTGAGTGAATTAATTCTAAGGGTTTAGAATTTCTATGAACATTTTTGCTAAAAGGTTTTCTAGCATACTTTGATTCTAAGCATATTTCACATTTGTGTTCCTTTTCCAAACTAAATTTGGGTATGCATCCCACATTGGCTAGTTTAAGCATTGATTTATAATTTACATGTCCAAGTCTACCATGCCAAACGTTCAAAGACTCACAAACATAAGCATAAGAATCATTATTATTCATTACAGCAGAGTTTACATTAAGCTTATACAGACCCTCAGTCTTATAACCCTGCCCCACATAATCCTTACCCTTAGTTACAACACATTTCCCAGATTCTATTACAATTTTAAAACCCTTATCATCTAAAACAGCACAAGAAACAAGATTTTTGCAGATGTCCGGAACATGAAGAACTTCATTCAAAGTGAGAGTCTTGCCAGAAGTGAGCTTGAGCCCAACTTTGCCTTTTCCTACAACCGCAGCTGCAGATGAGTTACCCATATAGAGTTTCTCTCCTTCCCCTACCTTACTGTAGGAGGTGAACATTTCTTTGTTCCCACAGACATGTTTGGTAGCCCCAGAGTCTACCCACCAGTCCCTCATATTTGTTACCAAATTTACTTCAGACACCGTGCCAGAAAATTCATCTTCGTTGTTTTCAACCAAATTAGCATTATTTTTCTTTTTAAGGTCCTTACGGTTTCTACAGTGAACCGCCATATGGCCAGGATTTCCGCAAGCATAGCAATCACCCTTAATTTTATTAATGCTAGATTTAGGTTTCTGAAACATACCTTTCTTGCCTGGAGGTTTCTTGGAGTTGTTTCGGTTCTTATCAGCATTA
This sequence comes from Papaver somniferum, assembly GCF_003573695.1. Taxonomy (NCBI): domain Eukaryota; kingdom Viridiplantae; phylum Streptophyta; class Magnoliopsida; order Ranunculales; family Papaveraceae; genus Papaver; species Papaver somniferum. The sequence goes on along the minus strand of NC_039363.1, from coordinate 126,763,000 downwards.
GAACCTTTGTGTTCAGTCACATGAGCTTTGTAAGACATGTCCCTTGAAGAAGATACATTTTTGTCCTTGGAGCACAACAATTCTTCAACTTAAATTTTCTTACCCAGTTCAACCATAGTAACTTCAGCAGTTTCATGTCTCAGTTTCTTCTTGTACTCGGACCAGGAAGTAGGCAACTTCTCGATAGCAGTAGACACTTGAAAAGTTTCATCAATCACCATACCTTCGGCAAGAATTTCATTCATAATTTTCTGGAGTTCAAGGAACTGATCAACCACAGATTTGTCATTCACCATTTTATACTCATAAAGCCTAGCTACCAAGAATTTCTTACTTCCGGCAGTTTCAGCTTGGTATTTCGCCTCCAAAGCAGCCCATAACTCAAAAGCAGAAAAGTTGTCCTTAGCATTGTAAAAATCATACAAAGCATCCTCTAAACAATTCAGAATATGATTTTTAGCCATGTAATTGTTCCTCTTCCATTCATCAAAAAGAGACTCACTACCAGCATTCTTCAATGACTCATCAAACAGTTTCAGAACATAGGAGTCCAACTCATGATAACTCAGAAAAAATAACATTTTTGACTGCCACCTCTTAAAGTCTTTTCCAGAAAACTTTGCTGGTCTTTCAACATCGTTCTTACCCATTGTTACAGACAGAAAACAGAAATATCGTGTTAAGATTGTTGCTGCTGTAACAATAAAACACTCAAGAAAGATGTTAGAGAGATGTTAGAATAAAAGGATTAATTTCTGGAAAGTAAATAGACACTCAATTGGACTGCAAACAGAGGACAGAGTCACGTGTTCAACACGTTGTCCTTAACACGATATTTGACCGGTACGCCTCAAGAATGAGTGATGCCTATACCCTGTGGTCAAGTTCGTATCCAGGATAAAACTGCCTGTTGCAAGCACTGTTAGCACTACAGTACTTGCCCACTCTTACGACCTCAACAGCAATTGCGCACGGAATGAAAATAAAGGACCACACAGGGGGAGAAGACGAAAAGAAGAGGATAGTAGCTCTTCTGGACACGAAACGAAATGAGAGAATATATCGCTTTATATAGGGGAGAATAGAGAGAGGTCTCATAAACGCGCATTAAAATAATTTTAATTAATTCAGATTTTTTCCAACGGTTTGAAACGTTCATGCGTCATTATGTTTGATATAAAACGTTCATGCAAATTTAAATTTGAAATAAAAACGTTCATGCAAATTTAAGTTTGATATAAAACGTTCATGCAAATTAATGTTGATATAACGTTCATGCATAGACATAAAGTCGTCCAAAGATTTATTTTGTTTGAAATCTTTTAAATATTGATTCAAAAATTCAAAAGAAGTTTTGCCAAAAAAGATAAGTCTTGACCCACACCCACACCCGAACCCGAGCCCGGCCCGCCCGCACGGACGGCGGCGGCGTGCGTGCTTCGGTGCGAAGCACCGCGCGTGTGTGAAAATGTGTGATTGCACCAACTAGCCCATTGCCTAAGTCCTCTCCCTCGCACAAAAGTGCTAATGACCCAAGGGCCACTCTAATATCAAAATTTTCAATACTTATGGAGAGGTATCATCTTTAGTTTTCCCTATGTGGGACTAAAGGTTCATTCACAAATAGTGAAAATGAGCTAGTGTCCTTAGTGACCAATAGATCCTAAGTTCCAATCCCACCAAAACCGAAAACCAAACTATTTTATAAACTCATTTTCTCTAATATTTACAAATGTAGAATTCAATTATACCCAATACTTGAATCAAAGCAGTAAATGAAAATTTCTTTACAGAGACGTATAGAGAAAAACAAAATGAGGTTTTAATGCAGACACTAGAGAGTTTGTATATGGAAATTCACTGCTTTTGGAAAGATATCTTTTGGCTTTGAATCTTCCATAGTGATTATCTACCGGGTGCACTAGTTGATTAGTGAACGGGATGTCTTAAACTATTTAACTGTATAGTGTACAACGATGCAGTAGATATCACACAGTGTATTTTCCTTTCATCTTTTGTTCTCGGTTGTGTTCATTTCGGCCCTGAACAATCCCGGTTTTCATGAGTGCTCTAGAGTAACATAGCCTTATAGTTCTCACAGAAGTGGCACAACTTCACACTCATATAGGTGATCTCCTATTAGAAGTTTCCTGCCATACTTCGCTTTCATAATTCTAAGACATAGGGATCATTAAAAGATATTCTTAACCTCTCTCTTGACAGGAAACACTGACTATTTCATCCTGGAAATGAGAGTAGATAAAATCTCTTTCAGTGTTATCCGGCGAGTATTTTACAACTTAGTTGTCCCTTTTGAACCTAGACCATGGGATCTCCAATCACTAGGTTGGATTACCGCTGCAACTTACTCTTTTTTAGGCATCAATCCCATTCCCCTTGACGAGGAAAATACTTGCTCTTTAGATAATCCTTTTATAAACGGATCCGCTAGATTATCTTCAAATCTTATATAACTCACTGTTATAACTCCACTAGAGAGCAACTCCCTTATGGTATCATGTCTATGACGAATGTGTATAGACTTACCATTATACATCTTACTCCGTGCCTTAGCAATCACTGCTTGATTGTCACAGTGCATATTTATTGCAGACACATGTTTAGGACATAACGGTATATCCTCTAGGAAATTCCGAAGCCACTCTGCTTCTTCTGTTGCTTTATCCAATGCAATGAATTCAGATTCAATTGTTGATCTAGCAATCAAAGTTTGTTTTGATGATTTCCATGATACCGCAGACCCACCCATAGTAAATACATAGCCGCTTCTCGACTTAGTATCATCAGAACCTGATATTCAGTTTGCATCAACATATCCTTCAAGCACCGCTGGATAAGTTGTATAGTGCAAACCATAATCTTTCGTTTTCCTTAGATATCTCAAAACTCGTACTGGGGCTTTCCAGTGAGTATTATTTGGATTACTCGTAAATCTACTTAATCTACTCACTGCACATGCTATGTCTGGTCTAGTACAATTCATTAGATCCATTAAACTCCCAATGATTCTAGAGTATTCTAATTGACCTGTTGATTCACCTCTATTCTTAACAAGATGAGTACTAGAATCTATAGGTGTACTAACAACTCTATTGTCATTCTTATTGAATTTATCCAAAATTTTCTCAACATAATGTTCTTGAGATAATTTTATGCCGTTCAAAGTTCTCGTAACTTTAATTCCAAGAATGACATCTGCTTTGCTTAAATCTTTCATGTCGAAATTTTTAAACAACATTTGCTTTGTAGATTTTATAGCTTCTAGGTCATTACCCATTATTAGCATATCATCTACATACAGATATAAAATTACACAACCTTTCGTTGTGGTTTTTGTGTAGACACATTTTTCACACTTATTGATCTTAAATCCATTTGGTAACATTGTTTTATCAATTTTTTCATGCCATTGTTTAGGCGTCTGTTTTAACCCATAAAGGGACCTAACCAATTTACACACTTTCTTTTCTTTACCGGGCACCACAAATCCTTCCGGTTGTTCCATATATATTTCTTCCCCCAATTCTCCGTTTAAGAATGCAGTCTTAACATCCATTTGATGTATTTCCAAGTTATATAATGCTGATATTGCTATAAGCATTCGAATGGAACTGATTCTAGTAACGGGAGAATATGTATCGAAATAGTCTAAACCTTGTTTTTGCTTAAATCCTTTAGCAACTAATATGGCTTTATACTTTTCAATAGTTCCATCAATTCTCAGTTTTCGTTTGAAAACCCATTTACAACCCAATGGTTTAAAACCGTTAGGCAAGTCAACTAGCTCCCATGTGTGGTTTTGCATGATGGAATTTATCTCATTGTTTGAAGCCTCTTTCCATAATGGTGCTTCCGGAGTGGACACTGCTTCCGCATATGTTCGAGGCTCGTCTTCTAACATAAACATTACGAAGTCAGAGCCAAAAGTTTTAGAAACTCTAGCCATCTTACTTCTACATGGATCGTCAACAGTTTCCTGTGAAGTGTTAGTATCTTTGTTTCCTTCTTCAACAATTGTTTTCCTTTTAAAGGATTTATATTGTTGTCTCGTTTCCAAGGGAACACATTTTCAAAAAATTCAACCTCCCTTGATTCCAAAATTGTGTTTACATGAATATCTTCAATTTCAGATTTATAGACAAGACATCTGTAGGCATTACTGTTTTCAGCATACCCTATGAAGATACAATCAACCGTCTTTGGACCTATTTTAACTATTTTAGGTAACGATACTCTAACTTTTTCTAAGCACCCCCACACTTTTATGAATTTATACGAAGGTTTTCTACCTTTCCATAATTCATAAGGGGTTTTTTCTTTTTTCTTGTGAGGCAACTTATTCAAAATGTAATTTGCGGTAAGCAAAGACTCCCCCACAAGTTGTCAGGTGCACCAGAATTTATTAAAAAAGAGTTCATCATTTCTTTCAATGTACGGTTCTTCCGCAATACCGTTTGACTGTGGCGAATAGAGAGCAATAGTTTGATGAATGATCCCACTTTGTGCACAATTCTCATCTAAATGAGATTTATACTCGGTCCCCCTATCGCTCTTAAGAATCTTGATCTTCTTGTTCAATTGATTTTCAACTTCATTTTTATAAAGTTGAAATTTTTCAACTGCCTCGTCTTTACTTTTCAATAATTAAACATAACAGTACCTTGTACTATCATCAATGAATGTGATAAAATAATTTTTACCACCTCTACTTTGAACCATTTTGAAATCACACAAATCTATGTGAATTAAGCCCAAAGGTTTCGTATTCCTTTCAACAACAGAAAATGGAGGTTTAGTGAATTTAGATTCAACACAAACTTCACATTCTTGTGATGCATCTATATCAAATTTAGGCAAGTTCTTCATATTCATTAATTTTCTTAAAGAATTATAATGCACATGGTCTAACCTCTCATTCCAGACAGAGCAAGAGTCGATAATGTAAGCAGAGGGGGGAACTTTATTAATCGTAGGCATAACAGTCACTACACTGGCCTTACACATGCCCCCGTCTAAATACCCTTTTCCTACATACATTTCATTCTTTGATATTACGAAGCTACTTCCTTCAAATACTAGTTTGAAACCATGTTTAACCAGCAAACCGCCAGAAATCAAGTTTCTGCAAATGTCAGGAACATGTAGCACTCCTATCAAAGTAACCTTCTTACCCGAAGTAAATTCGAGTACTATGTTTCCTTTTCCTTGAACTACTGAAGTCGCGGCATTACCCATGTACACAGATTCACCATTATTAATGGTCTTATAGGTATAAAACATAGAGCGATCAAAGTAGACATGTCGAGTCGCTCCGGTATCAATCCACCACTCATGTGGATTGCTCTGCATATTAATTTCTGTTACAACAGAAACTAAACTCAAGCACACAGAATTCATGGTTGACTTGTAATAAATATATTCAATATGCAACGAAAGTATATTGATAACCTACTTATTATAGCCAGATTCACTTCTAATAATAACTGTTTTTTTGACCCATGGGGATATGAAATAAAGTCTATTCACAATAGACAAGTATTGGCCAGAGGATTGATACACAACAACCTTTACCCTATCCATTCCTCACAAAATAAACTGCTGCATTCAATAAATATGGTGGCATTCACTTCTTATGTATTAGCTTCTTCGTCTTTGTGGCATCACAGATTGGGACATCCTGCAGCAAAGATTATTCAAACTCTTCACTCTATCGCAGCTATCAGGTTATCAAATAAGGACTTTCATGTTGTATGTTCTTCTTGTAAGTTAGGGAAAACAAGTGTAGGCCTTTTTCAATATCATATGTCACAGCAGCCAAATTCTGACTACACACAGTAACAACACTTAACTAATAACAATAATTGCGTTTTAAGATTGTTGTTTCTATAATTACTGTGTATAAGAATTTTTTTATGACAAAATCTAATTCAACCAACTATTAAGCATATTAGTTTAACCCAACTAATATGCTCAATTAATTTCAAATATATATACTCACAGTAACTTCAAAGTTCGGAGCAACTACTCACTAACTACATAATAAATTAATTGAGGCAAAGATACAAATAGTTGATAAGCCTAGATGGATTCTTTTATTGTATTTAGAAATGTAGAATTCAATTATACCAAATACTTGAATCAAAGCAGTGAAGACAATATAGTAAGAATCACACAATTATGAAAGCAATTATAAGCAAGTATTGGAACATACCTTATGTCTGGCCACACATATTTTGTTATGATCCACTTAACGGAACAGAGCTTCAAAATCAAAATAATAAAATTGAGATTAGGGATAGGACTCAAACTTGATTAACCGAGGCGAGGATCACTCTTTCCTTAAAACGAAATTCACCCTGTATACTATGTTGAACAGTTAGCGGTGATGGTTTCCCAGGATACAACGGTTCCTCTCAAAGTAACACAGCACTTGAATACTTCGAAAGCAGCGAACGCAAGATGAAGAACAAACTTTCAGGCTTTTAAGAAGATGGTTTAACAATGAAAAAATTTCCAGCGAATGAAAACAGGAAAGAGATGGGGTTTTATACAGTTATTTGCGTCTCTTGGTTTTGGACTAAATCTCCTTTCGTACGTGATGTTTGAAGTGGCACCCCTTCACAATGGTCACAAAGAAATGGGTGTCTTTATTCGTTAGATTTAAACCCTTTGGGAAGAGGCACGATCCAACCAAAATGACCCCAGGCCATTGTTCGATCAAAACCCATAATTCTCATTCATATAACCAACAAATAATCAACTTTATAAGAATTATCCAACAAATTTGAAGATAAGAATCTGTTGCTGAGGAGTATTTACCGGATTAAATATGGAATGTATATGATTTTCAAGTTCTCTCTATCTGCAAATTCATGAAGATTTGGTACTCTTTCCATGGAACCATCGCCATCACCAACAATCTCACATAGAACTGCGACATGGTCAAACCCATCAAAGAATGCAAGGTCAACAAATGCTTCAGTATGCCCAGCTCTTCGAAGAACACCTCCTTCCCTACATCGCAAAGGGAAGATATGTCCTGGATGATTCAAATATTCGGGTTTAGAATCTCTTGATGCAAGAGTCAAGACTGTTGTTGGTCAAAGGAAAATAAAATAGGCTTTTTTCTAGGACAAGAATGGCAGTGAAATCCACCACCTCAGTTTCTAAAATAGGCTTGTTTCTAGGATAAGAATGGCAGTGAAATCCACCTGCACTCATCTTGTTACAGGTGCATCAATATGTACACCTGTATTACAGGTGCACTAATTTGTACACTTGTATTACAGGTGCACCAATATGTAACCTGAATTCCAAGAAACATGTCAAGATAAATCAGCAACTCTGCAAACGATACACTGCTAGAAAAATATCCTTTATTGCATTTAAGATGATCACTAAGCTTACATGGGATCACTCTTCTGAGCATTATGGAAGACTGACTAAGATCAGACCAAGGATACCAGTGTATTATAATTATAAAACATACCTATCATTTTCAGTGGGGAGAGATCGTATATTTTCTTTTTGTATGTAAATGATTCAATTGGCGCAGGTGCAGGATTGTAATCTGGCGCAACATTAACATCAACGTTTAGCGAATGTCTCCTTCACAAAATATTAGTACCCTTTGCAAGCCATATTATACATCCCCATTTTTACATCTCATTAACTTCACCATCGTCACCAACACCAGCTTCCCTCTGAGTTAACATTACATACCACATTAGAGATGCAAATAGAGAATAACAAATAAATCTAAAATAGAAGATTCTTGTATAGTGAGAAGCATGTGTACAACTATGTACACATTAACAATTAACATGTGTACATTTTTATACACATTAACAAAAGGTGTATAATTATGTACACATTAAGAATCAATATGTACTTACCACAGTCTCACTGACAGCCTTATGCACAAGGTCCTTCAGTAAACTATAAACCTGTAATCATAACACAACGTGTAAAATAAAAGCTGAATTCCCAAGGTACGATCTTATCACTCAGTGAAGCACATGAAAAAAAAAGATACTCAGCCACTTTGTCTTGAGAAATCCTTTTAGAAATCTGTACAGTAACACCTTTGTGTCTTTGGGATTCCATGTCAAGGCTCCTGTGTAGCGCCTTACATCCGCAGGGTACTTTTGTTGCTTGAAAAAGTCATTACCTGCAGAATAACACATAAAATTTCAAAATGACATACTGACGGAGTGTGTCCATAATGAGAAAAGGATACTAGGATCGTCACGTGAAGCAACGTTAAGTCCACATAACAGTTCATCTTAACCAGTTCCATAGAACTGATAATAACGAGGGAAACAACATACCTTTTTCACGCTCTTCATTAGCTAACTTAGAGTCAAAATATTCTTTCTGCTCCAAACCCTTCTTGGATTTCTCTTCCTCATTAAGCTTTTTCAGCGTATCAGGATTGCGATAATCAGTAAGAACTTTTTGGAAAGCCTCAATTGCAGGAGCGTAGTCCTGTGAGGTTTTTTCCATCTTCACAAAAGAAGTTCCCTTCCTAGTCAAGTCCCTTGAAATCATCTTACCAAAACACAAAGCTTCGGTTCTGCCTCCATGTGGGTACTAGGATCGGTTACATTAGCTTTCCTAAAATTGGTTGACTAGGTACTAGGATCGGTTACCACATAATTATGGTATTTTACTTGTGATTGTTTGCACAAGTCATAGGATCGGTTACCAATTACTAAGACTTGTTGTACCTCTTACAAGGATCAATTCCGCATACTTGTGATCGGTTGCACCTCTTACTAGGATCGTTTCCCCAATGTCTAGAGTTGGTCATACCAATTACAAAATATCGATCATACCATCTCAGGTGATTACTTAAGATCGGTTTCACTAATAAAAGTCATACCAATACAAAAGTCAGGCATTGTGAATAGTTTTACCAAGATACATAAACAAGTTATGAGCGGTTATACTAAACACACATATTGGTAATCCAAATCTTTACAATGAATAACAATACCAATAAGCCTAGCGATTTCTCTTTCAATTCACAAAACAATTTTATGAATTGTACTTCCTTTAAACAAATGTAAAACATTGTTTCCTAGGACGAAATCTTCACCCATACCCATACATAATCGCAATAGCATTCATATGATTATGTCGATGTCTTATATACGAAGTTCAAAAGATAGACGTTATACTTAGTATTATAATTCCTTAATACTATGTCTAACTAGAGTATAATCATTCACATATTCGCAGTTATGTTTTCAATATGCACGACTTGAAAGATACGTTAGGAATGAAACAGTTCAAGTCAAATATTACTAACCTCAAAAGGAAGGATGATGTCGTTGTTGTAGCTCTTTACTTCTTCACATTCTTCAAGTCTTCGAGTAATACTTGTAAGTCTCATATCCTAGTAACTTTCTAGCTAACCTATACGAAGTTGACTCTAGTAAATAATCAAGCGACTCTTTAATGAGTTTTGACTCACTAAAATATGACAGTCAAACTTGACATACCAGCGCTTGGTGGGTTCAACCGAGCTATGCTCTAACAGAAGGCTAAAATACCATTAAGGTTACGGTCCGCGAGTTATAACCCCAAAGGTGTCACTATCCATCCACAAAAAACCCATCAAAACAAAAGTAACACAAACCCAAAAGAAACAAAAGTAACAAAAAAAACCCAAAGAATATGATGAAACCAATTTTGAAATTTGGGGTTTTTGTATCAAATTTTAAAAATTTGAGGTTCTTGTATCAATTTTGTTTAAGATGGAGTTTTAATGGATCCCAATATTTGAACGGGGTTTTTGTACCACAGGTTTGGTCACCGTGGGTTTTTATGACTAGTTCTTTAAGGTTATTACAACTATTAAAAGATAAAAGTTAATAAGGTTCATAAGAAGTTCAATAAACAAATCAAGTAGCAATATTGCAAATACAAAGATTAATCACTCATCTCATAATAATCCATAGCAATTTCATAAAACTTCTCACCTAGTTTAGGATAAGCTGTCTTGGCATAATCCAACATTGGTTGAACCATGCCGGATTAGCATACAAGTACGCATACTGTGTTATATACATTCATGGTTACTTGTTCTAAACCCCCATTTAAATCATTAAAATATTCTTAGAAGACGACAATAGATGTCTCACACAAACTATTAGCTTCAAAGCAATTTTCAAGTGATCGAATGATCAATACGAAACATTCTGAGTCTACATCAAATGACTGTCTCACACAAATCATGTAAGACGTTACAAGGCGATTTTCACATGATCATCTTTTGACTTTCGTCAAGAGTATAAGATGAACTTGGTTAACGTGAAAACTTACAAAACACATATTTCGAGAAATATGTAAGCGAGTTAAACCCAGCTCGAAATATCAAATGTGTATAATTGAAGTTTATATAGTTATATGACTTTTGTCTCAAATAGGAGATAGAGTAGATACACTTTTGAGTGATAGAAGAGTTCAAGTCTCCACATACCTTTTGTTGATGAAGTTCCACAAGCTCCCCTTAGTAGTTCTTCGTCTTCAATGGATGAACCCCGTGAAGTCTAATGCTCAACTACACTTTCGATCCTAATCCGAGACTTAGCTATAAGTATACTAGAAATCAAGACTTATAGTCTTTGCAACTAAACCTGATAACAATCTTGAGATAGAAACGCGTGCGAGTTCGATCAAACAGTGCTGTAACATGACCTATTTATAGCTGAATTCTCTAATCTCAGTTCGGTGAATATAAGGATTGCTTTCGGTACCGTACGGAGTAATTCTCCCGTCTTCATGGGATTGAGTTCATTCCCATGGGATTGCATCCCGCAATTGTTTGTTTGATATCAAGGGTTGAAGTGCTTGTGCCTTAGGTTTGGCCATGGGAGCTGAGGCTCGATCAGGATATTTGATTCTCGTTCATACACCTCTAGTGAGAAGTCTAACTTGAAGCGTTCCGAATTCTACCAATTTGTTTTGAACCCGGAATCTCTGGGTTAATGGTGTAAGAGTCTTTCATCAAAATATGATTATTTTAAAATAGGGAAATTTTTACTGCAACCTCATTTAATAATCCATTTAAACATCAACCCCTTCTTTACAAAATTTTATTTCTGGTCCCCAAAATGTTAAGTCAGGGGATAAGTCGAGAAACCGGCCCACTTTGGTTAACTATAAGAGTGATTCTGCACAGACCATCCAAACGGACATAGAAATAACCGCACAGACACAGAATAAGTGAGCTCTGCCCTTCTGGGGAAGATAGGGGGTCCCACTTTTGGTTTTCAATGTGTATTTGCAGGTTTTTTCTATCCATTTGGATGGTCTACATAGAATTTTTGTAACCATAAAGACTAAAGTGTCATTGATGTTAGTTTTATCACGCACATAGTGCTAAAGCGTATGATGATCATCCTCGAGTAAGTTTCACATGTTAATTGGTCTGAACTTAAGAACATTAATTCATCACATATAGTAGAGCATCGACAACACCGCATGTCTAGGATACTTTTTGTTAGAATTTATTCTTACTTTTGAGAATGTTAGAGCATTGCTCGGTCAACATCGCATGCGTTGATATCTCAAGCATGTTTGTTAATGTTAGTGATCAAAACTATAAGTCTTGATTTCTAGTCTATTATAGCTAAGTCTCGGACTAGGATAGAAAATATAGTTGAGCTCAAGGACTTCATGATGATTCATCATACAAGTAGAAGAACTACTCAAGGAACCGGTGAAACTTCTCGACAAAAAGGTATGTGAAGACTTGAACTTATCTATCACTCAAAAGTATATCTACTCTATCTCCTACTCTTTGAGACAAGAAATCGTATGCTATATATATATACTTGGATTATACACATTTGGTATTTCGAGACGATTATACCTCGCCTATCTATATATCGAAATATGTGTTGGTAACATTTTTTCTTCGATCAAGTTTATCTTTACCTAGTGACGAAAGTCATGATATGTTTCAATCACTTTGGAAATTGCTTTAACGAGAAATGGTGTAACAACTATATAACGTCCTCTAAGAATGTTTCAATGATTGAAATGAGAGTTTAGATTACATAACCAATGATGGATATAAGCATTTTTGTGGAAACACATTTATGTATAAGTCATATTCCTTGAACCAAAGTTTGCGAACTTTGTTGATCAAGAGAAACCGGAAGAATGGCTTGTTGCCAAATCCGCGAACTCAGTCCGCAAACTTCCGAACTTCTCATCCCGAGAAACTTTGCTAGAGTTGACAAACTAGTTACGTGAGTACCAGTCCGCGAACCCAATCCGCGAACCGGCGGAAGGTCTTTTGCCAAGATTTTCTGCTGGAGTTTGTAAACTCTGCCCGGTTGCCTAAGTCCGCGAACCTAGTTTGCGAACTTAAGAAGGTTATATATCTGAATATGATTTCTGAAATTAAACTTAAAAAGACTAAGGAATGCAGTTTACAAACCGTGGCTGTAAAAGTTCATGAACCGATTCAAGTGAATCAAATCATCTTTGCTTCAATTGTGTCTTGCGTAGTAATAAGATTTCCTTGCAATTGAAAAACTCTCTAACTAGTTCATTTGAAGTCATTTGAACTAGTTATGGTGAAGAAGAACATGGTTGATATGAAATGCTCATATGCCTAACCTTTTGGTTAACTATTATTGAACCAACAAGTGCATACGTTTGGGTACGGTTAACAAACCTAGAAGCGTGCATTGTCAAGTGTCTGTAACAAGATAAGTTTTCGATCTAACGGTTGAGAAATATTAGCTTGAATTTAAATCAGGTTTTCATCTAACGGTAAATATTGAATGCTTTGTTACTAAGCTAACATTGATTGCAAACCCTGATTTGAAAGACTATATAAAGGAGACATCTAGTATTGTGCAAAACTAATCCCCACACCTTACGTGTGATACTAGTTTGCATACTAGAGTCGTTTCTCCTTTAACCTTTGGTTTTCTTCTTCTAAAACCAGGTTAACGACTTAAAGACTTCATTGGGATTGTGAAGCCAGACCGATACTACTTTTATCGTAGTTGTGTGATCTGATCTTGCATCTTCTATCGTACGAGTACAATCAGATTGATTGGATTGAGATTGATATCTCTGATAGGCAAGATATAAAAAGTAATCACAAACATCTTCGTCTCATCGTTTGTGATTCCGCAACATCTTGTTTCGCTACCATACGATTAAGATTGTTGTGAGGTGATTGATAACTCTAGGCTGTTATTCGGGAATATAAGACCGAATTATCAGTTGGTTCCTGTTCACCTTGATTATTATCAAAAGACGGAACAAAACCTTTAGGGTTTATCTATGGGAGACAGATTGATCCTTTGATAGACTTGCCCGTGTGAGACAGATTTGTTTATTGTCAAAGCCTGCGATTTTGGGTCGTAGCAACTCTTAGTTGTGGGTGAGATCATCTAAGGGAATCAAGTGAGCAGTATCCTGCTGGGATCAGAGGCGTAGGAGCATAACTGTACCTTGGATCAATGGGAGATTGATTGTGGTTCAACTATAGTCCAGTCCGAAGTTAGATTGGAGTACGCTAGTGTCTGTAGCGGCTTAATACAGTGTGTGTTCAATTTGGACTAGGTCCCGGGGTTTTTCTGCATTTGCGGTTTCCTCGTTAACAAAATTTCTGGAGTCTGTGTTGTTTCAATTTCCGCATTATATTGTTTTATCTTTATTTTTGAAATAATACAGGTTGTGCGTTAGATCATCAATTAGAATAATCTAACCTTTGGTTGTTGATTGCCATTGATTGATCCTTGGATATTGGTCTTTGGTACCATCCAAGTTATTCCTTGTATTTGGTAAAGACTAGCTGATTGTTATTAGCTTGAGCAAAGATCAAATCAAGAGAGAGATATTAACTCCTAGATATACTTTAATCTAGATTGAGTCTGACTGTCTAGTTGATTCTCTAGCAAAGTATATTGGAGTTAGTCCATACAGATTTCTAAGCGAAATATTGGGTGGTGTTGTTAGACCCCCTCTTTTTCAATTGGTAGCAGAGAAGGCAAACACGTTAAAGACTTTATAAGTTTGTGTTTGTAGTGATCTGATTATGGACGAGTCTATCTCTAATAACGTACCAGTTCAGAAATTACCAGATGATTCTAAAAGCTTGGATTCACTTGAGAGAACTGTCACTTCTAAGTCAATATCTAAACATTCTCTTGATGTAAAAACTGTTGATTGAGAAATTCTCCTAGAAGAACAGTTGGATGAACTTTCTGATGATGGTGATTCAGATATTGATAGAGATGTTGATGAGGAAGTCTCAGAGTATGTTAATTTTTTGGATTCATGGAGAATGAAGAATATTACAACTTCTCATGTTACATCTCTTCTGACTCTTCTCTGTCGAGAATACAAGAAATTGAGAAGATGTTACGCAGGTGTTTATTTTTCGAATCGTTTGAACGAATCGATCCTCAAGGATTCATAGGAAAACATACGTATGAAGTCACTTGAATGTGATAATCTTTATCAAAAGTACTTGTTGTTGGAAGAGAAACTTGTAGAATCTGAAGAAAGGTTTAACTCTCAACAAATTAGTTTTGATGACAGAGAAAGTGCTTGTCTGACTCGAGAAAAATGCATTGAGGCTGATTTAGCTGCTGCTCTTGATAAAATCAAGATGTTGGTAGATGACTTGAAAAATTCCAATACTAGTTCAAGCAAATTAACCACTATGCTAGGAGCAAGTAAAAATCATCGTGATACACGCGGATTGGGCTATAAGGGAATAGATGCTCCAAGTATTAGCAAAGAGGTAAAATTTGTTAAGGCTAGTGATTCTTCTCAACAAAAGGTTTCCACTGATGGAAAAAGTGAAATACCTTCACAAGAAGTTAAAGTTCGAAAGAAAAAAGTATATCAACCTCCCAAGTCAGCACACACGGATCGAGGTAAGAACATTTATTATGTTTGCCACTATTGCTGAAATAAAGGTCACCTGGAAAGGAGATGTCGTTTCCGTGTAAGGAATGAGAAACTTCATGATGTTGTTTTTTGGGCATCACAAGAAGTTGTGAAACCAAGATCATATGTTAAGACTAATCCCCTTAACGTTACAGGTTGTAACTGTCCAACCTTTAGGAAAAGGAATCAGTGTTGTGATAATCCTAGTTTTGCCTATAAATGTCATACGAATCCTTTTCACAATCTTAATGGTCACCAAAAGGATAACTTCGTAAAGACGAAGACAAGATCCGATGCTCCCAATTGGAGAAATACTAACTTGCAAAATAATAGTCAATCCAATTCTCTTCCGAGAATTCTAGAAGAGAGTAATGGGAAGAAAGTTCTGGTTGTTCCTAAACACACTCAGAAGTGGGTACCAAAGAAATCCAATGATGCTTTGAGTATGAAGAGGAATGATCTTCCAGAAAATTCCATGACTATGGAGAAGGCAGTATCCATGATGTTGGAACTTAACAAGTTTTCTGGAAAAATGGAATTGGATGCGAAAGGTTCTAAAAGCGATCTCTTTCATGATAATCCAAAGGTCGATTGTGGTGAGCAATATGTTGTTCACCCCAACACAACTTGATTGTGTTGTAAGCGCATCCTCACCAAGGAATGCCCTGTTATGTATACGGTGAGGGAAGCACGAGAATTGGGGCACACAGATTATGTTCGGTAACGCTGTAGAATTCAACTGGATTCTTATTAAAAAAAAAGGTATGTCTATAAACCTGAGCAAGATTTGTGTTTTTATAATGATCCATGTACCTTGCTTATTGTTCATTTCTACCTAACTTGATCTGTTCTTAAGGTTCTTAAACTTTTAAATTTGAAAATAGTAGTTCGATATGTTTGGACTTCATGGTACACCTACCAGATATGCATAACATATTTTAAAAACAAAATCCAGGGGTTTAAGTTCGCGGACTTGAAAATTCGTTTGCAAACCCGTTATGCATATTTGCCTGTAGACGTCAATATTCGGCTGACTTGTTTTAGCCGTAACTTCTTCGTTCGAACTCGGAATGAACTCATTCTTTTTGAATTATCTTCCTCTTTGAATTCTCTTCAAAATGGAGATGAGAATTATTGATTATGGATGATTTAAGATTGGTATTTCCCCTGTCTCTTGTTTTCGAGTGTTTTGCTCCGTTTCGTTGCACTTGTTCCACTTCTCTTGTACTTGGGCACTTGGATTCATGGAGTAGTACTCTTATAAGATCATTTGTAGCTTTTACAAGAATGTTTTTGGTGAATCACAAAGAAGGAAGTTCAAGAATGGGCAGTAGTACGCATTACTATGGGATTCTTGAATGTTCACAATCATTTTATGTGAACTATGGTGCATGGTCGTTAATGAATTTGTATGTTCTTCTTTGAAAATATTTTTATACGCCTTTTGTAGCTATTATTGTTTTAAATCCGGGCGAAAAAGATTGATTCTACCCTCTAAGGACAAATCATCTTATATATGCATTACGAGTTTGTCCTGATGCCTAGTAAATCTTCGGATGAGAATTTATTTCTTGTTTTGTTTAGAAGAATAACTAGTGCTTTGAATAGCAATGATTGTGACTACACATAGCTATTATGTTTCATCTTCATCTTCTTGTTCTTTTTTTAAGTTTATTTGGTATTAAATTCTAAAAATATTTGGAGGAAGATGTTTTTGCAATATTAATCTTTATGATTTGTTATATTGCAATTTGATATGGGATATTGGTGTTTACGACCGTGAACTATGTTCATCCCATACTCTGTCAAAAGTAAAATCATTTGTGATCCGTATTCACGTACTGGTAAAAGAATGAATAAACTTTTGACAAATCCAAAAGTTAAGCCTATATTGTCAAACATTTGATGGAAGATAGGTTAAAATCTTTTGTTTTCAAGGATTATGTCTATTAATTGTCGTTATGCAAATAGTGATTGAGGATAGAATGAATCCTTGTATATTCCGCAGTATTGATCATCCTTGATCCATATTTTTATGTATTATTGTGAGGCTCCGTAATGCATCTTATGTTGAGCACTATACAACCAGGTTGATTTATTAGCTTAGTTGGTGTTCCGTGAGATATGTTATATCGAGCATATTGAACTAAATTAATCATCTTGTTTATTTATTTAGTTATTGCTCCGTAAGTTTTCTTATGTTGAGAAAAACAAATGACCATTAAATTGATTAATTTTGTGATTAGTTTGGTTGTGTATTCCGATTAGATTAATTATCGGTTCTCTTGTAATTAATCTAGTTGAGTATTTTCGCGTCTCCATAAGTTCTCTTATGTTGAGCACAATCAATTGAATTGATCACTTTTTGTGTTTAATTAGATTGTGTATTCCGATTAAATTAATCATGGGTTTACTTGTGATTAATTTGATTGAGTTATTTGAATATAGAAAATCAATCTCATGGTTTTTGGTATCCAATAAAAATCCTTTTTTTTTTCTTTTGAAATTAAGGTCGCTCTTGTTGTTCTTTCAGGAATGACATCAAATGGGGGAGATGAAATATTTTTTTGATTGTTGTTGTAGTACTATAAGATTCGAACTCTAAGACTTGTGAAGATTAAATTTAAAGGTTTAATGAAAATAATAAAAGAAGAGAGATTTACTGGTACTAGGATTCCACCGAATTCATAACATGAGGTTCAATTATTTATTCTCAACAATTATCGCTCAATAAATAAAGTAACAAAGACTCTTATTTTTGCCAAGGTAGATTCTCAAAATATTAGTTATAAATCGTAATCATGGAACATCAAACATCTAACCAACCATGACCCATCAAATAAAATGATAACTAATTAATTCAAATCATAATTCTATTTTAATTAGTGCAAAAGTCATATAGAAAATAAAATAAATTTACCCATGTATGAAGTTCGGCTTCCTTCGTCGACCCAATTTTGGGGTTTAGCTTCTCATAATGAAGAAAACTAATATTACAATGAAACTGCAACGTTGTATTGACGTTACAGAAGTCACCGTTACAAGAGCTGTTGCAAATTCAAAACAAACGTGCCAAACTGACTGTTACGAATACTGTTTATAAACGACAGTTCTCTGCGACAGTCAGTAGGCGTCAAATGTTCTTCTTCTTTTTCTTCTTCTTCTTCTTCTTCTTCTTCTTCTTCTTCTCTGCAGCAGCAGAGAAATATGCTCTGCAACCCTCTAGTCTTCTCCCCAACTCTCGATATCCCCTCTGCGACAGCCAAGGATTGTATTTATACTCATAGGACCTTCAAAATATCTCGAGTTAATGCCAATATCTTCTCTTTACTCCCTCTGCATAATACCGAGATTTCTTTCCTTGTTAACTCCTACACGCTTCTGTTGCATCCAAACACACTCTCAACACGTCACGAACACAATATGGATGTAGTCAAAACTCTCAACAACTTGTGTAACTGCCAGAAATACTCAATCCACTCGTGAAAAGAAAACAGAAAACCCGAGAATAATTCAACCCTGTTTTGTTGGAAATCCACGTTGCAGCTCTTTTTTCTCGAGTCCAATTGGCGTACCATCCCTGTTTAATCACAACAGGACATATCCAACTAATTCCGCCGATTAAGTCTCACTAAATCTCTCCATGATCAATACAGGAAATCCGAGTTTGTCGTCCATCTCTGTTGCGTCGAGAAACAGTTATCCAGCCCAACTAATTTGAATTCTTCACGTATACCCACCCTGTTTAATCTAATCAAGACTATTCCCCCCAAAACTAGCGATTGAATCTCGCTACAAATCCTCCAAATCCGATACAGAAAGTTATGCAGGTGATAAATATTTGAATCTGTCTTTCCCGCCAAAAGAATGTTTTATGTTTTGCTTCAAATTGACTATTCTAGCCAGATTCGTTCCAATCGAAAGACCTTACCAAGCCCGTTTAAACCAAAGGAAGATACCCATTAAATTTCATCCATTGAATCTCAGTCGAACAGCTCCAAAATCCAAACCCTAATTCTGCCACAATTTTTCCCGCCAGAAAACAGAATTTAAAAGATAGGGATGACCTCCCCCTAACAGATATGGGGGTGTGAATAGCAATTGCCGCCCTGGGTTCAAATAGTAAAGAAGGTTCCCCTTATAAATTGATGTTTCTCATAGTAATTGAGGTGCCCCTTATCCAAAACTGAGAGTCCGAATAACATGTGTCCTCTGGGGGTGCTTTTATCAACTTTTCGAGCCCATCTTTCCAAAAGTATTTATTGCCCAAAAACACCTACAAACAAGTTTATTAGTGATAAAATAAGTCCAAGCTAATGTATTTATGGGTGAAAATGCGCCGCACTTTCGTGCTCATCAAATTCCCCCACACATACATTTTGCTAGTCCTCGAGCAAAACAGAAAATTGACCCGCTACACAGCTGGTCATATAATAAGAGATAAAGAGATCCGCTACACAGCTGATCATATATTTTTTATTTTTTTTTGTATATATTTTTTTAGACCCGCTACACAGCTGGTCATATAATGCAAAAAAAAAGACCCGCTACACAGCTGGTCATAACCCTAACAATCAAATTATTATTTTTTTTTCATTTTTTATTTTTTATTTTTTTAGACCCTCTACACAGCTGGTCATAACATGCAAGAAAAAGGAACATACCCGCTACACAGCATGTCATGATTTGCAAGGAATTTCCTGAAAAAAATAAAGTAAAAAGTTAACCTCTCCCCCACACTTAAACATTACATTGTCCTCAATGTAATTGAGTCATCCAACGCAAATATTAAGATGGGAAATGCAAAAAGTAAACGAAAATATAAAAATAAAAATATATCTACTGGAATGTACAAAAAGGATCCCCATAAACTAACAACCTGAAAATTTGGGGATCAACCCAAAATACAACATTTACAAATGACAGCTTCACACTTATGTTGTCACGATGTGGAGACACTGAAACTATCAAAAACAGAGACTTACCTCCAAACCAAGTTTTTACAACACAAGGAAGCGTGTAAAGAACATAATATGGGGATATTATTGGGACTGGGAAATTTTCAATTGGCTCATGCACGGTATCATAAATAGGCAAATCTTCTGGGTATTTAGATGCAAAGTATTCCAACAACACTTTAGAAGCACGCAATTCTAACCCTAAATTAGGCAACTTTTGGAAGTATAGGGGTCTAGAAACAACCTCTAAGTTGGGTGAATTCTCTTGTGGGATGGATTCATCTATGGAAACAGGCAAATCATCCACACAATCATCCACAGGTTCATCTATATGTTCTGTTTGGAACAGATAGTCACTGTAAGATTCATCATCATCAACATATAATCTCTGACATTCAAGAACTCTCGATATTTGTTCCAAACTAGGAGGTGTGTGTTTGTAATACTTCTCATATATTGTTAAAGGTGATTCTTCACTTACCACATGTGGAGCAGAAACTCCACACTGTTGCCTACGCTTATATTCAGCAAGCGTCATCTCAGGTGAGGTTTCCTGATAATTTGACTTTCTACGCTTATATTCCGCCAGCATCATCTTAGGTGACGTCTCCTCGGAAGAAGTCATCATCCTCAAAAAGTCCCTGAAAAGAAATACAAAAAGAAACGCATAAAAAGGAAAAAAAGAAAAACTAACTGTACAAAATAAAAATAAACCTAAAAATTAATCTAAAAACAAGTCTGCGTCGGTGGCGCCAAAATGAAATGTTTTTTTGATTGTTCTTGTAGTAATATAAGATTCGAACTCTAAGACTTGTGAAGATTAAATTTAAATGTTTAATGAAAATAATAAAGAAAAGAGAGATTTACTGGGACTAGGATTCCGCCGAATTCATAACATGAGGTTCAATTATTTATTCTCAACAATTATCGCTCAATAAATAGAGTAACAAAGAATCTTATTTTTGACAAGGTAGATTCTCAAAATATTAGTTATAAATCGTAACTACGGAACATCAAACATCTAAGCAAGCATGACCCATCAAATAAAATGATAACTAATTAATTCAAATCATAATTCTAATTTAATTAGTGCAAAAGTAATATAGAAAATAAAATAAATTCACTCATGTATGAAGTTCGGCTTCCTCCGTCGACCCAGTGTTGGGGATTAGCTTCTCATAATGATAACACACTCAAAAATATAATTTATAGCTCAAATGGTGTTTTTATTGAAGCAAACTAATATTACAATGAAACTGCAACGCTGTATTGACGTTACAGAAGTTACCGTTACAAGAGCTCTTGCAAATTCAAAACAAGCGTGCCAAACTGACTGTTACGAGTACTGTTTATAAACGACAGATCTCTGCGACAGTCAGTAGGCGTCAAATGTTCTTCTTCTTCTTCTTCTCTGCAGCAGCAGAGAAATCTGCTCTGCAACCCTCTGGTATTCTCCCCAACTCTCGATATCCCCTCTCGACACCCAAGGATTGTATTTATACTCACAGGACCTTAAAAATGTCTCGAGTTAATGACAATATCTTCTCTTTACTCCCTCTGCATAATACCGAGATTTCTTTCCCTGGTTAACTCCTACACGCTTCTGTTGCATCCAAACACACTCTCAACACATCACGAACACAATATGGATGTAGTCAAAACTCTCAGCAACTCGTGTAACTGCCAGAAATACTCAATCCACTCGTGAAAAGATAACAGAAAACCCGAGAATAATTCAACCCTGTTTTGTTGGAAATCCACGTTGCAGCTCTATTTTCTCGAGTCCAATTGACGTACCATCCTTGTTTAATTAAAACAGGACATATCCAACTAATTCCTCCGATTAAGTCTCACTAAATCTCTCCATGATCAATACAGGAGATCCGAGTTTGTCCTCCATCTCTGTTGCGTCGAGAAACAATTATCCAGCCCAACTAATTTGAATTATTCACGTATACCGACCCTGTTTAATCTAATCAAGACTATTCCAGCCAAAACTAGCGATTGAATCTCGCTACAAATCCTCCAAATCCGATACAGAATGTTACGCAAGTGATAAATATTTGAATCTGTCTTTCCCGCCAAAAGAATGTTTTATGTTTTGCTTCAAATCGACTATTCTAGCCAGATTCGTTCCAATCGAAAGAACTTACCGAGCCCGTTTAAACCAAAGGAAGATACCCATTAAATTTCAGCCATTGAATCTCAGTCGAACAGCTCCAAAATCCAAACCCTAATTCTGCCACAATTTTTCCCGCCAAAAACCAGAATTTAAAAGATAGGGGATGACCTCCCCCTAACATATATGGGGGTGAGAATAGCAATTTCCGCCCTGGGTTCAAATATTAAAGAAGGTTCCCCTTATAAATTGATGTTTCCCTTAGTAATTGAGGTGCCCCTTATCCAAAACTGAGAGTCCGAATAACATGTGTCCTCTGGGGGTGCTTTTATCAACTTTTCGAGCCCATCTTTCCAAAAGTATTTATTGCCCAAAAACACCTACAAACAAGTTTATTAGTGATAAAATAATTCCAAGCTAATGTATTTATGGGTGAAAATGCGCCGCACTTTCGTGCTCATCAGGAGAGTTCTTTTGAACTTGTGCTTAATGGTCATATCTTGAGGGGTGTGCGGCTGTGGAATATTAGAGAGGTTATCTTGTATCTTTAAACTCCTTGATGAATGCATTTAGCTTCGGATTTATGATTGCATCTAAATTAATTGGTATGTATTCTTCTTTTAGTCTATGAAACATCTCTTTCGGAAATTTCATTAGGATCCCGTTCTTGTACCTTTGCCAATTTTATTGACAAAAAGGGGGAGAATTAATATGTAGTTCATACTACAAACATATATGGTTTTCGGATCATTATGTAAGGGGGAGTGGTTTCCATGTGAGATGGAGTATTGACTAAGGGGGGGGGGGGGTGATATATATCACCGTAGTATTATTGTTAAAGTTGTGATACAATTGAACTTTGACACTGTGTAATAATACTATGACACTGTATAACAATGATCGAGACTGATGCTTTCTCATTGTTATAGCTACGGATCTTCAACAACGGTGATGTTAAACTTACAACCTTTGGGATTATTGGAGTACTTGGAAGTGACGAAGATTTCGAGGAATGTTGAAGATTAAACATGTGGAATAGGAGCTACTAAAGTTTCTTTATATTTTTTTTGTATTCCATACATATTGATAGTTCTGTCACTAAAATTGACAAAGGGGTAGATTGTTAGAGCATTGCTCGGTCAACCTCGCATGCGTTGCTATCTCATGCATGTTTGCCAATGTTAGTGATCAAAACTATAAGTCTTGATTTCTAGTCTATTATAGCTAAGTCTCGGACTAGGATAGAAAGTGTAGTTGAGCTCAAGGACTTCATGGCGATTCATCATACAAGTAGAAGAACTACTCAAGGAACCGGTGGAACTTCTTGACAAAAAGGTATGTGAAGACTTGAACTTATCTATCACTCAAAAGTCTATCTACTCTATCTCCTACTCTTTGAGACAAGAAGTCGTATGCTATATATATAGACTTGGATTATACACATTTGGTATTTCGATCCGAGTATACCTCGTCTATTGTTTTAGTATTTCGATTGCGGTAAATAAGGATTCGTTGCTCGGACTTGTAAAGATTTAAAAATAAAAATATATACACAATATTCGTCAAAGGATCAAGAGACACTAGGACACAGGATTCCACCATTAATCATTCACACAATTCATATATTTATTCGAAACAATTATAGCTCAAATCATAAGGACTCTCATTCTTGCCAAGGTAGATTTTTAGAATATTTATTGTATATCACTAGCATGACGCATCAAAAGCACTACGACCAAGCATACATCATCATACGATATCACAACCAATTAAGAAAAATCATAAATCGATTAATAAAAAGTGCAAGTAGTCAAAAAAAAAATTAATATAATTATCATATGCGTAAAGAACGGCTTCCTCCATCATCCCAGTGTTGGGGTTTAGCTAATCATAATAATCATGTTCTCAAAATATATATTTGATGCTCAAAGTATGATTAAAAGAGTCAAAAGTTATAAAACAGTGGTTCTGAGACTCACAAAACACGTCCAGAAAGAAACGATACCAGAAAACTGCAGCTAAACTGCGACACTTCTTCACTACTGCTGGAACTGTTGAAGAACGACGGTCTTTGGCCTTCTGTTCTTTGTGTTCTTGAGCTCCTCCTTCTTCTTCAGCAGCAGCAGGTGAATAATCCTGCAAGTCCCGATTTCTCGCTCCTCTCGGCTTTGGATCGACCCCAAACTCTTGATAAAACCTCTATGACTCCTAAAGATGCTTATTTATACGTAATAGTTCACCAAATCTTCACGGAATATTCTATTTAATCTTCACTGCATGGTTTCGATATTATTCCCTGATAACTGCTGATCCCTTCAAATCTGTTCGTACGCGTCTAATTTTGTTACCGAAAGTTCCCAAGATATACTGGAATCAAATAACAGAAGATATCTTCCCTTAATCCTCAAATATTCTCCATAAATTCCTCCACAGCAGACCCGTGAAAACAGCTCCCCTGTTTGGACTTTGATCTTCTCTCCCGATCATTCCAGCCCAACTTGATCGCTAAAATCACTTGCATTCGGCCTGTTTAGCCTTAACAGGAGCCCAATAATTTCCAGCGATTGAATCTCTCTCAAAGATGCCCAGAAATCAAATCAAAATCATGCAGACGTGCATGGAAAATTCCCGCCAAAATTCTATTTTGAACTCGTGAAGAAAAGGGGTGCCCCTAATCCAAATGATGGGTGCCAAAATCAATTTCTCTTGGGTGCCTTTTGTAATTTTTCTGGGACATTTTTCGCACTTTTTCGAGGTTCCTCCGGGGTATTTCTGGGGTACTTTCGGTGCACTTCCAGGGTACTTCCGGTACACCGTCAACGGAGCTCCAAACGCCGCATTTTTAACTAATTTCGCCGCAAAAAATTATTTTTCCAAAAACACCTATAAATAAATAAAACACCATAATAAGTACAAAAATGGGCACTAACAGTATATACAAATGAGATATATTAGACACATAAATGCGTCTATCACCTATCTATATCTCGAAATATGTGTTGGTAAGATTTTTGCTTCGATCAAGTTTATCTTTACCTAGTGACGAAAGTCATGAGATGTTTCAATCACTTTGAAAATTGCTTTAACGAGAAATGGTGTAACAACTATATAACGTCCTCTAAGAATGTTTCAATGATTGAAATGAGAGTTTAGATAACATAACCAATGATGGACATAACCATTGTTGTGGAAACACATTTATGTATAAGTCCTATTCCTTGAACAAAAGTTTGCGAACTTTGTTGATCAAGAGAAACCGGAAGAATGGCTTGTTGCCAAGTCCACGAACTCAGTCCGCGAACTGCCGAACTTCTCATCCCGAGAAATTCTGCTGGAGTTGACAAACTAGTTGCGTGAGTACCAGTCCGTGGACCTGCGGAAGGTCTTTTACCGAGATTTTCTACTGGAGTTTGTAAACTCTGCCCGGTTGCTTAAGTCCACGAACCTAGTCTGCGAACTTAAGAAGGTTATATATCCGAAGATGCTTCTGAACTTAAACTTAAAAATACTAAGGAATGCAGTTTGCGAACCGTGGCAATAAAAGTTCATGAACCGAAGTGAATCAAAGCATCTTTGCTTTAATTGTGTCTTGTGTATTACATAAGATTTCTTTGTAATTGAACAACTCTCTAACTAGTTCATTTGAAGTCATTTGAACTAGTTATGGTGAAGAAGAACCTGGTTGATATGAAATTCTCATATGGCTAACCTTTTGGTTAACTATTATTGAACCAACAAGTGCATACGTTTGGGTACGGTTAACAAACCTAGAAGCGTGCATTGTCAAGTGTGTGTAACAAGCTAAGTTTTCGATCTAACGGTTGAGAAATATTAGCTTGAATCTAAATCAGGTTTTCATCTAACGGTGAATATTGAATGCTTTGTTACTAAGCTAACATTGATTGCAAACCCTGATTTGAAAGACTATATAAAGGAGACATCTAGTATTGTGCAAAACTAATCCCCACACCTTAAGAGTGATACTAGTTTGCATACTAGAGTCGTTTCTCCTTTAACCTTTGGTTCTCTTTTTCTAAAACCAGGTTAACGACTTAAAGACTTCACTGGGATTGTGAAGCCAGACCGATACTACTTATATCGTAGTTGTGTGATCTGATCGTGCATCTTCTATCGTATGAGTACAATCAGATTGATTGTCTTGAGATTGATATCTTTGATAGGCAAGATATAAAAAGTAATCACAAACATCTTCGTCTCATCGTTTGTGATTCTGCAACATCTTGTTTCGCTACCATACGATTAATATTGTTGTGAGGTGATTGATAACTCTAGGTTGTTCTTCGGGAATATAAGACCGGATTATCAATTGGTTCCTGTTCACCTTGATTGTTATCAAAAGACGGAACAAAACCTTTAGGGTTTATCTGTGGGAGACAGATTGATCCTTTGATAGACTTGTCTGTGTGAGACAGATTTGTTTATTGTCAAAGCCTGCGATTTTAGGTCTTAGCAACTCTTAGTTGTGGGTGAGATCATCTAAGGGAATCAAGTGCGCAGTATCCTGCTGGGATCGGAGGCGTAGGAGCATAACTGTACCTTGGATTAGTGGGAGATTGATCGGGGTTCAACTACAGTCCAGTCCGAAGTTAGCTTGGAGTAAGCTAGTGTCTGTAACGGCTTAATACAATGTGTGTTCAATATGTACTAGGTCCCTGGGTTTTTCTGCATTTGCGGTTTCCTCGTTAAAAAAACTTCTGGTGTCTGTGTTATTTCAATTTCCGTATTATATTGTTTTATCTTTATAATTGAAATAATACAGGTTTTGCGTTAGATC
The DNA here is from genome assembly GCF_003573695.1 of Papaver somniferum. Classification (NCBI taxonomy): domain Eukaryota; kingdom Viridiplantae; phylum Streptophyta; class Magnoliopsida; order Ranunculales; family Papaveraceae; genus Papaver; species Papaver somniferum. The sequence continues at coordinate 126,736,176 of NC_039363.1, read as the reverse complement.
ATCAATTAGAATAATCCAGCCTTTGGTTGTTGATTGTCATTGATTGATACTTGGATATTGGTCTTTGGTACCATCCAAGTTATTCCTTGTATTTGGTAAAAACTTGATGATTGTTATTAGCTTGAGTAAAGATTAAATCAAGAGAGAGATATTAACTCCTCGATATACTTTAATCTAGATTAAGTCTGACTGTCTAGTTGATTCTCTAGCAAAGTATATTGGAGTTAGTCCATACAGATTGCTAAGCGAAATATTGGGTGGTGTTGTTAGACCCCCACTTTTTCAGAGAAGGATAACTAGGGTTTGGTATAGCAAAAATTGTGATTACACAAGCTATTTCCAATGATTTTCATCTTGCATGTTTTTAGATTTATTTATTTGAATTCTAGAGTTGTTGGAAGATGAACTTGGAGTATTTAATAATGTGGAAATTTGTGAGGAACCCAAGTTTAGTTCCTCTTTCTTTAAGAAACCCATCATTAAAATTACATATATATGTGGCCCAAAATACTAGATCTACGGTTAAGAATATTAGTATTAGACTGGATTTAGATTTTTCACATTTTTATTAGGACTAAATTAACCTTTATTGTTAAAGAAAATAATAATACCAATAATTCCATTTATAATTAGTCAACACGTTAGGAGTGGCGTTTTTTTAGGGCGCTTTTTTACCATAAATATTATTAGCAAAAAATAAGCATTGAATCAATTATGGGTCTGCAAGACGCGGGATACAAAGGAGCTCCTTTCACGTGGTCAAACAACAGACAGGGTGACGCAAATATTTTCGAAAGAATCGACAGAGCCTTGATCTCATACCAATGGATTCAGATCTTCCTAAACAAAGGTACTTCACTTACCTAGAGTGGGTTTAGATCACACTCCTATATCTTTAGATTCTAACCCTGAAAAGAGGAAGTTACAAAAACCCTTCAGATGCATTAGATCTTGGTTAACACACACAACATTATCTTCTGTAGTTTCGACATCATGGAGGTTACATTTGAATAATCATTCCAATACTGATCTTCAATCGAACCTTAAACTACTTTCTTTGGATTTAGCTCAATGGAACTCTGAGGTTTTTGGAAATATTCACAAGAACAAAAAAACTCTTAATAATAAAATTGAGAGTATTCATAGAGATGGTAATTTCTCTGCAAACGTAGAAAAACTAAAAAATCTCCAGGTGGAGCATGGGAAATGGTACGAAATAAAAAACTGACTACTATCACCAAATCTCAAGAGATAAGTTTTTTAGTGAATATGATCAAAATATCGAATATTTCCATACAACCGCCTCAAATAGGAAAAGAATCAATTCTATCAATTCTTTTAGGGAGCCATCGGGATTATGGTTATCATATAGAGATCAAATATATTCCCTTCTTGTCAATTATTTATCTCAGATCAGTACTTCTCAAGTGAGAAACAACGATTTTGATACTTCAAGTATTATTAACCCCTGCATTTCCGAAGAAGAGAATTCCTCTCTCAGTAAAATCCCTTCTAGAGAAGAAATCTGGCGACTATCTCTAACATGAATCAATGGGGATCCCTGGGCCCGGACGGCTTCCAACCCGAATTTTTCAAAGCAAACTGGGACATTTTGGGCAATGATATCATTTCTGCAATTCAGGATTTCTTTAAAACATGTATTGTAAACCCAGAATTCAATCGTTCATTTATCACTCTAATCCCAAAAATTTCCACACCTCAGACCCCAACGGATTTTAGGCCCATAAGTCTAAGCAATACTACCTACAATATAATCTCTAAGATTTTAGCGAATAGGCTAAAACCTATCCTAAACAAAATTATATCCCCAAACCAATCAGCTTTTCTTCCGGGTAGACAAATCACTGATAACATTATCATTGCCCACGAACTACTTCACTCGGTGAGAATTTCAAAAGCTAAGAAAGGCTACTCTGCTCTCAAGCTGGATATCTCTAAAGCTTTTGACAGAGTGTAGTGGGGTTTCATTAATAAAAAGCTATCTTAGTCTCAAACTGTATAAATCTTATCATGCAATGCATTTCAACCACATCTTGTTCAATCCTCCTCAATGGTTCCCCAGGACCATCTTTCAAAAATTCCAGAGGATTAAGGAAAGGAGATCCCTTAACTCCGTATCTCTTTCTGATTTTCATAGAAATTTTATCTAGACTTTTAGAGAAAGCAATTGTGGAAAAAAGATTATCCGGACTGAAGATCAATAAAGATGCCCTGACTATTTCTCACTTATTCTTCGCAGATGACTGTTTTCTATTCACGAGAGCAGATTTAGGGAAAGCAAAAAATTTATTAGACATTTTATCCTCTTTCGGAGAAATAACGGGGCAAATGGTCAATCTTCAAAAATCGGGAATTCATTTTAGTCGCTGCATCCACCCAAGACATGGAAAAATAATAACGAAAATCTTAAAAGTTCAGCTAATGACAAAAAAATGAAAGGTATCTGGGAACTCCCCTTTTCTTCGATAAAAATAGAAAAGAAAATTTTGAACCTCTTCTACAAAGATACTATTCTACTCTTCAAGGCTGGAAATAGAAGACTCTTTCCCAGGATGGGAGAACAGTTCTGATAAAATCGGTTCTTCAAGCTTATCCAACTTACCAGATGCAAGTGCTAGTATTACCAAAAGAGACTTTAGATCAATTGTATAGAATTCAAAGAAATTTCTGGTGGAATAAAGACGGGGTGAAAAGACAAGGCGGATTTATGGAAGCTTGGTCCGGTATTTGCAAACCCATATCGCAAGGGGGTTTGGGAATCAAAAATCCACATCAATTTAATTTGGCTTTGCTAACTAAACTGGCTAGTAGATTAATCTCTGAACCAGATCAATTGTGGGTTAAGCTTCTAAAAGCAAAATATTTTCCAACCACAAATCCCCTAGAAAATTCGAGAACATCTAATCTTTCTTGGGTTTGGACTAGTATCCAAAAAGGCTTGATTCTTATAAAAGGGAATTTCGTGTGGCAAATTAAAAATGGATAATCGACTAAAATTTGGGGAGACAGATGGATACCCAATAAGGATATAATTCAAAAACCTGTGTATATAATAGATCAAGCTCCAGAAATGGTAAAAGACCTGATCACGCTTGACAACAATTGGGACATTAAAAAATTAGACGAATATTTCAGTCCGGAAATCAAAGAAAAAATTCTGGAAATTTCAGCACAAAGAGAAGAAAAAGATAGAATAAAATGGAGGCACCACTCTTCAGGATCATTTTCAGTCAAAAATATCTATAATTTTCTTAACTACAAAGAACAAGAAAATGACGATTTGGCGAATTTCCCATGGAAGAAATTATGGAAAATTAGAACAATTCCAAGAATTAAATTATTCATTTGGAAATTAGTACAGAAAGCTCTTCCAACTTCAAGTAGATTAGTTGCCCACATGAAAGATACTTCAGCGAATTGCCAGATGTGTAACTCGCAAATTCATGAAAACGAACAACATCTATTCAGATTTTTCCCTTTCGCGAGAGCAGTTTGGTTTGGAGTCTCTTTAAGTTTTATTCACAACCAGCATTTCAATGATCCTATATGCAACTGGGTCAAATATTGGATAGAAGGTCTGAATTCCGAGCAAATTTTGGATAAAATCGCTACGGTTCTCTGGTTTATTTGGAAACATAGATGCTCAGTTTTTTCGAAGGAAAAAATCCTAATCCGATAATGTTGATAGACCAGATAAACAAGTATTTACAATCAGCAGCTTCTATACTACTAAAGGAAAAACTACGGCTAGAAATGGAGTGGTTCCAAAGCCAAATTGGACATCTCTGAACACAGACTGGATAATCTTTATCGATGCGGCTTTCAAAAAAGAAGATCTATCAATGGGTTTCGCGCTTATCTTATATTCGGTGGATCAAGAGGAATTCATGCATATTGATGCAGGTTCAGACAAGGCAATGATAGCAACTCATGCAGAAGCAAAGGGAATGTTTAAAGCTACATCTTGGTTGAAAAACAACATTTTATCCAGCGTTTCTTTCGTCACGGATTGCAAAAGTATTGCTGAATATTCAAACAAGAACTGTAAAGAAACTTCCCGGGAAGTTGAAAACACAATGAAAAGGGTTGAAGCGACTTTGGATACTCTTCCACAAGCCAAGGTGAGATATATTAACAGAAAATACAACTCAGCAGCAGGCATTTTAGCTAAGGAAGCTAGGATCAAGAGTCTCCGAAATTTATCTTTGCACATTAGAGAAAAAAGTTAGTAAATCAAGTATTTTATCTAGTTATTTTGGAAAAAATGATGTTGTAAATCTTTTGTACTATATTACCTGATTTATAAAAGTTCATCTTTTAATCAAAAAAAAATCAATTATGGGCGTATTTTGTGGCATTATTTGTGGTCAAAAATATTTACCATTAATTCCAACAAGTATGGTTATTATCTTCGATAAATGTCTCATTATTATTTCCTCTCAATTGAATGACACGTTCTCTTCTTCCTCCTCCTCTTTTCGTTTCTTTCTTTTCCAGTACCTTTGTTTTGTGAGTGTTATTAGGATTAATCTTCACCGAACATTTTTTAATGGATTATATATAACTACATCACCATTGTACATCGCCATCCCATACTAAGTTCGATCCTTAATGGATTCATATAGCTGGTAGTCCACGTGTGGGATCATCTTCCTACTGATAGTTGGTTCATTGTTTGTTTGAGCTTAAAGGTATATTAGTGGGATTGTTGTACTTGTATCAATAATCCAATAAATCGATGATGAACTCCCTATTTTCTAGTTTGTTTCGGAAGTTCTAATTCTATTTTCTATTTTGCTTGACGATCTAAAGTAAATATGGCGTTAGTGTCTTTGTTTTTTAATTCCGTCAAAATATTATCCATATTTTGTGAAAACTATAATTTTCAATAAGCGGTGATATTGCGATTATCAATTTTCAGAATTTGATGATTATTGATGGTGGATTTTTGTTCAAGTATAAAATTGTAAAAGCCAAACTTAATACGCTGATATCTTGCAGAGGATAAAGCTATCTGAGTGATGAATACTTCTTCACTTTACTAATTCACCTAGAATGGAGAATGTGGCAACAATCCCAGTATTCTGTGAATTAAATACACCCAGACGGAGCATGTAGCAACAATCCCGATATTCTGTGGATTCATAGCATTATTAATTAATGCATGATTAGCCTTGTATTTCCTGTGATGTTCCCGCAAAACTCTAATTATTGGTGCGGCATGACGACTGAGTGTTGCTGTTAGCGGAGTAACACGAATATCCAAGTATCAATAGTGAGGCATGCACGAAATACCCGTACAGGATACATCTCTCGGTGTGTTATATTAGCCCGATTGAGCCTCTCGGTGTGTTATACTAGCCCGATTGAGTTTCCTAAGGGAAATCTGGACTACCCGTGTCAGTCTCAGAAACTATCACGACAACGCAGGTTGGCCGCATGATTTAACCAGCCTAGACGATCCTCAGTAGGAGAAGGCTACCACCACAATGACCACCAGCGGGCCCGTTATTCCCTGGCTGGTCGAACATATACTATTCCCCTAAATAACCGCCAAACGCTAGCCCTGAAGAGGGATGGTCGAGCTGGTATGGAGTGGTTAGTATGCGCAAGACTGTCAAAAGCAGTCTCAAAGAGGTCGCGACCGTCCAACTTCGCAAACATGGTTGGACGGCTTGGATCGTTCCGCGATCGATCGGTGAAGTGTTGGTACGCACGTTGGCCGGCCCACTTTTCGCCTACCTGATCGGTTCTCTCATGGCCAAGCCATGGAGCAATAAACGATTGCCCAAAACACGGCTGGCGTGATGCTTTAAGCTGTGGAAACGCCACTAGTGTCTTAAATCGATCATGACCATCCAACTTCGAAAGCATGGTTGGATGGCTTAGATCACACCTAGGACCGTGGAGTAAGTACACACATGCTCACTGTCGGCCCAATGTAGGCCCCACACGATCGGCCTCCTCAAGGGTGGAGCGCAACTTGCAAAACCGATTGGTTGAAGTTGCATACACATGACCGATCAAAAACCCTAATTAGGTTTGCGGCATTTTACATGTGTCGCAAATCGATCACGAGCGTCCATCTTCGCAAGCTTGGATGGAGGGCGTAGATGTAGATTTAAAGGGTCCCGAGCATGTCAACATGATCACCGTGGGCCCATCTACACACATGACCGATCGGCCTAGGTCAAGCATGGCCAGACGCCTCGGTTCGTGCACCCAAAGTGGGCATGACGCGCGGCTTTCCATTCCTTTGCGGCAATGGATTTTTGTCGAAAACGATCTTGACCACTCACTTTTTCTAGTCAAATCGAGTGTCTTAGATTGCACCTTCGCAAGATGAGCTAGCATAGGTGTGAACACCTACAGACCACCTCCATGCAGGACCAATCGGTCCCACCAGAGTCGGCCCCTAAGCTCAAATTCGATCGAGCTGAAAGTGGGTGCTTGCACGCCTCCTAAAACCCTAAAAAACCATCGAACGGTCACAGATGAGGGTCGCAAGCTATCTCGTCCGTCCAACTTCGCTAGCTTGGAAGGACAGCCTAGGTTAAGAGTTAGACGACCAGTGAAGCATCACCATGATCACCGTCCACCACTCTTCCACATAGAGTGATCGACCAAAGCATGGCTTGCCCAGCAGCCTCCAGACAATCACTCGAAGATGGTTGGACGTGATGCTGTTTTAAGACGCTTAATTCGTGACTTACTCCGTTAAGCTTTAAAACAACGATGCTTCATGCATATTGAATATATTCGATGCATTGCATGCATAGAATACACACGATATTTTATAAATATCGACTTCTTAAATAACTTAGTTATTTAACCTAGCATCACATGCTACTTCCTGTGGGTCCCACGATCCACACATTCGAGACATCAAGCATGTCACAAACTGGGGGATCCTTACTGGGGTATTGGTATGGCGGTTTACAGCGTGCAGCGTGCAACGCGCCATCACAAGAACGTGTCAGGAAGACATGGACAGTTAGTGATGACGGGAGAAGTGGGCAAAACTAACCGTGTGACACTAACGCACGACCCCACTATCCTATCACTCCACTTCCTCCACTTCCCACGAGAGATGAGGGTTATGCTCAATGTCTTGTATAAATAGGTTCTTCTCCCTATTTCCAAAAAGACAGAAACCAAGTGTTGATACAACGTATTCAAACACCCAGAGATGATTTCTTACATTATTGCAAGCCTGCTCGATATTCTGATACAAGTCATAAACAACCAACACCTTCTTCTCTTCCCTCCCTAAGATCAACCCCATCTCCTTCACTTTGTGACCGAAGCAAGTCTGGAACGGCCATTTCTACGTTTAGGCAAGAATTGTACAGATTGATCTCTCGAATCAGAAAGCACTCCCGCGTAGTGCATTTGTTTAGGGTTTAGATTCGTTTCTCATGCACACACCCAAATTTACCAAAAACCGCAAAAATAGTTTTCCCCCATAAATAATTGGCGACCACAGTGGGAGATTAATCTCTCGGTTGTGAAGTCAATCTCTTCAAAATCCAATTCAATCTTATCAATTTCGAAATGATGGATTTTAGGTCTGGATCAGCAACCAATCCCGACGGAACTAATGCTGACTACAATCTTGGCGTTGATATCCCGATTAGTGGTGTTACCGTGCAGCCTGTCAATACGATCAATGTATCTCGTGGAATTACGTCCTCTACCACCAGCACCAGCGGAGCAAGATGAGATATTCCTTTGGGCGTGACACCTTCTATTAGCATAGCCAGAGCAGCTGAAAACCCGACATCTCTTTGAGTGTAACATCTCCGGCCGTCACCAGAGCAACTGCCGCTCCTCCGTCAGGACGAGGGGATGGAGGAGCCAGAGGAGGACGACCCCCTATTACCATGGTGGATTTGATGGAGAGACAAGAACTTATCACAAGGGAACAAACGTACATGGCTACAACTCAGAATGAGGTACTCACTTTTCTTAAGACATTAACTGATCGATTTCCAGAAGAGCCACGACATCCTGGAGCTGACAAAGAACGCATTAAACGCACCCGGAGCAGGTACTTCAGCGGCGCGGTCCTACATGGACCTGATCAAAGAAGCTATAAACGGCATACTCGATCTCCTCATCAAGATGACATCAAATATGAGCGGTCCTGTCATGGAGACTCCTACTAGGGACTGATCCTCACAACGATCCTCCTCAAGTCAATAGTTTCACTATGAATCAGAGGCTACTGGATCAGGAAGCGGCTTCTCTAGTGGAAATTTTATGCGAACTTTTATAACTCTCGAAGAATCAGCGGGCGGAGACGTTTGATGCAATCAACCAGATATCCCTGGACGTGCATTTAACTCTTTTGCGTCGAGAAGCCTCAAGAACACCAGAGATGTCTTTGAATAATGTTACGTTTACAGAAGAAGACATGATGAAGGTCACAACCGGTCCCTACACGACACGGGAGCGTCTTCGAATGTGATTACTCTCAAGACTCTCAGGACGTCCAAGGTTCGCCCAGGAAAGATTGTACGACAACCTACCACGATGAGAGACTTTGAAGGAACACGTAAGGGTATGTCAACCTGAATTTATCTGTAGGGCCCGTCTATTCAAAGGTGAAATTCGAAGTCATAGAAAAAGAGCTAGACTACCACATGATATTGGGGAGACCGTGTCTTCATGACAGTAGGATTTCCCCTTCGACATATCACCAGTGCCTGAAGACTATGCTGAATAAAAAAGTCGTTCGTATCCCTACATCGTTGTCTCCCTATGCACCGATATGTGGAGTGGAATTGTTTGAACCAAGAGAAGCTCCGCAGGAAGGATCAGACAAATTTCATTGCATCCCACTCCCCACGTAAGTGTCAATTCAGGAGGAGGACCGACTTGCATCATTGAGGGCTAAGCCCCACGATGCATCTTTGCTGACAAGGCGTTCTTCTTCATCCGGTGAAGCTGCAACCCACGCTCACGCTAAGAGGGAACGAACTTTTATGGAAAGTCGTGACCAGAAAAGGAAAACCATATACCGACGCTGCTGTTAGCAACGAGCAGGAGAGACTGTTACCCAGTCTCCATGCCCAACAGAATGGTACAATAACGACGATCCACAGGTAGAGGTGCTGAATACTCCACGACAGCTGCAAGATGACACCAACTCCACAACTGATGAGCTCGAAATCGTTAACATCGGGAATGAGGAATCTCCAAGGCCTATCTCCACCAGCTCAACCTTGTGTACGGATGAACGCACGAAGCTTGTACAACTTCTCAAAGAATACCAGGACGTATTCGCTTGGACGTATGAAAAAATGCCCGGCCAGATGAAAAGTTGGTCACCCACCATTTACATGTCATACCTGGATCCAAGCCGATCAAGCAATCTACGAAGAAATTCAAGCACGAGGTAGAAGAGCAAATTAAGACTGAGATTTATAAGTTGCTTGATGCTGGATTTATTAAGCTCATCCATCATCCGACCTGGTTGGCTAATGTGGTCCCGGTGAAAAAGAAAAATGGACAGATCAGGTGTTGCGTGGATTTCAGAGACTTGAACAGATGCTGCCCCAAAGAAGATTTTCCTCTACCTAACATTGACATGTTAGTAGACTCCATCAGCGTACACGACATGTTCTCATTCATGGATGGATATAGAGGGTACAATCAGATAAGGATGTACGAGCATGACGCAAGTAAGACAGCTTTTCGAACTCCTCTCGGAAATTTTTATTATACTGTAATGGCATTTGGTTTAAAGAATGTCGATGCAACGTATCAACGCTCTATGACGACAATCTTCCACTGGAGCCGACACCTCAAGGGAGCATCCCCAAGAAGATAACGATGTCCGCGCGTCATGTTGAGAAAGATCCGGGCGAATCACTCTATCAGAGGATGGTGCATGTCTATCGTGCTATGTTGGATAATCTGCGCTTTTGGTCATCCTATGGACTTCGTGAAGTTTTTGAACGCGCATCTACAACAGCATCTTCCCTGCTAGAAAGAACCGGGTTTTCCAGTAATTAAGAGCCTCATGATGTTCGTGGAAGCATACATCTCACCAACAGGCAATGCAAGCTTCAGCCTTCTGTAAGCAGGTTCGCTGAAGCAGCAAGAGGAAAACCACCGAGATACAATATCCTGCACGTCCAAAATCACCAACTCCAACTCCAGTACCATATGCACGACTACCACAATGGTGAAGCAACGTCCAAGATATTCCATATCTGGATCGACGGTAACTACATCAATGAGAGACGCTTTCAGAATTTTTCTCTCGTAGAAGAAGCAGTTGCGTTTCCAAGGGAGATTGCAAATGGGATTTAAGAGGAACTTCCCTACTCCTCAAAGACACAATCCAAAGATGATAATGGCAAAGGAGTATGACTGGGGACTGCTTAGCACTTCCCATCTCAAAGATGGTGAATTTAGAGAGATGCAAGCACGCTATCATTATGATTCCAAGATGTCCAAAGACGAGGATATACTCAAGTGAGCATACGTAAAGACGTCATCATAAACCTAGTATGACAACATCTATCAAGTAGAAAGCTCATTGGATACTAGTGGAATGGGGACTGTCTCCCTCATCAATAAAGCCATCGGTTCCAGCTTCTCCCTCTAATAACGAGACGATCTCTACCATTGTATGAAGGGTGCCAAATTCGTGCAAGTTGCCACCACGCCTCTCCCTGCCAGTCTCTTCTGATCATAGCTACTGCCAAAAACCGTTGTTGCTCGTCGATTGATACCATCCAGAGCTTCACCATATCAACGACCACTATGTACAAAAGGTAATCTAAACTTCTGAATGTTTTTTACCCATGGAGAAGTAATATGATTACTAGTACGAAGGCTGGATGGGGATACCTTTATTATGGTAGACCCATCGGGCATACAAGATAGAGCCACGTAGACCACGCTTGGGGACTGAGGTTCAACACGAAATTCCTTCGCCGTCAGTAAAGAACTTCTTTAACACAAGATAGATGGTCAATCAAGAATCATGTAATTCGCAAGGGGAAACCAAACTGAAGAAGAATCCGCTTCAACGCTCCCTCCAGCAGAAGCCGATTCAACGCTCCCTCCAGCAGAAGCCGATTCAATGCTCTCTCTCCAGAAGAAGGCGTTTCATCTCTTTCCAGAAGAAGGCGTTTCATCTCTCTCCCCAGAATAAGTCGCTTCAGCACTTCAAGGCTCTTCCAGGACCCGCTTAGACGTACGCTCCAGAAGTTGCTTCAACGCTCTCCGGGACCTGCTCGCTCTAGAAGCTGCTTCAACGCTCTCTGCATGACCCACATTCACATTTGAGCACACAAGGTTCATTTTTGATCAAAGCAAGCAGGCGGTAGGTCCCACGTTCAAGCGAAGCAGACAACAAGGCCGGTGTTTGGTCAAGATAACAGGGTCGGTGTTTGGTCGAAGTAGCAAGGATGACACTCGAGCAAGCACATCAACCGTACGGGAAAAGCAGGCACAGGACATGGCCGACGTTTGAAACATATTCACGGTGGACCCGTGTTTGATCAAAGCATGCACAACTGCCCATGTTCGAAGCAAGAATGCTCACATCATGTCCCACATTCGATCAAGCAAGCGCAGGATGAGTCCCACGGTTGAGCGAAGTAGGCGGGCCCACGTGCCTATCAAACAGGTGCAACAGGGTGACGTTTGGTCGAAGCGTATACATGGTGGGGTCCACATTCGTCCAGGGTTATATGCACGGTTTTCTATGGGAAGTGGAGCGTACAAGTTCTATTCCCTTCTTGGCTCAAATACCCGAAGGAGGAAACCGGTCCCTCCCAAAATTCCATGCTTGCACCGGCGCGTTCACATGGGAAATTGCTGGCGGTCGGTCAAAGCTTTTCCGGGTAAGCTCCCTTCATCTCGTTTTTCTCACGTGTATTTGTCACCATCTCATGCCTACCCCACAATAATGTAACCATTATGTGCTAGGCAGGGGAATTAATGTTGATGGTGGATTTTTGTTCAAGGATAAAATTGTAAAAGCCAAACTTAATACGATGACATCCTGCAGAGGATAAAGCTATCTGAGTGATGAATACTTCTTCACTTTACTAATTCACCTAGAATGGATCATGTGGCAACAATCCCAGTATTATGTGAATTAAATACACCCAGAACGGAGCATGTAGCAACAATCCCGATATTTTGTGGATTCATAACATTATTAATTAATGCATGATTAGCCTTGTATTTCCTGTGCTGTTCCCGCAGAACTCTCATTATTGGTGCGGCATGACGACTGAGTGTTGCTCTTAGAGGAGTAACACGAATCTCCAAGTATCAATAGTGAGGCATGCACGAAATACCCGTACAGGCTACATCTCTCGGTGTGTTATATTATCCCGATTGAGACTCTCAGTGTGTTATACTAGCCCGATTGAGTTCCCTAAGGGAAATCTGGACTACCCGTGTCAGTCTCAGAAACTATCACGACCACGCAGGTTGGCCGCATGATTTAACCAGCCTAGACGATCCTCAGTAGGAGAAGGCTACCACCAAAATGACCACCAGCGGTCCCGTTATTCCCTGGCTGGTCGAACATATACTATGCCCCCAAATAACCGCCAAACGCTAGCCCTGAAGAGGGATGGTCGAGCTGGTATGGAGTGGTTAGTATGCGCAAGACTGTCAAATGCAGTCTCTAAGAGGTCGCGACCGTCCAACTTCGCAAGCATGGTTGGACGGCTTGGATCGTTCCGCAATCGATAGGTGAAGTGTTGGTACGCACGTTGGCGGGCCCACTTTTCGCCTACCTGATCGGTTCTCTCATGGCCAATCCATGGAGCAATAAATGATTGCCCAAACCACGGCTGGCGTGATGCTTTAAGTTGTGGAAACGTCACTAGTGTCTTAAATTGATCACAACCATCCAACTTCGCAAGCATGGTTGGATGGATTAGATCACACCTAGGACTGTGGAGCAAGTACACACATGCTCATCGCCGGGCCAATGTGGACCCCACACGATCGGCCTCCTCAAGGGAAGAGCGCAACTTGCAAAACCGATCGGTTGAAGTTGCATACACACGACCGATCCAAAACCCTAATTAGGGTTTGCGGCATGTTACATGTGTTGCAAATCGATCACGAGCGTCCATCTTCGCAAGCTTGGATGGAGGGCGTATATGTAGATTTAAAGGGTCCCGAGCATGTCAACATGATCACCGTGGGCCCATCTACACACATGACCGATCGGCCTAGGTCAAGCATGGCCAGACGCCTCGGTTCATGCGCCCAAAGTGGATATGACTCGCGGCTTTTCATTCCTTTGCGGCAATGGATTTTTGTCGAAAACGATCTTTACCACTCACTTTTGCCGGTCAAATCGAGTGGCTTAGATCGCACCTTCGCAAGATGAGCTAGCATAGGTGTGAACATCGACGGACCACCTCCATATAGGACCGATCGTTCCCACTAGAATCGGCCCCTAAGATCAAAATTGATCGAGATGAAAGTGGGTGCTTGCACGCCTCCTAAAACCATAAAAAACTATCGAACGATCACAGATGAGGGTCGCAAGCCATCTCGTCCGTCCAACTTCGCTAGCTTGGACGGACAGCCTAGGTTAAGAGTTAGACGACCAGTGAAGCATCACCATAATCACCGTCCACCACTCTTCCACATGGAGTGACCGGCCAAAGCATGGCTCTCCCATGCAGCCTCCAAACGATCACTCGAAGATGGTTGGACATGATGCTGTTTTAAGACGCTTAATTCGTGACTTACTCCGTTAAGCTTTAAAACAACGATGCTTCATGCATATTGCATATATTCGATGCATTGCATGCATAGAATACACACGATATTTTATAAATATCGACTTCTCAAATAACTTAGTTAATTAACCTAGCATCACATGCTACTTCCTTTGGGTCCCACGATCCACACATTCGAGACATCAAGCATGTCACAAACTGGGGGATACTTACTGGGGTATTAGTCTGGCGGTTTACAGCGTGCAGCATGCAACGCGTCATCACAAGAACGTGTCAGAAGACATATACGGTTAGTGATGACGGGAGAAGTGGGCAAAACTAATCGTGTGACACTAACGCACGACCCCACTATCCCATCACTCCACTTCCTCCACTTCCCACGAGAGATGAGGGTTATGCTCAATGGCTTGTATAAATAGGTTCTTCTCCCTATTTCCAACAAGACAGAAACCAAGTGTTGATACAACGTATTCAAACACCCAGAGCTGATTGCTCACACTATTGCAAGGATGTTCGATATTCTGATACAAGTCATAAACAACCAACACCTTCAAAATCTCAACACCTTCTTCGCTTCCCTCCCTAAGATCAACCCCATCTCCTTCACTTTGTGACCGAAGCAAGTCTGGAACGACCATTTCTTGGTTTATGCCAGAATTGTACAAATTGATCTCTCGAATTAGAAAGCACTCCCGCGCAATGCATTTGTTTAGGGTTTAGATTCGTTTCTCATCCACACACCCAAATTTACCAAAAACCGCAGAAACAGTTTTCACCCATAAACAATGATAATTGTCATTTCCACAAAATGCAACATCTGAAAATTCCGATTATCACTAAACTGTGAGAGCTAAAGTTCTCAGGGTAAAATGGCATGTAAATTAAAGACTCTAAAATGGCATGTAAAATAAAGACTCACCATATTTCCTATGAAAAAAATTATATTTTCACCTTATTTTGAGGCGATTTATTTTTATGACTTGTATTTCAATTGGAAATCAAGATTACCACTATTTATGAAAAACGAATTTTGATAATTGTGATTTTCACAAACTTAACCGATTATAACGGATGGAAATTTGTAATTATCACAAAAATTTGGTAACTGAAATTCTTGATAATTTGGATTTTCACATAACAATGGTCCCAACAAGTTAAAATCGTCATTATCTCTATATTGTAACAACTAGGATTCTCGCATTCACCCTGCAATTGTCATTAAATTGTGCAAAGCAGATTTTTCACATTCAAACTGGCGTGGTAAACACAAGAATTGAAAAAATATTTTTAAGGAGAATTTAGAGGAGCTAATTTAAGCCCTAATTACCGTTCAACTTAGTGTGAACTCTAATTACACTTTTTATATCAATATTCGTTGGCGAAGAGAATTTTAAGGAATTAATTAATGATTTGTTTTAGGAAGAAGTAAAACAGTTAAATGACAAGGCGTAATGAAAGTTGGAGTTAATTTAGGAACAATTTAAGATTCCGATTTTTGATATTCTTTTTATTTTCTCAACGATTTTTTTGTTTGTTAGAAACAAAAAACAAAATAGATAATAATTTAGTTAATATGATAAAAGGTTAATTTAGTAAACTAGTATTTATTTGGTTTTCAGATATTATGAATCTTAATAATGGGCTACTCATAAACAAAAAGAGAAAAGAAAAAGGGCTTGAAATAAATTATTGGTTTAATTATTATAAAAGTCTTATGAAATATATGTGCCTTTGCGTTTTTCGTGAATCGAGATGATATTTCATATATGCTCAGAAGTTAAATCTATTATGTTTTTTATAAACTCAAAATAGAACAAACTCTTCCAGAATTTTCTCGCAATATTGATCTACTCATGATCATACCGCTGTGTTTAGACTGCTCGACACACTCCGTAAGATTTTCTTATGTTGAGTCATACCGATTAAAATCATTCTCTTGTACGTAACTGGCATTGAGATTATTTTAAGTCGATTTTCAGGATACAAATCCGTGTGATTTTTTAATCTCCGACAAAATTCTTATTTTTTCATAAAGAAAGGTCACTCATGTTGTTCTTGAAGGAATGACAGCAAATAGGGGAGAATTCTTAAATGAACCGGTGCTTAATTGTTATACATTTGTGGGGTGTGTGGCTGTGGAATTTAAATGGGATGCTTGTATTTCAAATCTCCTAGATGAGCGTTAAGTATTTTCTTACTATGTGATATTATCTAAATAAAGTTGATATGAGGAGTTGCATTTTAACTATGTTATAATGTAGTATCTCTAACTTCCTTAAAACTTGACATATCTTTTGGTTGTATTCATTGTGATCCCATGATTTTAGTACCTTTGCCAATTTGTTGACAAAAAGAGGGAGAATTATTTAGTAGTTTCGTACTACATACATATGGTTTACGGATCATCATGTAATGGGGAGTGAATCAATAATATATAGGTTTCACCTATTATGCACTGACGAAACTCAACTCTCGCGTGAGAGATTAAGCCATTGGTCCTCAAGGGATCCATCGCCACGATTTCTAATATACGTCCCCGCGAGACACTGCTGGTCGTGATGTCATGATTCACATCTCTTCTCGAAATCCCAGAGAGATTCACATCTCTCCAGAAAATCTCAAAGTGAAAAAGCGGGGGTCTAACAACCACACCCAATATTTCTCTTAGCAATTTGTATGGACAAACTCCAATATACTTTTATGAGAATCAACTAGATAGTTAGACTCAATCAATAGAATAGTATATCAAAGAGTTCCTATATCTCTATCTCTCGATTTTATCTATACTCAAGCAAATAGAAATCTGCGAGTCTTTATCAAAGAGAGATAACTTGGATGGTACCAAAGACCAATATCCAAGTGTCAATCAATTTAAATCAACAACCAAAAGGTCGGATATTTTAACTGATTGAAAAACGCACAACCTGTATTATTTCAATTATATAAACAAATATAATGCGGAAAAGAAATAACACAGACACCAGAATTTTGTTAACGAGGAAACCGGAAATGCAGAAAAACCCCGGGACCTAGTCTAGATTGAACACACACTGTATTAAGCCGCTACAGACACTAGCCTACTCCAAACTAACTTAGGTCTGGACTGTAGTTGAACCCCAACCAGTCTCACACTGATCCAAGGTACAGTTATGCTCCTACGTCTCTGATCCCAGCAGGATACTACGCACTTGATTCCCTTAACTGATCTCACCCACAACTAAGAGTTGCTACGACCCAAAATCGAAGACTTTAATAAACAAATCTGTATCACACAGAAAAGTCTAGGTAATAGATAAATCCGTCTCCCACGAATATACCTATGAGATTTTTTCCGTCTTTTGATAAATCAAGGTGAACAAGAACCAATTGATAATCCGGACTTATATTCCCGAAGAACAGCCTAGTATTATCAATCATCACACAATAGTCTTAATCAACGCAGCGAAAAAAGATATTATGAAATCACAAATGATGAGATGGAGATGTTTGTGATTACTTTTTATCTTGCCTATCGGAGATAGACATCTCAAGACAATTATTACAATTGTACTCGTATGATAGAAACAACAAGATCAGATCACACAACTACAAGAAAAGTAGTATCGGTATGGATTCACAATCCCAATGAAGTCTTTAAGTCGTTTACCCGGTTTGAGAAAAGAAAACCAGATGTTAAAGGAGAATAGACTCTAGTTTACACAACTAGTATCATACATAAGGTGTGGGGATTAGGTTTCCCAGTTGCTAGATTTCTCCCTTATATAGTCTTTAAAATCGGGGTTTGTAATCAATGTTAGCTTAGTAACAAAGCATTCAATATTCACCGTTAGATGAAAACATGATTAGATTCAAGCTAATATTTATCAACGTTAGATCGAAAACATATCTTGTTACACACAAATGAAATGCACGTTCCTGGGCTTTGTATAACCGTACACAAACTTGTACATCAGTTGGTTTAACAATAGTTAACCAAATGGTTAGCCATATGATTAATTTCATATAAACCATATTATTCTTCACCATAACTAGTTCAAATGAACTAGTTAGAGAGTTGTTCAATTGCAAGGAAATCTCATGTACTACACAAGACACAATTGAAGCAAAAACGATTTGATTCACATGAATCGGTTCATGAACTATATAGCCACGGTTTGTAAACTTGCATTCCTTAGTTTATATAAGTATGAATTCACGAATAATCGTTTTTAGACATAACCTACTCAAGTTCGTGGACTGGGTTCGCGGACTGAGTTCGCGGACCTATCTCACGCACTACTCCGGTTCACTTGATCAACAAATTTCGCAAACTTCTGTTCAAGCAATAAGGACTTACACATATATGTGTTTCCACAACAATGCTTATATCATCCAGATGGTTATATAATCTAAACTCTCATTTCAATCATTGAAACATTCTCAGAGGACGTTATATAGTTGTTATTCACAAACCATTTTTTGTCATAGCAATTTTCAAAGTGATTGAAACATAACATGATTTTCGTCACTAGGTAAAGATGAACTTGGCTAAAGTGAAAGCTTCACCAACACATATTTCGAGAAATAGATAGCCGAGGTAAACTCCGCTCGAAATACCAAATGTGTATAATCTAAGTCTATATAGCAAAACGAATTTTGTCTCAAGATAGGAGATAAATAGACTTTTGAGTGAGAGATAAGTTCAAGTCTCCACATACCTTTTAGTCGATGAAGATCCACTAGTTCCTTGAGTAGTCCTTCGTCTTGTATGATGATTTCCATGGAGTTCTTGAGCTCAACTACACTTTCTATCCTAGTCCGAGACCTTATCTATAGTAGACTAGAAATCAAGACTTATAGTTTTGATCACTAACATTGACAAACATGCTTGAGATACCAACGCATGCGAGTTCGACCGAGCAATGCTCTAACAATCTCCCCCTTTGTACATATGGAATACAAAAAATATATAAATAAACTTTTGTATCTCCTATTCCACATGCATAATCTTCAACATTACTCGAAATCTTCGTCACTTCCAAGTAATCCAATGATCCCAAAGGTTTTAAGTTTAGCATCATCGTTGTTGAAAATCCGTAGCTATAACAACGAGAAAACAAGAGTTCTCAATCATTGTTATACAGTGTCATAGTATCATTACACATCGTCAAAGTTCAATTGTATCACAACTTTAACAACAATAATATGGCGATACGTCACTCCCCCTTAGTCAATACTCCATCTCACATGGAAACCACTCTCCCTTATATAATGATCCGAAAACCATATATATTTGTAGTGTGAACTACATATTAATTCTCCTCCTTTTTGTCAATAAAATTGGCAAAGGTACAAGAATGGGATCCTAATGAAATTTCCGAAAGAGACATTTCATGACCAAGAGTAAGCATAAATCATCTTATTTAGATGCAATCATAAAGCCGAAGCTAAATGCATTCATCAAGGAGTCTATTAAGATACAAGATAACCCCTATAATATTCCACAGCCGCACTCCCCACAAAGATTTGGCAATTAAGCACAAGTTCAACTAAGAACTCTCCCCCATAAAATGTCATTCCCGAAAGAACAACAAGAGCGACCCTAATTTCACAAAGAAATGAAGGATTTCTTTGGACATAACAAATCTCATACAAGTATGAATTTGAATCCAAAAATATTCAATTAAATTAACCATAAGAGAACCCATGATTAATTTAATCGAAAAATGCTCAAGATAAGAAAACTTATGGAGACTCTAAAATATACGATTAGATTAATCACAAGAGAACCCATAATTAATCTAATCGAAATACACAACCAAACTAATCACAAAAGTAATAAATTTAATTGGTCATGCTCGACATAAGAAAACTTACGGAGCAACAACTAAATAACCAAACAAGATGATTAATTTAGTTGAATATGCTCGACATAAAGTACCTTACGGAACAACAACTATGCCAAAACAATGACTCAGTCGATAGAGCTCAACATAAGACACCTTATGGAACAACACAGTATGTACACAAATTGTGGATCGGAGATCGACCTAATACCGTGGAATAATCAAGGAATCATTCTATTTTCCATCACCATTTGCACAATGACACCCAATAGACATAATCCTTGAGCACAAAATATTTTAACCTATCTTCCATCAATAATTGACATAATAGGCTTAACTTTTGTACTTGTCAAAAGTCAATTCATTATTTTATCAATACATGCATATCAACTCATGAACGACTTTACTTTTGACAAGATATGGGACACTCAAGTTCACGAACGTAAACACATATATCCCATAAAAATATTGCAATATATGAAACCATAAAGATTAATACTGCAAAAATCATCTTCCAAACAAATTTAGATTTTAAACCAATAAACCTAAAACCATGAAGATGAAATCGTTGGACATAGCTATGTGTAATCACAATAATGGTTATTCCAAACTATAGTTATTATTCTAAATAAAACAAAAAAAAATAGAAGATTTACTAGGCAAAAATACTCAAAACAGACTAAACAAAAAACACTTCAATGCCAAAGCGAACTGAAGTCATATAGACATTTCGGGACCTTCTTGAGTCTTGAGGTCCTGGAGGTTGTGAACGACATCATCCTCTGCAACTTTGGAGAGGATATCCTTATTAGGAAGTTCTTTGAAACGGGTTTTCATGAGAACAAGGTCAGAATAACCTTTTTCAACTCAGTTCTTACCACATCAAGACACTTCATAGTATCAACAAGTTGCTGCTTTGCCTCCTCAAAGTTCTTTAGGAAGTCGAGAACTACATATGACGAGATCTCTTCAACCTCCTCTATATCCGAATAGGAATCAAGATATTGAGGAAAACAACCTTCGACTTCAACAAAAGTTCCCTTCTCTTTATCGAATTCGAAATATACCGCGTTTTCAACGAAATCTTTAGGTAAATCCCACGAGCAGGAAGAAGAAGCCATTGATAATATGAAACCTAGAGTAAAAAGATCAACTCAATAGGATAAGTATATAAATAAAATTCGAGAGACTTAGGATTTACAAGACAGGTGTAAGAGAGACCCCGAAACCGTAAGAGGAGGGTTCACAAGGCCCTGTACGAAGAAGTCCAAGCTTTTACTTTTCAACAAGTATATTGGCAAGGAAAAACTAATAAATACGGAAGGATAAAGAAATACTCATGTAAAAGTGTTTGACCAACTATCCATCTAAGAACGATAAGAAATTATCTAGATAATTAGAGTCACTTTGTCAAGAGCATACCTATTCAATTCTCTCACAACTAGGTTTTTTGGTGTGAGATATCAACCTTGTGATTAATTTGTACAAGTATGAGCTTTTAGCTCATTAAATGAACGTTTTTTTGTCTATCCTTCTTTCTTTGACAAGGGCTTACCCCAAAGAAGTAAGACACTGCTTGTTTGGCATATCTATCAGAAAACATTCTCTGAGGACTAAATCTAGGACCTCTGGAAATTGTCACAAGAGGATCAGAATAGATAGGAATACATTTTCTAGATTTAGATTTACCAGAAACAGTATTATGAACGCAGGGAATACTTTCATTAGCAACACAAGAATTTATGTTAGAATGCACTTGAGCCCTGTGATGATTTCTAGGAAAGAGATCATGTTTATAGCATTTCTGGTTTTTTGTGGGCATATGATTCACTGCAGTAGTCGATTGACTATTTGTTCCATTGACAGTGGAGAGAAGCAAATTATGAAGTTTAGAAATTTGTTTCCTTCTGGAAAAACAATGGATAGCATAGTGATTCTTTTTCCCACAGAAAGTACAGGTTCGTGGAGGAGAAACAATAATTGGCAACTGTTTTAACTTCATAGCCATATGAGAAGATTGTAAGTTATGTAAACTTTTCTTGACAAAATCTTCTTCTGGAGAAGGTTTCGTCATGTACTATAACTCATGGGAATTAGTTTGTACAGATGAAATTTCCCTTAAGACATAGTTTTCCTTTTCCAAGGATTTTCACTGTTCATGGGCCAGAGTAAGAGATGCACTTAGTTTCTCTTTTTCGACACGAAGTCTGTTAAGATTTGACGAATGCGTCTCGATCAAACGTTTTTCTCTAATTGAGTCTTCTTTAATAATGTCCTCAAGAACACTAATCTTTTCGCGCTGTAGAGTAGTTTCTTGGAGAAGTTTTTCAATATTCTTAGAGAATGACTCAATGATGCTATAAAGACCATGTTCTCGATCAAGAGACTTTTCAAATTCATCAATAAGATGATCATGATCCTGAAAATCAATAATCTCAACAGAGTTTTTTGAGATTCTGGTGAGCTCCTTTTCGTCTTTTGCCAGAGTGTCACGTGCCTCAAGAGAGGAATACATGTCAACGTCAGATGTATCAATCCTTTCACCTCGGGATTCGGAAGAATCAACTAAGGAGTAACCCTTTGAGATGTTTCCAAGACACTTGGCGTAATCGAAAGCTTCAGGAGACATCTTGGTATGCGTGAAAGATATTTTTCCCACAGACTCAGATTTCTATAAACACAGACTTATAAGGTCTTGAACGTGTTTTCCTGCTCTGATACCAATTGAAAAAGCGGGGGTCTAACAACCATACCCAATATTTTGCTTAGAAATCTTTATGGACAAACTCCAATATACTTTTATGAGAATCAAATAGACAGTTAGACTCAATCAATAGAAAAGTATATCAAAGAGTTTTTATATCTCTATCTCTCGATTTGGTCTATACTCAAGCAAACAGAAATCTGCGAGTCTTTATCAAAGAGAAATAACTTGGATGGTACCAAATACCAACATCCAAGTGTCAATCAATTTAAATCAATAACCAAAAGATCGGATATTCTAATTGATTGAACAACGTACAACCTGTATTATTTCAATTATATAAACAAATATAATGCGGAAAAGAAATAACACAGACACCAGAATTTTGTTAACGAGGAAACCGGAAATGCAGAAAAACCCCGGGACCTAGTCCAGATTGAACACACACTGTATTAAGCCGCTACAGACACTAGCCTACTCCAAACTAACTTCGATCTGGACTATAGTTGAACCCCACCCAATCTCATACTGATCCAAGGTACAGTTATGCTCCTACGTCTCTGATCCCAGCAGGATACTACGCATGTGATTCCGTTAGATGATCTCACCACAACTAAGAGTTGCTACGACCCAAATTCGAAGACTTTAATAAACAAATCTGTATCACACAGAAAAGTATACGGTAATAGATAAATCCGTCTCCCACGAATATACCTATGAGCTATGTTCCGTTTTTTGATAAATCAAGGTGAACAATAACCAATTGAGAATCCGGACTTATATTCCCGAAGAACAGCCTAGTATTATCAATTACCTCACAATAGTCTTAATCGACGCAACAAAAAAAGATATTGTGGAATCACAAACGATGAGACGAAGATGTTTGTGATTACTTTTTATCTTGCCTATCGGAGATAAAAATCTCAAGACAATAATAACAATTGTACTCGTACGATAGAAACAACAAGATCAGATCACACAACTATAATAAAAGTAGTATCGGTCTGTCTTCACAATCCGAATGAAGTCTTTAATTCGTTAACCCGGTTTGAGAAAATAAAACCAGAGGTTAAAGGAGAATCGACTCTAGATTACATAACTAGTATCACACATAAGGTGTGGGGATTAGGTTTCCCAGTTGCTAGAGTTCTCCCTTATATAGTCTTTCAAATCAGGGTTTGCAATCAATGTTAGCTTAGTAACAAATCATTCAATATTCACCGTTAGATGAAAACCTGATTACATTCAAGCTAATATTTATCAACAGTTAGTCGAAAACATAGGTTGTTACACACAAATGAAATGCACGTTCCTGGGCTTTGTGTAACCGTACCCAAACTTGTACATTAGTTGGTTCAACAATAGTTAACCAAATGGTTAGCCATATGATTACTTTCACATCAACCATATTCTTCTTCACCATAACTAGTTCAAATGACTCAAATGAACTAGTTAGAGAGTTGTTAGATTGAAAGGATATCTCATGTACTACACAAGACACAATTGAAGAAAAAACGATTTGATTCACATGAATCGGTTCATGAACTATATGTTAGAGCATTGCTCGGTCGAACTCGTATGCGTTGCTATCTCAAGCATGTTTGTCAATCTTAGTGAGCAAAACTATAAGTCTTGATTTCTAGTCTATTATAGCTAAGTCTCGGACTAAGATAGAAAGTGTAGTTGAGCTCAAGGACTTCATGGTGATTCATCATACAAGTAGAATAACCACTCAAGGAACCGGTGGAACTTCTCGACAAAAAGGTATGTGAAGACTTGAACTTATCTATCACTCAAAATTCTATCTACTCTATCTCTTACTCTTTGAGACAAGAAGTCGTATGCTATATATATAGACTTTGATTATACACATTTGGTATTTCGAGCCAACTATACCTCGCCTATCTATATCTCGAAATATGAGTTGGTAAGCTTTTCGCTTTAACCAAGTTTATCTTTACCAAGTGACGAAAGTCATGTATAAGTCCTATTCCTTGAACCAAAGTTTGCGAACTTTGTTGATCAAGAGAACCGTGAACCAAATCTGCGAACTCAGTCCGCGAACTTCCGAAGTTCTCAAACCCGAGAATTTCTGCTAAAGCTGACAAACTACTTGCGTGAAGCTAAGTCCGCGACCTCAATACGCGAACCCAGTCCGCGAACTTGAGAAGGTTATATATCTGAAGATGATTTCTGAACTTAAACTTAAAAAGACTAAGGAATGCAGTTTGCAAACCGTGGCTATAAAAGTTCATGAACCGATTCAAGTGAATCAAATCATCTTTGCTTCAATTGTGTCTTGTGTAGTACATGAGATTTCCTTGCAATTGAACAACTCTCTAACTAGTTCATTTGAAATCATTTGAACTAGTTATGGTGAAGAAGAACGCGGTTGATATGGAATGCTCATATGGCTAACCTTGGTTAACTATTGTTTAACCAACAAGTGCATACGTTTTGGTATGGTTAACAAACCTAGAAGCGTGCATAGTCAAGTGTGTGTAACAAGCTAAGTTTTCGATATAGCGGTTGAGAAATATTAGCTTGAATCTAAATCAGGTTTTCATCTAACGGTGGATATTGATTTCTTGGTACCAAGGTAACTTAATTGCAAACCCTGATTTGAAAGACTATATAAGGGGAACTCTAGTATCTGTGCAAAACTAATCCCCACACCTCACATGTGATACTAGTTTGCATACTAGAGTCGGTTCTACTTTAACCTTTGGTTTTATTCTTCTAAAACCAGGTTAACGACTTAAAGATTTCATTGGTATTGTGAAGCCAGACCGATACTACTTTTATCATAGTTGTGTGATCTTATCTTGCATCTTCTATCGTACGAGTACAATCAGATTGATTGGATTGAGATTGATATCTCTGATAGGCAAGATATAAAAAGTAATCACAAACATCTTCGCTCATTGTTTGTGATTCCGCAACATCTTGTTTCGCTACTATACGATTAAGATTGTTGTGAGGTGATTGATAACTCTAGACTGTTCTTCGGGAATATAAGGCCGGATTACCAATTGGTTCCTGTTCACCTTGATTATTATCAAAAGATGGAACAAAAACTTTTAGGGTTTATCTGTGGGATACAGATTTATCCTTTGATAGACTTGTCTGTGTGAGACAGATTTGTTTATTGTTAAGTCTTCGAATTTGGGTCGTAGCAACTCTTAGTTGTGGGTGAGATCATGTAAAGGAATCAAGTGCGCAATATCCTGCTGGGATCAGAGGCGTAGGGAGTACAATTGTACCTTGGATCAGTGGGAGTCTGATTGGGTTTCAACTACAGTCCAGTCCGAAGTTAGCTTGGAGTAGGCTAGTGTCTGTAACGGCTTAATATAGTGTGTGTTCAATCTGGACTGGGTCCCGAGGTTTTTCTGCATTTGCGGTTTCCTCGTTAACAAAATTTCTGGTGTCTATGTTATTTCTATAATTGAAATAATACAGGTTGTACGTTTGAATCAATCAATTGGAAATCCGACCTTCGGTTATTGATTGATGTTGATTGATCCTTGGATATTGGTCTTTGGTACCATCCAAGTTATTCCTTGTGTTTGATTAGAACTCGCAGTTCTTGATTGAGTAAATCAAATCAAGAAGAGAGATATAAACTTGTTGATATACTTTTAATTGATTGAGTTTTGTTGATTCTCTTAAAAGTATATTCAAGTTTTGTTTATACAGATTGCTAAGCGAAATATTGGGTGGTGTTGTTAGCGATCTGACTCTATGGACAAGAGTACTATCTTTGATAAACGCGTCGCCAGAAATAAAAGTTTTATCTCGTCTAACTATATTAAAGAGAAGGGTTCTACAATCTCGAATATAGATGACCCTTCTGTACTGACGAGAAAGACTAGCACTGACATGTGTACTTCCGATTACCCTTCAAATGTGAGCCTCTACATTAATGAACGGGATTCAGCTGAAGAGAGTGAGTTGATTCTAAATCTTGTTAGAATACAAGCTGATAGATTGAATCGGTTGAAGAACCATGTCAATGTTCTACTTTGTGTAATAAAAGACTGCAAACCCAAAGGTAATTCTGAAGTTCATTCATCGTGTACGTCTCTTGAAGCTAGCCTCAGAAGAGATGCCTTGGAGATTGAGCATCGCTTGAGTAAGATCTCTATTAAAGAATGCTCAAAGAAATCTAATATGCCAAGTACTTCTAACATAACTAAAGATGGTTCATGCTCAGAAGTAAAAACGGAAGCCCCTTCTAATAAAACGGATGTGCCTGAAGTCACCATCACTCAAGGATGTTGCACATCAAATGGAGGGAAGAAATCTTCTAACGATGATATTAAGACTGCACTATCTAATCATTCGGATGATCAGAAAGTATGTCTTATCTGTGAGACAAAGTGTTCTGTGAAACGTAAGGGAAACTCTAAGTTGAATTAAAACTCCTTGGTTCAGCTTCAAAACACCTTAGACTTAATTCTCGAAGGTGTAACTGACATGCGTATGACTAAACCGATTGGTTTTCGTACCTACCTTGTGTATGATACCAGGAAAGTCAGTTCAATGAGTTCCTTAAATGCTCAAGTACAGAACAGACGTCTTAATAAACATCGTCTAAAGGAAGATCAAGTCATGGTCTCTGGAAATAACATTGTCCCTGATGTGAACGAAATTCCAGGAGAAAGAAGAAAAATTGATGAAATGAGAGATAATCTGAAGGAGATAATCGAAAGGTATAAGGAAATTGTCAACAGGTTGTCTTCCTCCTCAAATCAACATTCTTCTTGTAAGAACTCAAACTATGTCTCGTATTTTGATGACAGCAAGTTTTATGATAGTTTCTCACATCAAAAGGGATCCCTCTCTACATTCAGGAGGAAAAAGAGACTTGATCATAAATACAAATCTTTTAATGAGCTTAAAGCTCATACTTGTGCTAATTAATCACAAGGGGTAAAGAACTTACTCATAAAAATCCTGTTGAGTAAGATGTGTCTTTTTCAGGTATACCTTAAGCATACTACTTCTGATTAGTGAAGCTATCTTCTAATCGTCTATAGCCAACTACTGGTTTGCAGAAATGATTGCTTAAAGTATTTTTTTTTTTGTTTTTTAAAATAGAACTTTTTTTTGAGTTTTTCCGTGGGTCAAGTTTGTTTTCGCACAGATACCCGTTCCGGCACGAGACAACTGTTTGTAAACCCTAAAAGTCTTCCTTCCCTAAGAAACCCTTAAATATCCGACCTACTGAGTTTCAAAAGTCACGTTCGAATACTCTAGGTTGGTTTCTGGGTTTTTTTTAGAATGTCGTCTTCTTCCTCGTCTTATTATGGTGGTTTTGCAAGGGGATTTCTTGACAAAGGTTTTGTTATCGAGTCCAAGAAGAAAAGAACCCTTGTAGATGAAGATCATCCTAACTCTTCATGTTATTTTTCCTACGTTCATGAGGATGCTGAAAAGGATGATATGATTTCTGTTGAAGTTGTTCATGACTTTTTTAAGTTCTTTGGGGAAGCAAAACAAGAGCTCATTGTTACGCTGAAAAATCTTGATGCATTGAAAACTGAGTTGGAAAAGGTTACTGCTGGCCCTGGTCTCATAAAGTCTTACATCAATGATCTTCGCAAAGAGAATCACCTCTCTAATACTGCAATGAATGATGTTGTTCACACTCAAAGACCCGTTGTCTCATGAGGATTCTGAACCGTCCATATGATCTTAGTTCGTGTTCGGAATAGCACTGAAGTCTGTTTTCCTTTAGCTTGTGTTATTTTTGTTGCCTAGTATGTCTTCTTTTTGATTTTGTTGGAAGAATAACTAGTGGTTTGAATAGAAATGATTGTGACTACACACAGCTATTATTTTTCATCTTCTTGTTCTTTTTTTAGGTTTATTTGTTTAAATACTAAAACTGTTTGGAGGATGATGTTTTGCAGTATTAATCTTTATGATTTGTTATATTGCAATTTTTAATGGGATATTGGGGTTTACAACCGTGAATTATGTTTGTCCCATACTTTATCAAAAGTAAATTCGGTCATGATCTGTATTCACGTATTGATAAAAGAATGAATGGACTTTTGACAAATACAAAAGTTAAGCCTATATTGTCAAATATTTGATGGAAGATAGGTTAAAATCTTTTGTTTTCAAGGATTATGTCTATTAAATATCGTTATACAAATAGTGATGGAATATAGAATGAATCCTTGTGTATTCTGCAGAATTGATCATCCCTGATCCATATTTTATGTATTACTGTGAGGCTCCGTAATATATCTTGTGTTGAGCACTATACAACCAAGTTGATTTTTTAGCTTAGTTGTTGTTCCGTGAGATATGTTATGTCGAGCATATTGAACTAAATTAATCATCTTGTTTGGTTATTTAGTTTTTGCTCCGTAAGTTTTCTTATGTCGAAAAAAAAATGACAATTAAATTGATTACTTTTGTGATTAGTTTGGTTGTGTATTACGATTAGATTAATTATGGGTTCTCTTGTAATTAATCTAGTTGAGTATTTTCGTGTCTCCATAAGTTCTCTTATGTTGAGCATAATCAATTGAATTGATCACTTTTTGTGTTTAATTTGATTGCGTATTCTGATTAAATTAATCATGGGTTTACTTGTGATTAATTTGATTGAGTTTTTGGATATAGGAAATCATTCTCATGGTTTTTTGTGTCCAATAAAAATCCTTCTTTTCTTTCGAAATTAAGGTCGCTCTTGTTGTTCCTTCGGGAATGACATCAAATGGGGGAGAGTTCTTTTGAACTTGTGCTTAATGGTCATATCTTGAGGGGTGTGCGGCTGTGGAATTTTAGAGGGGTTATCTTGTATCTTTAAACTCCTTGATGAATGCATTTAACTTCGGCTCCATGATTGCATCTAAATTAGTTGGTATGTATTTTTTCCTCTTGCCATGAAATGTATCTCTCGGAAATTTCATTATGATCCTGTTCTTGTACCTTTGACAATTTTATTGACAAAAGGGGGAGAATTAATATGTAGTTCACACTACAAATACATATGGTTTTCAGATCATTGTGTAAGGGGGAGTGGTTTCCATGTGAGATGGAGTATTGACTAAGGGGGAGTGATATATATCACCATAGTATTATTGTTGAAGTTATGATACAATTGAACTTTGACGCTGTGTAATAATACTATGACACTATATAACAATGATCGAGGATTATTTTTTCTCATTGTTATAGCTACGGATCTTCAACATCGGTGATGCTAAACTTACAACCTTTGGGATCATTGGAGTACTTGGAAGTGACGAAGATTTCGAGGAATGTTGAATATTAGACATGTGGAATAGGAGCTACTAAAGTTTCTTTATCTTTTTTGTATTCCATATGTATTGATAGTTTTGTCACTAAAATTGACAAAGGGGGAGATTGTTAGAGCATTTCTCGGTCGAACTCGCATGCGTTTCTATCTCAAGCATGTTTGTCAATGTCAGTGATCAAAACTATAAGTCTTGATTTCTAGTCTATTATAGCTAAGTCTCGGACTAGGATAGAAAGTGTAGTTGAGCTCAAGGACTTCATGGCGATTCATCATACAAGTAGAAGAACTACTCAAGGAACTGGTGGAACTTCTCGACAAAAAGGTATGTGAAGACTTGAACTTATCTATCACTCAAAAGTCTATCTACTCTATATCCTACTCTTTGAGACAAGAAGTCGTATGCTATATATATAGACTTTGATTGTACATATTTGGTATTTCGACCCGAGTATACCTCGCCAATCTATATCTCGAAATATGAGTTGGTAATTTTTTCGCTTTAACTAAGCTTATCTTTACCATGTGACGAAAATCATGATATGTTTCAATCATCTTGAAAATTGCTTTGACGAGAAATGGTGTAACAACTATATAACGTCCTCTAAGAATGTTTCAATGATTGAAATGAGAGTTTAGATTACATAACCAATGATGGACATAAGCATTGTTGTGGAAACACATTTATGTATAAGTCCTATTCCTTGAACCAAAGTTTGCGAACTTTGTTGATCAAGAGAACCGGAAGAATGGCGTGAGCCAAGTCCGCGAACTCAGTCCGCGAACTGCCGAAGTTCTCAAACCCGAGAATTTCTGTTGGAGTTCACAAACTACTTGCGTAAAGCTAAGTCTGTGAATCAGTCCGTGAACCCAGTCCGCGAACCGGTGAAGTTCTCATACCCGAGAAGGTTATATATCTGAAGATGATTTCTGAACTTAAACTTAAAAAGAACAAGGAATGCAGTTTGCAAACTGTGACTATAAAAGTTCATGAACCGATTCAAGTGAATCAAATCATCTTTTCATCAATTGTGTCTTGTGTAGTACATGAGAGTTCCTTGCAATTGAATAACTCTCTAACTAGTTCATTTGAAATCATTTGAACTAGTTATGGTGAAGAAGAACGTGGTTGATATGGAATGCTCATATGGCTAACCTTGGTTAACTATTGTTGAACCAACAAGTGCATACGTTTGGGTACGGTTAATAAACCTAGAAGTGTGCATTGTCAAGTGTGTGTAAAAAGCTAAGTTTTCGATCTAATGGTTGGGATATATTAGCTTGAATCTAAATCAGGTTTTCATCTAACGGTGGATGTTGATTGCTTTGTTACCAAGGTAACTTAATTGCAAACCCTGACTTGAAAGACTATATAAGGGGAACTCTAGTATCTGTGGAATACTAATCCCCACACCTCACGTGTGATACTAGTTTGCATACTAGAGTCGGTTCTCCTTTAACCTTTGGTTTTCTTCTTCTAAAACTAGGTTAACGACTTAAAGACTTCATTGGGATTGTAAATCCAGACCGATATTATTTTTATCGTTGTTGTGTGATCTGATCTTGCATCTTCTATCGTACAAGTACAATCAGATTAATTGGCTTGAGATTGATATCTCCGATAGGCAAGATATAAAAAGTAATCACAAACATATTCGTCTCATTGTTTGTGATTCCGCAACATCTTGTTTCGCTACCATACGATTAAGATGAGGTGATTGATAACTCTAGGCTGTTCTTCGGGAATATAAGACCGGATTATCAATTGGTTCATGTTCACCTTGATTATTATTAAAAGACAGAACAAAACCTTTTAGGGTTTATCTGTGGGAGACATATTGATATTTTGATAGACTTGTCTGTGTGAGACAGATTTGTTTATTGTTAAGTCTTCGACTTTGGGTCGTAGCAACTCTTAGTTGTGGGTGAGTCAGCTAAGGGAATCAAGTGCGTAGTATCCTGCTGGTATCAGAGGCGTAGGGAGTACAAATGTACCTTGGATCAGTGAGAGACTGATTGGGGTTCAACTATAGTCCAATCCGAAGTTAGATTGGAGTAGGATAGTGTCTGTAGCGGCTTAATACAGTGTGTGTTCAATCTGGACTAAGTCCCGGGGTTTTTCTGCATTTGCGGTTTCCTCGTTAACAAAATTTATGGTGTTTGTGTTATTTATATTTCCGCATTATATTTGTTTATATAACTGAAATAATACAGGTTGTGCGTTTGAATCAATCAACTGGAAATACGACCTTCGGTTATTGATTGATCCTTGGATATTGGTCTTTGTACCATCCAAGTTATTCCTTGTATTTGATTAGAACTCGCAGTTCTTGCTTGAGTAAACAAATCAAGAAGAGAGATATAAACTCGTTGATATACTTTTAATTGATTGAGTTTTGTTGATTCTCTTAAAAGTATATTCGAGTTTGTCCATACAGCTTGCTAAGAGAAATATTGAGTGGTGTTGTTAGACCCTCGCTTTTTCACTATATAGCCATGGTTTGTAAACTTGCATTCCTTAGTTTATATAAGTATGAGTTCACGAATATTCGTTTTTAGACATAACCTACTCAAGTTCGCGGACTGGGTTCGCGGACTTAAGTTCCCGTATGGAGTTCACAAACTCCAGCAGAAATTCTCGGGTTTGAGAACTTCGCCAGTTCGTGGACTTATCTCACGCACTACTCCGGTTCACTTGATCAACAAAGTTCGCAAACTTCGGTTCAAGCAATAAGGACTTATACATATACGTGTTTCCACAACAATGCTTATATCCTCCAAATGGTTATATAATCTAAACTCTCATTTCAATCATTGAAACATTCTCAGAGGACGTTATATAGTTGTTATTCACAAACCATTTTTCGTCAGAGCAATTTTCAAAGTGATTGAAACATAACATGACTTTCGTCACTAGGTAAAAATGAACTTGGCTAAAGCGAAAGCTACACCAACATATATTTCGAGAAATAGATAGGCGATGTAAACTCGGCTCGAAATACCAAATGTGTATAATCTAAGTCTATATAGCAAAACGACTTTTGTCTCAAGATAGGAGATAAATAGACTTTTAAGTGATAGATAAGTTCAAGTCTCCACATTCCTTTTAGTCGATGAAGATCCACGAGTTCCTTGAGTAGTCCTTCGTCTTGTATGATGATTGCCATGGAGTTCTTGAGCTCAACTACACTTTCTATCCTAGTCCGAGACCTTAGCTATAGTATACTAGAAATCAAGACTTATAGTTTTGATTATTAACATTGACAAACATGCTTGAGATAGTAACGCATGCGACTTCGACCGAGCAATGCTCTAACACAAAGAGATTCAAATATCTCGGGAAATCTCAGACAAGGCTGAATATTCCGCATGATAGGAAAGAGCTTCATGTAGGAATCAAGTCTCTTTTTCAGACTCTCCATACGAATTCTGAGGCATCTCATGCCTTTTCACGTGACTCATCCTAGTCATTCTTACAGATCGGATAATATCTCTCTATCTTGGCCAACTCGGCTAAAGAGGATATTTCTCTCTCTCAATACATCATTATAAAGGCTGACCCAGCTTCACACAAATGGGGGGGATAACAATTAGGGTTTTGGTCTGACGATCTACGACACGTGTGAGAAATACCCGGCTTATTTCTAACCGCATAAGAGAGTAAAGGCGGTGGAATAATGAGATAAACTCAACCTAGTTTATCTTTATTCCTGAAGAGATGGGAGAATTGCTCCGCACGGCATGAAAAGAAATCCTTATCTTCACCGACCTGAGATTAGAGAATTCAGCTATATATAGGTCCTCTATTTCTCAAAGCTACAATAATTTTTCTCATAACATCTCAGAGCAATTCTTCTTCAATCCTAAAAATTCTCTGATCTCTATCTTTGTATGCTTCTCTCCCTAAGACCAGCCCTAAACCATTTCCCTGTGACTGAAGCAGCCTTTGAACGACCACTGTGCGTGGTTTAGGCAAAGATTGTTCGCTCAACCTCCCGTAACTCACTTTCACAAACCCTAGAATCCCACTTTAGCCTCTCTCAGATTTTAGGTAGCTACATTTTGGCGACCACAGTGAGAGGTTGTTCACTCAGTTACTGATACCAATCATTGTCTCTTAGGAAGAAAGACAATTCCACTAATCGAAACACAAAAACGTTCTATTGATTCAGTCTTTGTAAATCCATTACAGACTTATCCAAGAGAGTTATCCCTACCAGCACTTTCTCTCTCTTTCGAGTTTGACCTTAGTGAATAGTTTAGTGTGTCCAGGATCACATGGATCTCTCCCTGTATAAAAAAAACCCCTATTAACCTAATTTTCATAAAAATCTACTGTTAATCCTTGAAAGCGTTGGATAAGAACTAGGAAGAACTCCTGGAGACTCAACAGAATCTTGCAAAGTCTCAGATCGACATCCAAACTTATCTGAAAACGCCTTTAGGGTTACCGGTAGGGATAGATCCAACAAATCTGGATCGAGTACACGTTTTTTAAATAAGGAGTACTAAAACTGCTGAGAATAGAACTGACGGGATCTTGCCTGCAAACGACCTCACCGGAGAAGATAAAGTTCATAACGAACGCGACAGAGCAAAGGAGAAACCATCTAGTTGACCTTGTCACTTTCAAGGACCTCAAGGACCTCAAGGACTAGATGACGCTCTAAACTTGGAGATTCTGACGAATATTTACTAAAAAAATCGTTTAGGTCAAGGTCCATCAACCTGATCACAAGGGACTCGGGAAGTTTACTTCACTTTACTATTTTACTTATAACTCTTTCATTCTGTATCCGATTGACCAAGTTCTTTTTCCATCGGATTTTTTTTCTTGTCCTCTATAGTATAAACTTAATGGAAACTTGGAAAGGCTCAAATAAATTCGTGACCTAGTCAAAAGCGTTATAGAGCCACATAGGGACATAAACCGCCAACAAAGATACATCTTGTCGCCCTTCCTGCTTAAGGGAATCATGACAAGAACGCGACAAAGTATGAAGCGAAACAAGATCCCAAGAGGAGGCTCAACCGAAACTCATCCTTATTTGAAGACGCAAAGCTGCTAGTCAATATGCTACCTCAACACCCGTTCTGCCAGAAAGAAGAGGAACTACACCTAGGATTTACAGTCAAGCCTCGATGAGCTTCTAGTTCAGCTTTACCAAAATTATCACATTATATTTTTCGATGAACCTCAGTTCACCCAAGACGAAGAAGGATAATATCTTTCCATCCAAACCTATCAAGGGAATTTTTTTTTCGAAGTGATACTCATGAGGCAAACAATTCAGGTAGAACTTAATTACTAGACATACAACCGCAACCAACTATTATCACTGAAGTAAACATGGAAAGG
This sequence comes from Papaver somniferum, assembly GCF_003573695.1. Classification (NCBI taxonomy): domain Eukaryota; kingdom Viridiplantae; phylum Streptophyta; class Magnoliopsida; order Ranunculales; family Papaveraceae; genus Papaver; species Papaver somniferum. The sequence goes on along the minus strand of NC_039363.1, from coordinate 126,701,255 downwards.
ATTTGATACCATAGATATAAGCCACACGCTGCTTGCAGTTCTGTCAGTAAAAGCCTCCTCTCTCGAAAATATATGCTCGACAGGCTATCCCATATGTCAGAGTCATACGTGATGAGAAAAGGACAAGATATGATGATCACTTAAAATTTCCTCAGGTCAAAACACGATTCTACCGCGTGAAGAAATGCCTAGAATATTTTCAGAGAACTATCCCATCAACGAAGTCAGCACAAATCGATTATTCAGCCACATTCATAGTTCTGATAGTCCTAGAAGGCGTACACTGTTCTTAATTTTGGCTTACCATCTCCCAGAAGAAAGACAGATATCGATATATGATTCAGCTACATAAGTTCGCATGAACCCTTGTCAAGACACGTAGTAGAGGCTGAACAACAACTTCATCTTGTGCAGGAAGACACATGCGTTCAGTAAATCTATATGATTCTCCACGGACGTCTCCAACTCATAGAGTATCGCTTCCCACCTTGATCATACCCAATTTCACATGGTACAAGGGTCTTATTTCATTTTCCAAGCATCCCGAGTCAAAAAGAATCCCTATGCATACAAAAAAATGGGGACTGACGCAGAACCGTGCATCATGCATCTTTGTTACTAACATGAGGGGGATCAAACATCCAACTCCTAGATGAAAAACTCTTACACTATTATCTTGCATCTTATTAATGAGCCTTTTTGGATTTTGAGGAGCCTTAATAAGAACTTTTGATTTCATAATAAGCTAGATTCACGAAGACAAAAGTGTAGTTTATCTATCGAAAAATGTCTCAAGTAGAGATATGGTGAGAGGGGTTTGGGCACCAGAAATAGAAGAACTTCTTCTCTCAACTTTGTACATTTCTTCTCACAGTTGTGTTTATAATCTGGGAAAGAAAAGAGAAAAGAATAAGGTGTTTTATTAGGAAAGGAAATAAAATAAGAAATCATACCATTAATAAAAGAGAAGCACAAGCAACTTCTTAGAGAATTGAAGCCACAATTATTGGATCCAAAAGAAGCATTGATAAAAGAGAAGCACAAGCAACTTCTGGGAGAATTGAAGCCAAAATTATCAGATCCAAAAGAAGTTTTCCTGTTTATAGAAAAAAATATTACTGACGTTACCAACAAAGTTATAAGAGTGGTGCTAGACACGCCATGTTTTTCACTAAAAATGCTCCCGAGAAATAATCTGATGTTCCTATTCGTGTGCTTAGAATTGAGATTGGTGCTTGTAAAAGTGGTTTCTGCACTTTTATTTCAGTAGACTAAGTCATATAGGCTAGATTTGGCTGCTAGATTAGCCAAAAAGCGTTGCAGAATAGAAAAAAAATGTTACCTATTTTTTAACACTACTTATCTCTAGATATATCTCGCATGTGAACTAGTAGCGAGATATTTTCGTTGAATGATTCAGCGCACCCAAAATCACCTTTTCGCGGAATGGTTAAGCGCAGATTGATTGATTTTTTGATCCGACGGCTGAGATGGTTACGCTGTTCCATACAACGCAACCTAATTCTACTTTTCGCTGTTCCATTTAGCGCGCTGTTTTTCGCTGTTCCATTCAGCGCATACAGATGCGAGACTAGAACTGCCATAAGACTTAGGAAGTTGTTATATATGCCAATCTAGATGCTAGATTAGAAGACCATAGGACTTAGCCTTTTTATTAATAACTTAAAGGACTACATCAAGTTTTTCAGAAATTAGAGAGGATAACCATTGTGGTAAACTCTCTGACCAAAAAACAGTACTATTGCTTAGCCTTGCATCTTTTGCTAAGAGATCCGCTACCTCATTTGTTTTTCTTGGGACATAACAACATTCCCATTTATTAAAATTCTTAAAAAGTTCTTGACAATCATAAATGATACTATTAGTTGTCCATTTAACTGAGCCATGTTTGCCATTAATAGCGTTCATCACATTAGCACAGTCTCCCTCTAGTTGAAGATTGAGGACTTGATTTGCAACTGCCCATTTGATTCCTTCCAAAGTAGCTTGCCCCTCAGCCTTTTCTGCATCCTGAGCTACTGCCGGAATGCATCATGTTGTTCTCTACTTCCCTGCATCATCAACTACTATTAGTCCTGTTCCCATAAGATTAGAGTCTTTTGAATAAGACGCATCAAAATTAACTTTAATAAAATTTCCAGATGGTCTTGTCCAAGGAATATGAACCCACATATGAGCCCCTCCCTGTTGGGAAATAGATGACTCGTTACTATGTCATGTACCCAGTATGGTGTTAGATTGCCCATATCCTATTAGTGTCAGTATCTAATACAAGTTGTTGGTGGTAGTATTTAAGTTAGTAGTGAGTGTGTTTATCAACTGTAAGGATGGCTTAGATGTAGCCATCTGGTCGGGTCGTAGCCGTTAAATGTTAGGTTAGATTGTCTCTATCTTTATAAGAGAAATGCGTCTGTAATGAAGAGTTTAAGCAAATTATTAATCCAAATAGAATTTTTTTTCTACAGGTTGTGTTCTTTGAACTCAAAGGCTTGATTCTCACGAATCAAGAGAGATTTATCCTCAATCTATCCACCCAACCTTGTCATTGTACTCGGGTACATGACAATTGGTATCTAGAGCCGTTTCGATCCATGGGGAGTATTTCGTATCTAGTTAGGGAGAAAGCTGAAGCCTATCTCCATTACCTTGATCTAAAGAGAAGGCATAGTGAGCTGCTTAACGATGTATATTCACCGAGTCGAAATTATCATATTTCGCAACTAGAGTCTCTAATCTCCTTCGCCAAGCTTAGGTGAGAAGCAATTTACTTACCACCATCAGCGATTAAGGAGTTACAGTCAATCCATGGGGTTAAAGAATCTCAACAGATTCAGGAAGAAATTCAATCTGAAGAGCCAACAGTAGAAGAAGTTGTGGTTCCAGAAGAAACAAAGATTGAAGAGTTGTTCGTGGCCGAAGAATTGATTATCGACTCTTTCGATTTCCCTGCTGAGTTGATTCCTACATTTTTCTTTGTTGAAGAAGAAGATGATGATTCTCTCAATTTCGAATTGCTCATTCCTTCATTTTTGTTCGATGAAGAGGAAGATTTGTCTGACAAGGTGAAATTTCAAACTAAAGAAGTTATCAGTTCTGAGGTTAATTGTGAGAAACATGAATGCTCGAAGGAATTGGTCATTAGTCACAGTAAACTAATTGGTAAGAATTTTTTTTCTCTTCTCTTCGATAGGTCTCGCAGCATATTTGATCGAGGTAAGTGTATCCTTAATTCTTTCGATTCATATGATAAATTGCTTGTTCCATGGATTTCAAGTTTGGGGTACCAATTAGATTACTGGCGTATCCATTTGAATGAGCGTTTGCGTATTAATGATGCGGCAATTCTAGATGAGAGAAAACTGTTTGATAAAAGGTATGAGAGTGTGAATTTGAGTGGTGTTCGAGTAGAATGTTTATGGCAGCTCAAAATGGGTAAAGTAATTAATCGTGGCAAAGAATCAGATGGTGTTACAATGTTTTCTAATCATGTTGGTGAATACGACTGTGGTTTTGTTCCATTTACTCCTTCCCTGAATTTTCTTCTTGGGTCTGTAGTGCTGGAAATATACAATGAATATCCGTCTGAACTTCACTTTCTGAATTCGCTGAGTCTTGGATTTGTCTATGTGGTTGTAATTGGTGGTGGATGGAAATTGGTTGCTGATTTGTCAACGAAAAATATAATTTTGATTCTCTTGTTTGCTAGAATGGTGAGCATTAGCAAGGCGCATAACTGGTATGCTCCAGTGCTTGATATGAAGGAATCAGAATTTTTTGAGCTCTTGATGGTTATAAAAATTCTCCTGATGGATATTATATGTTTTGAGCTCAAACTTTTTTTCAAACACACACTGCATACTAGGATTTCTTCTCGCCGTTGTCTCTAGTATGCTGCTAACGTATTTGATCCTGGAAACGGATTTCAACTTGTTAAGGGGTTAGTGTCTTTTATTTATGAATCTGAAGACTATTTAGATACACTTACTTCCTGTATGATTATTCTTCTTGGGTTGATATTCATGGATGCTTACTGTGATAACTCCTATTATGAGATAATTGCGGAGCTATGGTACTGTTTCAAATTGCTAATTGGGTATTCAAGTGTGTCCTTGTCTGTTATCAATGGTGATATTCATGCTGTTAGACATACATTTTACACCAGGCCTCAACAACGCAGTATTCTCTTGACTAAACGGATACTTCAAGTTCCTAAACAAAGTAAGCCTGGCAATGAACTATATTTGTCTTCTAAGTTGCTTGCTGGTTTTAGATTCTGTTTTGCTAAGGTTGGTTACTTCTGGTTCTTTCATTCTTCACGTGGGTTCAAATTCGATGACATACAATGGAAAATTTGTTTATAGGATTATTCGTGTGCATGGGTTTGAATCAGATTCTTCTTTTTGTGCTTCAGTTCTATTGGTAACTGTTACAACTAGTGACAATGGTGCTAGTGGTATGTTGTTTGAGAAACTATCACAAGAAAATTGTATAACCATGAATACTTTTTTGTTTATGTGGATGCCATGGTGTGAGAGCAAGATCGTTTATGAATTGTTTGATCCAATTCTGGATTTGTGGGAAGAGGAAATTATTCTTTTAAAACTGAAGTATGCTTTGCCTGATGAGATCTTGGTTTGTCAGTTTGAGTCCTTGGTTATTGGTTTTATTCGACTTCTTAAAGAAGTTTTTCAGTCAGAAACTGCATAGTCTCACCAAGTGATTAAACTATGGAATTCATACGTTACTTTGGTTAGACTCCATGACTACTCTGTAAGGATTATTCTCGCAATTGTTAGAAGTTGTTTTCGACCATTAAGGATGGGATTCTTCTTCTCAAGTTCAAGGCTTACCAAATGGAGTTATTCAAGAAGAAGAAATGAAGAAATCTCTGCATTCTACCAAAGATGCTCTTCATTCCTTGTATTTTGTTCAACACAACTCTTGTAGCTATAAACAATGGTGGTGTGTGGAGTATGGAGCAATGAGAGGATGTGGGTGGATGAGGATAATACAACTTGTACTCACTGTTACACATGCTCCACCTGTGTCAAAGTCAGTGGAATTCTTAAGATGGAAATATAAATTGCATTCTTTGAATCCGGAGAGTGCTGTAAATGTGCGGCTGTTAGTGGGATACTTGAGATGGAAATTCAGGTTGGTTTTGACTGGTTTGTGGAGTTTGTGCAATGTCATCTGGGTTGATGAAACTGTTATCTCAATGGTGTATACAGTGCTCCAATGAAATACTGCATCCTGGAATTCAGTGGTTATTCAGGTCCTACAAGATTATGCGATTGCGAAGGACAATTATGCGCAGAGTTCTTCTGGAGTGAACATCTATGTTTACACCAAGTTTATTTCTTACCGAAATTCTGATGTCACTTTGGTCATGATATTCCTCTATGGGGGTGGGTCTCTTCTGCAGTTCATGGTAGTAGTGAAATTTTGTGTGGACTTCAGCAAGGCAGTGTTACCACCAAGAGCTCCAATCATCTTTGCTAAGTTTATGAAACTTTCTAGTTTATTTTTGCTTGACAAAGGAAAATTTCTTTTACAACATGTGTTGAAGTTGTGGTACCAACAGAGAGATTACAACTGGATAGATATTGCAGGTCATTTTTCTGGCAATCTTACAACTACTGAAGCTCATTTTTCTGGAACGGTTGCAGTGGAGAAAAAACTCTCACATGCTTCTACAGTTCCTTACAAAGAAGATGATGGGGAGCAGAATGCTCATGCCATAGCTAAACTTAGAATTATTCCTTGTTGTCATGGAACTATCCACAAGGTTGCTGATGCAAGTCTTGCTTCTACTAGTACGTACGATACTATAAAATTTGATAACACTGGGCTGGGTATGAAAGTGTTTATGGGCCTCACATGGGATTTCAGTGCTTTATGATTTTTGGTCTTCTGATGTGCGTCTTTCCATCTATCGAGCCGATTCTTTTCACTTCCATCCTTGAGGACAAGGATGTTTTCAAGGGGAGTGGAGTGTCATGTACCCAGTATGGTGTTGGGTTGCCCATATCCTATTAGTGTCAGTATCTAGTACAAGTTGTTGGTGGTAGTATTTAAGTTAGTAGTGAGTGTGTTTATCAATTGTAAGGATGGCTTAGATGTAGCCATCTGGTCGGGTCGTAGCCGTTAAATGTTAGGTTAGATTGTCTCTATCTTTATAAGAGAAATGCGTCTGTAATGAAGAGTTTAAGCAAATTATTAATCCAAATAGAATTTTTTTTCTACAGGTTGTGTTCTTTGAACTCAAAGGCTTGATTCTCACGAATCAAGAGAGATTTATCCTCAATCTATCCACCCAACCTTGTCATTGTACTCGGGTACATGACAATTGGTATCTAGAGCCGTTTCGATCCATGGGGAGTATTTCGTATCTAGTTAGGGAGAAAGCTGAAGCCTATCTCCATTACCTTGATCTAAAGAGAAGGCATAGTGAGCTGCTTAACGATGTATATTCACCGAGTCGAAATTATCATATTTCGCAACTAGAGTCTCTAATCTCCTTCGCCAAGCTTAGGTGAGAAGCAATTTACTTACCACCATCAGCGATTAAGGAGTTACAGTCAATCCATGGGGTTAAAGAATCTCAACAGATTCAGGAAGAAATTCAATCTGAAGAGCCAACAGTAGAAGAAGTTGTGGTTCCAGAAGAAACAAAGATTGAAGAGTTGTTCGTGGCCGAAGAATTGATTATCGACCCAACCTTGTCATTGTACTCAGGTACATGACATACTATTACTTACAACCCATTCATCCATGCTCTGTTTAATCATACAAACTATATTCAGAATGTTAACTTGTGCATTATCAAATACTACTGCACAAAGAAGTTTCCAGATATGCCAAAGAGTGAAGGATGCAAAATCCACCAGTTCTTTGTTAATAGCTGCCAAGCTATCATTAATTGTAAACCAACTACCAATCCAGTCTATCAGATCTACACCACTGCACAATCCTGTAATATTATAATTCATAGCCATCCAAATGGCTTTAGAAACATCACAATCAAGCAATAAATGTTGCACATTCTCATTTTGTCTATCACAAAAGGTGCATTTTGGATTAATATCAGCTACATATCTAGCTAATTTTCCCTAACTGGTAGACAATCATACACACATTTCCAAATAAAATGCATAATCTTGGGAGGCGAAAAAGATTTCCAAAATTTGGTCCAAGGAAAGAGGTTAACCCTAGGATCGGTACTAGCATTACTGTTAGCTGTGTCAAGGACTCTATAAGCTGACAGAAAAACGACCATTTTCTGACGGAGTCCACCTCAACTGATCTTTACCTGCAGATGAAATTCTATTTTTTAGGATATCCTTAACAGTTGCATCATTAAACAAAGAAGTTAAGATATCAAGTCTCCATGACATATTGTCACGATCAATGAGCTGATCAACAGTTTGTAAGGATGAAGAAACAAATTGGGAGGATGGAAGAGTTTTCCAACCTGGAATCCATATGTCTTTCCAAATTGAAATACTCCTACCATCTCCAATTTTCCAACAGTAATCATCCTTAATGACACTAATGCCTTGACAAACACCTTTCCAAATCCAAGATCCAGTCTTGTCGTTAACATAATGAAGAGGGTTATGGAAGAGAAAGTACTTACCTTTCATTACTTTACGTACCCCATAAAGAATCTTCTTCAGAGGCTAACTTAGTAAGCACCTTTCATTACTTTACTCCATAAAGAATCTTCTTCAGTTATCAATCTCCAGGCTAACTTAGTAAGAGCAAGGGCTATAGATAGTGTCACCCTTTCAAATGAAAGAGTGCACTACCAATTTGAGAAAATTAGGCTCTCCTATGGGTAGGTTTCAACCCACTTTTCCCCCAAACCCTTCCACACACTCCTTCAGGTGAACAAGTGGTTGGGAGTTTCACACTAGACAGGGGACTATCCCCCGTAAGAAAAAATAACAACAAACGGGAGACATACTCCCGTAAGGTTTTTATTTTCTTCTTTACGGGGGACAGTCTCCCGTTTACATATTGCTCCATCCACCTCTAAATCTAACTGAAGGTTCACCATATACAATGTCAAGAGTGTTGCATATATGATTTTCTTCACCTTTAGAAGACAAAATAGTATAATCCATTGTTCTCTATATGAACCCTAAAACAAGTGTCATTAACCATTTATCAAAAGTAAGCTATAAATCAATCAAATTAAAACAATGAAACAAGAGGTAAACAAAATTAATTCGCTCAACATTAAGATTAAGCTAAGAATTGTACCTTTAATTCGCTCAATTATCCCAATTAGCTCAACACCTTCAAGAATTTAGAAAAAAAATTAAATTAGGGTAACTTTTAACCAAAACCTAAATAAGATGATGAAAATAATATCAATAAACGATTTTTTTGTTAGAATAGGATTTACCTCTACTAGTTAATCAATGGGATACATTTATTTTTGCAAGAAATCGGATTGCTTATGGTTTTTGAAGATTATAGTGAAGGAGAAGATGAAAAACCATGGTGTTGTTGAAGAAGAATGAAGACATCCAGGAGAATTTTCTCCTGATATCGACTTCCTACATAGACGGGTTTGGATTTTTTTAATTTTCGATGGGAGACTGTCTCCCGTCAAGACTTCTTTTTATTTTTTACGGGGGACGGTCCCCCGTCTAGTCCTTCTTTTATATTTGCTCATAGTGACTATACTCGTTCATATGGATGAGTGGTCGTTCATATGGGCGAGTTAGTCTCCAAATGGAGACTACCCATAGCCTTTGCTCTAAGCTGGGCATTATTCATCACTTTTGTTTTCTTAGTAAGGAGGGCATTATTCATAACTTAGCCTTACTTCTTCGTAGGTTGTTTTTATCATTTTACTTAAAAAAGCAAGAAAAAGGAAAAAGTTACTTCTGTGCGTGTGCATCCAACCAAGCTATTCCCCTAAATTCCCCTTAACACCCTGCGAGTGATTCAGAAGAAGTCCACCCGTATAGAGCTGAAAACACGAGACACTGCATATAATCAGAGAACTCAAAACCAATTTCTCACCAACAAACATCAAATGGCTTGGCGCGGATCTGCATCAAGATCTTTCTTCTCCGCAGCAAGAGCTATGCGTTCAACAGCACAACGACCACCTCGTATTCGTCCAACACCAGTAATGGCTCCTCCTCGTATCCAAGCACCTCGTTTCAACTTTGCCAATCCAAGGTACCCCTAACATTTCTAGGGTTTTTAATAAAAAATCTCAGTCTTCAATTAGTTTTGTATTGAACTTTGATTTTATTTTATGCACAGGGTGAAATAGGTGTACGTAGTCACTACAACCACTGCTCGTCTTACATCTCACCTCGCAGTCACCGTGGAGTTGTTAGCTGTCACAGGGTACCTTCTGCCGCACTTGTCCAGATCGCTTGTTAGTATTCTTTATAATTGTGCTTTTAGGTTAAAAGCAGGATTTTTCTGTTATTGGGATTCACTATTATCCTCTTCTATGCAATTGGTGTTTTTTGTATGAACAATGCAGTGATGGGTAGGCTTATAAGTTCCATAAAGTTTTGTTATATTGATAAGAAATAAATTGGGATTGAGATTTGGTAGGTAATGACGGAGATAACTGATGCACGAGACCAATCACCAGAAACGCGAAATGATTACAAAACTTTGCAGGTTCCCTTTCTTCTTAATTCGAAATGATTACAAAACTTTGCAGGTTCCCGTTCTTCTTAATTCTGTTGTTTTTACTAGTAAAGGAAACCTAATAACAATTTATGATTCCTAGAAGCCGCCCCAAGTTCATTTTAAGGCTAGAAGAATAAAAGAAGTGCAAAGTGCTGTAGAAGTTATCAACATATTCATGCATGATTGCCATTGTGTTACTTTAATTTGAAGTCTTATGGAATGCTTTTAAAACCCTTACGTTAAGGAAGTTAATTTGTTTTTTTAAATTGATATTAAGCAAGTTAATTTTCTGGCCATTGCATATCGTTCAACAGCTAGACAGACTTAGTACTATGACACTATCTGGAATGTTGATTTGATGTTTTTTTCTTCATAGAATTTGATGTTTTCTTAGTACTATGGCATGCGAACTCAACACGAGCTATAGTTTGCAAACTCTATCCAAGACTACTAATTACATTGCTTCTTTTCGGTCAAAATTGAGGTTCATAACTTCATATACAGCCATCTCTACGATGGAATATGTGGACGAAGCTAATTTTGATGATTGGTAGAACTAGAAATAAGATTTGTTGCCTTAGGTTTCCCTGTAACAATTTGAGACTCTTTTTATTATATGGTTATGAGCAATAGACCACGGAATGAAGAGGATTACAGATTTCTTTATAAAAAGGTTAGTGGTAATTTTGAAAACATCTATGGAGTGTAAAACACGGAGTATTAGGTTTATATACAACTATCTCCAAGACGAAGCTAATTACGACTGATAGTAATAAGATTAGTTCCTGCATTGTGATAATTCGAACCAAAGGAAAGTATGTTTATATTATATGATTATGACTTGTGAGTGTGGCACTGAATGAAGCAATTTGATGGGAACCCTCCTCACTGAATGAAAGAGGATATCTTGTTGTAGTGAAAATTTAGTTAGAAAGAGGTTAGAGTTGTAAATTTCCCAACATCTCTGAATTGTTAAAAACAAAGCAGGAAAAAAAGAGTACTAGAATGGTTGCACCAGCCATCAGTTAGCAGATCCGACTGATGATGGAGCACCCTTTTCACCGCCATTGGTATGCTTAGGTCAGACAAGACCTTGGTAGTTGGGATCTAATGGATATCTTATCTTTATATTTTGAAACTTTTTAGAGCTTATCAAGAATCTAAGATGTTATTTTGTGCAACCATAAATGTTTGACAGCTTCCAATTCCATATCCCACCCATCAATCATTTGCTTGCAACCTCAGTTTCATTAGGATGGACACCATTGGTTCCACCACAGCTTCTGCATTATATTGGGGACCTCTGGTTCTACTGATTTTTGCATCATGATGGGTGTTATCAAAACTAGGGGCGGAGCTAGGTATGGGCAAGTAGGGGCCATTGCCCCATTCGGCAACTGGCTCCTAAAGCCAATTTATGCATATTTCCCAAAATCCCCCCTGAACTAGCCTTTTTTTTAATGTTTTTTTTACCACTGGGCCGATACTGTCTAGGATAACAGTAGAGCCTTCCTTTTGGTCACTGTTATAAGAGCAGTCAGAAGTTTTTGAATTCTGTTCCCTGAACAAACTCTCTCGATCCTTCACCAGCTTCATGTAATCTCGTACTCAAACCTCATCTTTTGACGAATTCTCCGGCTTGCTAACTTCCATCTTTATTTTGGCAGATCTTCTTATTAAAAAAATTCAATTCAATTGATAGGAATTGTTTTGCGAAATACTTCAGTTATGGACGGAAAAGTTAAGGTCTCCTTTTATTTTGCATATTTTCTTAATATAAAGCTGTCAGCCTTTATTGCTTCATTATGTCTAGCGATGCTTTCTAAATTTTATCACTTCGCGTCCCCTACCTTTGGTTTTGCTAACGTTTGAGCAGTTATGGTACTTGTTGTGGTGTTTATGTTCTTAAGTTTCCAACTGCATTGTAGTTATTTGGTGTAGTATGTCCTATGATTCCTTTGGGGGAATAATGAGACGCTTTCACTTAGGCACATAAAAAGTCCTTTAAGTCACAGTAGGGTATATCCTAAGGATGCTAATGGCCGCATATAACAGAGATGAGTATAGCACATTTATATTACTTGATAGTCCCACCCTGTATGAGTCCATCGTCCAAATCTTTCACATCTTCATACTTGTGAAGCAAGTAGTGGAGCTTGTATTGCTGACTTCCTATTTCCTAACTCTGTTGTTGTTATTTGCTTCACATGCAAAACCATTGTTATGCAGAGAAGTTGGAATATCCATGTGCCATGTGGACCACAGAAAAGTGGTCATATTTAATTTTAGTGTACAACCCAAGCTATATGTGCAGGTATGTTTCAGTTACTAGGATTTTACTTCTTAACTTTCATGCAACATTGGTTTGTGAAACTGACGTACCTATACTGTATCTTGTGATTTGTTGTTCATGTACCTGACATGATTGTGGTATATGCACCAGGAGTGCTACAGTGTCTTGGGACCTATGGCAGTCAGGTTAATCTCGTGGAACCTCTTTTCCCTTGCGAGTTAGGATATTAAAGACAAATAAATAGTAGTCAGTTTACAATTTTTCTGGCGTAACTATCTTTCAAGTTGGAGTTGAGATTTAAGAAATCCATTCTATTCTGTTAAGTGAATCCTAGTATTCATACTCTTTTTTGATATATTTTCTTTCTGTTTCGTGATCCTTCTATCTATAGTATGCTTTTTTCTTGATCCTTTGATACTACGCTGATTCCTTGTTTAAACCATATTTTCTACTTTGCTTAATATTTGTCTTCGAATGGGTAATTGCAATATTCAAACAACTTAGAACTCTTAAATCTCAAATGTTAGTCGTGTGTCTCTACAGTCCCAGTCTTTTAGAAATTTCTTCCATTGGGAATCTTTTGTGGACGTGATATTTGGCATTCACCCAAAATACATCCAAACGTTCTAAAGTTAGGTCATTAAGACGGATACAGGCATCATCCTAGTACAACTGCTCACTTCAGTGTGCTGTAAGTTCATTGCCGCTTGAGTTATTATCAAATATGAACAGGTCTTTGATCTGCTCCACATAATTGAAGGTTGTCTCTCTGTAGCTTGTAGTTATTTAGAGTTTTATAAAGTCGTACAGTACTCTTTCTATGTTCTAAATGCATGTAGTTTAGTGGGTCCTGAAACACTGATGATGCATGGTGTTGCTATAGGAAATGGCAATCCCCAGCGGTGAGGTATATAGACTGACGTCCATTTCGTGAATGTTGCTTACATTTTTAACATTTCTGTTAATTATAACGATTTGACTAATGTCTTAATTTTTTTGTTTTCGGTTCTTATATACTGCTAGATCTTTGGCCATGATTGATAGGGACATGGACGTCAGATTGGTGGTGTTTTTGAAACTCAATTTTATTTGCTTCTGCATTAATCAAGGACAAGTTGCGGAAGAGAAGCAGAAGCAGAAGAAAGAAGCAGAAGTGGCGGGAAGAGAAAGCAGAGAAGCCTAGCTTTGCAAACAAAGATAGACGTGTGAGACAGAAATGACACTGGAAGACACAATCAGACCTGAGACCTCCACTAGCTTTTGGCAGCAGTTGAAATTCTAAATTTTTTATTTAATTAGTATATACCGAAAGAATAGCATGGTTATTGTTTTTGTTTAAGCAGAAAAGCCAAGCTGGTAGCCAGATCAACCACATACGGATTTGATTTTATCTGTCACATAACATTTGCCCGAATGAGTCAACTGATGTCCAAATAGCATGGTTATTGTTTTCGTTGTATTTATTTCGTTTTCAAACAAAAAGCAGACGTATTTTCGTTTCTTCCTTGGATGTTTGGCTGTGTTCTGCAGCCTGCGTCACCTATAGTTAATACAGTATAATGTTTGCTTATTCTAGAAAACAAACTAAGAAACCCGAATTCATTCTTGTGTTCATATCACCACTGCATAATATTTAAATTGGAACACTTGTTAATATTACAGAGTAAATAAATACTGACTAAAAAAAGTCGGCCTAAATTTCTAACTGAGAAAAGCCACGAAAATTTAACCTCATTTTCCTGGTTCTCCACTGCAAGAAAATATACTAGAATACCTATAACCGCACCTAAGATAAAGAGAACGCTCTAGCAATAAATAATAACAATTGATAATGATAGAACTTCTCCACCCAACTAATATGAGCATAATCTTCTTATGAAAGCCACTGGATTCATATCAGTGATTTTCCCTTCTAGAAATAACTTAAGCAAATTCTTTGAAAATCCGCTGACTAACGCCACACCTTCCTGTGCACCCATTACTGGAGTTGCCTTGGAGTTTCTAAGGTTCCAGAACACAATCTTAGGCACATTCAGGTAACCTTTCTCTCTGAACTTCTTCTCTATCACCTGGTAATCCGTCTCCCATGTGCTCTCAACAAGACGGCCAAAACACAGCAATCCACCTCGGTGAACGTAACCATGTGCCGAAGCCTCGTCAAACTCCATGTCGCTGAACACAAAAAGAGTCTTTATCATCTGATCTTCTTTCAAGTTCCCATCAACGGCCACTTGCAATATTTGTTCAAACACCTTTTGTATGTCAGTTGTATAACCACAGTCCATCTGTTTGATGAATTTGGTCTTCGATCTCAAGTTGTCGCCTTCAATCTTATGCAGTTGAGGATAATTGCTGAAAGTGATAATTTTTCCTTTCCAAGGTTCTTCACTCATCTCTGATATTAGCAAACCAAGAGCGACTGCCACATCCATTGGAGTTCCATCCATACTTCCAGATACGTCGCAAATTGCCAGACAATCTTTTAGTTTACCAAATTTTGACAAGTCTTCCACCATCCGACTCCATTGAAGTTCCGCCACGTCGCAATCATCATATTTTGAAGACGATATGATCTGGTGCGGTAACAAAGCTCCAGCAGCAATCTTTTTCTCCCTCGTTTTTTACGCTCTCCAGATAATTTTTGAACCCTTCTTCGTCATGTTTTATGAAGATATGCTTGTAGCTTCGCATGGCAACAGAGGCAACTCGGTTGTACGGCAACAATTCCCACCTGTTTAAGCTCATGTAGAGTTCAGGTAGTTGCAAAGCATTACGCAAGGGTACGAGGACTTCTTTCCTTAGACGGTCACGGATCCTATAAGCGTAATGAGCTTCATCGATTATTTCATATTCTGGACATGATTTGCGGGGGAAAATTCTTCTGGCAATGCTTTCACACAAAAGAGTTGATTGATCGAAAGATAAATCCAAAGAAGGACACCACTTTGAAGCAAGACTAATCTTGTAAAACTCACCAGAATTCAGAAACTGTAAATCCGAAACTAAACACTCGGCAAAGACTTCAGATTCGATCGTGTAACAATCTGTAACTTGCATCACCATAATATCTCTCGATTGCTTTTATTGCTTTCTTGATTCTTTTTTCGTTCCTCAAAACTGCGGCCTTTTCTTTCACCAATTGAACTCTTTCCATCTCTTCTCGAATCCTTATTTCTCGCGGTATTTTTTGTTTCTCAATCATCAATTCCCGTATTCTTTTAGGGGAAATTATTCCCGAACCATAGTAAACTGGTGTCAGCATTTCCTCCCTCTCCCTTATAAGCTTTTCCTCTTTCTCCCTCTGCTTCTCCTCAGCCGCTTCTTCATCAGTTAATCTGTGTAGAATCTCGGGTAAGTCTTTGAAGTAACCAAATTCAGCAAATGACTTGAGATTACACGTTAAGGTTTTAGGGTGATGTTTATGAAGCCATAATGCCGCGGCATAAAAACTTTCTTTGTCTGATTTTCCAGTCCCTCTAACCCCCCTTAAATTGCATACTAACTTCAAGGTTTTCAATGGGTCATGATTCCAAGCTAGTTCTAATCTTTTAGTCACACCTTTAGATGGCGTGTCAGGAACTACATGAAAGAAGAAATCAAGTAATGGGTTTCCAGACGATGCAAAAGTTGGTGAGCCATTCTCTGTTCTTGCTTGATAGGGAATACTTTCTTTATTGAAATTGGCTACCGTGGGATCAATGAAGGGAGACGAGGCTGGCAGATTATTTGATGGCGTGGGCGGTGGTGAAGACAGAAGAAAGGGAGCTTGATAAATTTCAGGAGGGCCAATGAGTCGAAATGTGGAGGATGACATTCTTCGTAATGTATAATGCATGATGTTAGAACGATGACGATGTTGATAACGAAGCTGATGAAGAACAGAACAAGAAGATGACATTCTTGATAAGGAAAAAGAGGATGGATGGTAGTAATGAACTTTTATCGAACACACTTCTAATAATGCGTTATCGTTGCTGTGGCTTACTGTAGTATTTTTTTTGTTTCTCTTGGATCGGCAGCTTGCTCTTGGGGTTTCTGTATTATATTCCTAGAATTAGGGTTTTTGGAGTCTCTAAGAAACGATCCATATATAAGCAGGAATAAAATGTATAAGCAGGAATAAAAGGAAGGTAATTTCAACCCTATGATATTGCAAGTTTTTTCTTTTTCTTTTTTTTGGAAAAGATGCATATTACATGTAGCAGGCTAGCGGCATAAGTAACTCCTTTTTCTTTTGCAGTTATTTATTTAACCCCCTCTAGAACCTCACAATGCTAAAACCCCCTAAATACCACCGATTTCCTTTTTTGAAATAGTTTTTCCTAATGCATGATAGGCATTCACTATTTCATAAAGTTTGTGATTAAGTTCCTTAAACGAATCTTCATCATCCATATAAAGGTTTTTCCAGTTAGAAGTTAGATTTTGAAATCGTGCCTCCTTTTCTGAGGTGTTTCCTTCGAATACGATTTCAATAATATCTTAGGCTTGCTTCAACGTTTCACAGGAAGACACATGATGTTGAAGATCCGGGCTTATGTCATGTATAATTGCATTCAATCCATCAGAATTATGCTTTGCAGCAAGGATTTCATCAGCGTCATATTCACAAATATCCTTGGCAAAGGTTACAGTGCTAACAATAATTGTCGGATGAATGTATCCTTTGACAACCTTCACCCATGTAGCGAAATCACGAGCTTGTAAGAACGAACGCATAGCTATTTTCCACCATAAGTAATTTGTACCATCAAAGGGTGGTGGTACATTAATGGATCTTGTCCATAGATTTCAGACCGCTTCAAACAGTACAGAAAGTTACGTATTTCCGGTGTTTTCCTATTCTGATACCAATTAAAAAAATAGGGGGTGCCAAGTACACCTCCTAATTTTAATACGGAAACATGTATGGACAAATTTGCTAGGATCAGTAGCACATACCAACAATAATGATCTAATACCTGATTAGAGAGAAAAGTTTAACTTGGATGATCTCAAAAATCAGTATCCAAGTAATAACCTAGTATGTACCCGAACTGTAACACGAACCGAATTCTAACAAAAACAAACCTTGTAATCTTCCTATCAAGATACGAATTTCTCAAGAATAAATCTTGTAGGTTCCACACAGTCTTTTAGGCTTAAGAAATTATCTAGGTTATGTTAAAATATTAGTTGTGATAATTAAATTAGAAAGATAAATAATATAATGCAGAAAAAAATAACATAAGACACCAAAATTTTTGTTAACGAGGAAAACTGCAAAGATGAAAAGCCCATGACCTAGTCTAGAAAGTGAGCACCATACTATCAGACTTCAGAATGGAATGTAGTTGAGTCCAAATAAACCATACAATAAATTCAGCTTCAGTTGTGCTCCTTTACGTCTCTTGGATCTTGAAAGACCATGCGTAACACGATTTCCCTATCTGACGTCATTTATAGACATATGAGTTGCTTCAGCCTAAGTGAAGACTCTATGACTATTATGCCTCTAAAAAAAACCTATTTGATTTCCTTCATTTAGATATTCAATCAAGGTATGAAAATCGATATGATATGAGGGATCTTTAAAAAAAAAAAATTAAGCAAACTCAAAGGTTAGGTTGAACTTATCCCCTTCAAAAGTTATTTAGATGCCTAATTAATATCACTTCACAAGAACAATCTAAACAAATAAAACGAGAAATGATTGAGATATCTTTCTTTGCGAAATCACAAACTCTGAGACGAAACGAACCTTATGATTTCTATTAATCAAGTTCCTAATCCAAAGTTTTGAGAACTTAGGAAATCAGTAAAAATAAGATCCGGATAATAAGAAATATCTGGTAAAATATAGTATGACCAGGCTTCAAGATCTCATAGTGAAATCTTTCAAGTCATAACATAATTATGTTTCTCACTAAAATTTAGGTTCTACGACTCTAGTCTGCAACTAGGACATAAAAGTGATAGGATTAAGTTTCTAATGTGCATAGAGTCCCTTCTTTTTAATGATAAACAACCTTGGTAGCTTACAAACAAATCCAAGTTCGGGAACATTTTGTTGTATATAACTGCTAAGTAAAAAAAACTTCTCTACATAGATTGTGCATGAAAGAATGTGAAAAGTTAGATATTATGGGTAAAGAGGATAGTCATTCTTCACACCTTTGATGATAGATGTTCCGTTTACGCAGTCTCCAGTCTTCAATTCTTCAAGGTCGATTGGTGATTTCTGATACTCAACTACCACGCTTTAATCCTAGTCCAAGAGCGACTTTAGTAGATTATAAATCAAGACTTAGTTTTGAACAATTAAAATTGATAACAACCTTGATATACTAAAACTTGTGAGTTTGACCGAGTGATGCTCTAACACAAGCATTATGGAAATTGAGCTGAAAGGTTTATTTTTATGTATTAGTAGTTTTGTTAATAAAATTGACAAAGGGGGAGATTGTTAGAACATCTCTCGGTCAAACTCGTAACTTTTTATATCTCAAGCTTGTTGTCAATGTTAGATATACAAAAATTTATCTTGATTTCTAGTCTACTAAAGTCAAGTCTCGGATTAGGATTAGAGTATGGTAGTTGAGTATCAGACATTACTGAATAACCCTCGACGATTAAAGACTTAAGAATAAACAAAGACATTTTCGATAAATTCATCAACAAAGAGGCATGTAACCTATCCAATTTACTCACGACATTTACCATTTTATCTTATGAGACTATGTCGTATGATTTTAGTATATTAATATTGTAAAGAAGAAAATTGGAGTTCAAGCTTGTCTTGGACAAACTCTTGAAATACGATTCATGCAATGGATGTTCCTAAATCCTTAGAAATCTCATTTAAAACAATTTATTGTCCACAAACTATTTTTATTTTAATTTGATCATTTGGAAATTTCCCAAGCAAAAGTTTTTACTGTTTCTAGATATTGAGAATGTTTCAAATCAATTATGAGAAAAATAGAATTGTTTGGCGCAAGGTACATATACTTGTGTGTATTACCTAAGTCAGTGTGGATTCCGCAGACTGTAGAGATTTTTAAACTTGGTTGCGAACCCTTTACACCTGAATTCCAGAATGGCGATATGATTGTAAAGTTGGTTTGGAAACCCCTTTAATATGACTTTGCAAACTTCCAAGGTTTGCAAACCCTTAAAGCTTTACTTGGTGAACTGTTAGTGGTTTGTGAACTCGGTTTGCAATGTTTCATTTTAACAGAAGGTCGCGAACTATTTTATATGACTATGTTCTCTTTTGCTACAACTCTCATAGACACTTATGAAAACACGGGGTATAACAACCACATCCAACTAATTCGTTCGAAAATCGGTATGGACTAAACTCCAATATAATTCTGAGAGCACCAAGTTACTTAGTCTCAATCAGGAAACATATCAAAGATATTTATCTCTTTCTCAACATAAATAAATCAAACACACATAAATCCGCGAATCTGATTGTTATGAGAATAACTCGGATGGTACCAAAGACCAATATTCGAGTGTCAATCAAGTCATATCCAACAAACAAGGTTGGATTTATCAACTATGATTGAACTACGCACAACCTGTGATATTTCAATAATATAAAGAAAATATAATGCGGAAAAGAAATAACACAGACACCAAAAAATTTGTTAACGAGGAAACCACAAATGCAGAAAAACCCCGGGACCTAGTCCAGACTTGAACACCAAACTGTATTAAGTCGCTACAAATTATAGCCTACTACAAGTTAACTTCGGACTGGAATGTTGTTGATGGTAGATTTTCGACAAAGGTAAATATCGTAAAATCATGATACTGCATGTTTCTGAACCGGCTTCAGGATCGCATGTGATGATTCATATTTTACAATTCGTGAACCGTTTCATGATCTCTGATCGAGTTCCTCTCAGAGACATGATGAATATGATTCTCGAAAGGCCTCCCACTAGACGAGCGTTCGATGATGAGTATTTCATGATGACCTCCATGTAGAATAACATGATTGGGCGGTCCCCCTATATAATTTTTTGTTGAGAGGGCTTAACGCCTTCAGGACGTCGGTGACACTCGTTGTTCCCTGACTACATAGAGAGACCCACCTCTACATATAAGAACGATTAGGCGGTCCTCCTACATAATTGTTTGTTGAGAGGGCTTAACGCCTTCAGGACGTCGGCGACACTCGTTGTTCCCTGAATATGTAGAGAGACCGTGTATAGATTCGGGCGGCTCTCCTACATAATTGTTTGTTGAGGGGGCTAAACGCCTTCAGGATGTTAGCAACGCTGCCTAATTGTTCCCTGACTATGCACCTTTTAGAACGAGTATGATGCTTCAACTATCGCATATCTCGATTCTACAATAGATTAATTCTACCGTGACACTCTCCACTGAATTCCTAGAAGATAATCTATTATATCTCATTAATCCGTTCCATGAACCCCCGGCTGACTCCATGGATTAGTAATAGATAACCAACTCATCTCATTGCCATGTTCCCTGAATTCCCCGGCTGGATTTATGGATTGGTAATAGATGCACAATTCATGATTATTTCTCCGTTTCATGAATCATTCTCCGCTGAATTTCATGAATTAGTAATAATTACTCAACAATCGGGCATCTGGACTATCACCGAGTAAGCCCCAATGAAATGGTGCAAGCGTACTCAACAATGATGCACGAACGAGCACCCAGATGCACGAACGATCACCCAAATGCACGAACGAGCATTCGAAAATATGGACAAATGAGGAATCCTATACAAAATAGGAGAGAGAACATAATTAAAAAAAATAGAAAAGAGGCGCCTAAGGACCGGGCCCACTGGCCGGCCGACCATGCCGCCATGGCCGGTCCCCCACGCCTTTTCCTTTTATTTTTCTTATTTTATTCATTTTCATGAACTCATAAAAACTCCTTCATTCAAGCAACTTTCCTTGTTTGAGCAAAACTCACGGTTTCTCCATATTTTCACGGTTTCATGAAATATAATAAAATAAGGAAAGGTGTCATGGGAGCGGGCTACCTAGACAGCCGGTCATGCCCTAGCCGTGGCCAGTCCCATAACTTGCAATCCCTTGTTTTCATAATTATTATTTCCCTCATCTCATGAAACTCCTCCGTTTGAGCAAAAATCATGGTTTCTTCATATTTTTTCAAATACTGCTCAAACCATGAAAAGGCCAAAAAATCAAATGGTCACATGACCGACTGGGCTACTCACGCCAAATATTAAAATATTATTATTTTCATATTTTTCAAATTTTGATCAAATGAGCAAAGTCCTATTTGCTCATTCGAGCAAAATCAAGAATTTCAGTCAAAGATCGAACTCTTCTGAAAATCCGAGATATTGCTCAAACGCACACCAAAAAATACCGAAACTCTCAGTACTAATACACGAACATTATGGTGACCCTGGCATGCATCATTTACCGACCAAGGACGACTCTAAGGATTGCAAGGAGCCGGTCCCACACATTCCTATAATTTTGACCTAATTTGCTCAATTGCTCATATTGGGTCCAAACTCTTTCCAACAACTTGGAATTTGCTCAAACGACCATCAGCTGGTCCCACGACCACCAAGAGACGGTTTCATGCCCCCTTGGTCGGTCCCTCACTTCTCCATAATTAGGTTTTATCACCTAACGTTCACACGGGCACTATTTTAATAAATGATGAAACCGACATTTTATTATCATTCTTTCACCAACCGGTCAACTAAGGACCCTGGTGCATGCTCACTCGAACACTTGGGCACCACACGGTCGTCCATCATCCCACGTGGTCGGTCCCTCCCTTATTCATGACTTATTTTCAATAATTCATCAATTGACGAACAATTAATCAAAAAATTAGGGTTTTGAACAAACGCTCCACAAATCATCATTCTGAGCAAGTTCAAACACTAATAAATTTATGTTGATCCAGCAATAAACATCTGGATTAATTATATAATATTTGATAGTCTATCAATATTTTAATTAATATTTTATTGGGTCACGTTACTGTAGATGGGGAAAAACGATTCGCTGGTTTTTTAGGGAAGTGAAAAGATGAGCGTGTTATCGAGACTCCTCAACGAGCAAACTGCTTAACCTCACACAGATGCACTGTAAAGGGAGTGCTTAGATTCGAGAGATCAATCTGTAGGACTCTGGCCTAAACCAAGTCAATGGCCGTTCCAGAGTCAATTCGGTCGCAAAGAGGGAGATGGTTGATCTGTAGGAGGGAAGCTGAGAATTGTGTGGGATCAGTGATGATCAAGGATTGTGGATGTGTTGAAGATTTCTGCAAATTTTGATGAACTGATGAGTTCAAATAAATTCTGATGGATTGATGAATTATTGAGAGTAGTTACTCGAGAAATTCTGTGTAGACGATTGCCGATTGCTAGTGATCATGTCTAGAGCTGGCAAACGGGCGGGGCGGGGCTGGCTTGTTACGGGTTACACGGGTTCGGGTTAACACGGGTCAAAACCCGCGGGCCGATATTCTTCACGGGTGGTCATTTCTTCAACCCGCGCCCGTAGCGGGTTAAGCTTGCGGGTTTACGGGTTAACCCGTTTACATTGCAATTTAATCAATAACTCCATCAGTTGAACCACAACTATACTGCATCTTCATCAAAAACATACATACGAATCATGTCGAATCATTGTTGTTCAGTTCATCAAATGTTTCACTCAAGTAATATTCTATAATCAAAATGAACTAACTACTAGTTAAATTAACATTCAATTGCATCTCAATTCAGCATCACCAGCTAAACAACTTCATCTCCATCATATACCCCATCACCAGTTCACTCTATAACTGCTCAAACCATCACTTCAATTCAAAATTAAACTCCACATCCCATGTATCTCAAGTCTCAACATGACCTGAACTACAACCACTTCCAATTTTCTTCCCCACAGACCCAATTCCAAATCAACTAACCCTAAATAGGATGAACCCTAATTTCTTACTCAATTCCTACATAAACTGAATTTAACCGCAAAGCATCTAACTATTCTTCAATTGAGAACAAACCCAAAACTAATTAATCAATTATCAATCAAAAAACACAAGAAATATACATTAGACAGAAACCCTAATTTACCTTTTCAAAGACTCGTCATTGAATCAACTTCAAAGCTTCAATTAACATCTACCCATGATTCTTCATCTATCAATAGATCCATAGTTCATCTTCTAAGTCTTCAGAACATCAATCAACTCTATAAACCCCAATTCAACTACAACAACATTAATCCCTTCGTCTCCCGAGTTCAATCAACTTCAGTTCTAACTTCATCATCTTATATTCATCATACTAAACACGTTCTTATGAATTTCTTACACAAAAATTAACTCAATTTTTTGAATTGAGATGGCAGAAAGAAAAAGAAGAACTTGAGACCAGAAGAAAAAGAAGGCGAAAGAAGAAGAGAGAATAAGAATGAATTACTCTCGACTTTTGGGAGATATGGAATATGGATATGGGCAGACAGGTTCACGGGCCAGGACGGGTTAACCCGTTTTCTAACAAGCCAGCATTTCTACAACCCTAACCCGACTTGTTTAGCCACCAGCCGATCCGGGTGCGGGTTTTTTACGGTCCGGACCGGGTAAATCCGCGGGTTTTGGCTTGTTTGCCAGCTCTAATCATGTCCTTCAATCGTGGATTCAGAGACTTATTTATATTGCTAAAGACCTTGATACCTGTAAGTGTGACGGTTTCTTGAGTGAAAGAGTGGGGAAGTAGGAAATCGTGGTGAAACCAATTCAAGGTCATGTGGAGACTCGGTTAACCATCCACCTACTACTTTGCTAACTCCTTCAACCGTTTGCACGACTTACTCACATTTCTCATTGTGGATGAATCCACGTGCTGTTGGCCGCCATACCAAAACCCTAAGTGATATCCCCCAATGTGACGTGATTGATGTCTCATGAATCATGGAGTCTGCATGGCAGACGTGTATTAATTAGTCACTTATTGACTGATTAGACAGTGAGTCTAGATTTTGTTGAATTGAGCATGAGCGATGAATGCTCAGTGATTCATGGATTGAACATACGTAGTTCTTTGAACGATGTTGACATTGTGCCAAAAATTGTAAATTTGACGATGAATTACTAATAAACTACTGAATATTGATAGCTGGATCAATATTTGAGGAACTGAGCAAGTATTGCTCATTTTAGCAAATTACTGATAATTTACTGAATATTGATGGACTGAGCAAGTATTGCTCAATTCGACAAACTATTTCTGGATGTCGTGACCCAATAAAATATTAATTAAAATATTGGTAGACTACCAAATATTACATGATTAATCCATATGTTTGATTGTTGAATCGACATAGATTTATTAGTATTTGAATCTTGCTCAATTGCTCAACATGATTCGTGGAGCGTTTATTCGAAAGCCTAATTTTTGATCAATTGTTCGTCAATTGATGAATCGCTGAAGATAGGTCATGAGTGATAGAGGGGCCGACCATATGGAATGATGGACGTCCATATGGCTCCCAAGTGCTCGAGTGAGCATGCACCAGGGTCCTTAGTTGGCCGGCTGGTGAAAGAATGATGATTAAATGAAGGTTTCATCATTTATTGAAATATTGCTCGATTCAGCATTAGGTGATAAAACCTAATTATGAAGAAGTGAGGGACCGACCAAGAGGGCATGAAACCGTCTCTTGGTGGTCGTAGGACCAACTGGTGGTCATTTGAGCAAGCTCCAGGTTGGTTGAAAATAGTTTGGGCCCAATATAAGCAATTGAGCAAATTAGGTCAGAATTGTGAAAATGTGTGGGACCGGCTTGTTGCAAGACTTAGAGCCGCACTTGGTCGGTCAAGGGAGCTTTCTCGTGCTACCACGATGTCCGTGTCTCAGTCTTGAGAGTTTTGGTATTTTTTGTTGTGCGTTTGAGCAACATGTTGAATTTTCAGAAGAGTTTGATCTTGACTGAAATTCTTGATTTTTGCTGGAATGGGCATGCATGCTCATTCGATCAATATTTTGTAAATATTTAAATAAGAGTATTTTAACATTTAATATTACCGTGAGAGGCTAGTCGGTCGTGTGACCATGTTGGCTTTTGGATTTTTCATAATTTGAGCAATATTTGAGAAAATATGAAGAAATCATGATTTTTGCTCAAATTGAGGAGTTTCATGAGATTAGGAAAATAATAATTATAAAAGACTAGGGATTGTAAGGTGTGGGACCGGACACGGCTAGGGCATGGCCGGACGGCTAGGTTTCTCGGTCCCGCAACACCTTTCCCTATTTTATATTATTATTTTTCATGAAACCGTGAACTTATGGAGAAACCATGAATTTTGTTGAAACGGAGAAGTTTCATGAGATTAGGGAAATAATAATTATGAAAGACTAGGGATTGCAAGGTGTGGGACCGGCCACGGCTAGGGCATGCCCGTCCGGTTAAGTTGCCGGTCCCGCAAAACCTTTTCCTATTTTATATATTTATTTCTCATGAAACCATGAAAATATGGAGAAACCGTGTGTTTTTTCCAAACAAGGAAAGTTGCTGGAATGGAGGAGTTTTCATGAGTTCATGAAAATAACAAAATAAGGAAAAATAATGAGAGAGGCATGGGACCGGCCGCGGCTAGGGCACGACCAGCCAGCCGGTGGGCCCGGACCATGGGCGCCTCTTATTATTTTATTATTATTATTATTTTCTCCTATTTTGTGTAGGATTCCTCATTTATCCATATTTTTGAATGCTCGTTTGTGCATTCGGGTGCCCGGTCGTGCATCATTGTCGAGTACACTTGCACCATTTTATGGGGCTTATTAGTAATGGTCCAGATGCCCAATTGTTGAGTATTTATGAATTTCAGTGGAGAATAATTCATAAAACTGAGTGATAAAGATAGGTAGTTATTTATTATCACTTCATAGGATCAGATGTGACTTCGACCATGAATTCAGAATAATAAAATTATCTATCACCATTCCATCATATCAGCTGTGGATTCGATCATGAAATTAGAGTAATGAGATAAGATAGTTGTTTATTTCCATTTCATGAAATCAAGTTGTGGATTCGATCAAGAAATCCAAGCAACGTGATAAAAATAGATTATCTTCTGGGAATACAGTGGTGAATGTTACGGTAGAATTAATCTATTGCAGAAAGGGTATTATCCAGTTAAAGCGTCATACACATTCTGAAAGGTGCATAGTCAGAGAGCAGCGAGTGTTGCCGGCAACCCGAAGGCGTTAGTGCTCTCAATCTTATGCAGAACCACCTGAGTCTATACACGGTCTCTCTACATAGTCAGGGAACAGTGAGCGTCACCGACGTCCTGAAGGCGTTGAGTTCTCAATCATACGGAGAACCGCCCAATTATGTTATTCTACTTAGAGGGCATGATGAAATTCCAGGAATCGAACGCTCAGCTAGTGGAGGCTTTTAGAAAGACGTATTCATCATGGCTTATAAAATATGAATCGTCACATGCCTGAAAGCCGTGTCAGAAACATGCAGTATCATAATTTTACGGTTTTGACCTTTGTTGAAAATCTACCATCTACATTAAGTCCCCTGCTTAGTGGGGGATAGTCATGTTCCGAAGTAAGCATTGAATGGTGACTTTTAGTCGATGATATCAGTGGTTGAACTCAGTTGTACAAAGATATTTTCAGGATCCCCAATTTACTCCAATGGTGTCATTTACGAGCAAATGTTCAGGTGAGGACCTTGATAGCATGATAGAGAGTCATACCATGAACGCTGAGAGATGAGGCACTGCTGATTTGGTCAGTCAAAATTCCAGTTGCGGTCGGTATAGCGTTTGCAGTCCCGGCCCAAAAAAGGAAATCCTTGTTTTAGGAACGCACGTTCGTTCGTGAGTTTAAGAAACAAACAAAATAGACTGGAGTCTAATGATAAAAATTTTGTCTATGCGCTTTCACGGAAGCCAAAATTTTTATTTTTTAAATATGTGAGATTTCACAAAAGGGAATAAACTCTCGTTTCAAAGGCGGATGCCAAAGTTACATAAGTTTCACGTTAAAATGTATATTTTTGTAAAATCAATGTTTTGATTTTGAACAACTGGTGAAAGTAGATAATTATTCACGGTGAAATAATGTTTGTATGTGAGTTTTCACGATTGTAGAATGGATGTTTTTCCAATTTTTGAAAAAACATTGAATGTTCACACAGTGAAAATTTATGTGAAATTAAATTTTTTATTTTCAGCAATTGCTAGAAGTAAACAATTTTTGATAAAATACTGTTTGCATGGATTTTGTGATCTGATAGTGTATGCACAAAACCAATGAGTGTTCACTTGGTGGGAGTCGCTCACACAGTGAAAATAATGTGAATTTTTCACATGATGGAAGTTTCGTGAATTGTTCACAGTTTTATGAAAACCACGTTATGGTTTTGAATAATGAATTTTGTTCGTCTTTGCAGGTTTGAAGGAGCGAACAAATTCTCGAGATTGTAATCACTACATATAGTGACATTATAAATAGGTAAGAGTTGGATGGTCACCATTTTTATAGACGTTGTTGTGAGCACCTTTATTCCATGATTCATTGTTTTGTCGAATCCTGCGCTTTGTATGAACAATGTGCTGAAATAGCCACTTTGCAAGAATGACTGACTCCCATGATGATACTTCCAAAGATGGTGTTTCCAGAGATTACATCTCTACGGATGAAACTTTAAGTAATGGTACTTCTGGGACCTCTGAGTGATGGTGAGAGATCCTTCATACTATGTTGTACTCCTGGTTATTTCATTAGCTTTACCACAGGATGATCGTATAGTGAGATCCCTGATCAATGTAGACTCCACGGAAATGGAAGAAAGTCTACGGGAGGGGAGAACCCAGAAGTAAGGACTACATGATGTTAGCAAATGACGTGCAGTCCCCATCCGTTTCTTTGGTGAGTTGTTAGCGCTCCTTGTGTCATGACTTTGCCCGTGCAATTAGGATCACAAAACCAAGGTTTGTTATTTCTTTTCAGAATTTTGCTCCATCGATTGAAGGTCTTCAACTTGTTCCCGAGCAAACAATTTAGGAATCCAGCACCGAAGAAGAAGTCGATGTAAGTATCTCTTTCGTGCAGGTGATCGTGGCATCTCCTTGAATGAAATAATGATAATTGTTGTTGATGCATCCAGGAAAAATTTATCGTGGATGAACAAGGTATTGATGCTTCTCATTCATCCTTGGACCATGGTGAGACGGAGAATTCCCAAAACCCGAAACAGAAAATTCAGAACTCCGTCTTTTAACAAAAACGCCATAAAATTTTCATCTGATGTCGGATTTTCGCGATCTACCCATGTATCCTCATGCCCAGGAAATTTCCAAGCTTTAGCGAAGAAGATTTTTGAGATTTAAACATGTTTAGGGGTCGAAATCGATGAAACAATAAACTTCCATGAAGTTTTTAGAAAACTTTCAGCTGGTCCGTAGTCCAAAGTTTTGGCCACATCGTTTTGCTCGTTTCTCCCATTGCTGTGAACTTTGGATATGTTGTAGAGAACATCCATATGAAGAGAATGGTATATGTATGTCCCATACCTATATTCTTCACCAATTGCTCCCAGTTCTTCGTCTTATACAGGGAAGCGTAAAATTATCTCAGACGGGCTTGTTGTAAAACACTCATGTTGTGTCTTTAGATCATTCGCTTGTGTCTTGAACGGTTGGTGAAGGATTTTGATGTCATTGATTAATTTGAGATCAGGACCCCTTGATTGATACATGAGCATGGTGCTTGCAGTGCCATCTTATTTCTGTCAGTCGTAGAAACATCACTTCCGAAACCTTGGTCACGGGATCATCACTGAGGTTGCTCTCAAGAGGGGGTGATGTAATGACCATGATTGCATAACCCGGTGGCAGCATTACTTTTATGATGAATGATCAGTGCATGAGAGTCTGGTTTCACGAGTCTTGGACATAGCAGACCTAGATAGAGGACCCAGGTAGAAAAATTGATGTAAAGACCTAGGTGGTCGAAGTTGGAGGTACCTTGATGAAGGACTTAGCGGAATGACCTGGTGGACACCGATCGACTGTGGAAGTTATGAATCCCGTCTAAGAATTGCTTCTTGCATGTTGTATGCTCTGGAAGCTGTAGGAACCTCATACGATGTCGTAATTCGATACTTGACCCCAACATTTGAAGATAAGAGACTGAGTTATCACATGAAAAAAGAGTCATTCAATTTGGAGTTGTAGAGGTCAGGCAACGAAGCGTGCACATTTGTAATTTGTAATCCCGTACAAATTTTTCAGATTTCGTAGACCTGACGGTAAAGGCCATATCTTTCAGCTCGTGTATCTGATTGATGCGCCCTTTTGGTATGTTGTAGAAAATACATAGGAGAACATCTTTTGTTGAGGAGGAATTGTCCCATTTCTCACCCATTGGTACGTTTTTGTAAACCCATGGCCTGAAATGTGTTGTATCTCTTTTGTGGAGGCGATGAGAACATCTTGTAGAAAACTTTGGTTTGTCCCCGTCTGTCGTGTAAGATCTGGGAATACGTTCATGTTACCATGTTTTCAGGTTAAAAATCTTGATATGAATCATTAGGGCTTGAAGAAGTACGATCCATAGAGTAACGCTTCAGAGAATGGATAGTTGATGAAGCTGGATGTTGCGCCTGAGATTGATGAGATCACAATTGAATTTTCTCCAGAAATTTTTGTTGATACTGAGACCATGAATGGAGTTCCTCCACATGTCCTTGTTGATGCCGATACTATGTTTGGAGTTGTTCCAGAGACCGAAAATGATAGTCTTTGCTCTTCCATCCAGTGAGCCTTTACATGCACGACCCAATTTGTGAGTTGAGCATTCCTTGGATGAAGGTGTACTAGGATTTCAACCCAAATTATCCTGAATATGACTTTACTGTGAAGTGGCTTCGTCAGGGAATCGATGTAGTTGTGGCAGATAACAGCGGAAGTCTCCATTCTGAATTTGATTGGTGAAGGTAGGAAATTCCAAGTCGTGCAGGGGCTTGTGATGTAGAGAGGTTCTGTTTGATGACGTTTCATGGAATCACATCAGATTGCATATGTGGATAAAATTTATTGAAATATATTGAATTGATATTTCCAATAAGATCAAGTCCCCAGTGCATCCCTCATTCACTTAGAAGAGTTGAAGGAGTTTGTAGCATCCATTGATGAATGAATGATGTTGCATCTGATCCAGAAGTCTTATCATGGGATAGTGAAAACTTATCGATTGATCGTGTTGGTGTTGAATCAGCGTGTCATCGTCGAGATATTTGTGCTGAAGCCATAGGCTCTAATGAAAAGGGTGTACTCTTTGATTGGGAGTAAAATTTGAAGAATTCTTGGATGCTTGAGCGTTGAAGCGTCGAATGTCTTAGGCTTGATCGTCTTGGCCTTGTGTATCTTCTGTTAATTCAGCATTCCGCTGTGATAGTGGGATTCAACACTTGTGCAGACATCATAGATTTATGATTTTGTGGCACTCGTGGACATTCCTGCAAGTCTATGGAGAAATACCCAAAGCGTTCTTTGCCATGTTTCCGTCATCTCTCAGTAGTGAATGTCTCGATGAGATGCTCGATTCGAAGCGGTGTCAGATTCAACCCATTGGTAAAATATTGCTGAGGTGAAATTACCTACTCATAATGTCTTGCAGTAACAGAGATGCTAGAAGAATTGAGTCCCCATGCTAGAATAACATGTGAGGATATGGGAGGAATGAGACTTGCCTGAATGCGAAACCTTTTGATGAATGTCAATTTGGTTGCACCACCTTGAATCCAGACAACCAGTAACTCGATCACTTCTTCAATGAGAAGAGGGAAGTTTGAATATGTCTGATCATTTCCTCGTTTGTTGATGCAGGGTTGAGGTTTGTGCATTTCAGGATTCCTTATCCTTTCTTTGCGCTTCCGAAGAATCCTGAGAGATTGGAGAAGTATGCTTCTGCTGTGGTGCTTCGGATTTCCTTTTGCTTCCTTTAGCAACAACGTTCATGGAAGGATGGAGGTTGTATTGTCTGTTGAAGAGACGCTGAGTATCACGAGGTTCCCAGTTTAGGTATTTCTCTTTCAGTAAAACATGCGCGGTAGTTGCTGATCGCTTGGCTGCTTCATGGAGTTCTGAGAAAGTCTGGAACCGGAGATTTTCCAGTAGGGCTCTGTAGATAGGTATCATCCCATTGATGCACAAGTCCACCAGTTTTCTTTCGGTGACATTCGGATCATGGAAATCCAAGGAGTGAACCCTGAACCTCTTCGCAAATTCGTTCGGGTGTTCAGTGTTCTTATGAGTCATCCTTCCTAAGTCAGAAAGAGTAATCTGCTTCAAGACGAAGACGTATTTCTTGTAGAAGGCATTGACCATTTCTCCTCAACTTGCGATGCTTACTGGTACAATGTTATTGTACCATGTGTACGCTCGGCCCGTCAAAGATTTTGAAAATTCTTTCAAATGGACGACATGGTTGTGCTCATGTTCGCCTAGCGCTTCTAGGAACCGAGAGACATGTTCTCGAGCGTTCCCCGTTCCATTGTACAACGTGAATGTTGGAGAAGTGTGGCCTTTTGGGAGAGGGATATTTTGTGTAGCAGCAGGGTACGGAGGTTGGTGACGATGGATAGTGCCTTTTCCATGGTCCTCCATGAAGCGTTCCAGATCTTCACGAGTGATGAAACCAACGGGATCCTTTGATGTCGGTTTCTCCGCAACTTTGTGGACTTCATCATCGTCGACTACATAGACTGGGATAACTTCTGGATCGACAGTTGAAGCTGTTTCTTTGCCTTTTCCCTTCTCCTGAGTTTTTTCTGACATCTTGTCAGTGAGATTTTTGAGATAATTGCATAGATCCTTCTGTGTTGCAGCCATGTCAGTTTGATTTTTGGCAAGAGTCTCTTGCGCCGTCATGAGATCAACTATGGTAGGCGGTTCTCTCTGACTTCCTCGGAATGTCGGCCGAAGAGAGGATGATTTTCGATGTTGCTGTGAGGAGGAGTAGTATCAACAACACCGATGTTGGAAGAAGGAGTGGTTTCTAGAGTACCACCGTTGTTGTTAATGATAGCGTTGTTTGTGTTAGTATTTGTAACTGAACCTGACCTAAGATCAACCATTTTATGAAAGTTGAGATTGCAACCGAGAGACTAATTCCCACTGTGGTAGCCAATCTGTAGATGGGGAAAAACGATTCGCTGGTTTTTTAGGGAAGTGAAGAGACGAGCGTGTTATCGAGACTCCTCAACCGAGCAAACTGCTTAACCTCACACAGATGCACTACAAAGGGAGTGCTTAGATTCGAGATATCAATCTGTTGGACTCCGGCATAAACCAAGTCAATGTCCATTCCAGAGTCAATTCGGCCGCAAAGAGGGAGATGGGTTAATCTGTAGGAGGGAAGCTGAGAATTGTGTGGGATCAGTGATGATCAAGGATTGTGGATGTGTTGAAGATTTCTGCAAATTTTAGTGAACTGATGAGTTCAAATAAGTTCTGATAGATTGATGAATTCTTGAGAGTAGTTACTCGAGAAATTCTGTGTAGACGATTGCTGATTGCTGGTGATCATGTCCTTCAATCGTGGATTCAGAGACTTATTTATATTGCGTAAAGAACTTGATCCATATAAGTGTGACGGTTTCATGAGTGAAAGAGTGGGAAGTAGGAAATCGTGGTGAAACCAATTCCAGGTCATGTGGAGACTCGGTCAACCATCCATTCACTACTTTGCTAACTTCTTCAACCGTTTGCACGACTTACTCGGATTTATCATTGTGGATGAATCCACGTGTTGTAGGCCGCCAGACCAAAATCCTAATTGATATCCCCCAATGTGACGTGATTGATGTCTCACGAAACGTGGAGTCTGCATGACATACGTGTATTAATTAGTCAGTTGTTGACTGATTAGGCAGTGATTCTAGATTTTGTTGAATTGAGCATGAGCGATGAATGCTCAGTGATTCATGGATTGAACATGCGAATTTCTTTAAACGATGTTTACATTGTGCCAAAAATTGTAAATTTGACGATGAATTACTGATAAACTACAGAATATTGATTGATGGATCAATATTTGAGAAACTGAGCAAGTATTGCTCATTTTAGCAAATTACTGATAATTTACTGAATATTGATGGACTGAGAAAGTATTGCTCAATTCGACAAACTATTTGTGGATGTCGTGACCCAATAAAATATTAATTAGAATATTGGTAGACTACCAAATATTATATGTTTAATCCAGATGTTTGATTGCTGAACCAATATAAATTTATTAGTGTTTGAATCTTCCTCAGAATGATGATTCGTGGAGCGTTTATTCGAAACCCTAATTTTTTATCAATTGTTCGTCAATTGATGAATCGCTGAAGATAGGTCATGAGTGATAGAGGTACCGACCATACGGGATGGTGGACATCCATATGGCTCCCAACTGCTCGATTGCGCATGCACCAGGGTCTTTAGTTGGCCGGCTGGTGAAAGAATGATGATTAAATGACGGTTTCATCATTTATTGAAATATTGCTCGATTCAACATTAGGTGATAAAACCTAATTATGAAGAAGTGAGGGACCGACCAAGAGGGCATGAAACCGGCTCTTGGTGGTCGTGGGACCAGCTGGTGGTCATTTGAGCAAACTCCAGGTTGGTTGAAAAGAGTTTGGGCCCAGTATGAGAAATTGAGCAAATTAAGTCAGAATTGTGAAAATGTGTCGGACCGGCTTGTTGCAAGCCTTAGAGCCGCCCTTAGTCGGTCAAGGGAGCATGCCTATGCCACCACGACGTCCGTATCTCAGTCTTGAGAGTTTTGGTATTTTCTGGTGTGCGTTTGAGCAACATGTTGAATTTTCAGAAGAGTTTGATCTTGATTGAAATTCTTGATTTTTGCTAGAATGGGCATGCATGCTCATTCGATCAATATTTTGTAAATAAAATAAGATTATTTTAACATTTAATATTGTCGTGAGAGGCTAATCGGTCGTGTGACCATGTTGGCTTTTGGCTTTTTCATGATTTGAGCAATATTTGAGAAAATATGAAGAAATCATGATTTTTGCTTAAATTGAGGAGTTTCATGAGATGAGGAAAATAATAATTATAAACGACTAGGGATTATAAGGTGTGGGACCGGCCACGGCTAGGGCATGGCTGGCCGGCAGGTTGCCCGGTTCCGCAACACCTTTCCCTATTTTATATTATTATTTTTTCATGAAACCGTGAAACTATGGAGAAACCATGAATTTTTTTGAAACAGAGGAGTTTCATGAGATTAGGGAAATAATAATTATGAAAGACTAGGGATTGCAAGGTGTGGGACCGACCACGGCTAGGGAAACACCTTTCCCTATTTTATATTATTATTTCTCATGAAACCATGAAAATATAGAGAAACCGCGAGTTTTGCTCAAACAAGGAAAGTTGCTGGAATGGAGGAGTTTTCATGATTTCATGAAAATAACAAAATAAGGAAAAATAATGGGAGAGGCATGGGACCGTCCACGGCTAGGGCACGGCCGGCCAGCCGGTGGGTCGGCCCATAGAGCCTCTTATTATTTTTTTATTATTGTTTTCTCCTGTTTTGTGTAGGATTCCTCATTTATCCATATTTTTGAATGCTCGTTTGTGCATTCGGGTGCCCGGTCGTGCATCATTGTCGAGTACACTTGCACCATTTTATGGGGCTTACTCAGTGATGGTCCAGATGTCCAGTTGTTGAGTATTTATGAAATTCAGTGGTGAATAATTCATAAAACTGAGTGATAAAGATAGGTAGTTATTATTATCAATTCATAGGATCAACTGTGGATTCGACCATGAATTCAGAATAATAGAATTATCTATCACCATTCCATCAGATCAGCTGTGGATTCGATCAAGAAATTGGAGTAATGAGATAAGATAGTTGTTTATTGCCATTTCATGAAATCAAGTTGTGGATTCGATCATGAAATCGGAGCAACGTGATAAAAATAGATTATCTTCTGGGAATTCAGTGGTGAATGTTACAATAGAATTAATCTATTGCAGAAAGGGTATTAGCCAGTTAAAGCGTCATACACATTCTAAAAGGTGCATAGTAAGAGAGCAGCGAGTGTTGCTGGTAACCTGAAGGCGTTATTGCTCTCAATCTTACGGAGAACTACCTCAGTCTATACACGGTCTCTCTACATAGTCAGGGAACAGTGAGCGTCACCAACGTCCTGAAGGCGTTGAGTTCTCAATCATACATAGAACCGCCCAATTATGTTATTCTACATAGAGGGCATGATGAAATGCCAGAAATCGAACGCTCATCTAGTGGAGGCTTTTCAAAAGACGTATTCATCATGGCTTATAAAATATGAATCGTCATATGCCTGAAATCCGTGTAAGAAACATGCAGTATCATGATTTTACGGTTTTGACCTTTGTTGAAAATCCACCATCTACAGTCACCGATAAATAATTCTTCGAATTGATCAATACTTGCTCAGTTGCTCGAATATTGATCTAACTATCAATATTCAGTAATTTATCGATGCTCAGTTCCTCGAATTTACAATATTTTCTCAGACGAGCAATATCTTAGAACATCTAACATATTCAATCCATGAATCATTGATCATTCGATCACTCATGCTCGATTCAACAAAACTTAGACTCACTGTCTAATAGTCAACGACTGACTAATCAAATACATGTCTGCCTGGAAGACTCCACGTTCGTGAGACATCAATCACGTCATATAGGGGGATATTACTTAGGGATTTGGTCTGGCGGCCTACGACATGTGTGTTCATCCACGATGACAAATGTGAGTAAGTCGTGCAAACGGTTGAAGGAGTTATCAAAGTAGTGTGTGGATGGTTAACCAAGTATCCGCACGATATGGAACTGGTTTTACCACGATCTCCCACTTTCCCACTCTTTCACTCATGAAACCGTCATACTTACTGGGATCAATGTGTACGCTATTCTGATAATATAAATAAGTTCTGAATTGGTGACTGAAACAATGAACAATCTTCTACACACAAGTCCTATCGATCAAACTTATTTACACATATTTGCAGAAACCTTCAACACGTCCACAATCCTTGATCATCATCGATCCGACAATTCTCAGCTTCCCTCCTATAGATCAACCCATCTCCCTTTTTGTGACCGAATTGACTATGGAACGGCCATTGACCTGGTTTAGGACGGAGTCCTACAGATTGATCTCTCGAACTCAAAGCACTCCCATGTAGTGCATCTGCGTGAGGTTAAGCAGTTTGCTCGGTTGAGGAGTCTCGCTCGAACCGTCATCTCTTCACTTCCCTAAAAAACCAGCAAATCGTTTTTCCCCATCTACAGTTTGGCGACCAAAGTGGGAGATTAATCTCTCGGTTGCAATCACAAGCTTTCACAAAGATGGTTGGTCTCATTACTAATTCGACTACTTCAAATCTTAGCCAGAATCTATCAAATGGTAATGTTCCTCACGTCCCTTCGAATAATTCTGGTTACAATGAACTTTCATACTTTACCTCCCCATTCATCTCTGTTGAATCGATTGATGGAGAAGTCCCGAATTGGGCTGAACTAGAACGGAGACAAGAAAATTTGTCAAGAAATGTAGACCGGCTGAAGGGAGCAATTGACAACCTGTTTACTTGCCTGGTACACGTGACAAAACTTTTGGGAGCATAGATGGTGGAGCGTCCAAATCCCTTAACTGATGACCCTCCTCAAACCAACAGTTTCACCACTTATGAGAATCCGGTGGATCAGGAAGTTGTGCGCTCAACTGAAAACTTGTGTGAACTCTTGCAATTCTCCAATGATCAGCGTACAAACACGTTTGCAGCGCTCAATCAGATATCATCTGATGTGCAGATGATTCCGCCATCTCTAGGTATTGAAGAAGTGTACATGGTGTATGAACACTCGATAAACAATATTATTTTCACTAAGGATGATAGGATGGCAGAAGAGGGACATAACCGAGCTTTGTACGTAACTGCTTTCATCAAAGACTTTGAATTCAAGAGAGCTCTTATCGATACAGGCGTTTCTACAAATGTCATCACTATGAAGACTCTCAAGGAAGACAATTTCCCTAAGAGCAAGATCGTTCATCATCTTATATTGATGACGGGTTTTGAAGGAAGCCAGTCACACATACAGGTAAGTCTATGCGGACCTAAAAGTGGGACCTATTCAATCTAGGGTCAAGTTTCATGTGATCGATAAGGATCTTGATTATCACATGATACTCGAAATACCATGGCTCCATGACAACAAGGTTGTCCCCTCAACATATCGTAAGTGCATGAAAGCCTTGCTCAACAACAAAATCTTCCCTATTGCAGATTCAGTATCTCCTTACGCTCCGGTTTGCGATGCTGAATTCCTGGAATCACCAAAAAGCATCCCCGGATCTCCGAGCAAGATTTATAGTACTCCATTCTCGAGCTGGAAATCCATCGAGAAAGTTGCTGACAGACCGTCAACTTCAAGTGATGAACCAATCAAGACATCTTCTACACCGCTCAAGCGTCGCCAAGATCAAGGTAGGACTCATAAGAAATCTAACTTTATAACAAGTCATTATATGGAAAGAAGGATCATTTATCTCCGATACAAATATTAGCAATTAACTGGGGCGTCCGATGACAAGCCTCTCCGCCCCGAAGAATCATGTCAGAGCGAGTAATCATTCGACGAAGAAATCCAAGATGCACCACGGCAACTACAAGATGGCACAGATTCCACCACCGATGATCTTGAAACTATCAACATTGAAATAAATGAGAACCCAAGACCAATCTTAATCATCTATGCTCTATCACCAGAGGAACGAGAAGGATTGATAGGTCTGTTGAAATAATATCAAGATATCATTGCTTGGACATACGAAGAAATGCCCGGTCTAGATGACAAGCTAGTTACTCATCATTTGCACATAAATCCCGGCTCCAAAACTGTCAAGCAATCGCCCAAGAATTTCAGACACGATGTTGAGGAACAAATCAAGGTTGAGATCCAGAAATTATTGACAGCAGGATTCATCAAACCCATTCAACATCAAACGTGGCTGGCGAACATCGTCCCAGTGAAAAAAAAAATGGTAAAATTTGATGTTGTGTGGATTTCAGGAACCTGAAAAAATGTTGCCCGAAGGATGACTTTCGTTTGCCCAATATTGATATGCTCGTCAATGCAACCAGTGGTCATGACATGTTCTCATTCATGGATGGTTACATCGGATACAACCAAATCAAGATGTAGAAACATGATGCTAACAAGACTGCGTTTTGGACTCCCATCGGAAATTTTCACTACACAGTGATGCCTTTCGGTCTGAAGAATGCAGGATCCACTTATCAGCGGGCCATGACTGCTATATTTCACAACATGATGCACAAGCAAGTAAAAGAATACGTTGATGATGTAGTGGTAAAATCGAAGACTCCTGAGACAAGTCTTTGAAAGGAGAAGAGAATAAAAATTAAAGATGAATCCTCTCAAGTGCGCTTTTGGTGTCTCTTCTGTAAAATTTCTCGGATTCCTGGTCACTGCAGAAGGAATCAAGGTAGATCCAGATAAAATGAAAGCTATCACTACCATGCCTCCTCCACGCACTGTGAAAGAGCTCCAGAGCTTTATGGGAAAGGTAAATTATATTCGGCATTTTATCCCTGGGTTGGCTCAACTTATTTCTTCATTCACTCCTCTGTTTAAGAAATGAGAAATTTTTTTATAGACGACCATTCAACAAGAAGCATTCCAGAAGATACATCAGATACCGTTATAACTTGCTGTCATGAAATCTCCAGTGAAAGGGAGCCCATTGATACTTTACACAGCTTCCAGTGATGTTGCTATCGGGGCACTTCTCGCTCAAGATGACGAAGAAGGAATCTAACGTCCAATCTATTACTTCAGTCGTATAATGAGGGATGCTCAAATCCGATACCCAAAAGCCGAAAGAACTATCAAACCGAGTTGTTCTGATGGCCAAAGCTGATCCCATAAAATTCTTACTGTTGAAACCTGCTCTAATTGGAAGACCGGCAAAATGGCTACTACAGATGTCAAAGTTCAACATAGCATGTGTCCCTTCAAGATCAATCAAAGGACAACCAGTTGCAAGCTTACTTGTTGCTTTCCCTGGAGAAGACATCACAATGCTGAATGAAGAAGTGCGCGGTGAGTTTCCAGAGATCTCAATCATTCAAGAAGAAACATGGCTATTGTATTTTGATGGATCCGCCACTCCGATCAATGATACTGGTGGAGAAGGCGTTGTGCTAGTATCTCCATCTGGTGAAGTCTTCTCACATTCCTTCAAGCTAGACTTCCATTGCGCCAACAATTTAGCAGAGTATGAGGCCTTCCTCCTAGGATTATCCTTGGCAAAGCAAGCAGGAGAAACACACCCGGAGATAAGAGGAGACTCAAAGTTATTGTTTAATCAAATGAATGGTGTGTACTCTCTTAAAAAAAGTAACACTTGCTCCATTTAGGGCCGAAGCACAACGACTGCTAGCTCATTTATCTGATGCAAGTATTTTCCATACCGGTCGCACCAACAACAGACATGCTGACTGCCTAGCGACTCTTGCATCTAAATTACAATTTGAGGGGTCAAAGAATCCATCATGGTGCAAATACGATCTGTATCATCTACATGGCTTTCTCAAGTCGATGACATTCGAGCAAACGACTGGCGATCACCCATCATCCATGAATTGAGCAGTTCTCTCACGGAAGGAAAATTAGTCTCAAGGAATTGAAGAACTTTTTTCTGCTACATGGAGCATTATATTACCACAATCCTGACGGATCCTTCTCACGATGCGTTGGAGATGAGGAAGCAAGCAAGAAACTCGAGCGCATACATGAAGAGATATGTAGGAAAACCATAGTGGTCACGCTTAACAGGAGACTTCAAAGACTCGAATACTATTGGACCACCATGGAAACTCAGTCAAGAATGCTGCAAGGATCATGTCCCAATTTCCATACGCCACCTCACCATCTGGAAGTTCTAACAGTCCATGACACTGGGGACTGGAGATAACCTTACATCAAATATTTTCGTGACAATGATTTACCATCAGAAAAGAAAGAGGCAGCCAAACGGCGGACTACCTGGAAGGGATTTTATATCGTAAAAGCTTCGGTGGAAGTCTACTGAGATGCCTATTCGGACATGAAGTTCCCACAATCTTGAAGGAGATGCAAGAAGGCGAACACTAAGGAAAAAAGAAATTATTTCTCCAGATCCATGAGAAATATTATTGGGCGACCATGGAAGACGATGCAGCCGCGTATGTTCAGAGATGTCATCAATGTCAAATTCATGGTAACCTCATCCACACTCCTTATGTCCCATTACATTTTATGATCAGTCCATGGCCATTCTACAGTTGGGGACTGGATATCGTCGGGAAAAATCAATCCAGCATCTTCAAAGCAGCATGAATACATCATCACAACAACTGAGTATTTTACCAAATGGGTTGAAGAAATTCCTCTTAGAAAATGGGAAGGACCTTACGTTATCATTAAAGCAGTTTTCAGTGGATATTATAAAATCTTGACTGTTAATGGAGGAGTAGAAGGAAACATCATCAATGACAAGTGGCTCAAGCCATACTATGCTTGAGTGATCAGTAAACAATTATATGTTAAATTTCGAAATGTAATTTCTATTCCTCCAAAGAGTATGCAGTATGCTCATTCATTCAATATTCAAAATATATTTCATGAATTCCAGAAAAAATCATCCTACTTTGGTCAGTCTCAAAATCAATGAAAAATAAAACATCTCAATCGCTCACTCAGAGAAAATCATCCAACAACAAATAATTTTTACTGAAAGCTATTTCAACCCTCTTCTGAAAATTTTCAGTTTTCACCTTCAAGTCCTGGACAGCTTTCTCAACTCTTGCTGATTCCAGTGCGAGAGCTTTCTCCTCTTCCATGACAGCAGTTGCAGTAGAAATCACATTAGCAGCAGCCACTACTCTATCAATCTTGATGACCTCTAGCCGACGAACGAAGCCAGCCTATGTTGAACCGCAAGATCTCATAGTTCGAGATCATATCGTCCTACCTATGCAACTCCTGATTTTTGACATCTCACAGATTTGTCTTCTTCATCTCATCAACAATAGGCAGCAAACCAGCGACGGTAGTCAACAGGGTTGGAAGAAAACCTCTACACACTTCAGTAGTAGCAATGTGCCCGTACCTCTTCCATATCTTGGTATAAAGGTATGCATAACACTTCGGGACGATGAAACCACCAACTAGATGATTGTCCAGGCAAGCGTTAACCATAGGGACATCGAATGAGAGTCCAGCCGCTGGATACTCATGAACAGAAGCCCTGGAATCAACATCTACAGAGTGAGTTGAGTCTTCATCAGCATGGATACCAGTATCACCATCATCCACAATCACGAACTTTCCATTATTCTTCTTCCTCGCGTCGACAACAACATGAACATCAACCTGTGATGACAGAATATTCAATTCTTGTAAAATTGGATAAATACGTGATTGAAGGAAATCTCCAGTTGGAAACTCACGGATGTCCCACCTGAAACACAAGCATCCCTATGACGAGCAGGGGCCTTAACAGTCCATTTAGGCTTTAAATTGCGAGAGGAACAAGAAGGTTGATTCCTCTGATTGCCCTACAACAAATCATTTTCTCTGATTAGACATTCTGGTTACATGGAAGCAAAAGTAGAAATGTACAAACCGTCAAGATGGATGCTCCAACCTCATCTTTTTCCAGAGATTCATTTCGAGAAGAGGTACTGCTGTCTGACATAGTGATGAGAGGTATGACCGTGATCAAAATTTCTTCTGATAACATACAGGAGCAGAAGAAGATGTATCATATAAATATAAAACCTTAAATATCGAAGGTCAATACGTAGATACTTATCCTCTACAAATAGTCAAATCAGCTGCGACCTCTACTGAGACCTTAAATCTCGGATCAGAGTATATCGGTGACGGTGATATGGAAGAAACGTGACAATAGTGGGGACTGACGGTTCAACATGTGCGG
This sequence comes from Papaver somniferum, assembly GCF_003573695.1. Taxonomy (NCBI): domain Eukaryota; kingdom Viridiplantae; phylum Streptophyta; class Magnoliopsida; order Ranunculales; family Papaveraceae; genus Papaver; species Papaver somniferum. The sequence continues at coordinate 126,659,196 of NC_039363.1, read as the reverse complement.
TCAACATTATGATTACAGATCGGTCATCTTGAAAATCACGTGTCTCCTTAATTTGCTCGTGCAGTCATACTTCCGTGATTCACATACATGGACATTGGTCCATCTCATCTAATTGGAAGCATGAAGAATATTTGGCAGAAGATACGATAAGGGATTATTGTTCAAAATAAATAAATAATAATAATAATAATTTCTAATGCAACATCTCTACAGTAAAACTGCTCAAACAACCAGAATAATATCTACTTCAACAGAAAATAAATGATCTCAGGAAGACTCGCGAGCAAGACTAATGGTCATATTCATCAGATTCGTCGTCATCATCATCGTCCTCCGTGGAATCTTCTTCAAGCTCTTCCTCGGAGTCGCTGTCAGAATCTTCACCAAAAAATTCTCTCTCCTCGGTATCACCATACATTGCGTCCCAATACTCCTCTTCATCGCGTTCAGCTTGGAGATCAGTGTAACGTCGCTAAAATTTCTCTTTGGCTTTGAGCCGAGTCTAACCAATTTGGCTAGAACTGTACAGTGAGCGCGTGCGATCCCAGTACTGGATGCTTATAGTAGTGGAGAGTGCCCTAAACCAAGTTTAGGTCTTCTTAACAATATGGTTATCCCTTAGTAAAATTAATGTGCCTAATTAGTAGGTGCTTTAGAAATGGACGCATGAAAGCCACGTGATGGACATGATGAGCAGCTAGAGGGGTAGTCCTGTCTTTTTGTCACCAAGTCTAACAGGGGGTTAGTCCTCGAGTGATTTCTGGGGAGTTGAGTGTATTTTAAATCTCAGGAATTTTGAGAGATTTTGAGAAAGTGTAGGGAGTTTGAGACAGTTTGGTGTTTTTGAGTTCAGGGAGTTTGGGGGAGTGTAGGGAGTTTGAGAGAGTTTATTAGAGGGAGTTTGGGGGAGTTTGGGGGAGTTTGAGAGAGTTCACTCCTAACTCATTCTCTTTTAAGAAACAATAAACCCTCATTTGCAAATAACATTGATCTTTAATCAAAAGAAAAAAAATAAATGAAAATGATTATATCTCTGTATCAATAGTATGTTATTTTGTGCAACGAGATAAATTTTTTTCCCTTCAATTTAACGGTCTCCATACAATTCTAACTCCCTTTGTTCACGAACATTTTTCCACATTTTCTTGTTGAAGTTTTTACTAACTGTCCACCGAGAGCAACCAAATGTGTCACGTATTGTGATGGAATTAAAATTTGGTTCAAAATCTTTTCTCCGAGCTACAACATTTATTGAATCTTATTTATTTCTAAAATTAGGGTTCTTATTTTGGGTGGTTAAAGGAGTAGTGGTTGGTTATAGGTGGTGATGGTAGTGGTGAGAAAATAGTTTTGACGGTGGTTGCAGAAGTGGTAATGTAATTCAACTCAGGGAAGCGCTAATTGTGAAGACTTCTACATTTTTTTTTGCTGGTGCATCTTACGGGATATGTAGATCTAAACAAATCTATATATCCACACGTTTTCATGGACTCTAGATCACTATCCTAATATTTTACTAGAAATGTTTCACCGTATCATAATGGCCATCATCCGACAATCATTTCATCATTTGGGAACAACATTTTTGTTGGTGAGATTTGAGAAATCCGTATGATTTGAAAAGAAAGATTTTGAACGAAATTTGGTTGTGAGACCAAAATACACTAAAATCTCCACTCTTTTGAGAGATTTGTTGTGAGACCAAAATACACTAAAAACTCCTTCGAACTCCCTAAAGCAACCAACTCCCTAGTATTGTAGGGTTTTATGACTAACAGGGAGTTCAAGAGCTTTTTTTAAACTCTCCAGCGATTAACAGGTGTTTTCTAGAGAGTTTAGGAGACTCCTCTAAACTCCCCCACGACTAACGGGGATTTGGAGAGACTCCCTCAAACTCCCTCAGGACTAACAGGAGAAAACCCAAATACATTAAAATCTCTCGAACTCTCCACGACTAACCCCTGTAAATCTAATAAAGCAACTTCTTTTTCTTCTGTGTTCCACTGAAATCCCCTTCCCTTTTCCACTCAAAACAATCTCAATCAAGAAAGAAATTTGAGCTTTTAAATCAAAATTCAATACTAAACCTACTCTCCGTTCCGGCTGGATTTGTGTTCTAAGCAAAGGTAGGGGGTTTTTGCTGCACTTCTTTTAATTTGAAATTAATCTGTGTTTTTGATTCCCTGATTTTAATTTGGAAATTCCTAATAACCTGTGACTTCGTGTTTAATTTGGTTTTCTTTTACATTCAAACTTCTTTTTATTTCGGTATATATTGACTCCGTGGTTTCAAATGTTAAGAACTAAAAAGAATATTAGCATTAGAAAATCTTTGTTTTGGTGCCCGCTACTCATGCAATTTTAACTTTTATGCAACATCCATGATCTAATTACTTGATTAAAGTTTATTGTTTTCTTTAACCGGTAATTTTACTAATTTATTTCAAAAGGATCGTTTAATTTAGCACTGCCAACTCATCACTCTGAGGGCATCAGTTAGCTATGAGATCTTTGTTTGTGAAATCAATTTTCTTTGGATGCTGTTGCCAACTGGTTTTCAAATCCAAGTATAAAATGGATAGTTGCTTATCTTTGCCTTGCAAACTCTATAGCTACCAATTTATTTTAGACCCACTTTACTTTGTTGAAACTTTTGTCAAAGCTAATATCCACTTTGTCCTCTTCGTTCCCGTACCTCTGTATCTCAGTTTATCAAAATAAGCTACGTTTGTGAATATTTGCTTTCACTTCATGTCAAATATCTAGCTGAGTACTTCTTCTTTCTTCCTTTCCTATGAAAAAGAGAACGTTTGTCGTAAACTGGTGCCATGTTTTCTTCCTATGAATTATCGACTCAGTTCTATAGATATGAGACTTTCCCCTGTTTGTGAAAATGCCCAACTGAGTTCTTTAACTGAAGCCTCATTGTTAGCCAAATATTGATTTGTTTAACAATACTAGCTTGGGTTTTTACCATCTATGTTTACTCCACTTGTAATGTGGTATTGTTCTAATCACCTTTTCTTAACTATACTGTGCATTTTTGTTTTTCTCCACATTTGCTAACTAGTCTGATTTGATGAAAATTCCACCTTTATGTCAATGCTAATTTTTCCTTGCTTATGTCAGAAATGTATCAAGTTCCTCAATTTGCATTTGACGACTGTTTTACTAGCTTTTGTGGCTAATATTCTAGACTGCCTTGTCATTTTAAATCTTATTATATTTCTGTTCATACTTTACATTCCTGAAAATGCTTTTCATGCTCAATCTGGACCGTGGCAATATTTTGTGAAATGATTCCTTGCTTGCAGTCAATTGGACTACTTTCATTTCTAAATTTTGTAATCGCAGTAGCGGATGTTGTGAGTGTTTCCTTCTTATGAACAAGCCTAATAGGAAACTGGACGACTCTACTTTAGGAATGTCAGGCCCGCAGGGGCCTCCCACTTACGAGTGGCAACCCGGAAGACCTTTAGCGGTAATGGTGGCTGGTAACCAGAACTACCCGACATCGGCGCTGGCCAAAATAATAGTAGAGTCACTTAACTCGAATTATAACTCTTTTTTTTTCTTTGTGAATTCAATTTGCGAAATGCTTTCATTCTGTACATCATTTTTAGCTGCTGCTCTTGTCCATTTCATTATGTTTCGCGCAGATACGATACCTTTATAATCCCCTACTGGGCATTCGCTCACCCCGTTTTGTTTTGTTCCCCCCCCCCCCCCCCCCCCCCAGAGTACGAGAAGAGCTTGCAGCAGTAAGCCGGGCAGGGCTTACGGCAGGCTTTTAGCGCATCAAAAGTTTGTATTTTGTCCATAGTATGTATATCACGGGGATGGATCTGGGGTAGTTCTAGTATCGGCTTCGACCCATGTTTTTGTCGTATTTTGACGTGTACATAAAGGGAAATTCTAAAGTCTTATTTTGTTGTATAATAGACTGCCTTCTAAATTTGGATCTAGATATATACATTACCGTCTGTAGCTATTTCTACTTATAAACTTTTCTTACATGTTCAACTGTTTTGAGTAATGAACTGAATGCAAATGTTTTGAAATGATATTAGATGTGATAGTATGTTGGACTTACTAAACTAGTCTCCTAGAACCTGTGAAGGAAACTAATGCATGTGCTCCCACTTTGTTTAGTGACATTTCTTTACACAACTATGCATCAGTTTCTCTAGATGTCTATTAATCTATTTTCGACTTACAAATATATGGGATTTCTAATGAACACCTTTACTGAAATTATGGTGTTTTATAAGTCATGTTTCTTATGTATGTATTACATCATCTGATGGACATCATTTGCATCTCCATGCTTCCGAACTGAATGGTTTCCTCTAAAATCCTAGTGTATTTTCCTTATCCGGTCCTTGTTTTATTAATTATGTACTTTGTTACCACTCTTTCGTATGGGCTGTCGCCTGAAAATATTATTTAATCCTTGCAATTGTTTTAGTAACCTTCTGTATAAGTGGTGTTCAATATTTGACAAGTCTCCTTAGGCTTTTATGCTTGATTTCAGAAATGAAAGCTTTCGTTTCCTTTCTATTCCAAGAAATTTTCATCTTTGAGCACATGTTCGTCTCAACTGTTTTAAATATGCTATTGTCCGTTCTTCTAAATGAGCCCATGAAAATATACATATATTTAGTTCTTTTTTTTTTTGAGTGACGTACGGGGGTTTGATCTGCTAATCGGGTTGAAATCCAACCCGTTAGAGGGGAAATTTTTTCGTTCGTTACAGTTGGTATCAGAGCAAAGAATACCAAAGGTTCCGATTTACCGGGGCTGTGTTGGTTTTGTTGTTTGATTAAGTCTTTGATTTCGTCATTTTGGGGTATTGGGGAAAGCCAGGAACCGTGATATACATATCATTAGGTGAAGTTAGTGATGTACATCACTAACCAATTATGGATCTGACTCATGTTCTGTTTTGAAGATAGCGTGGTGTGCGGAATCTGTAGCCTCAAGCTCCGCATGTAAGAAAATGGATCTCAACAAGAGAATGGAACGACTTAAAAATAATTTAGAACATGTGGTAAGTTTTGTTGACTATTACAGACGTCATTAGAGACTGCAGGGAGTCGAGTACTTTAGACTAAAATGAATTTAAAAAGGTTATGAGAATTGACAGGGCGTTTAGTGTGACTAGCAATTTTCTCTCAAAACAGACAAGTGGTTGATGAGCATTGAAGCGGAGTTTGATACTTTATATGCAAAATTAGAAGAGAAGAAGGTTGGGTTTTCATTAAGGTATGAGATTTTCTCACACGATTTGGTTTGAATCTCGTCTTGTGCTCACTGATTTAGACCATGAAATTCTATACTTTCAGTTAAGGAAGAGAAAAAAAAAAAAATCCTGTCGTGATGTCCAAAATGCATAATATACTGTCATAACCGCACTTTGTTTTACCAGTATACTTCACATTCTAACCGTTTCTCATTTTCAATTAATTAATTCTTCATCAATATCTTTTGTCCTTCATTGAAACACCATTGTGACAATTTTAGTTTCTGCCACTTCTGTTAGTTAGCCACCTTGTATTTACCACTTGAAACTTTCTGCATTCGATCCCTTGTTTGTATTATTGCTCTGTATTACAAGAAAATGTGCTTCTTTTTGGTTTACGACCCTCTTGGCTTAACTAGAAAATGTCTCCACTTTTCATATAGAAATTTGGTAGACCTTCAACTCGCTTAATAATCCTCCCTATATTTTGAAAACGATATTCATTTGACTCCATGCCAAATGTAAGCTTCCATTTAAACGCATTGTTTTAAAAGAGTTTTTATGGATCTTCGGTCTAGTTTAGTGGAACTTGCATCGGTACTTTGATTTTTTTTCCTAGCTTTATTTGTACTTCAAATATTACTGACTTATTGTGTAAAAATTTCATGCCCTTTCACATTGCCAACTTTGAACTTGTGATTAGTTCTGGTATATAGTATAAAAATGTTTTACAATTCCGATAAAGCTCATGCCAAGATAAATAGGATTTCCAACCGGCTTTCGATTTAGAATTCTTTAATGTTATTGTACAACGAATTTTTTGTATTCCGTATTTGGCTGCTAGATTTGTACTGCCTTTTCCTTAATGTGCAATTGAATGCTTCGATTTCTTTGATTTGAACCGATCATTGCATGGGAATTTTACATAAATGTAAATGATATTTCCAAAATATATTGATATCTTTTAAAAATAAATTTGTAGAAGAGTGTATCCTGAGCTACTAGTTGACTATCAATTTTGGTAGAGGAGTATCTGAAGGAATGTGCTCTAAATGTATCGCGATCGTATTAACCAGGCCGGTTCATTTTATTTTCGTAAAGCATACAGACATCCTCATTCCATAAAAAACTTGTACTTCAAAGAGATGGTCATGATACGTGGAATTCATTACTCAACCGTTTAGAGAGACCTGTTGTTCATGTCAAAGTATTAGGGAATTTCCGGATAGCTACAGGCATCGAACTAAACTTGATTATTGCTTCCCATCCTCAGTAAATGGTCAAGAGTGGACTTCTCAAAATTAGGAAGACATGTTGAAAGCGCACGTACAACTTCAAGGACAGTTTGAGGATGCTCTCGAAGTGAATCACATATCCAAGCTTTAAAGACGCGAGGTTGACCCTTATCACGTGATTAGGTGACAAGATTTGCAATCGCGCAAGATTGTGACTTATGATCAAAAGTCGGTACTCGTTATCGTTATCAGCTGGATCAAGTCCTTCAGATTAAACCATTTAGATGACATCACTCTCTAGAAGAAGCTTAAAGGAAGCTGGAGTTCGATAGGAGGGACAAGTAACTGGGCCACGGGAAGGTAAACCTTCACTGCTCTTATGTTTAATTTTGAATTTGGGGACCAATTTCTTTTTTTAGTGGGTAATGATGTAACGTCGCTAAAATTTCTCTTCGGCTTTGAGCCGAGTCTAACCCATTTGGATAGAACTGTACAGTGAGCGCGTGCGATCCCAGTACTGGATGCTTATAGTAGTGGAGAGTGCCCTAAACCAAGTTTAGAGCAACTGCAATGGACGAGTAAACCCAAATTTTAAGTCGAGTGGGCTGGCGTAGTGGGACGGACCATCGATCAAAATTTGATCAAAGAGTAAAATCCAGACCAAATTTGGTCTGCGATCAAGACCAAATCCAAATATAGTCGGGCGTTGATATAATCTCCGCTACACATCGGGCGTTGATATAATCTCCGCCATTCATCGGGCGTTGATATAATCTCCGCCATTCATCGGGCGTTGATATAATATCCGCTACACAAGGGACGTTGATATAATGTACGTCCGATGGGACGTTGATATAATGTACGCCCGATGGGGCGTTGGTAAAGACAACGGCCGAAATGGCGCGTTGATATAATGTACGCCCACTTTCACAAATTTATGAAACTTACATGGGGCGGGCTTTATACCTCCGCCCCATTATTTTCCTTTTTTTTTTTTGTTTCTGAAGCGTTTGATATAATCTCCGCCCCACTCGCGCGTTATCTTTACCAACGCCCCACTCGGGCGTTATCTTTACCAACGCCTGATCCCAGGCGTAATGTTTATCAACGCGCGACCAAATATACTCTTTTCCCACTACGCTACATGACGGACTAAACCCAAATTTGGTCTTTTTTTTTAGTCTTTGGTCTTTGGTTATACTCGCACCACTGAGGACGCTCTTAGAGCATCCACAGTGGGCGAGTATAACCAAAAATTTGGGATGAGATCGTGACGCAGTGGGACAGAGTAAAGATCAAATCCCAGCCAAAGATCAAATTCCAGACCATATTTGGTCGCGACCAAATACCAAATCCTAATATAGTCGGGCGTAAATTTAAAGTACGCTTGTTGCTGGGCGTAAATTTAAAGTACGCGCGTTAACGGGCGGAGATTTAAATTACGCCCGACGAAAATTCAAATTAAAAGAAAAAAAAAAATTAGGCGTAAACTTAAAGTACGCCTGTTGACAGGCGTAAATTTAAAGTACGCCTGGTGATTGATTGGGCGGACATTTGAGATACGCCCGATGAAATTTTTTTGGGGCGGAGATTTAAATTACGCGCGACCAAATTTTAATCGGGACCGTTACGTGACAACACGGACTAAACCCAAAATTTGATCTTTTTTTTGATCTTTGATCTTTGGTTTTGATCGCACCACTGCGGTTGTTCTTAGGTCTTAACAATATGGTTATCCCTTAGTAAAATTAATGTGCCTAATTAGTAGGTGCTTTAGAAATGGACGCATGAAAGCCACGTGATGGACATGAGCAGCTAGAGAGGTAGTCCTGTCTTTTTGTCACCAAGTCTAAATCTAATAAAGAAACTTCTTTTTCTTCTGTGTTCCACTGAAATTCCCTTCCCTTTTCCACTCAAAACAATCTCAATCAAGAAAGAAATTTGAGCTTTAAAATCAAAATTCAATACTAAACCCACACTCCGTTCCGGCTGGATCGTTTAATTTAGCACTGCCAACTCATCACTCTGAGGCATCAGTTAGCTATGAGATCTTTGTTTGTGAAATCAATTTTCTTTGGATGCTGTTGCAAACTGGTTTTCAAATCCAATTATAAAATGGATAGTTGCTTATCTTTGCCTTGCAAACTCTATGGCTACCAATTTATTTTAGACCCACTTTACTTTGTTGAAACTTTTGTCAAAGCTAATATCCACTTTGTCCTCTTCGTTCCCGTACCTCTGTATCTCCGTTTATCAAAATAAGCTACGTTTGTGAATATTTGCTTTCACTTCATGTCAAATATCTAGCTGAGTACTTCTTCTTTCTTCTTTTCCTATGAAAAAGAGAACGTTTGTCGTAAACTGGTGCCAGGTTTTCTTCCTATGAATTATCGACTCAGTTCTATAGATATGAGACTTTCCCCTGTTTGTGAAAATGCCTAACTGAGTTCTTTAATTGAAGCCTCACTGTTAGCCAAATATTGATTTGTTTTACAATACTAGCTTGGGTTTTTACCATCTATGTTTACTCCACTTGTAATGTGGTATTGTTTTAATCACCTTTTCTTAACTATACTGAGCATTTTTGTTTTTCTCCACATTTGCTAACTAGTCTGATTTGATGAAAATTCCACCTTTATGTCAATGCTAATTTTTCCTTGCTTATTTCAGAAATGTATCAAGTTCCTCAAATATGCATTTGACGACTGTTTTACTAGCTTTTGTGGCTAATATTCTAGACTGCCTTGTCATTTTAACTCTTATTATATTTCTTTTCATACTTTACATTCCTGAAAATGCTTTTCATGCTCAATCTGGACCGTGGTAATTTTTGTGAAATGATTCCTTGCTTGCAGTCAATTGGACTACTTTCATTTCTAAATTTTGTAATCGCAGTAGCGGATGTTGTGAGTGTTTCCTTCTTATGACCAAGCTTAATAGGAAACTGGACGACTCTACTTTAGGAATGTCAGGCCCGCAGGGCCCCCCCACTTACGAGTGGAAACCCGGAAGACCATTAGCTGTAACGGTGGCTGGTAACCAGAACTACCCTGACATCGGCGCTGGCCAAAATGATAGTAGAGTCACTTAACTCGAATTATAACTCTTTTTTTTTTCTTTGTGAATTCAATTTGCGAAATGCTTTCATTCTGTACATCATTTTTAGCTGCTGCTCTTGTCCATTTCATTATGTTTCGCGCAGATACTTCATTATGTTTCGCGCAGATACGATACCTTTATAATCCCCTACTGGGCATTCGCTCACCCCGTTTTGTTTTGTTTTCTCCTCCACAGAGTACGAGAAGAGCTTGCAGCAGTAAGCCGGGCAGGGCTTACAGCAGGCTTTTAGCGCATCAAAAGTTAGTATTTTGTTCATAGTATGTATATCACGGGGATGGATCTGGGGTAGTTCTAGTATCGGCTTCGACCCATGTTTTTGTCGTATTTTGACGTGTACATAAAGGGAAATGCTAAAGTCTTATTTTGTTGTATAATAGACTGCCTTCTAAATTTGGATCTAGATATATACATTACCGTCTGTAGCTATTTCTACTTATAAACTTTTCTTACATGTTCAACTGTTTTGAGTAATGAACTGAATGCAAATGTTTTGAAATGATATTATGTTTTGAGTAATGAACTGAATGCAAATGTTTTGAAATGATATTAGATGTGATAGTATGTTGGACTTACTATAAACTAGTCTCCTAGAACCTGTGAAGGAAACTAATGCATGTGCTCCCACTTTGTTTAGTGACATTTCTTTACACGGAACTATGCATCAGTTTCTCTAGATGTCTATTAATCTATTTTCGACTTACAAATATATGGGATTGCTAATGAACACCTTTACTGAAATTATGGTGTTTTACAAGTCATGTTTCTTATGTATGTATTACATCATCTGATGGACATCATTTACATCTCCATGCTTCCAAACTGAATGGTTTCCTCTAAAATCCTAGTGTATTTTCCTTATCCGGTCCTTGTTTTATTAATTATGTACTTTGTTACCACTCTTTCGTATGGGCTGTCGCGTGAAAATATTATTTAATCCTTGCAATTGTTTTAGTAACCTTCTGTACAAGTGGTGTTAAATATTTGACAAGTCTCCTTAGGATTTTATGCTTGATTTCAGAAATGAAAGCTTTCATTTCCTTTCTATTCCAAGAAATTTTCATCTTTGAGCACATGTTCGTTTCAATTGTTTTAAATATGCTATTGTCCGTTCTTCTAAATGAACCCATGAAAATATACATATATTTAGTTCATTTTTTTTAGTGACGTACGGGGGTGGGTTTGCTCTGCTAATCGGGTTGAAATCCAACCCGTTAGAGGGGAAATTTTTCCATTCGTTACAATCGGCCTCAACTAATCGCTCAATCTCCCTGGCAGGCGGATATGGCTTAATTTTGCGTTCCTTAGGATCCCATATGGGTTTGACTTCATCAGCGTATGAGTCCGAAGATACACCATCAGTACGAGATCGAAGTTTATCCTTAGCTGCTAACCTTTTATGGTGAAGTCGACGTCTCTTCTGCAGATAATCGGCTAGCATCTCATCCTCAGCTTTTCTTTTAAATAATTTATCACGAACAACCTTCATACGATCAAGGGATATATCATTTAATTTCCTTAGCATCCTTCAATGATTGTTCCATTTTGGCACGTGCTTCTGCTGCAGAAATCTTCATCTCTGGCTTAGGAATTTTGGAATCCTTCTCAGAAGAGTTAGAAGAATAATCACTGTTGGAAATCACCATTGTCTGGAACCAGAAATGCAGGATCACGAATATGCCGATGTCAATTTCACAATAAAATGGTAATCCTTAACTCTTACCTATTAACGGTTTCATTAGTTTAGTGATAATAATGCAAAACTGCGAAAATCTTGCTCACTCCTTCAAACCTGCAAAGACGAGCAAAATCTATTATTTAAAGTCACCTGACTTTTCACGAAATTATGAATAATTCATATAATCTCTTTGTGTGAACATTCACTTATTTTCTACCGGGTATACACACATTATGAAATCACGGATTCATACATCATTCATCACATATAATTGTTTTCCTTCAAACAATTACTCAAGATCAAAGTTTGATTTTAGCAAAGATTTTCTAACTCACGCGCAAAAATAAAAAACAACCCCCTTTTACGTTCGTTATTGTTAAAAAAAAATCCTTCAATTTCTGCTCAATCGAGCATTTATTTACGGAACGAGGGTTTTCCTACTTGTGTAAAAATCTTCATATTCAAAACAAATTTTTTTTCATAAAACCTCGTAAAGCAAATTTTCTCTACTGCAACTAGACCATGTTTATTCAAGAATTTATATATCTCTTTCATGTTAGGGGATTATTGCTCGTTTCTTAAACTAACGAACAAACGTGCGTATGATTTCTAAAACAAATTTTCATAAAACCTACACATACATAGAATTTTATTTTTGAACAACTCATGAAAAACACACGGCAAAAAAAAGAAAAAAATTCACGTACCTTTTGTCGGCGCCGGATTTCACTAGAAATCGGCCAGCGGCAGTCAGTGATGGGGACCTCCGGCGTACACAATTTTTTTTTCTTTGCTCGGACATGAGGAAGAAGAGATGCTTGGTCGATCAATCAAAAAATTAATTAAAAAGAATTTTTAGGGCTTTTTCCCTTTTATATCAATTTTATTTCCAAAACCTAATAAAACATAGATTTCCTTTTGGGTTCGGGCCGCAAATGCTAACCCGATCCTGACGTCCGACCGACAAAATCAACACTGCCTCATCTCTCCGTGCTCACGGGATGACGCTCTAGCATACTATCAGGATCCTTACCTGAGCATTTGTTCGTATATGACACCATTGGAGAAAATCGAGGATTCTGAAAATACCGTTGTACAACCGAGTTCAACTGCTTATCTCTTCGACTGGAAAATCACATCTAATGCTTACTGCGGAACATGACTGTCCCTCACTAAGCAGGGGACTTAATGTTGATGGTGGATTTTCGACAAAGGTCAAAATCGTAAAATCATGATACTGCATGTTTCTGACCTAGCTTTAGGAACGCATGTGACGATTCATATTTTACGATTCGTGAACCGTTTCACGATCTCTGATCGAGTTCCTCTCAGAGCCATGATGAATATGATTCTCGAAAGGCCTTCCACTAGCTGAGCGTTCGATGCTGCGCATTTTATCATGGCTTCTATGTAGAATAACATGATTGGGCGGTCCTCATACATAATTGTTTGTTGAGAGGGCTTAACTCCTTCAGGACGTCGGAGACACTCGTTGTTCCCTGACTACATAGAGAGACCCACCTCTACATAGAAGAACGATTGGGCAGTCCTCCTACATAATTATTTGTTGAGAGGGATTAACGCATTCAGGACGTCGGCGACACTCGTTGTTCCCCGACTATGTAGAGAGACCGTGTATAGATTCAGGCAGCTCTCCTACATAATTGTTTGTTGAGGGGGCTAAACGCCTTTGTGACATTAACAACGATGCACGTTTGTTCCCTGACTATACACCTTTCAGAACGAGTATGATGCTTCACTATTTAATATTTCGATTATACAATAGATTAATTCTACCGTGACATTCGCCACTGAATTCCTAGAAGATAATCTATTATATCTCATTACTCTGTTCCATGAACCCCCAGCTGACTCCATGGATTAATAATAGATAACCAATTCATCTCATTGCCATATTCCCTGAATTCCCTTGCTGGATTCATGGATTGGTAATAGATGCACAATTCACGATTATTGCTCCGTTTCATGAATCATTTTCCGCTGAATTTCATGAATTAGTAATAATTACTCAACAATCGGGCATCTGGACTATCACCGAGTAAGTCCCAATGAAACGACGCAAGTGTACTCAAGAATGATGCATGAACGAGCACCTAAATACACGAATGAGTATTCGAAAATATGAAAAAATGAGGAATCCTACACAAAACAGGAAAGAGAAAATAATAATAAAAAATAGAAAAGAGGCGCACGGGGATCGGGTCCACCGGCCGGCAGGCCATGCCGCCATGGCCTGTCCCCCACGCCTTTTCCTTTTATTTTTCTTATTTTATTTATTTTCATGAACTCATGAAAACTCATTCATTCAAGCAACTTTTCTTGTTTGAGCAAAACTCACGGTTTCTCCATATTTTCACGGTTTCATGAAAAAATAATAATATATGGAAAGGTGTCGTGGGACCGGACTACCTAGCGGGCCGGCCATGCCCTAGCCGTGGCCGGTCCCACACCTTGCGATCCCTTGTTTTCATAATTATTATTTCCCTCATCTCATGAAACTCCTCCGTTTGAGCAAAAATCATGGTTTCTTCATATTTTTTCAAATATCGCTCAAACCATGAAAAGGCTAAAAACTCAAATGGTCACATGACCGACTGGGCTACTCAAGCCAAATATTAAAATATTATTATTTTAATAGTTTCCAAATTTTGATCAAACGAGCAAACTCCTACTTGCTCATTCGAGCAAAATCAAGAATTTCAGTCAAAGATCGAACTCTTCTGAAAATCCGAGATATTGCTCAAACGCACACCAAAAAATACCGAAACTCTCAGGACTGAGACACGGACATTATGGTGACCCGGGAATGCTTCCTTGACCGACCAAGGCCGGCCCTAAGGCTTGCAAGGAGCAGGTCCAGCACATTCTTACAATTTTGACCTAATTTGCTCAATTTCTCATATTGGGTCCAACCTCTTTCCAACAACTTGGAATTTGCTCAAACGACCATCAGTTGGTCCCACAACCACCAAGGGCTGGTTTCATTCCCCCTTGGTCGGTCCCTCACTTCTCCATAATTATCTTTTATCACCTAACGCTCACAGGGGCACTATTTTAATAAATGATGAAACCGGCATTTTATCATCATTCTTTCACCAACCGGTCAACTAAGGACCCTGGTGCACGCTTACTCGAGCACTTGGGTACCACATGGTCGTCCATCATCCCATGTGGTCGGTCCCCCCGTCACTCATCACCTATTTTCAACAATTCATCATTTGACGAACAATTGATCAAAAAATTAGGGTTTTGAACAAACACTCCACAAATCATCATTCTGAGAAAGTTCAAACACCAATAAATTTATGTTGATCCAGCAATCAATATCTGGATTAATTATATAATATTTGGTAGTCTACCAATATTTTAATAATTTATTGGGTTACGTCACTAATAAATAATTCGTCGAATTGAGCAATACTTGCTCAGTTGCTCGAATATTGATCCAACCATCAATATTCAGTAATTCGTCGAACTGAGCAATACTTGCTCAGTTGCTCGAATATTGATCTAACTATCAATATTCAGTAATTTATCGATGCTCAGTTGCTCGAATTCACAATATTTGCTCAGACGAGCAATATCTAATAAACGTCTAACATGTTCAATCCATGAATCATTGAGCATTCGATCACTCATGCTCGATTCAACAAAACTTAGACTCACTGTCTAATAGTCAACGATTGACTAATCAAATACATGTCTGTCTGGCAGACTCCACGTTCGTGAGACATCAATCACATCATATTTGGGTGGGGGGGAGAGGGGGGGAGGGGGTATTACTTAGAGTTTTGGTCTGGCGGCCTACGGCACATGTGTTTATCCACTATGAGAAATGTGAGTAAGTCATGCAAATGGTTGAAGGAGTTAGCAAAGTAGTGGGTGGACGGTTAACCAAGTCTCCGCACGACATGGAACTGGTTTTACCACGATCTCCCACTTTTCCACTCTTTCACTCATGAAACCATCATACTTACTGGGATCAATGTGTTCGCTAGTATGACAATATAAATAAGTTCTGAATTGATGAATGAAACAATGAACAATCGTTGTGAATATCAATATTCTTCGGAGCACGTGTCACAATCATGGCGGTCACACACGAGATAACAGTATATCCCTCGTTGTACAAAAATATCTAAGCAATAGCAGATACCTTCGTAGATCTACTTTATCTTCGCCCAAGGTGAAGCTCTTCAATGGTCAAGATGGATAAAGTAAAACCTAAACATAGGGGGAGGCAGCTACCGAGGGGACAAAGGTAGATGACATATCTAATCAGCATTAAATGCTCTAATATCTTATCTACACGCATAAACTAACCACGTGGAAAGAGAGAATATGGCAGAACAGGATTGGATAAGGACAGCGGTGGACGAAGGTACAACATGTACTAAGGTTGGGAAGTTCCCGAAGGAACGTGGGTCAGCTGAGGTGTCAAAGATTAACTGGAGGATACACGCGGTGGACGAAGGAACCATTTGTACGGAAGGAGTATCTAGAAATGATGGATCCACAGACAATGAAGATATACCCGGAGATGATGGGGCTATAAATACCAAGCTTCACCAACAAAATAAGGAACTCAATTCTTAGAAGAGAAGATCTAGTCTTAAGCTTATACCTTTTTAATGTTTAGAACTTAAGTAGCTATAACAACTTGAGTTCTCTCTATTACTTTGGGAAGCATTTAAGATCTCTTGTAACCACCTAAACTTAATACAAATAATTACTCATTATCCCGTGGATGTAGACTACAAAGTCGAACCACGTAATTTCTTGTGTCAAATGATAACTTAGTTTTATTTGCTTTATTTGCTAGTCTTTGTTATTACTTTGATACTTTTATCATTTATTCACTAAGCATCGTCAGTTCAACAGAGCTATCCATATTGCATAATATTCGATCCTTTGAGCTGAATACATTACGTAGACTATGGGAAAATTAATAGTCACGGTTTGGCGTTAGAAGGTTTTTTGCTCAACAACTCGAGTTCTTTCGATCCTTTTGTTTTTAGACATATCACATCTTCTTCAACGAAGAGATCTGAGTCTAAAAAGGGTGGGTATCACTTATTAGTGAATTGTTCATCCAAAAAGTTATATAAGTTTTTTCGAGTTCATAGCCTCTAAAGACTTGCAACTTTCAGATCTGCATTTTCTTACCAAAATTTTTTCTTTCACAAAACGCCAAAGTCTTTGTTTTGTACTAAGATAGCGTTTCTTAACGCAATCCCTTTTAGACTTGAGCACCTGCACATCCTAGGGACTCTTAGTGAGCACGTAAGGGGAAATAACGTCTTTCAAGGCATTTAATACGCCTTCCTTTTTTATGATTTGACACCATTTTCAATCATTTCCAAGATTTAAGGTTGTTTTTTACAAGGCTGTCATAAAACATTAAATACCCATCTTTTCTGTCATCAATCAAGTACTTTTCCGAAAAACCTGCTTAGTCGTGTTTTGTGTCACCCGAGTAGCAAAAGATTTTGGTCTTTTCTGTGTCCGCAGGGTAACAAAGATCCAAAGCTATGCAGAAACCAAATGACTTACCAACAAACTCCCGGCCTGCTGTCACAAGAGGTAGATCTCAGAACCCATCCAGAACAAACCAAAGGAACGAAGCAGAGGATGGACAGAGTGAGATAGCAAGAAAAACGGCTGCTACAAAACCACCTACCCCTACTGAGGGGATGAGGCAAACATCAGGAGCGCGACCACTTTACGACATGTCGTTACCAGAACAACGCAAAATCACGAAGCACATGCGCCGACAAAGGGTTACCGAGAACCCCAGCCCCCACGGGACGAGGATTGGGAAACCTAACTCCAATACAGCCGGATCCTGACGCTCCAATAATAGAAAATGGCATGAACGATTCTGAGGAGCCGGACGACAACACTCCTCAGGATGGCGGAAATCACGAAGAAGAACAAATAGCGGCAAAGGTAGCAGCTTTGGAGTTACGAAATAAGGAGAATGAGGACGCAATGCACGCAATGGCTCAGGAGAACCAGAACCTGAAATATATGTTGGAGGTACAAATTGAAGGTTCCCAAACTCACCCACCTTTGAGGAAGGGAGAGAACGGAGCCATCTCTATAAGTATGGGCTTGATAGAACCTCAACTATTTTCGTACAACTTCACAACAAAGCTATGAATTCCGAAGGGGAGCTTCGGGTCGTCCAACACCGCTACATCAGGCTTGAAGAAATACAGAAGGACAACCCCAAGGCACAGTCAAAAGCAACTGCGCAGCGCACGAATCATCTGGAACCAATTCCGGAGATAACCAAGAGGCAAAGTGAAGCTGAGGAAAGAACCAGCTCCCGGGACAAACGATCAAAATACGGAGATGACAAAGGCAGGGTAAAGGAAGAGAAGAATACGTAGATAAGATCTACACAAAGTTGAACACTACGTTCTCTCACATCTTAATCAAGGAATGAGCAAAACCAGGGTTCCCTTATCCTAACACTAGGGGAAAACAACCCAACAAAACGGAGAATGCTAAGGAGTATTGTTAGTACCACCGGTACTACGGGCATACAACGGACGCATGTTACCACCTAAGGAACACAATTCAAAGATTCATTGACGAAGTAAAATTCACGGAGTATGTGCAGATCCAACCCGCTGACACTGAGATAGCCCCGAAAAAAAGGGTAGAGCTACCTCAAGACGGCAAATACATCAACATGATTACCTTCTATTACGGAGGGCAAACAACAAAACGGAAGGAAAAGACGAAAAGCAAACAACAAGGAGATAACTGACGGAGCCTTCTTAGTTCCCGAAGCATCCTCAGTACCAAAAACCAGTACATATGCAACCGTGGGGGAAAACGTCTCTGCCAAATGACAATTACAGAAAAGCATTCCTCAACGACCTCAGAAGAAAAATCTGTCACCAATAGAACCAACCAAGAAAATCAACATTGAAACAGAGGCAGAACCAAAGCTAATTAACGTGGATACATTACTAGAAGGCGCAGAGGAAACACATCTACAAAGTTTATTAAGCGGATGCATAGATGTCTTCTCATGGTCAATGGAGGACATGCCAAGGATTGACTCGAGTCTGGTTTCATACCACTGTCGGCTCAAATCAGAATTTATGCCGAAAGATAATCACCCGTTACCTAGTGTTGACCAACTGGTCAACGCAACTAAAGGACACCGGAGACTATCCTTTATGGATGGTTACTCAGGTTACAACCAAATCACCCTTGCAGAAAAAGTCCAGGAGCATATTGCGTTCTTTACCCCACGAGGCTTGTATTGTTATACAAGGATGCCTCTTGGACTAAAGAACGCGGGGGAAACATACCAGCGATTGGTTTACCAAATATTTAAACCATGGATAAGTAAGAAAATCAAAGAACACCCAGCTTCAGTAACTATTCCACAGAAGCCGGAAACAGGTGAAACACTCACTTTGTACTTAGCAGCAACAAGCCATTCTGCAAATACAGAATTGGTACAAGATCAAGGGCAAGGACAAAAACCCATCCATCATAACGGTAAAACACTCAGTACAGCAGAGCTTAACTCAGTTATCAGTCCTTGACCATTCGTCAAATGGGGGGTTGATATTGTCGGACCACTAATACAAGGAACAGCTAAAAGGAGATATCTTGTCGTGGCTACGGACTACTTTACCAAATGGGTGGAGGAAAAGCCTTTATAAAGGATTAAAGACACAGATGTCTTCAAATTCTTGTTTAAGGAAATTATATGCAGGTTCGGAATACCAGTGGCAATAGTCTCGGACAATGGCAAGCAGCTGCAAGGAAAAAACATTGATATGTTGTTCGACACTTTCAATATTCAGAAGAAAAAATCTACTCTTATATATCCCAAGAGCGACGGACAAGCGGAGGCGACCAACAAATCCATAGCAATGAACTTAAAGAAGAAACATGGAGCATACAAAAAAAAATATGGTGCGAGCAACTGCACAATGTCTTGTGGGCTTATCGAACTACAAGAAGGTCAGCCACCGGGGAAACTCCGTTCTTACTAACCTACGGAGCTGAAGCAATCATCCCAACGAAGATAATACTTCCTACAACAAAGACAGAAGCATGGGAGAAGAACCTAATAACAGGTTTGATGTTAGAAGAGCTGGATGATCTCGAAGAAGATGGGGAATTACCAGCGAAGGCTACGTACTATGCCAAATCCCACCATATCAAAGGAACAAAGAATGGGGAAAACTGGATCCCACGTGGGACGAACCTTACATCATACACGACGTAGCGTAAAAAAGGTCTTACTCTAAGGACCACGAAGGGTAAAATACTACAACATCCTTGGAATGCAATGTACCTACAGAAGTACTATGCGTAAGAAAAACGGTGATCACTCAGGAGAAGAAGGGAACGGGCACTGACCCACTGTATATGGGAAAAAAGATTTGCTGGTTTCTGCGGAATTGAGGAGACGTCCGTGTGGAGATTCCTTGAACCGAGCGAAATATTGAACTTCACACAGATGCACTGCAAGATGGGAGTGCTTTAAGTTCGAGTGATCAATCTGTAAGACCCCGGCCTAAACCAAGAAAAATGGTTGTTCCAGAATCAATTCGGCACAAGAGAGGATGGGTTGATCTGTAGGAGGGAAGCTGAGAAATGTGTGGGATCAATGGTGATTTGAGATTGTAGGTGTGTTGTGAATTCAGCGTAAGAATGCTCTGAATGATTGAATTTTACTCGATTGAGAGTGATTTCTCAGATGATGAGTTCGTGTACACGAAAGATTGTTTGTATGAACTTGCCGAGAAATTCCTTGTTTTTGACGAATATTCGAGTATTCAAATCTTGTCCTTTCAATCAGGATTCAGAGACATCTTATAATATCGGAGTTGAAACCATGATCCCATGAAGTGTGACAGTTGCTGGAATCAGAGAGTGGGGAAGTGGGAAATCATGTCAAAACCAGTTTCTCATCGTGCAGAGACTTGGTTAATTTTCCACCCACTACTTTGCTGACTCTTCCAACTGATTGCACGACTTGCTCACATTCTCATCGTGTGTATGAACACACGTGCCGTAGACCGCAAAACCGAAACCCTAGTTAATATCCCCCCATGTGACACGATTGATGTCTCATGATTGTGGAGTCAGTTGCTGACTTTATGGGACGATGAGTCCTTGTATTGCTGAGTTGAATATAATTTATAAATGTTCAAAGACTCATGAATTAAACGCATGTCTGCTGAGACGAGGCATCATTGAATAAATGCTGATAATTTAAGACGAGCAAACTGTGTTGCTGAATTGATGAATATTGATGGTTGAACCAATATCTTTAATCTGGACAAATATTGCTAGTTCGAGCAAATATTGCCGGTTTGAGCAAATATTGCTAGTCTGAGCAAATATTGGCCGATGAACTGTTGGTAGCAGGACCAAATAAAATATTAATTTAAGATACTGACTGCTGGGTCGAGTATAATAAAAAAAAGTGTTGATCGTAGGATCAACATAAAATTATCAGCCTTTGAATCTGCTCAAAATTATATTTTTGCAGAGCTTTGGATTCAAAACCCTAATTTTAATGAATTAACGATTTATTGAAAATCATCGAAGCAGGGACCGCAGGGACCGGCTACAGGGGACGATGAGTCGACCATGTAACGCCCAGTTGCTCGAATGAGAAAAATACCAAAGTCTCTTGAAGACCGGTTGGTGAAAGAATGATTAAATGTTGGTTTAATCATTTATTAAAATAATGCTCGTGTGAGCGACAAATAATAAAACCTAACTGTGAAAAGATGAGGGACCGACCAAAAGGTCATGGGACCGACACTTGATGGTCATGGGACCAATTGACGGTCGTTTGAGCGAACCCTTGACTGTTTGAAAAGAGTTTGGACCTAATACGGGCAATTGAGCAAATTAGGTTAAAATAATTAAAACACGTGGGACCGGCCATTTTCAAGCCTTAGGGTCACCCTTGGTCAGTCAATGGGATGTTCCCGTGTCACCATGGTGTTCGTGTCTCACTCCTGAGAGTTTCGATATTTTCTGGTGCGCGTTTGAACAACATTTTGAGAAAATATGCAGGATTCAGGATTTTGCTGAAACTAGGAAAAATACATGAGATGATGAAAAATAATAGATAAAACAGGGAATTGCAAGGTGTGGGACCGACCACGGCTAGGGCATGGTCGGACGGCTGACAAGCACGGTCCCACACACTTTTTCCAGTTTTATGTAATTTTATGTATTTTCTCTGAATTTAGGAAATTCCATGAAACTGGAGAGTTTTATGAAATTAGGGAACTTCCATGAGATGAGGGAAATAAAATAATAATAAAATAGGGAATGATGGAGTGTGGGACCGGCAATGACCAAGGCATGGTAGGCCAGCCAACGGGCACGGTCCCAGGGCACTCTTCCTAATTTTATGTAATTTTCATGATTTTAGGGAATTTTCATGAAATCAAAGAGATTTGTTGAAACCAAAGTATTTTGTTGAAATCAGGGAGTTTTCATGGAATGAGGAAAACAAAACAAATAATAATAATAAAATAAAAGGCGTGTGGGACCGGATAGGGCATCGTCGGCTAGGGCCCAGTCCCACGAGTTTTCTTAATTTTATAATATTTTTCATGGGTTTAGGGAAAATTCATGAAATCAGGGAATTTTCATGGTTTTAGGGAAAATTCATGAAATCAGAGAATTTTCATGGATTGAGGAAAATAATAAAATAATGGGGAACCGTGAGGTATGGGACCGGCCACGGCTAGGGCATGGCCAGCCGGCTGGTGCTCGGTCCCGTGACACCTTTCCCTAATTTTATTATTTTCTTTGACATAAATAAATATCATGAGATTAGAGAATTTCCTTGAAACGAAGGAGATTTGCTCGAATGAGAGAATTTTCATGAGTCAGCGAAAAATAATAAAATATGATAAAAATATAAAATTGGGCGTGGGACTGGTCACGGCATGACCGGCCGGCTGGTGAACCCAGTCCCATGGCGCCTTTGCTAATATTTTTTTATTATTTTTGCTTCCTATTTTGCATAAGTTCATCGTTCATTCGTATTTTTGAAATGCTCGTTTGCGCATTCAAATGCTGGTCTGTGCATTATTGCTAAGTACACTTGCACCATTTTAGTCAGGGCTTATTCGATGCTCAGATGCCTGCACGTTGAATGTTTATTACTAACCCATAGAATTCTGCTGGGAAAACCATAAATTGAAGTAACGAAACATTCGGAGAATCGTAGAATATAGTTGAATATTCGGCTACGATTAGAGATAATTAATTGATGGATCTATACTAGCAGGGATTCCTATCTAGGAGCATTAATTATCTGAGAGTTGAGCAATATGAACTTGCTGGAGTGTCATATTTCTCCTATATAGTCAGGGAAAACCTGGTTGCATCTTGAAGACGTTGTTGCTCTATACTAGCAGGCACGTTGTCTAGGAGCCGTCCAATCTTTCAATTATATATAGAAATAATTATTGAAATTGCTCAGTATTCATGAGATGTGCCGTGGCTTCAGCTGAGAGACTACACATCTACATATACTCTGAGAAAAATCCTTCTCAGTCAGAGATTTTATGGCATGAGCTTTCACGCTTTATTGAGAGACATGAGTCTCAATACTCATCTGATTGCCGGATCCGGAGTATGTATAATTATGGTTTTATGATTTTGCCCTTGTCGAAAATCCACCATCTACATTAAGTCCCCTTCTTAGTGAGGAATAGTCATGTTCCTCAGTTGACATTGAATGGTGATTTTCCAGGTACAGACAAAAATAAGTAATTGAACTTAGTCAAAAGATAAGACGTTACCTGATTTCGACCGAATGAGCAAACCATGGTTTCAGAGAAAACCCCAGTGCAATGATAGGGCGTCATCTGGTGAACACAAATTAGTGTAGAACCGCTGATTTGATGACGGGTCCTTGGTCGTTTTAGGATTCACGGGTCGGGCCCGATAAGGAAATCCTTAGGAAATAAAATTTGGTATAAAAGGGAATTAATCCTTTTTTTTTTCTCTCGCCTTGGCCAACCACCACCTTCATCAATTCACCATCTCTCTCACGTCAGCAGCAGGAGAAGAAAAAAATTTCGCCGGAGCGACGCCGCCGTCCGACCGGAGCTAACACCGTCCGACCAAATTCCGGTCGGCGCCGACCAGGTACACGGCCAATTTATCTATTTTTTTGCTTTTGTTTTCCGATTCCATGAGTTGTTCTTGTTTTCATCACATTGAAATTCTATACATGTGCATATATTAGCGTGAGTTTTGTAGAAAAACCTTTATTTGCTAAACGTATGTTCGTTCGATCATTAGTTCAAGAGACTAGCAATAATCCCTAACTTGAGGGAGATTTTTCTTTTGAAATAGACATGTGTCCAGTAGTAAAATTTTGTTTATGAGCTTTCATGAAAACCAAAAGTTTATCCTAAAAGATGTGAGCTTTCACAAAACTAAAATAAACCTTCGTTTTAAAGAAAAATGCTCGTAAGAAGGAAAATAATTTTTTTTTTATTTATATATGTGAAACCGTGGGGATGCACAAGGATATTTTCGTTTTGATAAACTCACATGAGCCTGAGCTCACGTCAAAAGAATTTTTTTTTTTTACGTGAGTTAATCACGGTTTTCATTGTTTCGTAAACTCAAAACTAACCCTCGAATTTAGACAATTAATTTATGATGAAATATTGTCTTGGCGTAAATTTCATAGCTCGTGGATGTTTATACTATGAAAATTGTGCCTATGATTTTATGAAAAATCAGTTTCGAAAATTAATAAAGCTTCGTTCGTTATTGTAGGTTTCAAGGAACGAACTAATTTTGGAGTGTTAACTCTTGCGACACAATCACTATTGTTAGTGGAATTTTAAAGAGATAAGAGTTAAGAATTACCATTTTTGTAGATGGATTTACAAGCATGTCGATAATTTTATGCTCCTGGTTCCAGAAAATGTCAACTTCCAGCAGCAACAATTATGATTATAGCTATTCCTCCAGCTCTTCTGACGAGGATTCCAGAGCTTCTTCCGCCAAAATGAAAGCTAAGACAACTCATGACGAGGGGGCAAAGCCTAGCGTACCCCTTAATGATCAGAGAGTCACTTATATTGAGCTTATGAAGAGAAAAGCCGAGGATGATGAGGCAGAGAATCGTCAGCGTAGAAAGGAACGAATCCGGCGCAAACTTCGTCGATGGGGTACCTTCTGACTCTGATGCTGACGCTTCCGAAGAGGAAACTACGTGGGTGTTACCAGAGCGCAAGATCAAGCCTGTCCGGCATACCAGAGAGTTCCAAAAGACTACGAAACAAATTGAAGCTGAAGCAGAAGAAGACTCGGACTCGGATGATCATTATACCCATCCATATTTCATCAATGGTCCTAATGGTGATTCCGACGAAGAGAAGGATTCCGAGAAGGACAGTGTTGACGAATCTGACGAGTAGCTTTACTCCTAATCCTTTTTTTAAACATTTGAATATTTTTTAGCCTTCGTAGTATACATCTTATTTGAACAACTTCACTTAAGTATTAAGATTTTTCCTTTCGAACGAGAGATCCTTTTATTAATGTTGGTTCTTCTTGATTGAATCAAATAAAATGAGCCAATCTTCATACGCCGAACCCATTGTGATCTCCCTTTGCTTGCTTACGGTTTCTATCTGTGAAAATATCTAGACACGTCACAGGGGACATGTAACACACAGAGCCGTGTGACTTTCTGACCCTTCCTAGCTTTGGTCAGTCCCCAGTTGTTTCCTTGGTGAGTTGTCAATACTTTTTCGCCGTGACCTTTTCTTATCCGTATTATTAGGATCGTAAACCAACATTCTTTATTCGGTTACATAACTTTGCTCCATCAAATATTGATGGTCTTCAATTCCTTTCCGCTGGGCAGACGGCTTCTGACTTGAGTGTTGAAGAAGAGAATGACGTGAGTACTTCTTCACATAACCAAGTATGATGCTTTGTAGATAAATTACTAATTGTTTGAATATATGTCCAGGAGGATGTCTCCGTGGAGGTGGAGAGTGTTGATGCTCATTCACCTTCGAAGGATGGAGATAAAGAAAATTCCCAGGGTTCTGAACCGAATGGAAGCAATGATACTCTTGATGCTGACACGGGAAATCTCAATTCCTTGAACACTTCGAAGACTTCCCAAGTAAGTACATATCTTGTAACTTCTTCATAGAAGTATGAAATTTATGATTTGTGAATGAATGAATAAGAATCCATGTACATATACGAAAAACTTTGTCGAAATTCGTCGTCAGAAAATTCAGAACCCATCTTTTTAGCAAAAACACCATAAAACCTTCATCTGAAATCGGATTTTCATGATATGCATATGTATCTTTAAGCCCGGAGAATTTCCTAGCTTTCTTAACGAATCCTTTTAAATTTTGAGCATGTTCAGGGCCTGAAAAAGGCGAAACAGTAAACTTTCAGGAGACTTTCAGAACTTTTTCAGACTGTACGTTGTCTAATGTTTTGACCACATCTACTTGCTCATTCATCGGTTTGTTATGAAATTTTGACATGTGATAGAGGACAACCATAAGAAGATAATGGTATATAATTAATCCTCAGATTCCTTGTGGATTTCTCCCAGTTCGTCATTTAGTACAGGGCAGAGTACAGTCTCTTCAGACGAGCTTGCCGCAAAACGTATTTTCATGTCTTTCATGATATTTGCTCGTACCTTGAGTGTATAATGATGAACCTTGATGATGTCGGACTTCTTGTATACGGTATTTTATGATCTCATTTGGTTTCATGTTTAGATTGCTCTAACCTCATGTAATCTTCGCATTAGGTGCCAAATACCGAAGTTGAGGACATTGAAACCAATAAGGATAACTCAAGCTGCTCTGGAGTTATTTATGAAGAGACAACCATCCCTGCACTTCAAGGCCATGAGAAGGTTGTCACTGAAGTTATGGAAACCTCGATTGTTGTTGCAGAAGAAACCGAGCCACCAGTAGAGGAGACTGAAGAAACTGTTGCCACGATTGTAGAAGTTGCTCCAGTAATTGATAACCGTATAGTGGTGCATGAATATCCAAATGAAGGAGTTGATTTTGATACTCCATTTGATGCATCACTCTCGTATCATGAACTATTTGGTGGGTTCAGTGTTCCCACTGGATATGCGGGCTTGTACGAGAAAATATGGAAGAAGTTCGGCCACATAATTGTTGATAGGAATCCTGGATGTGCTTACGCCTTAACCATGCAAGTAAATGTTATCTTGCGTGTTATAAGTGATATATGCACTAGGGCCAGAAATACTGTGACTCCGGATTTACTCTTTGATTGGGAGTTCAACTTGGAGAATTCCGAAAGACTTGGCTTCAATGTAAAGTGGCTTAGTAAGAAAATAAATGCTATCAAGGACTCATGTGAGAACAACATACCATTCCCCAACGATGATGTGATGGAGAAAGAAGATAAGATTGCTAGGATGATTGAAGAGCTGAACAGGGAGAAGGCGGCCTTGCAAGTCTTGAAGGATGCAGAGGAGCGAAAATCTTTCTTTGCTGATTTTATTTGATTTCCTTTTCATAATCTCTTGAACTTCTGAACTTCTGAGAGATGTGAGGTTTTTATTTGGGTTTTGATATTGGCTTGAATTGGTAGATGATTGAGGATTTTATTTTTTATTTAATAGAGATTTTCTTTTAAGTAAAATGAACTGAATTTTGATAAATTGTTGAATTCAAATACTGATTGCAAGTATTGCAAACGTTTTGGAGGAATTGAAATACAATGAAAGAAAATCCTAAATGCAAAATCCAGACGTCATGAAAGCTCAAACGTCCAGTACCTTAAACCCCCAATAATTTCAGACAAATGCCTTAAGCCATTTCTCGTGAATTACTGGAAGGGTTCTGCCATCTGTGTTGATCAATTTGTAGTATCCTCCGGTTATGGATTTAGCAATCATAAATGGTCCTTCCCAATTGGATCTCCTTGCAGAATAGAGATCACGTTTAGCTGCCTTGAGAACCAAATCTCCTTCCTCGAATTTGTTCGGTTTAGTAGTTCGCTCCTTGAATATCTTCTGTTGATTCCATGGCTGTGGCACATATGGACACTCGTGCAGAGGGGAGTATCCAGCATACTGTCGGTCATGCTTAGCCATGTCTTCAGCAATAAACCTCTCGATATAATGACCAATTTGAAGGGGGTCTGAGCGTAACAATTTGGTGTAATATTGCTTAGGTGAAACTATCCACTCGTATATTTTGGTAATCGCTACCTGACCAGAGTAGCATATTTCAACATTGGTATATTAGCGCATGAAGAGGAATAAGACTTGCCTGAGTTCGGAACCTTTTGATGAAAGAATGTGCACTTTCTCCAGGCTTCTGTGTGAGTTTCGTCAAAGATTTAACTTTTTCCAAATGCTCAAAAGGTGGAGTATCCTATATTTCTTCTGAGTCAGGGCCCTCTTCGATAGCAGGACGTGCTGAAGACATTGAAGCCCTATTTCCAGAGTGAATCCAAGTTCGTCCAAGGATCATGTCATATCCCGGGTCTTCTCGGATTATGTAAAACTTTGTCTCGGTACATGCCAAATTTTTTTTTTGACTTTGAGGACTATATAGCCGTATGCGTCTCTGGAAGTCCCTTCATGATCCCTGATTGCCATGGGAGTGTGAGTAGCCTCTTGTCGAGTAATGTTAGCGGCTCTGAGAGTTCTCAAAGGAATAATGTTGATGGCAGTGCCGACATCAACAAATGCTCTCTTGAATTCATTTCCTTTAATATGGACTGTGGTGAGCAGTCCCCAGTCATACATTTCTTTGTCAGTGGCTGAAGGTTCAGAAGGTACTTCTGGAATCAGTAGGCTTTTTCCAGACACTATGTGGTTCAAAGATGTGAACATGCCTCCCCTTTGCGCCTTTGACAAATAGAGTAATTCGCAGACATGTTCTATCAATGACTGGACCGCTTCCTTGACTGGTTCTTCAGAGATGGAGAAAGTCCTGACTGGGAGGGGGTCTCTGTGCACTCCTTCATCCCCCAGATTAAGTTCTCCTGACTCAACCTTTTCCCTGAATATGTGTTTCAAAACTTTGCAGATACTTGTGGGGTGATTGAAGAACCTGTGGAAGCGACAGTAACGAGGATTTTCCATGTCTTCCTCAGTTGGCTCTCTCCTAACATATGGAAATTTGACTGCACCATCTTGGATCCAGGCGTCCAACAGTTCGAGCACTTCTCCAATGGGAAGAGGAAATTCGGATGCATCTTGATCAGGGGTCTCTGGGTGTTGGCCAAGGGCTTGTGCCTCTGTTTTGTCCTTCTTTTATGTTTTAGGAGAAGCAGAGGTATGCTTACTCGGAGGTTCGGCTTTGCGTTTGCTCCCTTCTGCGAAAGCGTTTGTGGAGGACTGAAGGTTGTACTGCTTGTTGATCAGACGTCTGCTTCCTCGAGTGTCTCGCGATTCTTTGTAGATTTTGATATTTCCAACAGAGCAGGTGCAGTAGTTGTCGATCTCTTCGCAGCCTCGTGAAGCTCCGAGAAAGTTTGGAAACGAAGATTTTCCAGTAAAGCTCTGTAGACCGGGATCATTCCATTGATGCATAAGTCTACCAGCTGCTGCTCCGTGACATTTGGATCATGGCAGTCCAAGGCCTGGACTCTGAATCTTTTCACGTAGTCATTGGGGTTTTCACTGACCCTATGAAACATTCTTCCAAGATCAGAGAGAGTGACTTGTTCTGATACAAAAAGTACTTCATGTAGAAGACATTGATCATATCTCCCCAATTATTGATGGTCCCTGATGCAATATTGTTGTACCAGGTGTATGCCCTGACTTTCAAAGATTTTGAAAATTCCTTAAGGCGAACAACATGGTTGTGTTCGTGTTCTCCCAAAGCTTCCAGGAAATTAGAAACATGTTCTCAAGCATTGCCAGTTCCATCATACAAAGTGAAGGTCGGAGAAGTATAACCTTTCGGAAGAGGGATCCTTTGCGTAGCAGCGGGATATGGAGGTTGGTGACGATGGACATGTGATGTATTGTCCTTTCCACGGTTCTCCAAAAGGCGCTCCAAATCTTCCCGAGTAATGAAATTTGATGATTCCTTTGCTGATGGATCGTCTGCAGCTTTGCAGACTTCGTCATCATCCATTGTATGAATTGGAATCACCTCAAGATCAGCATCTG
The DNA here is from genome assembly GCF_003573695.1 of Papaver somniferum. NCBI lineage: Eukaryota > Viridiplantae > Streptophyta > Magnoliopsida > Ranunculales > Papaveraceae > Papaver > Papaver somniferum. The sequence goes on along the minus strand of NC_039363.1, from coordinate 126,629,707 downwards.
AGGATTTCTATTTCTCTTTTCCCTTTCCTTGAGTTTTCTATGACATCTTGTCAGTGAGAGCCTTCAGTTGGTTAAATAGCTCCTTCTGTGCTGTAGCCATATCGGTTTGATTTTCTGCAAGAGTCTTTTGCACTTTGATGAGATCAGTAATCGTAGGTGGTGGGTTTCCTCTGACTTCCTCAGGGCGTCGGCCGAACAGAGGATGACCTTCCACATTAGCGTGAGGAGGAGTAACATCACCACCGTCAGTGTTAGAGGCCCGAATGGTTTTCGGGATATCCTCATTGTTATTGCTAGTGCTATCGTCGTTTGTGTTGGAACCTGTAACTAACCCAGACCAAAGACCAGCCATCTTGTGAAATCGTGAGATTGCAACCGAGAGATTAATCTCCCACTGTGGTCGCCAATCTGTAGATGGGAAAAACGATTTGCTGGTTTTTGCGGAATTAAGGAGACGTACGTATGGAGACTCCTTGAACCGAGAAAAATGTTGAACCTCACGCAGATGCACTACAAGAAGGGAGTGTTTTAAGTTCGAGAGATCAAACTGTAAGACCCCGGCCTAAACCAAGAACGATAGTCGTTCCAGAGTCAATTCGGTCACAAGAGAGGATGGGTTGATCTGTAGGAGGGAAGTTGAGAAATGTGTGGGATCAATGGTGATCTGATATTGTAGGTGTGATGTGAATTCAACATAAGAATGCTCTGAATGATTGAACTTTACTCAATTAAGAGTGATTTCTCAGATGATGAGTTCGTGTAGACGAAAGATTGTATGTATGAACTTGCCGAGAAATACTTGTTTATGACGAATGTTCGAGTATTCGAATCTTGTCCTTTCAATCAGTATTCAGAGACATCTTATAATGCCGGAGTTGAAAACACCATGATCCCATGAAGTGTGACAGTTGCTGGAATCAGAGAGTGGGGAAGTGGAAAATCATGTCAAAACCAGTTGCTCATCGTGCGGAGACTTGGTTAATTTTCCACACACTACTTTGCTGACTCTTCCAATTGATTGTACGACTTGCTCACATTCTCATCGTGTGTATGAACACACGTGCCGTAGACCGCCAGACCAAAACCCTAGTTAATATCCCCTTACGTGACACGATTGATGTCTCGTGATTGTGGAGTCAGTTGCTGACTTTATGGGACGATGAGTCCATGTATTGCTGAGTTGAACATAATTTGCAAATGTTCAAAGACTCATGAATTAAACGCATGTCTGCTGAGACGAGGCATCATTGAATAAATGTTGATAATTTAAGACGAGCAAAATGTGTTGCTGAATTGATGAATATTGATGGTTGAACCAATATCTTTAATATGGACAAATATTGCTAGTTCGAGCAAATATTGCCGGTTTGAGCAAATATTGCTAGTCTGAGCAAATATTGGCCGATGAACTGTTGGTAGTAGGACCAAATAAAATATTAATTTAAGATACTGACTGCTGGGTCGAGTATAATAAACAAAAGTGTTGATCGTAGGATCAACATAAAATTATCAGCCTTTGAATCTGCTCAAAATTATATTTTTGCAGAGCTTTGGATTCAAAACCCTAATTTTAATGAATTAACGATTTATTGAAAATCATTGAAGCAGGGACCGCAGGGACCGGATACAGGGGACGATGAGTCGACCATGTAACGCCCAGATGCTCGAATGAGAAAAATACCAAAGTCTCTTGAAGACCGGTTGGTGAAAGAATGATTAAATGTTGGTTTAATCATTTATTAAAATAATGCTCGTGTGAGCGACAGATAATAAAACCTAACAGTGAAAAGATGAGGGACCGACCAAGAGGTCATGGGACCGACACTTGATGGTCATGGGACCAATTGACGGTCGTTTGAGCGAACCCTTGACTGTTTGAAAAGAGTTTGGACCTAATACGGGCAATTGAGCAAATTAGGTCAAAATAATTAAAACACGTGGGACCGGCCATTTGCAAGACTTAGGTTCACCCTTGGTCGGTCAAGGGGATGTGTCCGTGTCACCATGGTGTTCGTGTCTCAGTCCTGAGAGTTTCGATATTTTCTGGTGCGCGTTTGAGCAACATTTTGAGAAAATATGCAGGATTCAGGATTTTGCTGAAACTAGGAAAAATACATGAGATGATGAAAAATAATAGATAAAACATGGAATAGCAAGGTGTGGGACCGGCCACGGCTAGAGCACGGCCGGACGACTGACAAGCACGATCCCACATACTTTTCCCAGTTTTATGTAATTTTATGTATTTTCTCCAAATTGAGGGAAATTCCATGAAACTGGAGAGTTTTATGAAATTAGGGAACTTCAGTGAGATGAGGGAAATAAAATAATAATAAAATAGGGAATGATGGAGTGTGGGACCGGCAATGGCCAAGGCATGGCCGGCCGGCCAACGGGCACGGTCCCAGGGCACTCTTCCTAATTTTATGTAATTTTCATGATTTTAGGGAATTTTCATGAAATCAAAGATATTTGTTGAAACCAAAGTATTTTGTTGAAATCAGGTTGTTTTCATGGAATGAGGAAAACAAAACAAATAATAATAATAAAATAAGAGACTGTGGGACCCGCCGGCCAGGGCCCGGTCCCACGAGTTTTCTTAATTTTATAATATTTTTCATGGGTTTAGGGAAAATTCATGAAATCAGGGAATTTTTATGGTTTTAGGGAAAATTAATGAAATCAGAGAATTTTCATGCATTGAGGGAAATAATAAAATAATGGAGAACCGTTAGGTGTGGGACCGGCCACGACTAGGGAATTGCCAGCCGGCTGGTGCTCGGTCCCGTGACACCTTTCCCTTATTTTATTATTTTCTTTGACATAAAGAAATATCATGAGATTAGAGAATTTCCTTGAAACGGAGGAGATTTGCTCGAATGAGAGAATTTTCATGAGATCAAGGAAAAATAATAAAATATGATAAAAATATAAAATTGGGCGTGGGACTGGTCACGGCATGACCGGCCGGCTGGTGAACCCAGTCCCCTGGCGCCTTTGCTAATATTTTTTTATTATTATTTTTCCTTCTTATTTTGCATAGGTTCATCGTTCATTCGTATTTTTCAAATGCTCGTTTGCGCATTCAAATGCTGGTCTCTGCATTATTGCTAAGTACACTTGTACCATTTTAGTCAGGGCTTATTCAATGCTCAGATGCCTGCACGTTGAATATTTATTACTAACCCATGAAATTCTGTTGTGAAAACCATAAATTGAAGTAACGAAACATTCGAAGAATCGTAGATTATAGTTGAATATTCGGCTACGATTAGAGATAATTACTTGATGGCTATATACTAGCAGGGCTTCCTATCTAGGAGCATTAATTATCTGAGAGTTGAGAAATATGAACTTGCTGGAGTGCCATATTTCTCCTATATAGTCAGGGAAAACCTGGTTGCATCCTGAATACGTTGTTGCTCTATATTAGTAGGCACGCTGTCTAGAAGCCATCCAATCTTTCGATTATATATAGAAATAATTACTGAAATTGCTCAGGATTCATGAGATGTGTCATGGCCTCAGTTGAGAGACTACACATCTACATATACTCTGATAGACAGCCTTCTCAGTCAGATATTTTATGGCATGAGATTTCACGCTTTATTGAGAGACATGAGTCTCAATACTCATCCGATTGCCGGATCTGGAGTACGTATAATTATGGTTTTACGATTTTTCCCTTGTCGAAAATCCACCATCTACACCCACCATGTTTTATCCCTGAACAAAGGTATTAAAAAGAACCTTACTAATCAATGAATAAAACTTTTTGCTAAAAAAACAAAGTTTGATTAGTAGAAATTGGGTTAGAATAGACCCCCTCCGTCAGAATTGACGATGAGGTAGGGAAAGGCACAACTGCACATGTGTCAATACTCGGATCCTCGGGGTGGAAACACCCTTTAAGAGGAAAAAAGAAGTAAGAAATACCCTATAGAGATACCTTGTCGAAGTAAATCAGTCTCAGCGCTGAACGCGTAGGTTATAGGAAAATTATTTCCCACGTAGGAACCTTCGCCACCGCGGTATATTCTGGCCAAAGAATACTTAGGTAGGACGATGAATGTTCCACTAAAGGTTAAAAATACCTTAGCACCTAGTGACAACTAGAATGTGTGATAGAATAGACACAATACGTCTAGAAATAAAACATCAACAACATGGTTGAACTACTAATGTTACCAAAATGCGGCTAACATGTCTTAGCAAACTTCTAGTAATAAAAATACGAACATCACCATCAAGCACGGAAGGCACCTCAGCTATAAAAGAATGTTCACGTTGAGGACCGAATTAAACCAACAAAATTCTCTCAAAAGGAAAAGCAATCATCATACCAAGGATAAGGAAGACGAGGGAAAGTGAATGCTCCTTCGGCCTGATGTCCAGCTTCAGCAAAGACATCGTTAATATAATCAATAGCAGAACGTTCATACTGCGACTTCATCTGGGCGGTCTGGACTTCCGAGACTGAGGCTGCGTTATGCTGAAGCTCCATCCCCTGAGCACTAAGTTGATCATTGTATTGTTGGAGCACCTCATCTTTATACTTCGCAGCAGCGTCAAACTGACGAGAAACCTTCAAGGAAGATATTTGGCCTTGAAGTTGACCAATCTTGGCTTTCATACCCATAAGATGCTCCTCAAGAACTGCATGAAAACAAGACATGAGTAACAAAGTGAGATACAAGCGAAACACGAGGGAGGATACGAGAAAATAAAATTCCTAAGCTACCTCCGGCATGACTTAGAGATCCTTCTAGGCTATGCTGGGCCTATGCAAGGTCCACTTCAGCAGAATCAAGATCTTTAACAAGGGTATCCCTTTCAGTTCGGAGATCCTCAACATCAATCTCAAGTGAAGCATTCTCAGACGACAATGCTTGGTAAATATTTCCTAACTCCTCCAATCTTTTTACCGCGAACATGGAAGAAGAAGCAGAGATAGTGTAGATGGTGGATTTTCGACAAAGGCTAAAATCGTAAAACCATAATTATACATGCTCCTGATCCAGCAATCAGATTAATATTGAGAATGAGTTGTAAAAATCTCTGACTGAGAATTCTATCTCTCAGAGCACATGTAGATGTGCAGTCTCTCAGCCGAGGCAACTGATGCGTGTCGTAACCACAACAAATTAATTAATGTTTTTCCACCTAATTAATAAGTAATATAGTGTAGTCAAGTTCGTTCCCACGAGGAGCAAGAGATTTTTAGTTGTAAAGTTGTCACGAAAAGGGGTGGTGGTGGTGGGGGTGGGTGGGTTTGGTTTTGAAAAGCAAAAGAAAATAAACAAAGCAATTAAAAGTGTATGTTGAAACCAATAAGAGAGATTAGATCAAGGAATTCTTCTTCGTTGCAAAATAATAAATCAAGTTATGTTCTTTTCCACTTTTTATTAGTCACGGATTATCACCAATCGTAGGTAAAGCAGCTAGCTCAGTGCTAAACCCCTAAATCCCTAGTATCACCGGATACGGAAGTTCTCGACTACCGGATTCTATTCACCAAACCACCTAGTAGTAGCTCACTCAAGATGTAATTTTGTTAAACGCATTAATATTTATGAATTTATTAGGTTGATATTAGTAGTTAGACTCTTAGCTCAAGGTCTACTTGCTAACGTTGTTTTCACACACAATTGCTCCACAGAATCCCTCCACAAGGTCTCGTCTTTGCTACTTGTGTAAAGAGTCAAGAAACGATTACTTATCCCCTAACTTTCACTAGCTTTAGATCAATTAACATATCAATTTAGTTGGCCACCTAAACAATCTATCAATCAACCATGAATGTGTGAACATTCCTATTAGTAAAAACAAACGATAATCATGTGAAAAACTTTAAAGTAGATTTAAAAACAAAACTTAAAACATGTTAAGAACTAGGAATTCATCCTCAATCAATAAGAAAATTATCTACTCATAGTTTTTGAAATTCACACAAATAATTAAAAGGAGAATTTTTAAAGTTCACACAAATAATTAAAAGAAGAATTTTTGAAAAAACAAGCAAAAACACAAATGTTGTGTGTGTAGAGGTGTGCCAAAGTGTGTAGAGAACTTCTCTATTTATGTGCTTCAATTTACTCCAACTCCTCTTAGGAATAGAATCCCTTTCCCTTTGTAGCTCAACTTCCAAATACAAGTCTTTCTCCAATCTTCCATCTTCCAAATCTAAGTATTCACCCCCATGAGTCTAGAATATTCTTCACAAAATTCTGCACATATTGGGTCGACGGAGAAATCCTGGTACCACCGGATTCCGGCCAGAAAGTTTCCTGCCGGTCATCTGAGTTCTTTTGTTGTCGACAGAATATTCTGTCACATGCCGTTATAGTTAACTTTTGACCTAACGGTCCTTAATAGTCAAGGTTCAAAGGGGAAGAGTGAGTTAGCCACCGAGTCAGCATCTTACTCGGCTAACTGGTCTTACTCAGCTGAGTTGGATCGGTCATCGGCCGATACGAGTTGACTGACTGGAGTAGAAATCTGGCCGAGTTTCGTTCATTTTGAGGACTTTCTCAGGCCAAGTTCAGGCCATTACTTCTGGTCTTCATCCTGTGACAATCCTAACATTCATCTAGTTAATTTCAAGCTGCATTCCATCATTCCCTGTAACAGCAACACCATGACAAACCCAATTACGTTCTCTTCATCTTGATTCATTTCAGCACCATCATTTTTCACAGCTGCAGCAGCAGGACCATCCATCAAACCCCAATTCTTCTTCATCTCTTCTTAACAGCAACCACAAGACCTATTTTATCACATATTCAAACCCATCTAAACACTCAGCAAAACCTATGTCTTTGTTGAACATGGCATCAATTCAGCTCAGAGACCACCACCATATCTCATCAATTCACATCTGAATGCAATACATTCTTCAAAAATCAACAACAACAACTCATTTCTCTCTACCAGCTTTCATTCCTTCTTCTTATCCGTTCATCTCGATCATCTTCTATGGATCTCAAACACCACCGTAATTCAGCCCTTAAATCCACCATCAATAGCAGAATCACCTCTCTCGATTCAACAACAGTATCACGTAAATCTAAACCCATCAATTCTCCTTGTTAGTTCATCAATCGACAGACCATAGAAGCAGGAACGAGCTCTTCTCAGATTCAAATCAAAACCCTTCTTCTCAAATCTTCTTCTCTCGGCTGTCTGCAACTCAATCTAGCCTTATACCTATGAAAATCATCATCTCCCTCAATTTCCACTCTCGACTGCATCTCAATTTCTCGAATTACAGCGGACGACAGCTTTTCTTTCTCTTTTTCTCAATTTCAGATGCAGAGAAGTAATGAATGAGTGAATGAGAGACATCCCTCTCAACTTTAGGGTTAGGGTGATATGGATAGGTACACCCCAGAGATAGGATCCCATAAATACACCCACTAATAAATGATAAGGGATACCCTGATGGAAACCCCCTTAACCTCAGCTGGCTGTCTTTAGTGCTCCTTCAAAGAAGTTGCCTCTTAACTTTGACTGGGCTCCAGATAGTGTCCGCTCATGAAATGAAATTTTTTTGCTCTTTCTGCTGAAATTGGGTGATTTCTTCTTCTTCTCCTCCGTGTGACTCCAGAGTACCTAATAACTCAAAAACACGCGTAAAATACATAATTTGTAAGAAGAATAGCAAAGAAATCATAAACTCTAGATAGTAAATACGGTGTATTCTACACCTATCAGCAACGACATATCTCATAAATACTGAGCAATTTCAGTAATTACTTCCATATATAATCGAAAGATTGGACGGTTCCTAGACAGCTTTCCTGCTAGTATAAAGCCATAACGTCTTCAGGATGTAACAATGTTTTCCCTGATTATATAACAGAAATATGACGCTTCAACAAGATCATGTCGCTTAATTCCTGAATAATTAATGCTCCTAGACGACCGTACTAGTATAGCGTCATCAATTAATTATTCCTAAATTATTAGATTCATTAATTGAATCCCTGGAAAATATTCTACATTATTCATAATGTTTCGTTACTTCAATTCATGGCTCTTCCCATCATAATTCCATGGGTTAGGAACAAAAACTCGATGTACGGGAATCTGAGCCCCTATCGCGTAAACCCCGACCAAAATGGTGCAAGTATAATCAACAATAATGCATAAACGAGCACCTGAATGCACAAACGAGCATTCCAAAACACGAAGGAACGATGAACCTATGCAAAATATGATGACAAATAATTATAATAAAATATTGGCAAAGGCGCTGGAGGACTAAGCTCACCGGCCGGCCGGTTACGCCGTGGACAGTCCCACGCCCAATTTTATATTTTATCAAGTTTTATTATTTTTCCCTGATCTCATGAAAATCCCTTCATTTGAACAAATCTCCTTCGTCTCAGGGAAACTCCCTAGTCTCACGGTGTTTCCTCGTATCAAAGAAATAATAAAAGTTAGGGAAGGTGTCGTGGGGCCGGGCTCACTAGACGGCCGGCCATGCCCTAGCCGTGGCCAGTCCCACACCTCATGGTTCCTTATTATTTTATTTATCTCATCCCATGAAAATTCCCTGATTTCATGATATTTCCCTCAACTCATGAAAATTATGTAAAATCAGGGAAAAAAGCTCACATGACCAGGCTCATTGGCCGGCTGGCCATGCCCTAGCCGTGGCCGGTCCCACACGCCATTATCTCATTATTTTAATATTATTTGTTTCCCTCATCTCATGGAAACTCTTTCACTTCAAGGAAATTCCCTAGTTTCAACAAACTCCTTGATTTCATGATATTTCCCTAAAATCATGAAAATATTATAAAATTAGGGAAAGTGACATGGGACCGTGCTCATTGGCCGGCCGACAATGCCTTGTCCATAACCGGTCCCACACTTCAAGACCCCCTATTTTATTATTATTATTTACATAATCTCATGGAAATTCCTTAACTTCATGAAATTCCTCAGTTTCATGGTATTTCCTTCACATCAAGGAAAATACATAAAATTGCGAAAGGTGTTGCGGGACCGAGCTTGCTAGCCGGCCGGCCATGCCCTATCCATGGACGCTCCTAGAACTTGCAATCCCCTATTTTATTAATTATTTTTCATCATCACATGAAGATTCCCCAGTTTCAGCAAAACCCTGAATCCTTCATATTTTCTCAAAATATTGCTCAAACGTGCATCAGAAAATATCGAAACTCTCAGGACTGAGACACGAACATTATGGTGACGCGGGCATGTATCCTTGACCGACCAAGGCCGGCCCTAGGGATCGCAAATAGCCGGTCCCACATGTTTTAATAATTTTGACCTAATTTGCTCAATTGCTCATATTGGGTCCAAACTCTTCTCAAACGACTTGGAGTTTGCTCAAACGACCATCATCTGGTCCCACGACCACCAGGAGCCGGTCCCATGACCCATTGGTCGGTCCCTCATCTCTCCATAATCAGGTTTTACTACCTAACGCTCACACGAGCATTATTTTAATAAATGATTAAACCAGCATTTAATCATCCTTTCACCAACTTGTCTTCAGGAGACTTTGGTATTTTGCTCATTTGAGCATCTGGGCGTTACATGGTCGACTCGTCATCCCATATCCGGTCCCTCCTTCACTATGTGGTTGATTTTCAATAAATCAATTGATCAAAAATTAGGTTTTCGAATCCAGAGCTCTGCAAAAACATAATCCTGAGCAGATTCAAACACCAATAATTTTACGTTGATCCCGTGATCAACACTTTTATTATTATGCTCGGCTTAGTTGTCAGTATCTTAAATTAATATTTTATTTGGTCCTGCCACCAACAATTCATCAAATGAGCAACATTTGCTGAGACTAAGGAATATTGGTTCAACTATCAATATTCAACAATTCAGCAACATTTTCTCACCTTAAGTTATCAACATTTATTCGACAATATGCCTTTGTCTCAGCAGACATGTTCAATTCATGAGTCTCACAACATTTGCAAATCACGTTCGACTCAACAATACAAGGACTCATCGTCCCATAAAGTCAGTAACTGACTCCACAATCACGAGATGTCAATCGTGTCACATGGGGGATATTAACTAGGGTTTTGGTCTGGCGGTCTACGACACGTGTGTTCATACACACGATGAGAATGTGAGCAAGTCGTGCAATCAGTTGGAGGAGTTAGCAAAGTAGTGGGTGGAAAATTAACCAAGTCTCTGCACGATGAGCAACTGGTTTTGACACGATTTCCCACTTCCCCACTCTTTGACTCCAGCAACTGCCACACTTCGTGGGATCAAGGTGTTTTCAATTCTGGCAATATAAATAAGTCTCTGAATCATGATTGAGCGGATAAGATAATCTTTCGTCAAACAGAAAAAACGAGATTAACAACTCAACGTCTGAGCAATTACTCTCAACAGAGCAGATTCAATCAATCAGAGCTTATCTTATTTTCACGCAGAATACACAACACACCTACAATCTTTGATCACCATTGATCTCACACGTTTCTCAGCTTCCCTCATATATATCAACCCATCCTCTCTTGTGACCGAATTGACTTTGGAACGACCATTGTCTTGGTTTAGGATGGAGTCTTACATATTGATCTCTCGAACTTAAAGCACTCCCTTCTTGCAGGGCATCTTTGTGAGGTTGAGCATTTGCTAGGTTCAAGGAGTCTCCTCCGCACAATCATCTCCTCAATTCTGTAAAAATCAGCAAATCGTTTTCCCCCATCTACAGATTGGAAACCACAGTGGGAGGTTAATCTCTCGGTTTCAATCTCAAGCTTTCACAAGATGGTTTGTCTTAGGACTAACTCAACTGCTCCAAACCCGATCCAGAATCTTTCAAATGGGAATGTTCCTTCTTCAAATGCTACAGATGGTACGGAAGGCGGAGAAATCCTGACTCTAACTGAGTTGGCACGAGTCCTGGAGATCCACACCAGGAACATGGATCTGATGAAAAACACGATGAACCACATACTCGATTTTCTCATCAAACTGACATCTGAGTTAGGCGGTATCTCCGCTTCAGAAGTCACAGCACTGGGGACTGACTCGCCACCTGGTGATCCTCAAACCAATAGTTTCACTACTTATGAAAATTCGGTGGACCAGGAGGTTGCACAGTTGGTCGAAAACTTGTGTGAACTTTTACACTTTTCCAGAGAGCAACGTACAGACTAGAGCTGTCAATTTATAACCCGGCTTGCGGGTTGACCCTAACCCGGCTTGTTTCAACCCGGCCCGGCTTGGCTTGTTGTCTAAACGGGCCGGGTTAGGGTTGGCATATACAACCCTACTAGAAAAAAAGCCGGGCTAGGGCCAACCCGCGGGTTACCCGTCAACCCGTCAAAATTAATAAATATATCCCTCAATCCCACCAACTCTTTAAAATCCATGATTTGCAAACATATATTAGAATTAGTTAATTTTAAATCAATAAATAAAGCTAATTTTGGATCTACCCAAACAAATATAACAATTTTTAGATTTTAATTAATCAATCAATAAATTAAATTACAACTTAGATTCATCAATCACATATTTATTCGGGATGTCCTAAATTAATAAAAGGACTAGCATAATTTAAACAGTGAGTTAGTCTTACTCACATTAATTTAAACTTATAAAATGATAAAAAAAAAAAGTAAAATGCTTAGTTGATGTTAGGGTTCTCTGCCTAAGAAAACTAAAGCGCCGTAACCGGCTATATCGTTGATTAAGTGGCAATAAAAACGTCCACTTTACAACTCAGTGGTGGGGCTTCTAGTTAAACACCAAATTGACCTAGGTTCGACCTTTACTAAATGAATAATCCTAAACAATCCTAAATTTTAAATTTAATTTTTAAATTGATAACATTAACAAGCCAACTCGCCAACCCGTCAGGGTTGACCCGTCTAGGGCTAGGGTTGGGGTTTTGAGCTTGTTCGTGAATAGTACTAGGGCTAGGGTTGACCCTAACCCTAGTACGGGTTGGCAAGCTAAGGCCGGGTTGACCCTAGCTTGCCCGTTTGACAGCTCTAGTACAAACACGTTTTTCGCACTCAACCGGATATCATCTGATGTGCAAATAGCTTCATTGTCTTCAGCAGTCGAAGAAATATCCATGATGTCTGAGCACTCGATTAACAATATCACCTTTGGAGAAGAAGACCGCATGGAAGATGAAGGACATAACCGAGCCTTGTACATGATAGGTTTTATGAAAGACTCTGAATTCAAGAGGGCTCTCGTTGATACAGGCGCTTCTACAAATATTATTACCATGAAGACTCTCAAAGCATCCAAATTCCCACAGAGTAAAATTGTTCTCCATCCCATCTTGATGACGGGCTTTGAAGGAAGACAGATCCATACATATGGTTACACGTACATAGACCTGAGGGTAAGGCCTATTCAATCAAAGGCCAAATTTCACATGATCGAACAAGAGCCTGATTACCACATGATACTTGGAAGACCGTGGCTCCATGACAATAAAGTGGTTCCTTCAACATACCATCAATGCATGAAATCTCTGCTCAACAACAAGATTGTTCGTATTGCAGCTTCATCATCTCCTTACGCTCTGGTCTACGACGCTGAATTCCTTGGGTCTCAAAAGGACATCCATGAACCTCCCAGGAAGATCTACAGTACTCCACTCCCAAACTGGGAATCCATTGAAAAAGCTGCTGACAAACTATCGTCTTCAGGTACTAAACCGATCAAGTCATCTGCTACACCAGTCAAGCGCTGTAAAGATCAGACCACAACGCCGGGATCCAACTTCATAGTCAGTCACGATGCAGAAGGGAGGGTCACATACCTCCACAAATATTAGCAGTTAACATGGGAGAACAATTAAAAGTCTCCCCGACCTGAAGAATCATATCAGTGTGAACAATCACCTGATGAAGAAATTCAAGATGCTCCACGACAATTGCAAGATGGAACTGATTCTACTACCAACGACCTCGAAACGATCAATATCAGGACGGAGGATGATCCAAGGCCAATCTTTATTAGTTACGCATTATCACTAGAAGAGCGGGAGGGACTGATAAGTCTGTTGAAAGAATATCAGGATATCTTCGCTTGGACATACGAAGAGATGCCTGGTCTCGACGAAAAATTGGTTACGCATCATCTGCACATCACTCCTAGACCCAAAGATGTCAAGAAGTTTCCTATGAAGTTTAGACACGAAGTTGAGGAGCAAGTCAAGGTCGAAATTCAGGAACTACTGGCAGCAGGGTTTATCAAACCCATTCAGCATCCAACATGGCTGGAAAATGTTGTTTCTGTCAAGAAGAAAAATGGTCAAATCAGATGTTGTGTTGATTTCAGGAATTTGAATAAATGTTGTCCAAAAGATGATTTTCCCCTACCCAACATCGATATGCTCGTTGATGCAACCAGTGATCACGGTATGTTCTCATTCATGGATGGTTACAGCGGATACAACCAGATCAAGATGTACGAATATGATTCCAACAAAACTGCATTTCGTACTCCCATTGGGAATTTTCACTTCACTGTGATGCCCTTTGGATTAAAGAACGCATGTGCTACTTATCAACGGAATATGACTGCCATATTTAACGACATGATGCACAAGCAAGTGGAAGACTATGTTGATGATGTGGTAGTAAAGTTGAAGACTCGAACATCCCACCTGGAAGTTCTGAGACAAGTTTTTGAAAGATGCCGAGAATACAAGTTAAATATGAACCCTCTGAAATGTGCCTTTGGTGTCTCCTCCAAAAAGTTTTTAGGATTCCTGGTCACTGCAGAAGGAATCAAAGTCGATCCAGACAAAACGAAAGCCATTACTACCATGCCTCCTCCACGCACTGTGAAAGAACTCCAGAGTTTTATGGGCAAGGTAAATTATATTCGACGCTTCATTACTCGACTGGCTCAACTCATTGCTTCGTTCACCCCTCTGTTGAAGAAAGGAGCGAGTTTTACATGGAACACCATCCAACAAGAAGCGTTCCAGAAAATACAGTAGATACTGTTATCACCTGCTGTCATGAAGTCTCCAGTGCAAGGAAGACCACTAATATTTTACACAGCTTCCAGTGATGTCGCTATCGGGGCACTTCTCGCTTAATAAGATGAAGAATGCATCGAACGTCCAATTTATTACTTCAGCCGGACAGTGAGAGACGCTCAACTCCGATACCCAAAAGCCGAAAGAATATGTCTATAATTGGTACATGCAATCCAGAAATTCAGGCCCTATTTACTATCCAATAGAGTCGTGCTCGTTTCCAAGGACGACCCTATAAAATTTCTGCTATCAAAACCAGCCTTGATGGGAGACCAACAAAGTGGCTACTGCAGATGTCAGAGTTTTACATAGCATGTGTACCACTCAAAGCAATCAAAGGACAAGCAGTTGCAGACTTGCTCGCTGCTTTTCTAGGAGAAGACGCAACAATGTTACATGAAGATGTGCCCGGTGAGTTTCCAGAAATCTTAGTCATCAAAGAAGAGACCTGGCTTTTATACTTTGACGGATCTTCCACCCCTAGCAACGACACTAGAGGATCGGGCGTAGTGCTAGTATCTCTGTATGGTGAAGTCTTCTCACACTCATTCAAGCTGGATTTTCATTTCACCAACAATTCAGCGGAATATGAAGCTTTCTTACTAGGCATGTCCTTGGCCAAGCAAGAAGGAACAACACACCTTGAGATAAGAGGAGATTCAAAACTACTAGTTAATCAAATGAATGGAGCATTTTCTCTCAAAGAAATCACACTTTCCCAATTCAGAGCTGAAGCTCAGAGGATATTAGCTCATTTTGTTGATGCAACAATTGTCCACACTTGACGAACTAACAACAGGCATGCTGATTGTCTGGCAACTCTCGCTTCCAAACTACAATTCGAAGGAGCAGAGAAAACAATCACAGTACAGAGGCGCGCTGTGTTATCTACTTGGCTTTCTCAAGACAAAGACATTCAAGCGAACGATTGGAGGGCGCCTATTATTCATGAACTAAGCAGTTCTCTTTCAGGAGGGAAAGTCAGTCTCAAGGAACTAAAGAATTATTTCTTGCTTCATGGAGCATTGTACTATCGGAATCCTGACGGGTCTTTATCATGATGCCTTGGAAGCGACGAAGCGGACGGACAACTCAGACGCATACATAAATAAATCTGCGGACAAAAGTTGGTGGTAACACTTTACAGAAAGTTTCAAAGGATGGGATACTATTGGCCTTCCATGGAAGCTCAGTGAAGAACTCTGCAAAGATCTTGTCCCAATTTCCAGACGCCTCCTCATCACTTAGAGGCTTTGACAGTTCACCACACTGGGGACTGGAGGAAACCTTACATCAAGTACCTTCGGGACAATGAGCTACCATTGGAAAAGAAGGAAACAGTCAAACTCGTTCAGAGAGCTAAAAGATTTGCCTCTCTTGACGGAATCTTATACTGCAAAAGTTTTGGCGGGAACCTACTGAGATGCTTAGATGAGCATGAAATCCCAACAATTTTAAAGGAAATGCACGACGGAGAACATCAAGGAAAAAGAAAAGTATTTCTCCAGATTCATGAGAAATATTATTGGCTGACTATGGAAGACGGCGTAGCTGCATATGTTCAGAGATGTCACCAATGCCAAATCCATGGTAATCTCATCCACACTCCTTGTCTCCCATTGAATTCTGTGAATAATCCATGGCCTTTCTATAGCTTGGGACTGGATATCATAGGGAAAATCAATCCAGTGTCTTCGAAACAGCATGAGTACATCATCACTGCAACTGAGTATTTTACCAAGTGGTTTGAAGCTATCCCTCTTCGAAGCACCACTGGAGTCACGATCGCGGCTTTTATCAAGGAATACATAATATGCAGGTTCGGCGTTCCTAAACACATTATCACCGATAATGGAACTCCTTTTGCCAACAAACACGTGACAGAATTGCTCGAGGAATACGGCATCAAACAAGTTTTCTTCACACCATACTATCCCCAAGGGAACGGACAAGCAGAGAGTACCAACAAAACTTTGATCTGAATTCTCAGCCGAAAAATTCATGGTAATCCTCGAACGTGGCATGAACAATTCCCTATGGCTTTATGGGCCTATCGGACCGCACCAAGTAGTTCAATCGGAACTTCACCGTACTCTCTTTTCTATGGAGCTGACGCCATACTCCCAGCCGAAATCAAGATTCCTTCAGCAAGGATCGCTGCATCTAGCGGGGTGCAATAGGATGAAGCAGAAGTGTCCAACTCAAGGATCGCTAAACTGGACGTGCTTGAGTCAAGGAGGGCTAAGGTAGAGAAATATGTGTAAGCATACAAACAAAGGATCCCCAGAGCTTACAACAAAATGGTAAGACCTTGAAATTTCCAAGTAGGAGATCTGGTGCTAAAGAAAGCAAAACACATTCAACAAGATATGTCTACTCCTAAGTTCTCTCCAAAATGGGAAGGGTCATATGTAATCATCAAGGAAGTATCCAGTAGATATTACAAGATCTTAGCCATTGACGGAGGAGTGGAAGGAAATATCATCAACGTTAAATGGCTCAAAGCATATTATCCCTGATCTGTAGGAAACCATTACCTTTTCATCATTTTAGGAATTTCGCAAAATATAATTTATATTCCTCCAAAGAGTATGCAAAATACTCCTTTGTTCATTAAACATTTCATAAATGAACAAAAAATTCTTTCGTACCACGATCAATTATTCTACCTAAGGAAAAGCCCGAACCTATTCAAAAATAACAATCATAAATGCTCACTCAGAGTAAACCATCCTGCAAAGAGTAATTCTTAAAATAGCCATGTCAAGCTTCTTTTGAAAGTTTTTGGTCTTCACTTTTAAGTCCCTGACAGCTTTCTCGACTCTTGCCGATTCCAAGGCAAGTGCCTTCTCCTCTTCCAAGAAAGCAGTTTTGGTAGAAATCGCATCAGCAGCAGCCGCCTCCCTGTGAATTATGATCATCTCGAGCCGACGACGAAGCTAGCCTATATTGAACCAAAAGATTTCACAGTTTGAAATCATTTCATCCCACCTGTGCAGTTCATGATTCTTGACATCTCGCAGATTCATCTCCTTCATCTCTTCAACGATCGGTAACAATACGGCAACCGTAGTCAGAAGGGTTGGGAGAAATCCTCTCCATATTTATGTTGTAGAAATGTGCCCGTACCGTCTCCAGATTTTGGTATACAGAGGTACGTGACATTTGGGAATGACGAATCCACCGACCACCTTATTATTTGGGGAAGTATTAGTCATGTGACCTTCAAAGGGGAGTCCAGCTGTTGGATACTCGTGAACGTGAGCTCTAACCCCACCCTCCACGGAATCAGTAGAGTCTTCGTCAATATGGTTGTTTTTATCGTCAACCACGACCATAGACTTCCCATTCTTCCTCTTTCTAGCATCAACGACAACACGAACATCAAACTGCGATGAAGTGAAGGAATATTTAATTTTTATCGAACATCGAGCATGGAAAATCTCAACTGAGAATTTATGGAATTACTTACAGATGCTCCGGCTTCAGTATGAGTTGACATGTACCAGGAAGGGGCTTTAACAGTCCGCTTAGGCCTCAAATTATACGAAGAAGATGGATTCTTCTGATTATCCTGCAACAAATTATTTTTCTATGATCAATAATTCTGATCAAATGGGGATGAAGGAAATATACGACTTACTGAGACAGATGCTTCTACTTCATGCTTTGATTGAGGTTCGTTTCGAGAAGAAATACTACTGCTAGACATGGCGACAAGAGGTATGATTGTGATCAAAATTACTTTTGATAATACACAAGGCAGGAAACGAGATGTTGTTTAAATAAAAAAAATATAAACATTGAAGGTCTGAATGCTTATCCTATAGTGGATATAGTCAAATCTGTTGCGGTTTTTATTGAAACCCTAATTCTCGAATCGGAGTGTATCTGGTATCATAGAAAAAGTGCGACAATACTAGGGACTGACAGCTCAGGCGTATTCAACATGACAATACTGGGTACTGATACTTCGGATGTAATCAACGTTGCAACCGTGAATTAATGATCTGGCAGGTCACGTGTCTCCTAGACAGTTCGTATAATCGTACTTCATGGATAATTATTGTCTACATGGACATTAGTCCATCCTATTCAGTTGGAGATATGAAGAATATTTGGCAAAAGATATGACAAGGGATCTTGGTTCAAAAATAATCTCTAAAGAAACATCTCTACATAAAGACTGCTCAAATAACCAGAAAGTATCTACTTCGACAAAAGAAAATAATCTCAGAGAAATTCATAAACAAGACTACTCGTCAGATTCATCGGAGTCATTGGATTTGTCAGAACTATCAGATTCATCATCATCGTCTTTCGCTGAGTCCTCTTCGAGTTCTTCATCGGAATCATCATCAGGGCCATTGATGAAGTCCGGATGAATGTCGGGATCGCTGTACAATGAGTCCCAGTACTCTTCTTTTTCACGCTCAGCTTTAAGGTCAGCTTTGACCAGTTTCTCGATCTCCCTGGTACGCCGGTCTGGCTTAATCTTGAGATCCCGTGGCACCCACATGGGTTCATCTTCCGAAGCATCAGAGTCATAGGGAACACTGTTAGCTCGAGATCGAAGTTTATCCTCAGCTGCTATCACTCTGCGCTGGACTCGGTCCCTTCTTCGTCGATAATCATCCATCCTGACATCCTCGGCTTTTCTCTTCATGAGCTCATCATAAGTGACTCTATGGTCGTTAAGAGGCGCGTTAGGATTTGTTCCCTCACCACGATTCGTCTTAGCTCGTGATTTGGATGCAGAATCTTTGGAATCCTCTTCACAAGAGCTGGAAGAGTAGCAATAATCATAATCATGATCGTTGCTGCTGGAAGTCACCATTTTATGGAACCCGGAGCACAAAATTACGGATATGCTGATATACTGATATCAAATCCACTACAAAATGGTAACTCTTAACTCTTACATTTTTACGATTCCACTAACAGTAGTGATTGTAATGCGAGAATTAGCACTTCAAAACTTGCTCGTTTCTTCAAATCTACAAAAGACGAGCAAAACTCAGATTTTCATAAAATCATGAACACCTCCACTGTGTGAACATTCATCATAGAATTATGAAAACTAAACAATATTTCATCACAAATAATTGTTTACTTCTAAAGACTACACAAAATTCAAGTTTTGATTTTTAAAGAAAATAATACGTATATATATATGTAAAACGTGATTTACTCACGTAAATAAAAAATTTTGATGTGAGCAAGGCTCACTAAACAAAATTTTCGTGGATATTCCACGGTTTCATATAAAAAAAAATATCCGTGAACATGCCACGGTTTTATATATATACAAAAATATATATTTTTTCTTCTTCTTCGAAGAGGGTTTATTTCTATTTTGTGAAAGCTCACATCTCTCAAGATAAAGTTTTGGTTTTCGTGAAAGCTCATAAACAAAATTTTAGCGCTAGACACAGGTCTATATATAAAAAGAATCTCTCCTAAGTCAGGGATTATTACTAGTTTCTTAAACTAACGATAGAACGAACATACTTTTTCTAAAAACAAGGGTTTTCTACAAAACTCGCATTCATATATGCACATAATATAATTTTATCATGATCAAGGAATGAACAACTCATAAAATCATCAAACCAAAAAAGCAAGAATTTTTTTTTTGCCGCGTACCTGATCGGCGCCGGCCGGAAACTGACGATGAAGATTTCCGGCGAAAAATTACCTTCCACTGCTGCTGGCGTGAAGGAGATGAAGGTGGTGGTCGGTCGTGTGAGGGAGAAATAAAATAAAAAAAAGGATTAATTCCCTTTTATATTAAACTTTGTTTCCAAAACCTAATTTCACAAGGATTTCCTTTCTTGGGCCCGGACCCGTGAATCCTAAACCGACCAAGGTTCCACCATCAAATCAGAGTGTCTACACCAATTCATGCTCATTAGACAATGCTCTATCATGCCACTGGTATCTTCGTTCAAGCCGTGGTTCGCTCGTGCGATCAAAAATCCGGTAACATCTTATCTTACGACTAAGTTCAATTGCTTATTTCTTTCATAACTAGAAAATCACCATTCAGTCCTGACTGAGGAACATGACTTTACCTCAGTAAGAAGGGGACTTAATGTAGATAGTGGATTTTCGACAAAGGATCAAATCGTAAAACCATAATTGTACATGCTCCTGATCCAGCAATCAGATGAGTATTGAGACTCATGTCTCTCGTCGAAAGCATGAAAGCTCGTGCTGCAAAAATCTCTGACTGAGAATTCTATCTCTCAGAGCACATGTAGATGTGCAGTCTCTCAGCTGAGGCAACGACATATCTCATAAATACTGAGCAATTTCAGTAATTACTTCCATATAGAATCGAAAGATTGGACGGCTCCTAGACAGCTTGCCTCCTAGTATAGAGCCATAACATCTTCAGGATGTAACAACATTTTCCCTGACTATATAAAAGAAATATGACGCTTCAACAAGCTCATATCACTCAATCTCTGAATAATTAATGCTCCTAGACGATCGTACTAGTATAGAGTCATCAATCAATTATTCCTAAATTATTAAATTCATTCACTGAATCCCTGGAAAATATTGTACATTATTCATAATGTTTCGTTACTTCAATTCATGGCTCTTCCCATCAGAATTCCATGGGTTAGTAATAAATATTCGATGTACGAGCATCTGAGCCGCTATTGAGTAAGCCCCGACCAAAATGGTGCAAGTGTACTCAGCAATAATGCACAAACGAGCACCTGAATGCACAAACGAGCATTCCAAAACACGAAGGAACGATGAACCTATGCAAAATAGGATGAAAAATAATAATAATAAAATATTGGCAAAGGCGCTGGGGGACTGGGCTCACCGGCCGGCCGGTCTCCCTCAACTCATGAAAATTCCCTGATTTAATGATATTTCCCCCAACTCATGAAAATTATGTAAAATCAGGGAGAAAAGCTCACAAAACCGGGCTCATTGGCCATCCGGCCATGCCCTAGTCGTGGACGGTCCCACACGCCCTTGTCTCGTTATTTTAATATTATTTGTTTCCCTCATCTCATGGAAACTCTTTCACTTCAAGGAAATTCCCTAGTTTCAACAAACTCCTTGATTTCATGATATTTCTAAAATCATGAAAATATTATGAAATTAGGGAAAGTGACATGAGACCGTGCCCATTGGCCGACCGGCCATTCCTTGGCCATAGCCGGTCCAACACTTCATGACTCCCTATTTTATTATTATTATTTACATAATCTCATGGAAATTCCTTAACTTCATGAAATTCCTCAGTTTCATGGTATTTCCTTCACATCAGGGAAAATACATAAAATTGGGAAAGGTGCCGCGGGACCGAGCTTGCTAGATGGTCGGCCATGCCCTAGCCTGGCCGGTCCCACACCTTGCAATCCCCTATTTTATTAATTATTTTTCATCATCTCATGAAGATTCCCCAGTTTCAGCAAACCCCTGAATCCTACATATTTTCTCAAAATATTGCTCAAACGTGAATCAGAAAATATCGAAACTCTCAGGACTAAGACACGGACATTATGGTGACGCGGGCATGTCTCCTTGACCGACCAAGGCCATCCATAGGGCTTTCGAATAGCCGGTCCCATATGTTTTAATAATTTTGACCTAATTTGCTCAATTGCTCATATTGGGTCCAAACTCTTCCCAAACGACTTGGAGTTTCCTCAAACGACCATCAGCTGGTCCCACGACCACCAGGATCCGGTCCCATGACCCCTTGGTCGGTCCCTCATCTCTCCATAATCAGGTTTTACTACCTAACGCTCACACGAGCATTATTTTAATAAATGATTAAACCAGCATTTAATCATCCTTTCACCAACTTGTCTTCAGGAGACTTTGGTATTTTGCTCATTTGAGCATCTGGGAGTTACACGGTCGACTCGTCATCCCATGTAGCCGGTCCCTCTTTCACTTTGTGGTTGATTTTCAATAAATCATCAATTGATCAAAAATTAGGGTTTCGAATCCAGAGCTCTGAAAAAACATAATCCTGAGCAGATTCAAACACCAATAATTTTACGTTGATCCCGTGATCAACATTTTTATTATTATGCTCGTCCTAGTTGTCAGTATCTTAAATTAATATTTTATTTGGTCCTGCCACCAAAAATTCATCAAATGATCAACATTTGCTCAGACGAGCAATATACTTGCTCAGACTAAGGAATATTGGTTCAACTATCAATATTCAACAATTCAGCAACATTTGCTCACCTTAAGTTATCAACATTTATTCGACAATATGCCTTTGTCTCAGCAGACATGTTCAATTCATGATTCTCAGAATATTTGAAAATGACCTTCGACTCAACAATACAAGGACTCATCGTCCCATAAAGTCAGCAACTGACTCCACAATCACGAGATGTCAATCGTGTCACATGGGGGATATCAACTAGGGTTTTGGTCTGGTGGTCTATGGCACGTGTGTTCATACACACGATGAGAATGTGAGAAAGTCGTGCAATCAGTTGGAGGAGTTAGCAAAGTAGTGGGTGGAAAATTAACCGAGTCTCTGCACGATGAGCAACTGGTTTTGACACGATTTCCCACTTCCCCACTCTTTGACTCCAGCAACTGTCACACTTCGTGGGATCAAGGTGTTTTCAATTCTTGCAATATAAATAAGTCTCTGAATCATGATTGAGCGGATAATACAATCTTTCGTCAAACAGACAACACGAGATTAACAACTCAACGTCTGAGCAATTACTCTTAACAGAGAAGATTCAATCAATCATAGCTTATCTTAGTTTCACGCAGAATACACAACACACCTACAATCTTTAATCACCATTGATCTCACACGTTTCTCAGCTTCCCTCTTACAGATCAACCCATCCTCTCTTGTGACCGAATTGACTCTGGAACAACCATTGTATTGGTTTAGTCCCGAGTCTTACAGATTGATCTCTCGAACTTAAAGCACTCCCTTCTTGCAGTGCATCTATGTGAGGTTGAGCATTTGCTCGGTCCAAGGAGTCTCCTCCGCACGGTCATCTCCTCAATTCCGTAAAAACCAGCAAATCGTTTTCCCCATCTACAGATAACATCGCTAAGTTTGTTCTTAAGAGAACAGACTTCCGCAGTTAATACATTACGTTTAGCGGTAACTTTAGCTAAGGAGACAAGTATCCTCAAAAGCGGAATGATGCTTTTTGCGGATAATCTCCTGGGCTGAGAGACGTTTTTCCAATAAAACCATATCGCTTTTTATCTTGGAAATAAGATCCTCTTTCCACTTAAGAGAATCTTCACGATCTTGACGTAGTGAAGGCATCTTCTTCACAAGGTCTAAATTATGGGCAGATTCAAGGGAGATTTGCGCTTCGTTATGGACGGTTACATTCATTAATATATCATATTTCTTCTGATAGTACCAAACATCGGATTTTAGCTTGGATACTTGCTCTCGGAGGTATCTAAGTTCACTGGAGCTACCAAATGGCAGGCGTAGGTTCACTCAGAACTGTGCTACCAAACAAAAATAAGGAAGACAAATCTATAGGGATAAAGAAAGCGAACCTATGAATTTGGAAGATTCGGCAGCAAGGGCGGAGTCAGCGGCTTTACGACCCTCCTCGGCAGCTTGAGCAGCGTTGTTAGCCCTCTTAAGGAGCAAGAAAGCTTCGAGGTACCGTTTAGTTTTCCCCAACTCACTCTCTAAAAAAGATATCTTAGAAGCCGAAGTACAATCACTGGAAGAAGGTTGTTGTGTAAGATCTTGACGAACACACTCCAGCAGGGCATTCAAATGAGTACACTTGGCCCGATAAAACTTGAAGAGAGTACAACCGATGTCCACTTGTTTACAAAGCTGTGAACAAAGGAGCACGGAATGAACGAAGGTTCAAAATGAAGCATAAAAAAGCAGGGAAAAAGGCCACCCACCCAGGAAATAGACAGACGAGGAAAAAAACTGGAATAAGTATCCGTGAAGGCCTTCATCTCTTGGATACTACCTTTGCTGGTCTCACCGAAGCCTTGACTAGAATGAAGGAAATCTAGATCAAAGAATAACCCTTAGATACTCGATATTGGGCAGACAAAGCGTCCATCCTTGTAGTAACATCCAAGGAGCCAGACAGACGATGATGATAAACCTCCGCAGAAAAGGGACCCTTCGATTCACGAGGGATGTCTTCAAGAATGACATCATCAGAACTACCAAGACTCAAATTCATCACCGAAGCCTCACCAATTGCTGGATACCAAGCATGGGGCACAATATCCGAACCGTCGCCACGACGTGAAGAAGGCATAGTAGAGGATCTAGGCACCGAAGGAGTACCTTGGCTATAAGATACACCAAGGTCCATGTTACCAGCAGAAGGAAGGTTACCCAATACGGTCCAATCAGGTGATGAAGGCGGAGGTCCAACATGTTTGATCGAATGAGCAGTAGAAACAGACTGGGCACTCCCCAAAGAGATAAGAATAACGTTGAAAGAGAAGCTGCCAAGAGAAACCACAACCCTTTTCCTCGACTGAGAATCCGAACTAGAATCCTTCACCACCGGAGTCACATCCCTCGGAAACGAACCAATCGAATACAAAGAAGTGGCGGGAGAAGCTGGAAGACTCTTGGAGGTAACAACCGCAGTACCAGTAGTTGACAAAGAAATAGGTTGAGAATTGACAGGGGCACCTAAGAAGGAACCCGCGACAACGTAGGAGGTGATGCAACTTGGGTACCTACGAGACTCACCAGTGCAGAACCACCAGCACCATGAAGGTTATCACCTTTCCCAGAGTTGGCACGAGGAGGACTGATATTATCCTTGGAAAAATCCTCTTCCATATCATCCAAGTGCGTACGAAAAGAAGTATCCTTAATATCTTCCATACCCTCGTCCTAGATCTCTTTCTCACCAACCTTAGGATCCTCATCAGACTCCTCAACATCAATAACAACTTTTAATTTACCCTTTTTCCCAGCAGACTGAAGAAGAACACATGTGAAAGTTAAGGATCAGGGGAAAGCAACCCAGGAGATTACGAACACCAAGAATGGGGATAATCCTTACCTCCGCAGGTGTTCTGACAGCTTCAGATGAATCCCACCTATGTCTTGTCCTTGCAGCTACATAGTTGCTAGCAGAGCCCGAAGCGGTCCCAGTAGAAGAAGTAGGGGCAGGCTGCAGAAAGAAAGTACTTAACAAAAGACATGAAGCCGAAGCAAATATGCTAGGGTTATGCGAAGCATACCTCGTACGACGCAAGGTTAAAAACCCAAGGCTGATATCCATCATATTTAGCAAACAAAGAAGCAGTTGTACGAGGAACATTGGGGTTTGGAAAAGTAAATCCATAAGCCCAAGGTCCAGTGACACGAAGAGTTGTACGCGCCCAACGGTCATCATGATCCAGCCGAATACGATCAGCCTTCGGAAGCGGAAGCCTAGCATAATAAGGGATAACAGTCAACCCAGTCTTGTTTATCTCCTCCAACAAGCGAAGGGTATTACCTTCCCTGCTTTGCTTAGCAGTAACATGAATACGATGAGGACCAACACTCCAAGGAAGAAGACTACTTCTCTGAATAGCATCAGCATTGGTGGCGTTGAAGTTGGCAGGAGTATAATCCTCTTGCTTAGATCTTCCCTCAGCAAAAGGGTCATAAGACTCCAGCGTGGTCTTACCTTTGCTGCGATACCAAGACTCGCGAAGGTTACGCCAAAAATTTCCATTGTATCGCTCTATACCACGAACCTGTATTTTGTTCACGGGATCATCCCTAGTGGACAAAATATCGTAGTAGAAAGGGTCATTTCTACTGTACATAGGCAGAAGCAAACCGGCAGCCAACTGACCTACGTTGATCATCAAGTTATTTTCATCATAAGGAAAGTTTCGAATCAACGACTCCGTAAGAACATTAGGGCCATCGACAAAGGATATCTCAAATTTAAGAAGACGAAAAGACTTGGTAATATCAACCAAGTCCAAATGACGATAGCTATCTTTATCACGAAACTCCAACCTATGAAGCTCATAATGGGGCGGAGGAGGAGGAAAAACCTCAGAAACAGCAACAGATTGAGCACCGGCCTCAAGAGTCGAAGCCATCTCAGGCTCCTCAGTCACATCAGTATCCTCAAGAGGAGGAGAAGGCGTAGCATCAGGATGATCCATGTGCGGAGGAGGCTCACTGTAAGGTCTAGGCTTCGTCTCTTTGCGCGTGGGCCTCTTCGGTGTCTTCATGATTCCTAACACTAGCAGGAAGAAAAAAATCACCTACAATGGCGGACTGAAAAATGCAGAATTAGCAGAAACATGACAAAGGAAAAATCCAACGCATGATGAGGCATGGATATCATCAATTCAACCAAAAGAGACAATCAAATCCATCCGCAAGACGCATTGAAGTACAAACTCATAGCATTAACAAGATCATGAAACCACATCAATCATGGAGAAATATCGGAAAAGAGAGGAATTCAAACAACACCCAACTCTACAAATAGTGGAAGAAGCAAACTAAATATGGTAACTAACGTATGCAAGAATCGATAAGCATCAACAAGCAATTTAAAGAAAAATGGACGCAAAATCGAAGGATCAAAACGTCAACAGTAAAGCGAAGAGCTACTAACCAAAGAATGGTGATCGGTGCTGAAAAGCAGGGCACCAAAAGAATCGATAAGATAGCAGCAGTTGGGTGCAAGACAAGAAACTTCAGAAAGAAAGGGAGGAGAGCGACAATTCCAAAAGAGAAGAATGAAAGTTAATGAGAATATCTGCAACTATTCTCTTCTTATATAGGCGGCTGGAAAATCCAAAATTTAGAGGGTCCGAGAATCAAGGGGAAGTTATGCATGAAAGGACATGTGAGACCCCCAATTAGTACGTGCAAAAATGGAGGCGTTACAAAAAAAGTTTTCTTCCAATTCAACCGGTTGGTAGAATACGAAAGAAAAGGGTCAAACTATGAATATCAATATTCTGTGGAGCACGTGTCACAATCATAGAGGTCACACAAGAGATAACAGTACAGCCCTCGTTGTACAGAAATATCTGACCAATAGAAGATACCTTCGTAGATCTACTTTATCTTTGCCCAAGGTGAAGCTCTTCAATGGTTAAGATGGATAAAGTAAAACCTAAACATAGGGGGAGGCAGCTACCGAGGGTACATATGTATATGACATATCTAATCAGCATTAAATGATCTAATCTCTTATCTACATGCATAAACTAAGCATGTGGAGAGAGAGAATGTGGCAGAACAGGATTGGATAAGGACAGCGGTGGACGAAGGTACAACCTGTACTAAGGTTGGGAAGTTCCCGAAGGAACGTGGGTCAGATGAGGTGTCAAAGATTAACTGGAGGATACACGCGGTGGACGAAGGTACCATTTGTACGGAAGGAGTATCAAGAAACGATGGATCCACAGACAACGAAGATATACCTAGAGACGATGGAGCTATAAATACCAAGCTTCACCAACAAAATAAGGCATTCGATTCTTATGAGAGAAGATCTAGTCTTAAGCTTATACTTCTTTAATGTTTAGAACTTAAGTAGCTATAACAACTTGAGTTCTCTCTAGAAAATTTGTATATAAACCCTTACTAAAGGTCAAACATGATTTAATTAATAAGATTGTTTTTTTATTAGGGTTCATAAATCTTGACTCAAAATTAATTTAAAAGACATGTTATAAGATTTAAAACATGATATGCCTCCTCGGGGATAATATCAACTCTCAGGTACATGCGAAAGCCGTACAATTATGTACACAATCAGGAGAATAATCCTTAAGAACATCAATCCATAACAGTGATCATTTCGCAGAATGTCAATTGATAATATAGTGATTGACCAGAGAAATAAATGAACTTTCACGGAAAGAACCTTCAAGTGATTAGGGAAGTAGAAATCTTGGTGATCACACATATTACATTAAAGGAGATGTGATTGTAATTTTGGATGAGGAAGCCATGATAATGTTTAGCGTTGGTGTGAAGAAACCAACCGACCTTTGTCTTTCTTCTCCTACGTTATTCTCTGTTTCCTTCGACCTAAACTATCAGCGAAAAAATTAAAAATCAAAAATTCATTTTTTTTGATCGATACAAAAATGATATCGGTGAGGAAGAAAACAAAACAAAAAATCTTAAAGAGTCGATCCACGTCAGTGCCACTTCAGCGGTGGGTTTGACCAGTGGGTTCGATAAGCTGGCTGAATAGAACCACCGTTGAAGGTTTTTTTTACCTATAGTTATTAGAAAGTCTAGGCAAATAGATATTTTGTCTATTATTGCATTCAGTAATCTACAGTATAAATAAGATTTTTTTATATTATAGTATATCCATAGATTTTTTACATTAAAAATGATCCACAAAAATATAAATTAGATTTTTTGGATTTTACATGAAATTATAAAATATTTAAAAAATATATATCTTATTATTTTATTCCATAAATATGTTGAATTAATTTTTTTTATTTTAATCATAGATGTCCAAAATTAATATAGTAGTTTTCTTTATTTTCTGGATTTTCACAATAAATACACGAAATTAATATAACAAATTTTCTAAATAATGAGGGTCGTCCGTCGAGTGTGTCCCAACAATCCACCCAATCTACACCGCACATTGTCAGATCAACGAACCATATGTAATGAAATTTCATCCGACGAATACGAATGGTTTCTCAAAGAGCCAATGAGAGTGTGAGGTTACGCTCACCGGCCAATAAGAGAGAGAGTAAGCTCCACCAGTGCTACTTTTATTCTGGAGTGAGGGATGGTATTGAGTTTTTAGGTTGTTGATAAAGTGAAATTACCACAAGCGTAGATCAATCTCTTGACTTGGTTTATGGTAACCATTTTCATGGGTAAATGGGTTTTTCTAGCCAGAATTCGAAATTCTTTTCCATCCTTATTGAACAAATAAGCACGCTCCCTATGATAGAGAACAACATCTCGTTCCCATAAATATGGATTTCCAAAAATTACTTGTGCTACATCCAATGGAACAACATCACAGACAATTTCATCAATAAACATATCAGTGATAGCAAATTTGAATAGACACTGCGTTGTTACCTGAAGTTCAGTATCCTTCTGTATCCATCCCAACGGGTATGGTTTTGAACGTGGAGTTGTTGATATCACCATTTTCCCCACCAGTTTCTCTGAAATTAATTTTTTTTGGCTACCAGAGTCAATAATGGCCTCGACGATGCTTTGTTTAACTTAGATCTTGAAATGGAACAATTCTTCATGTAGATTCACCTGTTATGCGTCTGTTAGCTTTGTCATCGGCAAGAGTTTTGGATCTGGTTGATCTATTTAATATATTTTTTCGGTATCCATAGCTTCATCTATCATAGTGTTCTTCTTAAAAATTCTTTGTCCTTCAGACTAACGCAATTTCTTTGGTTTAAGATAGGGATAAAGGGTCCAGCAAGTGTCTTTGAGGTGACCTTTCTCCATGCAATGCTCACATACTTTTTCTTCTCGTTCATCTAATGGAGACTTAATCTTAGTTGTATCAATTCTTCTTTGGGTCTTATCTTCTCCTCTCGTAACAACTCTCTCGTTGTCTGATCCGGTTGCACCTTTAGCCTTCTGCTCAATAGCCATAGCTTTGTTTATAGCATCTTTAATGTCTTGTACACTGAAAAGTTTCAAATCTCTTCCTATATAATCTAACGGTCCACCATTTTACTTCCAGAAAGTCTCATCACTAGTAATATCCACGTGCAAATTCAAAGCTTGGTTGTAGAATTTTGTAGTGTAATCTTGAATACTTTGTTGATAACGTTGTCGGAGATGCTTCCACTTATACAATATTTCGTCCAAATAACTCACAGGGTAAAAGTTTTTTCTCATTAGATCCTTAAATTGTTTCCAAGTCATGTGCTCTGTTTCATATCTTTTTTTGTAGGCTTTCCACCATGTTGAAGCATGGTTTGATAGTTTCAGACTTGCAAAATTGGTTTTTTGTGACTCAACGAGTTGGTGTACTGTGAAATATGTTTCGAACTTATCTAGCCATCCATCAAGTTTTTCTGCTTCCATGATTCCATCATAATCAGAGATCCCAAGCTTGAATTCAATTTTCAGTCCTCCATATGGATTTTTGTTTATTACTTCGTCTTCTTCTTCTTCTTCAGATGAGATTTCTTCATCATCTTCCTTTAATTCTTCTCTTTCTCCCTTCGTACCTTCTTTTCCATGCTTACTTTTGTGAGGTTTTGTTTTGACAGCACTTGCCTTCATGAACACAGCAAAGGTATCTGCTAAATCTTGTATCTTAAGTTCAAGTTTAGTAAACTTGTCCTCATCTGTTAGTTTAGAATTCTTATCATCTTCACTTCCCATCTTGGTTTTAGTACTTCCTCTAGGTTTCCTTGTGTCTGGTAGAACGACATTATCTTCTCCTGATCGCGTATACTGTTTTCATGTTGAGACCATGCACCACAACTAACCCTAAAAGCCAGAACGTGGCTCTGATACCACTTGATATGTAATCGGTCAGTGGTACCTAGAGGCAGTACTGCTTTGAAGAAAAGATTTAAGAGAAGACAAAGAAAAGAATAATAACATAAAGAAAATAACGCGATTGTTACTATTAAGTTCTTCTCTTTATTGCTTTCAAAGAAAAAACTCTGCTACAAACCATAAGAATGGCTGCTCCCTCTTTCTCTCGTTTTTATCTGTCCTTCTAGCCTAAAATTCTCCTCCTTTTTTAGGAGTGTAAACTTACTGGAACGAAATAAAACTATGAGTTTAAAACTCATCTAAACTAGGAATCCTATCTAAGTTAGGAAACCTCAAAACTTGTTGATCAAACAGAAATTGTCGACCAACTTCTAGTATCTACTAGAACTCTCTAGCCTTAACATGGCTCAATTGCTGCTACGATACATGTATCAGTACCCCCTCCCCTCCCTCCCCCCCAACATTGATTAATTACCATGAGGAAACAAGGAAAATATTTTCTCTCCGATACTATGAGCTAGGTGATTATCAGTCATATAAATACTCTATCCGTTTCAAAATAATAGGCTGGTATCATGTATAATTTATATATAAAACCAGCCTATTTTTTTGAAAGTAGTATGTTGGTAACTGAGCATGAGTTATTAATTGGCTCATGGAATTGACTACTTCGTTTCAATTAAATGATCTAACTTACTTTGAATTAGGACGCATACTACCCATCCCATTTGAATGTACCATATTCTCATCATTTTCATACTTTTGTCTCCAATCTACTATACTGCAAGCCAGTAACTTAGTTGTATTATATGTATTCCATCTTATTAATATTTCAGCAAGTGCTTCTCATCTGGTCTTGAAAATTATTATTCAACAGAACAAGAAGTTAAAAAATATCTCTTTGGAAGACTGCTTGATACTGTTTTTTTTCATATCCATTGTGATTAAGAAATCAAATGAAGGAATGTAGATATTTTCTACAGTAGTGTAATTGGCATCCTCAATTGATGCTCTAAGATATTATGATATTACTAAATATCTTTTTTTCTTAGATGACAAAATATCTGGTTGCTCGCTTGGATTAATCCTATAAATGTTTGGGTAGATTTGGTTGCAGTATTACTTGTATTCACAGCCATATGATATAGTTTGATACAACATACATTAATGTTTGTTGAAATGTTTTGTTAACATAATTTTCTCAGGATCCCGACCTTTGTATTATTTAAGTTGTTTTAAATCTACTCTTTGTTTTTTTATTAAATATAGAAACTGAATGTAATCACAAATTTTAGACACTAATCGTGGTTAGAGAAAAAAAATTAAGAGGAAAGAAGTTGCGTTAGGGATTACGGTGGTTGGTTAAAATTTGTAAAAGTGATATTGCTATACAGTGATTTTCTTTTTTATTTTATGAAAACGAAATATCTAAATTTTTTATATATGAATAGGATTTGGGCTTAAAATGGAAGATGACAACATTAGCATCCAATTATTTTGAAGATCATTTCTCAAAGTGGACCGATAATAAGAAATTTGGGTTCAATACCAAGGTAATAAAAAACCTTCCCCTAACTCTAGCCCAACATGAGTTGATCACTCATGTACCGGGTATCTTAAGGGTTTTTCTGCAAATGGATAAAAATATTATGGCTTGGTTATCAATGTCATAGCTTATGAGTAGAGTAATCTTTAAAGTCGATGCATATATCTATATTTTCACAGATGACATAAGGAAGGGAAACTTAAAAGGGATAAAAAACCCTTCATTGAAACTTACAAAACCAATCCTTTAAACCCAAAGAGTCTTATACAATTCAAAGATACAATTTATAGTCCGTTAATTAAGGAGTTTATACAGACTGGTCAAATGAAGAAAGTAATTTCACACTATTTACATTATCAAAGTGTACGTGTTTGAACTTGGGTTGGTATGATGAAGCCCAGACCATAGTAAGTGAACTAGCTACGGTTGAGGTGGAAACATCACTTTATGCCAATCTTATAAAACCTTTCTTGGGAACATACGAGACTACTTTGAAAGTACAGTGGGTAATACCTCAAACTGGTTAGGTCAAGTTAAATGCATACTGGTCATTTAGAGGTGAAAAAGTTGACTCCCTCGTTGCTGGGATTTTGAGAGATGATACTGGAGGTTTATTACTGGATATGCAAATCCAATGGTAGTGATAGATTCATATGGCGCAAAGATTATATCAGTTAAATACGGGATACAAGTGGTATTAGACAATAACATAAAATTCTTGGTTATAGAGATAAGTCATAAAGAGTTTTTGAAAGCTTGAGAGGAAAGTAGAATGGATAACATTCTACAATAGGCCAAGGTTAAAATTCAAGAAATTAAAACCCTATTAGATCAATTAGAGGACTACGAGGTCAAACATGTTTATACAGAGGGAAATAAAGCCGCACATTTTCTCTATGTGTTGGACGTTAAAGAAGCTAACCCAAGTCTTTCGTCATCTCAATTACACCCGCAACTCTCAAAGATCATACAAAATGATGCTTTAGGAAAGGTTGCATATGGAAAGATTGATTAAAAATTGTGACAAGGCACTTCTTTAAGATTAGGAGTGCTAATGAGAGAGTCTGGAGAACATAAGAAATTGTTGGTTCTTCTAATCCGTATGCATTCCAATGTTATTTTTTCCCTTTAACTTATAGAGTATGCAGTTAGTATGCAAACCTGTATATTTGGTAACTTTAACTATCTATTGCTAGTAAAACTTATCTATAGTAACGTTTTTCATTGATAGCATTGAATTTTGTTATTATGAGAATTAACATGAAGAGTTATAATGAGAGCAAATGAAATATCTCTTGATCTGATGAATGAAGGAAATTTAGGAGAGATAAAAATTCTTTTACAGAGGCACATGAGTTATTCTTTGAGCTCAAGGGAATTGGTACAATTTAAAGATACATTGAATAGAGTTTTTCTTCAAGAATTTTTCTAAGAATGGTCGGTTGAAAAACTTGATTGAAGATCATCAGTAAGAATTTACTTCTGTTTATATTTTGAAATTGTGTTTAACTTTGGATTGGTTGACGAGATTAAATTGGTGGAAGCAACTTACTCGGATCTTCAACCATTTGAAGGTTATAAAAAAAACGAAAAATAAGATGGGAGAAACCTTATCCAGGTTGGGCCATTTCAAATGCTGATGGTTCTTATAAATTTGTTGTGATACAAATTGATGACTCTTATACCCCCTCTTATTCTTGTGTTGAGTAATATTGAGAAATAAGTTTGGAGATTTGATTAGTTGGAATTCTCTTATTCCAGAGGAGACAAACCCATCTGATGCAGATTGAAGAAGTAAAAAGTGATATAGAATTGACCGTAAGAAAAAACATAAGAATGTTTTTGATCCAAATAAATCATGAAATTATTGTGAAATTTTGAACTCTGCTTTGAATTCTAGTGAGGTTTAGACTCAAAGATGAAAGAAACTGTAACTCTTCTTCGTAAAATGGACGAATATGAAGTTAACATGTATTGAGAGAGGTGAACAAAGCAACCAATTTTATTTCGCGGATAAATAAAGACACTCAAGAATTCTTCAATCTCATGTTCCTCCTCAACTTTCAAGAATTTTACTAGATAATGTTCTGGGAAGGATTTCTTACAAAGGTAATACTTTGATTTTTTTTTCCTCAATTTCTTCATCCACTTAATTTTTCATGTTTAAAAGCTTTTTTTTTTGTATGTTTTGGGAAATATATTCTAGATCTATTTATAATAATTCTTGTGTTTAAAGTTTTCAACAAAATTTAATACTAGATCTTGTCATATCTCTGCAAGGCCTAATGATGATAGAAATATCAAAACAACAACTGATGTACTCTTTAACCTCTCTCTAGAAATTAAAAATTGTAAGGTTTGTAAAAAAGATTTTTATGTTTCGTGTTTTTTGCGAAATTTTTATCTAGATCTATTGATAATAATTTTTTTCCAATAATATGTTTCGTAAGTTTTTGACAATAATTTATTAAAAAATGTTTTTGCCCGATATTTGATAACCGTACCCGTACAGATTCACTGACACGTATAAGCATGTGGTAATCGATTTTAGAGGCAAGTTTATTTGTCACAAATACGATCTAACATCAATTATCATATGGATTATCTCTTTATACATGATTAAAACACTTCATCTAAGGTGAGCAGTTATTTAAATCCAAAGGCCTTACATTTATGATAAAATAATCATAAATATTACTATCATATATATATATATATATGCATATATGCAAAATTTTGATTTGCATCGTGAGTGTTATTAGTTATTATGATTATAACTAATCTAACATAAGGAAAATGAAAGATGATAAAAGCCCCATCCAAATCTAGTAAAGAGTACTCTTTCAATCACTAAGATATATATATATATATATATATCACTATTTAGGAAAAATATACATATTTTACCCATTTTATCTTAGTTTTTAAAGTTAAACAAAACAAATTTGGTTTTGCAAGTTGAATGAATTTTGCAACATGGACATGTATCCCTCCACCCTTTGCCAGAACAGAGGGACTGGAAAAAATATTAGGCACAACGGATCTGGAAACTTTGATATTCGAGAATTCTCTTACTAAGTATCATATCTTTATGGAAACACATATTGTTTTACTATAAATACGTACGTCAACTTTGGCATTTGAGAATCTATGCATCCCAATGCTATTATTTTACACTTGCGTTCAGTAGGCCTTTCTTATCAAAGAGTTTGATATTCAAATGTACAGGATAGAAATTTGATGCAATGTTCGAATAAAGAATTTGAGGTAAACCCAAAAAAATGGAAGAATATGAAATTGGACATATATTATGAGAAGGGGACGAAGCAACAATTTTTCTTTCTCGGATGAGAAAAGGAAACTCAAGAATTCTCCAATTTCATATTCCTCCCCAACTTTCAAGAATCTTACTAGATGATGCTCCGTAAAGGATTTCATACAGGTAATAATTTGATTTATTTATTTTTCTCAATTTCTTTATCCAGTTAATCTTTCATGTTCAATTTACGAATTGATTTTTAATTTGTATTTTTGAAGCCAATTGAAATTATATCAAGATGTAATTAAAGAATGGCAAGGCACTCATCAGAATTCTCTTGAACAATAGTTATTGTTCGGTTTGTTTCCCCAAAATTTAGTTGTTTATATCTAGTTTCACGTATAATTGGTGATTTCTCACTTTTATTGATTACATATGGGGTTATGGGTATTGAATTCAATTTCCATCACTTTTACCGATCTATGAACGTTGGATGGTGATCTTTATAATGATAAGTTTTTAGTTTAACTTTTTTTATTGATCCTGTTTGGGATTTTGTTGTTTCCATTGATTGTAATCTTATTTGATTTTGTTAAGACTTTTAGTCTATTACTATTAGGAAATAGTTTCCTCTTTCAAGTTTGTAACTAGGAGGAGCTTAAACATAATGTTTAGTGCTACTTGGAAATGGATGTTTTACATTGTTGTATGAAATATAGTTTTAGCTCGCAATGGCAGTGTGAGTCTGAATCCAGGCTTCGCATCTAAGTGAGTGTTCAGGGTTTGTGAGGTTTGCTAGCTTTGTCTACCGCAAACATATTTCCAAGCCTTGTTCTTTGATCTAGAGGGAAATCAAATAAGCTTATTGTTTAGAGGCATATTGGTGTCAAAAGTCTTCACTTAGGCATTTAGAAACCCTCATTCCACCCCGTCGAATGCTTTGGAATATCCAAGTTTAGTGATATTAATGTATAATATCATGTACAATTGTTAAAGCAGTGCTTGGTCGAACTCGCAAGCGTTGCTATCTCAAGCTTGTTTTTCAAGTTTAGTTGTCAAAACTATAAGTCTTGTTTTCTAGACTACTTATAGCTAAGTCTCGGACGAGCTCTAGACTGCACAGTGTTCATCATGCAA
This sequence comes from Papaver somniferum, assembly GCF_003573695.1. Classification (NCBI taxonomy): domain Eukaryota; kingdom Viridiplantae; phylum Streptophyta; class Magnoliopsida; order Ranunculales; family Papaveraceae; genus Papaver; species Papaver somniferum. The sequence goes on along the minus strand of NC_039363.1, from coordinate 126,593,262 downwards.
AGACGAAGAACTACTCAAGGAATTGGTGGAACTTCATCGACAAAAAGGTATGTGGAGACTTGAACTTATCTATCATTCAAAAGTCTATCTATTTTATCTCCTATCTTGATACACATGTCGTATTGCTATATAGACTTCGATTATACACATTTGCTATTTCCAGCCGAGTTTATCTCGCTTATCTATTTCTCGAAATACGTGTTGGTAAGCTTTCGCTTTGGCCAAGTTCATCTTTACTCGTGACGAAAGTTATATTGATTATTTCAATAACTTGAAAATCGCTTTGATGAAAAATAGTTTGTGAATAACAACTATATAACATCCTCTAAGAATGTTTCAATGATTGAAATAAGAGTTTATAACATGTAACCATCTTTGGATATAAGCATAGTGTGTTTTCAAATTTGTGTATAAGTCCAAAAACGGGAACCCAAATTATGCGTACCCGTATGCGTACTGGCGGTTGTTGGAAATCCGGCACAGCATGGGTACCCGTACAAGTACTGGCGGAAAGTTCACGTCCGTGAATTTATGCTAGATTTTGGAAGTGAAAAACAAACTCAATATGGTTTCTTAAGCACGCGTACTTGTTCGCATACTTAGGTAGGTTACTTTATAAAATCGTTTTGTTCATGGACTAAAAAATTTATACATATTAAGGAATGCAATCTTTGCAAACCGTGGCTATAATGTTCTTGAATCGATTCGAGTAAATCAAAACCGATTTTGTTTCGATTTTGTATACACTTCTATGAGATCTAAGCAATTGAACAACTCTCTAACTAGTTCATTTGAGTCATTTGAAATATTTATGGTGAAGATGAATAAGGTTGATATGAAAGTACTGATATGGCTAACCATTGGTTAACTTTATTGAACCAACTAAATGTACACGTTTAGGTACGGTTACTCAAACCTAAATGAAGTTAAATTTCATGTGTGTATAACAATCTAAGTTCAATCTAACGGTTGAAAGATATTAGATTGAATCTAATCAGGTATTCATCTAACGGATAATATTGAATGCTTTGTTACCAAGGTAACTTAGATTGCAAACCCTGATTTGGAGACTATATAAAGGAGAACTCTAGCAACTTGGAAACCTAATCCTCGCACCTCCTGTGTGATACTAGTTATGTAATCTAGAGTCGATTCTCCTTTAACCTTAGGTTTCTCTCGAGACCCTGTAGGTTAACGACTTGAAGACTTCATTGGCATTGTGAAGCCAGACCCAACTATTTTCTCTGTAGTTGCGTGATCTGATCTTGTTGTTTATATCGTGATTGAGTAAAATCGTAAGATTGGCTTGATATTTATATCTCCGATAGGAAAGATAAAAAAGTAGTCACAAACACCTTCGTCTCATCGTTTGTGATTCCACAATATCTTGTTTCGCGAGTCGATTAAGATTATTGTGAGGTGATTGATATTTCTAGGATGTTATTCGGGAATACAAGTCCGGTATATCAATTGGCTCCTGTTCACCTTGGTTTATCAAAAGACGGAACAAAGCTCGTAGGTATTTCTGTGGGAGACAGATTTATCTATTCTTGTAGACTTTTCTGTGTGAGACAGATTTGTTTATTAAAGTCTTCGACTTTGGGTCGTAGCAACTCTTAGTTGTGGGTGAGATCAACTAAGGGAATCAAGTGCGTAGTATCCTGCTGAGATCAGAGACGTAAGGATCCCAATTGTACCTTGGATTAGTGTGAGATTTATTGAGGTTCAATTACAGTCCAGACCGAAGTTAGTTTGTACTAAGATAGTGTCAGTAGCGGCTTAATACAGTGTGTGTTCAATCTGGACTAGGTCTCGAGGTTTTTCTGCATTTGCGGTTTCCTCGTTAACAAAATACTGGTGTCTGTGTTATTTGTTTTTCGCATTATATTTTGTTATACAATTGAAATATCACAGGTTGTGCGTTGAATCGATCAATTGGTAAATCCAACCTTTGGTTGTTGATTGAAATTGATTGATCCTTGAACATTGGTCTTTGGTACCGTTCAAGTTATCTCTCTTAGATTCAATCGGGCTCGCAACTTCTTTTTTTTAAATTGCGGATTGAATTAAGAGATTGAGATATAACTCTTTGCTATACTTTTTGTAAGATTGAGTCTAACTGTCTAGTTGATTCTCTTGAAAGTATACTAGAGTTAGTCCATACAGATTGCTAAGCGACATATTGGGTGTGGTTGTTAGACCCCAGCTTTTTCAGCAAGAGTTATATAATCTGAAGTTTCTGAAGCGGAAGAATAAGTTATTTTGTTGTCCAACCTGATCAAACATATAAATGAAAAAATAAGAAAAAGTAGTACTAACAACAAGAAATAAGAGAAGATACTATTCAACTAGCATCACATTACTTGTTCAACTAAGAAGTTTTGAGGATGATATTTTTAAAGTGGAAGTATAGATGCTTTTATTATCTCAAACAATACTTTCTAACTTTCTTTGTTTTGCCTTGTATTTGTCTTCTTTTTCTTCTTCTTTTTTCTGAAATAATTGTCTTGTGATCTTGGTTACTATGTAAGTGATGTGGTATTAGAGAAAGAAAACAATGCAGAGATTGATGAAGGCTAAGAAAGAAGAGAATTGAGTAATAAGAAGAAGAAACGTAGAAAGAAAAGGAGGAAGAAGATAGTTTAGTAATAATTATTTATTGATAAAAGTTGTGTTCTACACAAGAATAAGACTAGCCTTTATAGGCTTAAGAAAACAATTAAACTAAGAAACGTAAACTGAAAAGGAAATTTAAAAGAGTCCTAAAATAAGGAAAGACATAAACTAAACAAACTTAGAAGCTAAGCTTCTATGTGGAATCTTCAGGAACATGTATATGCCCTGCATCAATCCCTCCTTCTTGAATGAAACTCGTCCTCGAGTTGTCTGTGCAAATCAGCAGTTCATTGTCAGCATGAAAAGTGAAAATTTCTTGCACATTAAATGTGTTTGAAATATTTCAGTCACTTGGCAGATCAATAATATACGCATTATCACTGATCTTCTTTATAACCTTGAAAGGACCATACTTCTTCATCTTGGTTTTGTTGTAAGTTCCCACTGGAAATCTTTCCTTTCTTAGATGTATCATTACTAACTCACCTTCTTTGAAAGTCTTCAGTATTTTGTGTTTATCAGCATCTTCTTTATACTTTGAATTAGATTGTTCCAGCTTAGTCTTTACTGAATTGTGTAGTTCAGTAGCCTTGTCAACAAAAGAATCTGCAGCTGTGCTTGTACTCTGAGTGTTGGGTAATACCACCAAGTCAAGTGTATGATTGGGAACTTTAGAATACACAATTTCAAATGGTGTTTTCCCTGTAGAACGGTTAACATAAATATTGAAAGCAAATTCCATATGAGGTAGTAAAATATCCCACTGCTTGTTATTGTCCATGCATTTAGCTCGAATGAGATTACCAAGTGAACGATTCACTACTTCTGTTTGGCCATCAGTTTGTGGATGTAAAGTGGTGATAAACTGTAAGGCAGTCCCTAAGTGCATTCATAGAGTCTTCCAAAAGTAACTTAAGAACTTAGTATCTCTGTCATAAGTGATAGATTTTGGCACTCCATGTAGGCGTACTATTTCTTTGAAGAATAATGCAACAACATTCGATGCATCATTGGACTTTTTACAGGCAATAAAATGAGTCATTTTAGAATAACGGTCAACTACAACCATTACAGAATCATTACCTCTAGCAGTACGAGTAACCCAAGTATAAAATCCATACTTATATCAACCCAGGGTGCATCAGGAACTGGTAATGGAGTATATATCCCTGTATTTTGAGTGGTACCCTTAGCTCTCTGACAGACCATGCACTTTTGTATAAATTTTTGTACATCACGTTTTAAAGAAGGCCAATAAAACCTTTCTTCTACAAGTGCGATGGTTTTATCTCTTCCAAAGTGACCACCAAGACCACTACCATGTAATTCACGCATAAGATGTAAGCGTAGGGAACCTTTTGGAATACATAAACGATTACCTTTAAAAAGAAAACCATCTTGTATGAGAAAATCATTGACTTCATGACTTTGAGAACTGCATTGGTTCCATAATTTACTGAAATATTCATCTTCAGGATAAATTTCTTTGATGTAATCAAATGCAAATCTCTCATTACGAATTGTGGTTCAAATATGACGTCTTCTACTTAGAGCATCTGCAACTTGATTCAAGTTACCACTTTTGTGCTTCATAGAAAATGTGTATTTGTTGATTGTAGCTAGCCATCGATCATGCATTCTGTTAACTTTAGTAGAAGTATTCAAAAATTTCAGTGCATAGTTGTCAATATTGACAACAAATTCTCTATGTATCAGATAAGTATGCCACTGCTTGAGAGCTTGGACAAGAGAAAGTAATTCCAATTCATAGGTAGACCACTTCTTTTGTGTTTCTGAATTCTTTTCACTGTGATATGTTATTGGATGATCTTCTTGTGATAAAACGGTGCCAATTCCAACAATAGAAGCATCGCAATCTATCTCAAAAGGTTTGTCGAAATTTGGTAAAACAAGAATTGGTGCAGTACAAAGTTTTTATTTCAGAGTATTAAAGATTATGTCCATTGCTTTTGTCCATTCAAACTTCTCTTTTTTGAGGCAGTCAGTTAGGGGTGCAGAAATAGTGCTAAAATTCTTCACAAATCTTCTATAAAAAGAAGCCAAGCCATGAAAACTACGTACATATCGAATAGAAGTAGGAACTGGACAATCTTTAATTGCTTGAAGGATCGACATGTATGCTATCAGTAGATATCACATACCCCAGAAATGTTACTGATGAAGCCATGAATGTACACTTCTTCAGATTAACATATAAGTAGTTATCAGCAAGAACTTGAAATACTTGTGATAGATGATCAAGGTGTTCTTGCTCACTTCGACTTAAAATCAAAATGTCATCAAAATACACAATAACGAATTTACTAAGAAAGGGTTGGAGAACCTGATTCATGAGTCGCATAAAGGTACTTGGTGTATTAGATAATCCAAATGGCATGACAAGCCATTCATATAATCCTTCAAGCTTTTTGAATGTTGTCTTCCATTCATCTCCTTCTCGAATTCGTATTTGATGGTATCCACTACGTAAATCCAACTTTGTGAAGATAATAGAACCAGAAAGAAAGTTGAACATGTCACCGATACGAGGTATAAGAAATCGATAAGGAATTGCGATTCGATTTAATGCTCTGCAATCGATACACATCCTCCATCCACCATATTTTTTGCTAACTAAGAAAGCATGGCTAGCACAAGGGTTGTTGCTAGGTCGTATCAAACCTTTTTGAAGTAAATCATTCACTTGACCTTGCAAAATCTCATGCTCAGTAGGACTCAACCTGTAGTGTGCTTGATTAGGTAGAGAAGTAGTTGGTAAAATCAAGACAGTGTTGAATATCCCTTAATGGTGGTAAAGTAGTTGGTAACTCAGCTGGAAATAAAATACTATATTGAGATAACAAAGGTTGAACCTTATCAGGTAACTCAATCATAGGTTTAGATTCTTCATGGGAGTTCAAAGAATGTTGTTGTCGTAAAGAATGGACAATAATGGCTACAATAGCATTGGTTTTGTCTTCACACAATTCTCGAATATCTGCTGTTGATTTTGATGGACATATAATCTTTGTTTTCCCATTATGATCGAAAGTATAAGTATTTTTGAAACCATTGTGTACTGCTTGAAGATCGTATTGCCAGGGTCGACCAAGAAAAAGATGTGTTGCAGTCATATCAATAACATCACAAAGAACTGAATCTTCATAACCTTCAAACTTGAAAGTTACATAACATTGGTGAGTAATATCTTGAGTAGTTGATTTACTAACCCATCCTACATAGTAAGGTACTGGATGAGGATGCACTGGTAGACCAAGCTTTTTAACCAGGTGAGTAGCAACATAATTTTCGACACTTCCACCATCAATAATCATGTTACAAATTTTACCATTAATATAGCACTTTGATCTAAAGATACTATGCCTTTGAGAAGAACATGGATGTGTAAGAAGAAGTGGACGATTCATACCAACAAATTCGTTTTCATCTTGAGTTTCAGGTGAATCTTCTTCATCGAGTTCATTAAAATCATCACTGACTTCATTAATGAACTGAGTGTTGCCAATAAAAGAATTAATTTTCCGACATTCACTAGACGTGTGTCCAGGTTGTAGACATTTATGTTATGTACCTAAATATACATAACAAGGTTAGATGGATAATTTGAGGATAAACTCCTTTGAAGAATAGAGAAATCTGATTCAGGGAACCAGCCTAAGAGGGAGGAGAGATATAAACTAAATTCTATTTCATTACTTCATTAAAATTGGATTCTTCCTTTACAAAGACTTGCTAGCCTTATATAGCTAGGTCAAGACCACAAGTGTTATAAGCACCCTTAAAATTGATAAAAGATAAAAGTACTACTAACAACTAATAACCAACTGTAATGTGATAAGGGCACCCCCTTCCAATACACCGGTACATGACATTCCACCCTCCTTAAAAACATCCTTGTCCTCAAGGATGTGAGTCAGAAAAATTAACTTGAGGGATAATTATTCTCTGTAAGAACTGCAGGAGCAATGCAAAGTAGCAAGGATTGTGATCCGTAGGCAAACGCACCCCCTTCCAATATACCGGTACATGACACTGTAGTGGTATCTCCTTTCTAGACGCATGAGAAGCCTAATAGCCACAAGGCTAGTGAAAAATCTGGTGAGACGGTTACACACTCCAACCTTAGGCCCCACAACCAACTGTACAACTGCTGGCATAGTATGCACTCTTAGCAACAGCCCTGAAGACCATACCAAGGGCACTGCATCCGTTGTGTTCCGCAATGACTTCAACACCAGAATTACTAAGCATTCCACACATCCACCTACTTAGCGCATCAATATTATAGCAAGATTTCTGTAGCTTCACAACAACTGCAGTACTGATCCACACAGACATGCACACCTGTAAATAAGCAAGCTCAGTAACCCCATTCGCTGCTACATATCTCCTCAAGAAGACCCCCAACAAGGATATTAACAACATTGGCACAGCAGGATCTAGAAACATCATGAGCCTGAAATGAATGTTCCTAAACCTCCCTGAAAACTCCAACTGGATACAACCCTTGTGGTGGTAGATACCCCAGAAATAAAATCGATAGCAGCACCAGGATATGTATCGAGTAGAATACAAAGACAAAAACCTATCAGGCAAGAATTCACAGGGCTAAGTGTACCTGCACTACCCCTCAGCCATTCATAAGTCCAGGTTGCATCAGAGGTGAAAACTTCAGCTCGGAGCCTCACCACATAGTTGAGTACTATGAGAAATGTGGAAGTCTCAGCTTCAGTGTGTACTGATCTTGTGTTCCTATGACTAAAAATCCACCACTGACCACTTAAATGCAAGGTATAATAACTAAATAAGGTAGTAGTTCCTCCTTTAAAATTTAACCATGGAGCTAAACCTGCTAGGATTTGTTTCCCAACAGAAAACATGCTCATAATCTGTAGAACTCCCAGCTTGATATGTATACATAGCAGCACTACTTGAACTTGACTACAGATCTTCACTACACAGGTGAGATTAATATCGCCCTTTGCTTCAAGTTTCCATTTCGAGGATACCCCAAACTGGACTGCACTTTGAAGTTTCATTGTCTCATTTAAGTAGTTGGTTCTGCTCAAAACAGTTGAACTAGATACTCCCACTAAGACAAAGCACAAAACTGAAATAGACCCCATTTGAATGCCCTTGACGTTTATTTTATTCCATAACCCAGTCGAAAGCAATCTGAACTTCCACTTCAAGTAATCCACCCATAGTAGCATTTTAAGGATCTGAAATACCTCGACTAAGATCCGAGTTCTCATTATAATACCCACTGGTATCAGAAAACGGTTACAAATATTAGGTGCAGGAAATAAGTAATCGATTCTTGGGGATGGAGAAGAAACTCTCACACTTGTGGGAACTGAAAAACTCATCAATAGATAGTTAAACTCCTGGAAAAGTTCTAGAAGCATAATTGTATGCCCACATTTAACAACACGAACCCCCAAGCAGTCACCAAGTAGGACATCAGTTCCTCGTCTAACAACTATAAGCATTAATAACCCATGGAAAATCATTGTAGCAAAAGGCCAAATTATACCGTCTTCACCACAAGTTAAACTCCACTGTGGAATAGAACAAGTAAATTTCTGAGTACTGGCTGAATTCACGACTGGTATGCAATCTCTCTCACTCTCGGTGATACATATTAAACAAAGAAGATGAACTACAAGCACCTCAAGCAATGTACAAGGTAGCTGTAAGAAAAAAACTTCTACCCCTTTCCAACCAAGCACTTGAGCAAACCATGTATGTGCCTTTAGAATTCTCATCACTCGAGCCAATAACGGAAACAAAAATCTATTGCTCTTTGAAAATTGAGCATCCAAATTCCACTCACCACCAGATTTAGCAACATAGTCAGGTCTAAGACTCAACGAATTTAGAATCTGAAATGCAGACGGATACCCATGTCTTGGAAACATCTCACTAACCAAATTCTCATCGTACTTTTCCAGTAATAGAGACCCAAGGAGAACAATCACACAAAAAGGAAATGTAACAAAATCACATTCACATTTACCAACCGAATTAGAGAACCCTTTAATACCATATGACTCTTTGCCACGATCAAACACTTTACTCATATTGAACTGCCAGAAAACATCAATCCCAACCCCCTTCCAATTCACCTTCTCATGTTATCAAATATTTTTTTCTCATTCAGAATTGCAGCATTATTAATACAAAAACTCACAATCAAATGGATAGAACAGAAATCTAATTGGTACCCCATACTGGAAATCCATGGAAAAATAAATTTCTCATAAGAAGTGAATGAAATAAGGGCAAGCTTACCTCGATCAAATAACGAACGAGTGATATCAAGGAAAAAAGAACAACAATCCAGACGAAGTAACTTGTTGTGAAGAAAGAATAACTCCATCAAGTTGTCAGAAATATCAGAATTCTTCTCAAAAAAATTGACGCAAAACTGCATCTCTACGTCTTTCATTTTGTCAAATGCAACTGGAGATAACTCGAAGAAGCCATTGATCTCTAATTTTGAATTTGCTACAAACTGTAACCTCGCAACAGGAAGCACATCAACGTGATTGTTTTCAATGAAGAAAAAGGAAGGAATCAACTCCATATCGAGAGAATCCTTTTCTTCATCAACATCAGTTGGAATTGAGTTGATTTCCTCGGATGGAGAGACCGTGAAATCAACAACTGAAATAGTAAAGTCTTCAAAGTTTGATGTCGATCATAAAAACCCAGCACAACCCTAATCTGAATCGGTGTTAGATCCAGAAATTGAACCGGAATCTAGATTTGAACCTGAAGTAGCATCAGGAAGAGAAATTGGAGTATGATCTTGACTGATTTCAGGTACCAATTCTTAAATAAAAACCTCCTCCTTCTGTGTAGCTTCCGTATTCACAACTCGATGAACGAATTGGTCTGCTAATGGTGGTAGGTAAATTGATTCCCACCTAAGCTTGGCGAAGTGGACTAGAGACTCTAATTGCGAAAGATGGTAATTTCGACCTGGTGAAGGTTCATCGTTAAGCAGCTCATTATACCTTCTCTTGACATCGAGGAAATAGAGATAGGCTTCAGCTTTCGCCGTAACTAGATACGAATTATCCCACATGGATCGAAACGGCTCTAGATACCAATTGTTATGTACCTAGATATACATAACAAGGTTAGATGGATGATTTGAGGACCCCTTTGAAGAATAGAGAAATCTGATTCAGGGAACTAGCCTAAGAGGGAGGAGATATCTAAACTAAATTCTATTTCATTACTTCATTAAAATTGGATTCTTCCTTTACAAAGACTTGCTAGCCTTATATAGCTAGTTCAAGACCACAAGTGTTATAAGCACCCTTACAATTGATAAAAGCTAAAAGTATTACTAACAACTAATAACCAACTGTAATGTGATAAGGGCACCCCCTTCCAATACACCGGTACATGACAATTTATTGCACTTATCTCCTCGAAATTTGGCATAAGCATTATTATTTTGTTGTTGCGATGGAAATTGTTGTTGATTTCTGGTAGGAAAACGACTTCCAGAAGTAGAAGCAACTCAATGTTGAACTTGAGTCTGTTGAACACCTTGAACCTCCATTGGAGTCGGTAATATAGGTGCAGTATTCAAAGCAGGAGGCGTGTAAAGAGTAGTAGATGTTGGTTTACGATAAGCATGGCTACTATCATCTTGAGAAGAAGAGTTTGAATAATACATTGGAGTAACTTCTTGAGAAAGATTTGGAGATGAAGTATTAGGTCTGTAATTACCTTGGTAACGATTTTGTCTAGGCTGGGAGATCTTAGCTGAACGAAGAAGTCGACGTTCAATTTTAATCGCCTGTTGAATAGCTTCAACCATTGTGAATACCGATTGAACCATTTCGTGTTGAATCAAAGTATTCAAACCCTCTACAAATCTTGCTACTAGTTGTTCTTCTGATTCATGCAGTTCATTACGAGCAAGAAGATTATAGAATTCTCCGACACAATCCTCGACTAACCGTGCTCCTTGTCTGTAGTAATTTGCGCATGCGATCCCAAGTACGAATAGGAGGCTTGGAAGTGTTAACTCTGTCATCACATAATCTCTCCCACCAAGCAGCCGCACCACCTTTAAGCTTATATGCAACAAGTCGAACTTTAGAATGATCTGGAATCTCCATAAATTGAAAGAAAGCCTCAACTTCATAAAACCAATCTAAAAGTTCTTCAATTCTGAAACTTTATTAAAATTTGGAATGTCATCCTTCAATTTGTATTCAGGCAAAGAACTGTAAGGATTTTGTGAAGACTTAAGCCTTTTGTCTTCAATCCAAAAAATTTCTTGATGTTCTTCTTGAGTATCTTCATCCTCACTATCATTAATATTAAGAACAAAACTCTTCTTTGGGGTACAACCAATAAACTCTTCATGGTGTAGGTTTTTCTTAATTTTTTGCATAATGTCATCAGGAATATCATCATTGTGTACAAACTTATTCTTTGATGATGATGATGATTGCTTTGCTTCAGCCATGAGCTTTAAAGTTTCTTCATCTTCAATATTAAGAGTAGTATCAAATTTATCTAGGATCAGATGAATATCTTCAATATTAAGAGTAGTACTTCTTGTTTAACTGTAGTTACACCAGCATTAGCAGCATTACTAGCAGTAATAAGATTGGTGATAGCAGCGTCGAAAGATTCTTGAGTAACGGTGCCAGCCATAGAGAAATTTTTTTTTTTAATGTATAATAGCGTTGCAGAAGCGATTAAAACAGGATCTAGTAAAAATTGAAAAACTTAAACTAAGCGGATGATACCAATTGATGTGGTATTAGAGAAAGAAAGTAATGCAGATATTGTTGTAGGCTAAGAAAGAAGAGAATTGAGTAAGAAGAAGAAGAAACGTAGAAAGAAAAGGAGGAAGAAGATAGTTTAATAATAATAATTGATTGATAAAAGTTGTGTTCTGCACAAGAATAAGGCTAGCCTTTATATAGGCTTAAGCAAACAATTGAACTAGGAAATGTAAACTGAAAAGGAAATCCAAAGAGTCCTAAAATAAGGAAAGACATAAACTAAACAAACTTAGAAGCTAAGCTTCTACGTAGAATCTTCTGGAACATGTATATGCGCTGCATCAGTAAGAATCCCAATGTTACTTATAAAATCTTAATGGTAGTAATCAAACTATTTTGTAGTTGATGTTATTAATTAAAATTAAAATTTATTTTGAATTAGTTAGTCATTAATTTTGGTTTATTAAGTTTTTGCAACAACCATTTAATCCCATTTTGCATCATAAGAGGGTGTTGCGAAAACAAATTTTGGCAGCACCAAAGTATCACATCTTGCATCACAAGGGGTGTAGCCACAACAAATTTAGGCAGCACCAACAATTGTGAGGTAAAAAAAAATACATTGTTGTGGCAACAAATTTTTGTAATAAATAATTATAAATTATAATTTCTTTTAGCGATAGTAGAGTTGGTGCTGCAAAATGTACATTTTCCCGCAACAAGAGAGTGTAGTGCGACAATATACTTCTTACTACGGGGTTTGTTGCCGCACCTTTGTGCTACTAAAAACCTATTGCAGCACCAAATGAAAGCTTATGCCACACCTGTTGGCTGCTGCAATAAATCAATTTTCTTGAAGTGTTTTAAACAAACTGACAACCCAGATCTCTGCATTGCTAAGCAGTTGATGCTGTTTTATCAATTCGAACCAAAGGAAAAAATGATTATATTGCATATTCATACACAAACAAAGCCCAGGTTTCAGTGGATGCCATTTTTATAGTTCAACCCAAAGGAAAGAATGATTATATATAATGCATATTTCATACACTAACAAACTTCAGATCTCTGCATTAATAAGCAGTTGATGCTGTTTTTGTAGTATTAACAACAATTTTATCAGCTCGATCTTGCAGCCACAAAAAAATAGTTTCAAAAACTAAATCCACATTCTCTTTTGGCTCTCCAATCAACATATGCCACATACCGGGAAATATCTTAAGAGTTTTATCGGAACTCTTTGATGATTCATAAACCAGCTTAGCAGAGTTTGAATCACTAACTAAATCATCTTCACCATGAACTATTAGCAATGGAAGTTCAAGCTCATGACTTCTCTTCCTAACTACTTGACAAATCCTAGTAAATTCAAGTGCAGTAGCTGCAGGTGGTTTACCATGAATTCGGCGATTAGGATTATTAGAAACTAAGTTCCTCTTCCATTCTTCTTTATATGATTTACTCTTTAGTGGTTTCGATACCACAATTCTCCAGTTAGGGGCTAAGAAAGCGGCCAGTGGAAGAAAATGTTCTACTGGCCAAACAGGTTTAAACTTGTTTGAAATTCCACATAATGCTCCATTCAAAACCAACCCATTCCAGCTCCCCTTCTGTTTTAATACAATCAGCGTAGCGATTGCACCTCCTAACGATTCTCCGTAAAGAAAAGACGGCGACTTTGGGTACTCACTTTTTACCGAATCGAAATATTTTGTACAATCATCTATAACAGGTTGAATTTTTGGAATATGACCTTGCAACCCTTCAGAGTAACCATGACCTTGAATATCCAATGAACATACTATGAACCCCAACTTTGCAATGGCTACCGCTGTTAATTCAAATATCCAAGTACTCTCAGTTTTATAGCCATGGATCATAGCAACAACTCCTCTCAATCGCGTCGGTGCAATGGAATCCGGTACCCATTTTTGTGTGAATATTTTCATGTTTCTCTTGTTCAACATGAAACTTTGTTTGTGTAGAATTTGGTGTTTTTTGTAGAACTCATCTCTTGTTTAAGTTTCCAAAAGGACTGTTTTCATTAGCTTGGTGAATTGGGTGAGACATGATTGCTTAGTTGGTATTGGATTTTGAATGCTAAAAGAGAAGATGAATATCCCTATTTATATCTTTCATTTTGCATGTTTTTGGCAGGGCATTTAGTAACAGTGTATACACATTACACAGCTATGTTTGGGTAGTTAGTAGTTAGTACTTGCAGTATATACACGCAACAAGTATTAAATGCTGTTTGGGTCTAAAACTGAAACACATCATGTTGTTTATGATCTAAGGTCCCGGATCTCATTCAATATCACAAAAGATAGAAATTGGAAAAGTAATATCTGACAGACAGGTGCTGCTGTTGTCTGTCAGACCTAGTGTGCCCTGTTTAGCCATCCCCCACTTGCGCAAGCTCGCCAGAAAGGATATAACTCAACGGCAGTTCCCCGATATCGACCAATGTTTTTCCAACTGGAGTTGGAATATTTAGTCGTTTAGTATCTAAACCTTGGGCTTTGTAAATTATACATACAGAGTCTGCAATAGTTACTGGAACGAACGGAGGATCCAGGTGATTTTTTGTGCATTAAGGTACAAGATTACAAGAATGCCAAACGGGAAAGCTCACACCAACCAAACAACAAGCTGTTGTTTATGCGAGAGGTCCCAATGCTAGATTGCGAGAGCCACATGTCTCAGTTAGTGCACCAAAAGCATTCAATGGATTTCCCAATTCACTTAATGCAGATTATTTAATTATTTTTTTGAGAAAATGATTGATTGATGAACTGCAACTAGTGGCAGCCGACAGGTGTCTCAATCGAGAATAAAAAATGAATTACTACTTGATAGTAAGATCACGGCATTCGTCATCTTTTATTTTCTCACCACAAAATGAAAAATCCAAGCTGCATCTTGTCTTTATTATTGCTATAAGCCTACAACAATTTACAGCATGTATGAACACGATAGATTGGCGAGATTATTTATCATTGAAGTTTGAATAACATCTGTCACTGGTTAGAGCATGAGCTGGTATTCGATGGACTTGCTCCATTAAAGTATCCCCTCCTCCTTAACAAAGGGAGTTCTTATCCCACTCCATTAGAAGATCCCACTCCACTGTCCTGCGGAAAAAAAAAAAAGTGGGATTTTTCTGAATGTCACGGGTGTTATTTCCATAGCCATGTAGTATTTGATCGACTAGGACATGCATGGCCTTGGGCGTGTCTGATACGTGCGGATTTTGTGATGGTAACCTGTCCCACTCCCACTGCGGCTTTGGTCTGTCGAGTGTTTTATCCCAGTCATTGGGTATCCAAGTGCATGAACTGTGCTTCGAATTCTATTTCTGATATAAGGTTTCTACCTTTGGAGTTTGGGAAGTGCATTGAATGCATGCCGTTATTGTATGGACACCTTGGATGGAAATTGCATATCTCACTGGCGGTTAAAGTGCAATTGCTACTGATATTGGTTGAACTTCAAAACCTGCCAGATTAAACTAGAGCATCATGGAAGAGTACAAATGGACTCAGGTTTATCAGTAAGGGACAGTATATGTTGTTGGGGCTTATTGTACACTAGAGCAATATATTCAAAGTTTTAAGTTCAATAATTATACAGCGGAGTCCAGCAATTCTGTTTGCCACGTACTTCAGGTTTTGTGAATCTTTCAGCGATCAAATTCATAGTTCCGCGTCTTGTCAATGCAAAGTGAAATAACCCAATTAGCCCAAGTCTGAGAGGTTATGTTTGTGCTGCAGAGTTTGATGTTTTCCGCTTCCATTCCGTTTCAAAAGCATTGCAAGAACATTCTTCAAAATTACAGTGTTACTACTGATTAAAGAATCCAGGTGATATTTGTGTACCAAGGCACCAAACTTGGAGTGTCAAAGGGGAATGCTCACACCAACCAAAAGAGCTATACTTTTTTCTTTTTTGTGTGTGTGTGTGTGAGGTCCAATGCGAGATTGCAAGAGCAACATGTCTCAGTTGGTGCACCAAACAATGCATTCAACGTTTCTATAACAACTGAGACAAGTAACTGAGCCACATACATGTCTCTGTTATTATATACGGAGTATTTTTGATGGACTGCAACCAGTGGCAACCGGCAAGTGTCCACATTGAGAAATAATATGGAAATGAATCAGTATTGATTGTCTTATTTATTAGTAAGATCACGATATTCGTTATTTTTTTATATTCTTGTTTACAGAAAGTTATGAGCTCATTATCCAAAATAAAGAGACTTAAATGGAAAAATCCAAATTACGTCTCGTCTTGATTATTG
Organism: Papaver somniferum; assembly: GCF_003573695.1. Taxonomy (NCBI): domain Eukaryota; kingdom Viridiplantae; phylum Streptophyta; class Magnoliopsida; order Ranunculales; family Papaveraceae; genus Papaver; species Papaver somniferum. The sequence continues at coordinate 126,577,560 of NC_039363.1, read as the reverse complement.
ATATTATTAGCCTATAACTATCATCACACTAGCTAACAACCCCAAACATCTAACAGTGGTATGTGTTTGGCTGGGGTTCTACCACCTGGCATGTGTATGAACATGAACGATCGGCGAGATTTATTTAGGCGGCTTAAGTGGGTCTTGCGGTAAAGACTATCATTCAAGTTTGATTAGGAGTGGCCGAGTTGCCCATTTAGATAACAGCATCTTCTACAATGGCACTGTTATTTGATGGAGTTGCTCCATTTAAAGTTTCCACTCCGCCCAAACAGTGGAGTTCTTATCCCACTAGTGTGGTGTTTTACTGAATGTCACAGGAGTATTACAGTACTATTTTACATCAAGTGTAGTAATTTTATGAACTAGGCTGAGGGACACGCTTCTTGTGTAAGTGCGTGCACGGCCTTGGGGGAGTCTGATTTTGTGATGGTAACCTGTCACACTCGCTTTGGTTGTCTGGTTGGTGGCTTTGTCTGTGAATTGGTTTATGCTACAGTCAATGGGTATCCAAGTGCATGAACTGTAATTTGAATAACTTTTTTCTTTTCTTATAACAAAATAACTTGAATTACTTGCTGAAGTAAGATTATTTCCTTTTGGCAATGCATGTCCTTAGTGTAGGAAGATGGGGTGTTATGGACACTCTGGATGCATATTGCGTATCTTACTAGTGGTGAAAATATGTGACTGCGAACCATGCAGCAGCATAGAGTGCAATTGCTACTGATATTGTTCAAACTTCATTGTTTTGATTTCCGGTCACCAACTAGTCTAAACCAATTTTGATCTGAACCCCAGAGGAAAAGCAAAATCTTAACTTCATTTATGATCACCTGTTCTTTACTTGCTGTCTTTTTGACCCTCCTATTTATTTCACCCTAAATGGTCCAGCAGATAGCGAATATCGTCTATGGCCATAGCTCTAGCTCCAAGCAATCAACTGTTGAGATAGCTGGAATCGCTGAATCTATCCACTTCAATTTGTAGCCTTTTAAGAAGTTTAATCCCAAATTTTTCGTGTAAACTTGCAGTGGAGTAATAAATGAGCTAGCTGGACTCTCTTCTTGTTGTTGACATTGACAGCACTGAGTTTCAAGAATGTTACAACCCCTCCTATTGAGGTATTGAGTTTTGAATAGCTAACCAGATGAAATGCATACCTATTTGACAGGAAATAAGGGAACACCGTTAGCTAGCTTTGTTCTTTGGCAAGTCGTTCATAACAATCTTTTGTAGTAAAAGTAGGAGCATTGTTGCAAATGAGAGAATTCTGAACTTGAGTAAGAAGAGTAGGTGGGTCACCAATAGAGGATAGCACCTGGATCAATTAACTTAGTTCAGCAGCTAGCATTTGGGTTGCTTCTGAAAGCAATATTCCTGGCACCTGCCATTTGAGAGATCCCATCCCTCAAATCTGGAATTCGTGTTTGCTGCAATTTCGTATGCTCTAGGAAAATCAGACTTTAATGTGGAGTTATTTCTCCAGCCAAAATCTCACTGAAAAACCATTTTCAGTCTTCATGGATGAGATATCATCCTCTATGACTTTCTTTGCCTTTTAATCCTTTTCCATATGCATCTGCCTTGAGGTTTTCTTGTGTCCTTGACGACGAAGAAAAAGGGAAGTTTTCTTCTTCTTTATTGATTTTGCTTGCTCTGAGCAAAAAAGAAAGGTAGCTTAAAGCAGAAAAAATAGTTCCACATCGGCTATCTAAGCCTTAAGCTTTAACTATTTTGGAGTAGCAATCGCCGATCAGAGGTGGGTTTGATGTCATCTATAGTCCTACATGGTCGGTTTTTGTTTTCGCTCTATTTTATTGGACATGTCCAATTTCATTACACAGGAAAACTTTTCCAGTCTGGAAAACTGAAGTTGCCAGATGAAAACTTACATTAGCAATTTAGCACTGTGCATTCATTCCATCTGAATCCCTCCCTTTCTATTGACCTAAATATATAACATTGTTCATAATGATCAACAAAACTCAAAAAGTCTCTTTTATTCTTTTGTTTCTCACTTCATTGCAATGCACTTCAGGTTTCAGGTTGTGTGATTCTTTCAGAGATCAATTTCATAGTTCCATGTCCTGAAATAAACCAATTAGCCTAAGTCTGAGAGGTTATGTTTATGCTGCAGAGAATGATAGTTGCCTCTTCCATTCCGTTTCAAAAGCATTGCAATAACATTCTTCAAAATCACAGTTTTACTACTGATTACTGATATATTGAGTTGATATAGAATCCAGGTGATATTTGTGCACCAGCCACCAAGGCACCAAACTTGGAGCGTTCAAATGGGAAAGGGATACTGTATTTTTTTTGCGTGAGGTCCCATGCGAGAGCCACATGTGACATATCTCAGTTAGTACACCAAACAATGCATTCAATGTTTCTATTAATAACTGAGACAAGCAACTGAGCCATATGTTTGTGTTATTATATATTTTGAGAGAATGATTGATGAATTACAACCAGCGGCAAGTGTCGACCACATTGAGAATATAAAAAAGAATCAGTATTGATTTATTTATTAGTAAGATCCCATCTTTTATTTTCTTGCTTCATACAAAGTTATGATCTCATTATCCCAAAATTAAGAGACTTGAATGGAAAAATCCAAGTTAAATGCATCTTGTCTTGATTACTGACATTGTTAGCCTATAACTATCATCACACTTATAACAACCCCAAACATCCAAAGGTGGTATGTCTTTGGCTGGGGTTCAAGCACCTGGCATGTGCATGAATATGAACGATTGGCGAGATTTAGTTAGGCGGCTTAAGTGGGTCTTACGGAAAAGACTCCTATCATTCAAGTTTGATTAGGAGTGGGGTGGCCGAGTTGGCCATGATTTGGATGACAACATCTTCTAAAATGGTACTGGTTAAAGCATGAAATGGTATTCGATAGAGTTGCTCCACTAAAAGCTTCCACTCCAACCCAAACTGTGGAGTTCTTATCCCACTAGAGTGGTGTTTTACTGAATGGCACAGGAGTATTACTATTATACATCAAGTGTAGTAATTTGTATGAACTAGGCTGAGGGACGCTCTTCTTGCGTAAGTGCGTGCATGGCCCTGGGGGAGTCTGCTTTTGTGATGGTAACCTGTCACACTCGCTTTGGTTGTCGGATAGGTGGCTTTATCTGTGAAGTGGTTTATGCTAGTCATTGGGTACCCAAGTGCATCAACTGTAATTTGAATAACTTTTTTCTTTTCTTATAACAAGATACTTGCTCAAGTAAGGTTATTGCCTTTGGGCAGTGCATTGAATCATGTCCCTAGTGTAGGAAGATGGGGTGTTATGGATGGCATACTACCTATCTGACTAGTGGAAGTGGTCAAAATATGTGACTGCGAACCATTCAGCAGCATAGAGTGCAATTGCTACTGATATTGCTCAAACTTCAAGCTACCTGATTAAATAAGAGCATCATGAAAGAGTACAAATGAATTAGGTTTATCGATAAAGGACGGTACACGGTGTTGAAATTGAATTAGAGTACAGTAGAGCAATTATTAATACCCAAAGTTTAAGTTCAATCTTCTTTATACATTCCATTCCAGAAATTTGTTTGCAACAAACCAACTATGGATGCAAAGTCACAGTGTGGTCTAACAATGCACTTCAGGTAATGTGTATCTGTCTGAGATCTAACTCACAGTGCCATGCTCCTGTTAATGCAAAGTCAAGCATACCCATTAGCCCAAGTGAAGGAAGTAGTGAGTTTTGTTTAAGTGCAGAAAGAATACAACTGTTGAGAACTTGTAATCTGCTTGTAGTCCTGGTATGGACTGTTTTGTTAGTTCTTCCCTTTCGAGGCAATAAAAAAAGTTGTTGCATCATTGTTTGGTCATTGGTGTTCTTAGACTTAGTAGTGCTAATTCGTGAAGTAGGGCAGAACTCTAATGCATTATGGGGTGTTTTTGAGTTAAGAGAGAAGAGAAAATAAAGTCTCCAGTTCCCCAATCTTAGCCATTGTTGCCTTTCACTAGTAGAGGCAAGTGTATAAGGTTGAAGCATTTGTGGGTGAAGTTGATCCACTGAACCACTATGTTCCGGTTGCCCATAAGAAATTGGGCCATCAATTTGGGGTGCGACTGTTCGGGTGTTGCTGTGCAGAATAAGTATTTGTCTCAAGCTGAGCCATCCTGTTTCCAGAAGTGTTCTAAGATAGTGAGATGTACAATTATTTACTACTTGTACAATTGAACGGTTTCTTACTACTTATCGTACTGTTCTCCCTTGTTGGTAGTATGTTGAACTAAAGAAAATCCATTTGCCTAAAATGGATCCCTAAGTTGTTCGACAACTAAAGAAGGTTCCAGACCAGAATATACTGAACTATGGAGAAGAAAGTAAGTGATAATATCAAGTACTTTTTCCCCAAGGAACTGGAATAATAAAAACTGAACAAGCTTTTGTAGACAAAAGTCTTTCATAACTGAGATTGTTAACATATGAAAGGTGGAAGTTGCCATATGAAAACCAACATTAACAATTCACTGTGCATTCGTTCCATCTGAATACACTTATAATTGACCTAAATGCAATTCATTGTTACTATTGATCAACAAAACTCAAAAAGTCTCTTTATTCCTTGGTTTTCTCACTTCATGGAAGTCTGAAAAACAATATAACAGAAAAACTTACAATTTATCATACATACATGTTCTGCACTGATAAGAATACATGTTCTGCACTGATAAGAAACAAGGGGAAATAATCCCATCACAAACACAAGCAACATCTGAACGAACAAAAGACCCCTCCAAACTGAATCAAACTCAACTCTGAAACAAGATATTCTTTCCTGCATCAAATTTTCATGGCACAATTTTTGCAGCTTTCATCTTGTCAATCCAAGAAACAAACGCATAATTCGAATTCCTGAAGCCAAAGAACCCATGTTCCTTACTCTTATTCATGCTATCCAAAGCTGTTTCCTTAGCTCCAAATATAGCATCAACAAGCCAAAAGGTTGCAACTTCCTCTAATTTAGTTGGGGATAGATCATGCTTCTTCACAATTTCATCCCAGACAGCACCTTTGCCTTTCATAAGTTCCTCCAACTTCAACCCTTCTTCAAATTCAGCACATTCCACCTCAAACTGCTCACCCAAAACCTTCCACATATGCTTCCATTTGAAAACATCGCCATTAACACAATTGAACGCATCGTTCTTCGCATACTGATCAACTGATGCCCATATCTGATGCTCAGCAATCAAATCAGCATCTGAAGCATCAGAATACCCTTCCCAAACAGCCTTACTCCCCGGAAACCTCAACGGCTTCCCTTCATGTTTACAAATTGTTGCATACACACAAAGAGACCCAATCATATTCATCAAACTATACGGAGAAAATCCAAAAATTACCCCAGGACGATGAATCGACCAAGTCAATCCTTCTTTTTTCTCAACTTCCTCAAACAAAATATCCTCCAAATCATAATAGAAATTAGGGCTTTTCAATCTAGGCAAATCCTCATGAAAAGGTGGATCATGCCGCTGAATCTCTTCCTTGCCAAAACTCTCAAATGAACCTAAATAATGTTTCCTTCCAGTCTGAAGACATATATGTTGCAAATTCGGACAATTTGGTATAACAGCTCTTAAAACATTACGAAACATGGCACTATTAGCTACAATATTTTCAGCTTCAGTCTTTTTAGATGCCCAAGTAACATAAAAGATATGAGTAACATCAGTAAGAGATGAAAACTTATCTAGTGTTTCCTCTGGATTTGATACATCACATTGAATATATTCAATTGGATGATCTGAATTCCATGTTGGTCGAGGTCTTCTTGCAACACCGTACACCTTCCACGGACCACCTGGTGTGTCTGATAATGGTAGAATCTCAGCTAAACTGTTTCCAACAATTCCTGTAACTCCAATTATTAATCCAACGCTTGCGTATTTCGTTGGTGGTTCATCTTCTTCTAATTTTTTCTATTGAAAATCAATCACAAATTCATAAACATTATCAGACCAGTAAAATCATAAAAAATCACAAATTCAATTGAAGAAGAAGACGAAGATTACCTTAGCAGCACCGATTGCACCTGCCCACCACCAACTCATATTGATTGATTGATGGAAACGAGAAAGAGAGAAGTGGTAGATGGATTGACTGTTGATTTGATGAGAGGAGAAAAGAGAGCTGATTCAGATGTGAATGAATGAATTGAATGAGAGGAGAGAGCTGATTCAGATTCGTGGTATAAAAATGTTTGAGCTGACGTGTCCGATTTGTGTTACTTGTATATTTTTGGATGAATAATGGAGTGTCACCGAAATTATCCCTTAGTTAATTTGATCATATCTTCAAACATGAGATTTTAGACACAATATTGAATGATTGAGTCATTGAGGCATATGCATTTTGACATAACATGAGATTTTTTACGTGATTTGTTTTTATTTTATAAGTTTGGGATCTTTCAGTAAGACTTTTCTTTAGCAGTTTTTATTTAGGAATTTTTGTAGAATTTTGCACGAGGACAACTTGGGTTGGGTTTAGATTGATAGAGAGATGTTCTTGAAATTGAATTATAGAGGTTGTTGGGTTCCATGATGAGACAATGAGTTTAGGTGATTGTTCATTCATTAGTATGATATTGGAAAGAGGAGTGCATGATATACACCTCTTCTTTTGACCGACCTCTCAATAGCTGTCTAAGTTCCTCCTCACCTGTAAGATTGGTGATCACATAGGAAGCCAATGAAGCTGAACGTTTTCTTTCGTGTTGGACAACATCGAAATCATATTTTCTGGTAATTAGACGTGAAAGGAGACGTATAGATAAGCATCTTGACCGGCCAGAAGGTTATGCTTTTGCCTTCTTTAACTTGTTGGAACGTGAGAACCAAATGCAAGAAATTTGGAAAAGGTATATTTGATGACTCTAGCCTAGGTCCTCAAGAAATTGGGTATCTATTTTGGGCTTTTGTTTGGCGATTTATAAGCAATTGGGTATTTTTATTTGTATTTGAATTTTGATTTTCTTGTATTTTTCTTGTACACAATCATGCAATCACGGTTTTGGATTGTAGAAAATGTGATTTGATTGTCCATTAAAAGGGAATCCTCACGAAATTAGTGAAGTATTTTTTGTAACAATGGATCGTGTAGGAATGCCATCATTTCCTGTGATCTCTGTATTTAGAAGACGTTATGCCTTGGGCCAAGGTTGTAATTCGTGTGTATCAGAGTGACAGTAACTACAGGGACACATTCGCGAGAGGCCATTTCATGATGTAGAGGGAGAAGAACTTTAGGTTACCTTTTAACAGTAAATATTTATTACATGATATGGCATATGGTTAATCTTTGAAATGCAATCTATGACAATGAACTAAAATAAGCCTTTCGACTTTTGTTAGTCGGGTTGAAACCCTACTTTTGTAGAATCTCCGTCTATTGTTGTGTTTTAATTAAATTTTGCATATAATCAATTACCGATTATGCACCTTCCACTTTCACTTTTTTTCACCACCTTTGACTTCATGGCGCCTTGGACCAAACAAGTCTACTAAGACTCAAACTCCTCATTTAACACTAGTTAAATTCGTTTTAATCAAGATCAATCATCCAAATTAAATCAAGATCAAACACAAAAAATAAATCAAAGTCAAACACAAAAATCGAATCAAAATTACATGCACATAAAGTGCCTTCTCTCGATCACGACCTTCAGAGTTTTCTTCTTTAAGACCTCGTATTTGTTTGAGATAATCGCTTGCACAATGTAATCAAGTTGCTTTTGCAAGTATTCATTCATACAACGAAGTCTAATCAGGCAAATGAGTTTATTATTAAACGGAAGAGCCTTTGCGTATGACTTGAGATATCTTATCTTAAAGAATCAATAGAGTCGTTACCAAACAGATCTTTTGTTCCTTTACTGTCTGAAATACGATCCAAAGGAATTGTTCCAGTGCGTGCACTCGTCGAAGTCGGAAGTGCATGGATACTGAGGAAACTAAGTGAACTAGGGTTAATTTCTTGGTCTCAACTATACGAAGTTGGTTTAGATTTTGTATAGCGGCTTAATTTAGAGAGTATTCAATTCTGGACTAGGTCCCTGGGTTTTTCTGCGTTTGCGGTTTCCTCGTTAACAAAATCTTGCTGTGTCATTTACTTTTCCTTTCCGCAATTATAATTGTTGTTATTATAATTTAAAGTAAATTACACAAACGTTAACTCTTCTTTACTTGATAGTAATTTTGGTTAAGTCCGAACCTATTATCACGTAATCACATTGTGATTGTTGTATTGTCTCGATCTCATATCCATAGACGATCACACAAAGTATGAATATTGATTTGTCGTATTGTCTCGACTTTGTCCATAGATAATCGCTTTCGGTAAGAGGACTTATAGGTGGATAAATTAAAGATTGTGGTGCATTTGGGTACTCTCGTCTTTTCAAATAAGAACGAGTCTTGTAGGTTCTTTATGGTTGAGCTAATATTATTCAGGTTTTACGACATACTACCGGTGATATTTCAGTCATAGAGATAAAATAATATAATGTGGAAAACAAATAACACAGACACACAAATAACGGGGAAACTATAGTCTTGTAGAAGAACCTCAGGACCTAGTCCAGATTGGACACCCATTGATTTAAGTTGTTAGACCTCTTGAATACTATCAGACTTTGGACTAGATTTAATAAAGACAAAGTATACACACAAAATTACCCCTTTTAGGTAGTATTCGAGCACCTGTAAAACTCTTAGCAGAATCTCAATTCTCTTTAGCTCTTGTAAATCTTCTAGCAGAACGTCATTTCTTTTTAGAAGATGCTCCACAGTTCTTCGTGAAAACTAATGATACCCTGCTTCTAACAGGACACCTATATGATTTTCTTCAGATATATATGTTTCAATCAAGGCTTGGAAATCTGTTTGCAATAGAAAATATCTAGCAAACCTTAAAGATATGAAACACTTACACTCTTATCAAAGAGAAACCTAGTTCACTACCACCTCACTAGAAAAAATCCAAACAAATCAAGGAATAGTTTATGTATCTATCTTGTGGAATCACAAAGTACGAGACGAAGAGCACTTTGTGATTAGTATCTATCTTTTTCCTGATCTATAGTTCAGAAACTACAACAATCAATAAGAACAAGATCCATATAACAAAGAAATGTTAGGTAAAAGTTAGTATGACCGGGCTTCACGAATCTCTAAGTGACGAATTTCTAAGTCGTACACATAAGAAACCTAGGTTTCTATAGGATGTCTCTAGCCGCAACTAGGATGCAGAGGTGCCAAGATTGAGATTCTAGTATGCAGGGAGTCCTCTATTTATATTGATGAACATGGCTTGGTAGCTTACAAACAAAGCTAAGTTCATGAACTAGTTTCCATGTTTACAAATTACTTTGTTACCAGGCAAACTTAACTTCTCCACAATTCATTTAAGTATGTGAGGAGTATGCCTTGGATGACAAAGAAGAAATATGCAATCGTATGTTATACATTATACACCAAGTGGTTAGCCAACAATGATTAAGTAGTTCTGGAACCGATAATCATAAAGTGCAGTATAATATCACAAGACCAAAATAAGTTGATGAACTGTCCAAAACAGTTTGTGAAAAAATAATCGTCTAACCAATTAGAACCCTTTTGTATTTGATAAGTCGTGAACTGTCCATAACAGTTTTTGTACTCAAATATAGAAAGTATCCATGAAACTTTCTGAAAAGGAGAGGGTACCAAGGACACCACCATCCTTTTCTTTTGATAGGAGTATGAACCTGTCTAGTACTTTTAACAATCAAAAGAATAACTTTGAATGAGGAAAAGTAAATAGCACAAGCATATGAATTTTGTTGACGAGGAAAACTGCACTGGCAGAAAAATCCCAGGGCATCTTCCTGCTCTGAACACCACATTGTATTAGACCTCTACAGACACTAGCCTACTATTATACTTCGGACTGAAATGTTGTTGAGACCGAATTGATCCTCCAAGCAATTAAGATGCATTCGTGTTCTTTACATCTCTTGAACTTCGCAAGATTGCACTTGATTCCATTAGATGGCGTCTTTTACAGCCTAAGAGTTGATTCAACCTCAGTGAAGACTTTTGGTACCAACATTCCTTTAACATACAAGCCTTTTTAATTTCCTTTTTTATATGTTTCAATCTAGGTTTGGAAATTTATTTCCAATAGGCAAAGCCCAACAAACCTAACGAATTCAGAACACTTACACTCAGTTAGCTGAGAAGCCTGGATTACTAACCACCTTTCAAGAACAATCCGAACAAATCAAAGAAGAGTTTGAATATTTATCTTGAGGAATCATAAATTATGAAACGAAGAGAAATTTGTAATATTTATCTTGTTCTTGATTCAAAATTATGAAAACTTAAAAGATCAATAAGAACAAGATCCATATTCAAGAACTATCATGTAAAGATAGTGTGACCGAGATCCACGAATCCCTAAGTGAAGTATTCACAGTCGTAACCTAGAATATAGTTCTATGAAGAACCTAGGTTATAGAGGACTACTTTAGCTTAGCAACTAGGACACAAGAGTGTTAGGGATTTAGATATCTTGTTGCAAGGGTAGATTCTCAAGGATCCGGGTAGCTTTGAATTTAAGATATGGTTGCTTGGTATTCAAGCAAATACTTTCTCAGTTATAATGAAATTCTTGTTAGGAATTTATGTAAGCATGTGAGATGTATTCCTTGAAATTACACAGAAAAATATGCACTATGGTCCAGGATTCTGGAACCGTGCACAGTGATAGTTCACAGCGGTTAGATATCTTTTACCAGTGGTGTTCAATAACACTCAAGACTAATCAATAATCCGCAAGCCCAAAGTGTGAATAAAGTTGTCTTCGAAATGGTATGAGAGATTTAGAAAAGGCTAACATAGTCGTACAAAATAGTTCGTGGAATTTTGTTAATATCGAAACTGTATAGATTTTTCAATAAGATTTGCATACCTTGGAAGTTCAAGAATTCAGGCCACGGGGGTTTACAAACCTTGCCAGATCGCGAATTCAGTTGGTAGGGGTTTACAAACCTATATTATTCCCGAAATTCAAATGTAAGGAGTTTGCAAATCGGGTTGCAAACCTATACAGTTCGCGAAATAAAACTTGAAAAGACGAGGGTACTCAAATATACCTGTTTGAGGGGTAAAAACTAACTGTTTTTGGTGAATTTGGGTATGTTGATGAGAAACGAATTCAAACCCTAAACAAATGCACTGCATGGGAGTACTTTTAGATTTGAGAGATCAATTTTTAAGACTCTGGCCTAAACCAAGAAATGGTCGTTCCAGATTCAATTCGGTCGCAATGTGAAGGACAAAGGTTGATCTTAGGGAGGGAAGCGAAGAAGGTGTTTGAGATCAGAATGTTGAATTATGAAGGTGTGGTTGTTTTATGACTTGTATCAGAATATGGTTTCTGGATACTTGTGTTGATAACAACTGTGTTCTCTTTTTTGAAATAGGTTGAAATCCTATTTATACAAGTTATTGAGCGCACCCTGATCTCGTAGGAAGTGGAGGCAGTTAAGTAGTGGAGAAGTGGGGTCGTGTAAAAAGTGATGATCACCATGTTTCCATTACGAGGGAAAACTGGGTACACTTTCACCCACTACTCCCATTACTATTAACCGTCCGTCCTTTCCTAAAAATTTCTCGTAATGGGCGAGTTGCACGCCACACGCTATAAACCGCCAGACCAATACCCCAGTGAGCATCCCCCAGTTTGTGACATGTTTGATGTCTCGAGCAAATGGTGAAGTCATGAGACTCGCCGCTAAAAGAAGCACATAGTGATTTTAAGTAAAATAATAAATTATTCATGAAATCAATGTTTATAAAACATCACTTAGGATCGATGTAAATAAAGCATCGCTTTTAAGCAAGCAGCTGAAAATAATCGATGTGCAGGAAACATCGTTGTTTTAGAGATCATTCAAATTAGTCGCGAATTGAACGTCTTAAAAAGGTAGCATAACCGACCACCTTTGGCCGATAATTTGGGAATCATATGGGTGAGCTACCACTTGGTCGATCACTCTCTATGGAAGAGGGGTGACCGGTGATCACAGTGCCACGCTGTGGTCAATCTAGAATACGATCCAAGTTGTTCGACCGAGTTGGCGAAGATGGACAGACACGATCGATTTACGGAAGTTGCATGACATCGGTGACTTAATTTAGGGTTTAACGCGCTCTTGGATTGCTATGTGTAGTTCGATCAACCGGGTATGGAGCTGGGTCGCCAGTGAACGCGTCAACACCTCATTGGCCGCCCGAAACTGGATCTAGGTCGTCCGACTAGGCTGGCGAAGATGGACGGACATGATTGATTTGCGGCAGTTGTACAACGCCCCTTATTCAATTTAGGGTTTTAAAAGTTGCGCGATCACCCTTCTTTGGGAGAGCGATTCAACACGTTTCTGGTTTGTCGTGGGTAAGTCGACTGACCAAGAATGTAGTTGGGTCGTTAGTGATCACTCCAAGACCATTTTCATCACTCGAGGGAAAATCTAAGCCGTCCAATTAGGCTAGCTAAGTTGGGCGGTCGTGATGTTTTTTGAGACTGTTTTCTCCGGTCTTAGCTCGTTTGAGCTCATCTTTCACCAGCGCGATCACCCATGTTAGGGTTAGCGTTTAAAGGAGAAATTTCGACCGATTGGGATGTTAGTGGGACCGCCAACGTTTATCATGATGATCGCCTAGTTCTGCTAGGATTAAGCTGGGCTTGTTGAATTGTGTGGCCAAATCGTGTGGCCGTGATCATTTTTTAAGACTGATATGGACAGTCTAGATTTTCCTTAAGGAATTTAAATGCGTTCGATCGCGCTAATTTTTAATCAAAAAGTGTGTAAACACGTTGATCTCTTTGTCAGAGGGTGGTGTAGACTATGTGAGTGTTTTCATGCAGGTCTCAATACTGATACTTCGGGAGGTTCATGCTACTCCGTTGCGAGTGAACATTAATCGTCATGTCATGCCAATATTGAGAGTTCGACTGGGAACATAGCATAGAAAAATACTAGGAAGTCCATGCATTAGTGAATAATGCAATAGGTTAAAATTTACAGAATATCTGGGATTGTTGCTTCATGCACCATTCTGGATAAATTTCGTAAATATGTTGAATTACTCAATACATATATAAGTGAAAAGGTTTATGCACTCGTCACTTTCAAATGGCTTTTGTTCCTTTGTAAGATGATAGCGTATTAAAATAAAGGGTTTAACGATTTTAGCCCTAAATCGAAAACCACCATCAATATTAAGTCCTCTGCTTAGCACGTAATAGCGATGCTATTACGGGGGTAAGCACTAGATGGTGACAGACGAAGAAATTCACAAGAGAAGTTCAGCGTACATTACCAGGATAGAGGCTGGCTCAGTTCTTGAGCAAGATATGTTTCTTTTCAGCACACGCCAGTTATCTTCAGGTAGATAAGTATCTATTTGATTGTTATCCAGCATCTGAAGCCTTTATTCACGGAAGGCATAGACTCCTTTTCTTCCCGGGACCCTACTGGTTTGTGGAATATAAAGGAAACGCTTGAGTCTTTTTCTCTACACCGATCACCACAGAGTTGATTTCTTCTTTGTTCCAGGTATTGCGTCATGTTCTCACGTGATTTGATTTTATTTTTTGATCGTAAGTTGTTGATACAATCATAACGCTTCTTTGTAGTATATGATGGAACTGCTGTAAGGACCCTCAAGCTCGTCAACGCTATTAGACCGGTCAAGAGTCCATCAAGAAACAATTTATCTGCTAATGACTCGATTAGTTAATATAGATTTTAATTAATAGGAACTAATCTAACAACGATATAGATATGAGACCGGTACCGTTAGATAGAACTCGAGAATTTATGCGAAATGGACAACTTGAACGTGTCATTCGGACACTGGACAAAGAAGATATCACCGGATGAGTATGAAGGGTAAAAGAGTCTTTTTTCCAATTAACCGACCTGACTTCCCCTTAACGTTTGAGTGGGTTCCTTTATCAAGGGACGTTGGCCTTATCACCAAAACGTGTCGAGAGAAGATTTCACTTTCTTTTTCCTTATCTTTCTTCTTCTTCTCCGCTTCTCCTCTTTCTCTTCTCTATTCTTCGTCTGCTGATGTTTGTGAGAATTAAACGAGGGTTTTGAGTTAGAATCAAGAGTATAAAGGTCATGTAAGGTTTACTGGTGGTGAAGACTGTTATATAGTTGAGTTGAATCTGAAGAAGAAGTAAATCCGATATGTTATTGATTAGGTGGAGGAATTAGGGTTTCTGAAATTGTTATTCAGATTCGATTAAGGATGAATAAGAAGGATTAAGGAGTGGGTCTGGCTGATCAATTATCGGGTTGGAGTTAACTGGGTTATATGGAGATGTTTGATGATTGAGCCGAGAGTTGGGGTTTCTGGAAGAATTCAAAGAAGAACCAGAAGATGAAATTGATAATTTAGAAGATTGATTTGAGATGGGGTTTTGATCAGGTAAGAAGTAGTAATGTTTGCATGAGTTTAATTTCGATTTCAGTTGCTTATGTTCTTCCCCAATTCAAGAATTAAGGTTTGGAGAATTGAACAGATGATTTAGGGAGGAGGTGGTGCTGTGTAGAGTTGTTCGAATCATAGGAAATAAGGGATTGATTTCAATTTGGTTAAGACAAGCTGTTTTGAGGTAACTTGTTCTTGTTAGTTAACTTAGTGATGTTTATTGATTTTGATTAACTGAGTTCATGGGTTTGTTATTGAACTAAGAGTTGGGATGGAGGTGTATGTGTTGAATGAACCTGAGGATTCGAGAATGTTTGGTGGTGTTGCTTTGACTGTGTTTGTGTATCAAGTAATGTGATTGAGATACAAAGTGGATTGGAACTGTAATTTGGATTGAATTACAGGGAGAAGAGAGGTATATGGTTTTGTTGTTATGTTGAGGTGCAGGGAATGACTGAAGTTCAGTGGATTGGATGTCTGGTTTAACTGCAAATAAGTGTATGTGAAAGATATGGCAGAATGCAGCTGTGTGTTGGGTTATTTGTGAGATGATGGAATGAGATTGAGTCTCAGCTGAAGTTAAATGTATTGAATGAGATGTGCAGGTGGAGCTGTCAGTCCAAATGGAGTTGTGAATGAAGCTAAACTCAGTTGGATGAATGGATGAAGTGGTGGTTATGCATTGAAGAATGTTGGATTGACTGAGTATGATATCTGCTGGAATTGTGATCTCAAGTGGTGGTTATGTATTTGTTTGTGAGTTTCAAGGAAGTGTTGTTGTTGTGGTTATGGCTTGATGGCAGTCTCTGTGAAGGCTTGCTTCTTCTCTTGTAGGTAAGTTGTATTGTCTTTGTAAATCATTTGAAATAGATTTGATGCAATGAAATAAATTGAATTGAACAGATGTTAGAATTGTAGTTAGGTAAGAACCTTTGGTTTGTCTGACTGAACTTATTTCAGTCTGACTCGTCTTGCTTAGCTGACTCAGTTAATCTAACTGAGTCGAGTTGACCTTGTTATCCTGAGTTGAATCGGTTTGACTCAGTAACCAGACCAGTAAACCGTTGACTTTGACTTGGACATAGACGTTGACTGTTAGTTGACCCTTGACCGTCACCTTGACCGTTAGTGACCGTTAGTTGACCCAGAAGGACCAGACATAGTTTAAGGAGATGGTTTGTTGGGCTTGGGATTGTAGTTAGTTTCTATTTTGATGTAGTGGACCCTTATGGTCTGATTTAGCCTTTGGCTTCTTCTACAAAGTTGTAGACATTCTTAAGACTTAGCTAATGGACTATAGTATCAACCTAATTGGATTAGTAAACTCTTAGTTATGTTAAAGATAGAAGATGAGATACCATAATGGGCTTAGAACCCTTAGATAGAATTGTATGATTCTTGTATGAGCCATTTTGGCAAGATTCTTAGGTTTCTTGTGTGATTAACAGTTAGTCTGTATTAACAACGGTCGATTCAAAGGACGAACCAGTGGATCGTGGATCTCGAGGTAGGCGTGGCCTGTCATCAAAAGAGGTGGGAATACATTTGACTCTTTTGTAACCATTGTTGCTTATTTTACAAAAGTTTATATTTAACAAATCGTGCATTGTATGTCTATGCATTCCATGCTTTATTTAAATTGCATTATGATAATTCTGTTAATCTTTCCATGGTTTGGAAAGGGCTTGAATTGTTTGTTTGTTGTATGAATTGTTATGGGAAATGGGAATTTCCACGTGTGGTATATAGGATACGCTCCTTCATATTTATATCTACATGAATTCAGCTTTTATGCTTAGAGTGGGTCATCATGGTCTTGGATATATCAATAGCTAATGAGTGTGGTTAGCACGAATATTATACATTGTTTGAAGAAGGAGTTTTTCCATATACATGTTTGTTTACTTCTGTGAGGATATGCTCTTTCATATTTATACCCACATGAATTCAGCTTTTATGCTTATTATGGGTCATCATGGTCTTGGTGATATCAATAGCTAATGAGTGTGGTCAGCACGAATATTCTACATTGTTTGAAGAAAGAGCTTGTCCATATTCGAGTTTGTGTATTTCAGTGACTTGGTCACTATTTAATGTCTGGAAAAACATTATTGTTTTTCTTAATCTTGCTTATGATTACTTAGAAGTTAAATGTTAATTATTCCCACTTTCAGTTTTCAGAGACAGATCAGAGTTGCGCTGCGAAAGCCACAAGTGTTGACTCCATTAATTAGTTAACTTCTGCTATGTTTATTATGTTGCTTATTGTATCTGTAAAACAATTGACTATTGTATATGTATCTTTTGAGAGAAGTTCATGTATATATATTCTGAGCGGGGTTAGTTTTGGGATAATTTTTGTAGCATATTTCTGAACTGAATGTTTAAGTATTTGAATTAGATTCGTAGTGCCTCTTATTTAGTTAATCTCTTGGATTAGTCAGCTCCTAGCTTAGGGGGCTCTACAACTGCTGGTGATGATTATTCTTCAACTTCTCAAGAGAAGATCCTTGAAGTCAATAAACCCAGGGCTAACACATTCAAGGAGGTGATGGCCAAAATAGGTTCCCGTTTCGTGAAGCTGGTCGTGTTATACAGGGCATGTCTCTTATGCACGTGTGCGTCGTTCGAGAGCGTGTTCAAGCTTTTCTATCTTTAGTTGGCATGGAGAAGAAGTGGAGACGTGATGAAACGTCTCAATGTGATGAAGCATTTGCGTCTCATCCCCCGAGTGCCATGGCTGAAAGATTCGCGGCTCGATTGAAGCGGCGGAGGGTTGAGCATAAGCAATCTCCAGGTGGAAATAAGCATGATTATCCTATTCATAACGGGATCATAATTCTCGACTCTGATGTGGATGAACCGGAGCATCCTCAAAAGGCTGTTGGGGCAGTTTATGAAAAGGATGTCGGTGCAACTTCCGAGGAAGAGGTCGAAGTAGCTTCTATAGAGGATATTGAAGCGACTGCTGGAGGGAACACTGAAGTGGCTCCTGAGATAGGTGTTGGAGCAGCGTCCGAAAGTGAAGTTGAGGCGGCTTCTGGAGAGGATGTGGGGGTTCCACATGAAAAAGATATTGAAGCAACTTCCAATGAAAACTCCAGTGAAGGCACCATTGATCCTTGTATTAACACCGACAACTAGATTTCTCGCTTTATCATTTCTTCTTCTTTTTTTAGCATCTTTTCGTTGCTTGTAGACATTTTTGGTATTCAACGGTTTTGTGTTTATGTGACTAGAGCCTGAACCTTATTAGATAATAATTCTTCCATTTACGTTATCTTAAGACTCTAGTTGTAGCACACCCCAGTAGGGTTTCGATAGGATCTCCTCATTCTATCGAGGCGCGACCGATGGGAATGCGACATACATAAGCGGTGATGCATTTTCCTTTTATGTGACCGGATATGCCTCCATGATAATCGTATGTAACCCTAATGATAATATCTTGAGGTAGGAGATGCAACGATGAAAATTAAGGATTCATCCAGGAACCTGTAACTCCCATTTGATAGCGCCCTTGTGTATCACATGTGTTGTGCTTCCGTGAACAAGAAATTCAAGAGTCGTATTTGCTAGGTGTGAAGGCTCTTTCTCCAATTAATATCTCGTGTAACGTGATTGGACGCGCCTGAAGAAGTGGTTGCAATCCAGGATAACCACGCGCTAGCTTGATGCTTCCTGATTCCGTGACGGGATTTTTCAAAATCCAAAGAATTGATGGTGGTAAAACTTCTTTCCCGGATCTAAGAACAAGATGATTGAGAGGCCGTTTCTTTGTTGAAGCAGGCTGCACTTCAGGATGCTTGCCCAAAACCGTGTACTGGCTGCGTGATGATTCCCTTTGGTCGTATTGCCCTTCCTTATGTATTCCCTTCTTCGGTGTTTTTTGTTTTTGTTTTGAATAAATCGGTAATGATTTTATGATGGTTTGGGTTTACTTGAGACTTTTCCTTGAGATGATTCAAGAGTAAGAATTTTAAAGAAAATGATGCTTTGATTAACTGATAAACTGAAACCCTAATTATGAATGCAAGAAGTGCAATCATTTTGGAGGAGTTACAAAGTAAATGACAACAATTATAATTGTGGAATATAAAAGTAAATAACACAGAAAAAAATTGTTAATGAGGAAATTGCAAATGCAGAAAAACCTAGGGACCTTGTCTAGAATTGAATACTCTCAAGATTAAGACGCTATACAAAATCAAACCAACTTCGTATAGTTGAGACCAAGCAACTAAACCTATAGTTCACCTAGTTCCGTCTGTATTCCCACGCCTCCGACCTGTAATAAGTCACATACTTGGAACAATTCCTTTGGTTCGTATTCCAAATAGTAAAGGAACAACAAATCTGTTTGGTATCAACTCTTTTCAACCAAGTGATGTGAGTTCGAAAAAAGGCTCTTTTGTTTATCTCAATAAACTCCTTTGTCAGGTTCTTAGATCTATGTTATTATCAACTACCAAAGTAATTGTTAATATTTTGCAATCAATACTTTTAATCACAAAGAATTGTATTGATGCTGATCTACACAAGTAATCAGTCTAATCTACCACAAGGATAAACCGATTATAGTTGGATCCTCTTTTACCGAAACAAGTATTGTGCACACGAAAGATTATGAACCCAAATCATAAATCTTCAAAGTCTTCTTTGTCTTCAAATCTTCTTAGATCTTCAATAAACACCTGTACACAATCAACTTGAATCTCTTGTGATCAATCACGCACGGAGCGGAGTCTGTTAACAATGGATTATCATAAGACGTCTTTAGATCTACAAACAGTCTAAAGATCTCCGTCGAAACTTCAATCTAGTTTAAGTGAATCTTATATCAGAAGAGAAGATTCTCAAGCATAAACAAACTAGGTGCAATCAAATTTCAACCATCGTTAGTCAATCAAATCAATCGAAAACAAAAGATAAACCGCAATTATCTAGTTTCCCACCAACGGTACTAATACTTCTCAATCCCAAAGAAGTCTTTAAAATGAGCAGCCGTAAGAGATTTCGCCTAATTAGGTTACTCTCATCTCCGAATAGACGGCTTCACCAGTAGCAACACAACTGAGGTAGTTTTGATGTCTCTGAGGATTAGTTTTCTCGAAATGAAAACTTTCATATTTATAGACCAATGAAGTTTTGACACCAAGGAATTTCCAAAACCGAAAATATTCTCAAGATATGCAATATATTCCAGATTTGGTTTCCATAATTCTTGGAAATGCTTTGTCCAAATATTGACCGAAAATCTCTTGGAAAATCTCCAACTATTAAATGTACATTACTAATTTTCATTTTCCTAAAATAAAATTAAAAACCTTAAATAAAAGATTCTCAATTTATTTTATTCGATCCGGGATTTTCTTCCTTTAGCTATTAAAGAATAACTTTGAACAATTAAAGATTAGCGTTACTGCACATGTTCAAAATATGTCGACATCATTACTTTGTAAGTCCTCTTTCATACTTACAATCTTGAAATCGATTTTCCACACTTCCAAACAAGTTTAGAATTGGTTCATCTGACTTTCAAGAATTATGTGATTGATCAAGAACACTCAATCACCAAACATGTGTTTCACGGTTCTACTAAAACAAGTTTCGGTTCTACCTCCATGTGAGTACTTTGCATATTCACGCTAGTTACCAAAATTCGGGACTAGGTACTAGGATCGGTTCCCCACGTATATATGGTATCTAACTTGTACTTGCTGCACATGTCCATGGGATTGGTTCCCTTTTGCCTAAAAACGTGTTGCACATGTCCATAGGATCGGTTCCCCTTTCTACTAAAAACTTGATGTACCTCATACAAGGATCGATTCCCCTTTGTGATAGGTTGCACCTCTTACTAGGATCAGTTCCCCTTTACCCAGAGTCGGTCATACCAATAACACAAAATCGATCATACCATCTCAGGTGATTACTTAAGATCGGTTTCACTAATAAAAGTCATACCAATACAAAAGTCAGGCCTTTGTGAATAGTTTTACCAAGAACATAAAAAAGTCATGAAAGGTTATACTAATCACACATATTGGTAGTTCAAAAGATATGCAATGAATAACAATACCAATAATTATTGGCGATTTTTCTTTCGATTCAGAAAAAAAGTTCACGAATTTACTTCCTTAAAACAAATTTAAAACATTTTTTCCTGATAGGTGCCTAAAACACCTTAATATTTATCTATTTTTTATGCTTTCTTTGCTAAGTTTTCTTGTAAATTATGTATCTTATGTTTGCTTTTAAGTGTTTAGGTACTTTGGAGTCATGTGGAACAAAAAAAGAAGAAACGTCGCTTAAAAAGGCAAGGCGGATTATTTCTCATTATTTGATTTTATTTCATCATCCCTGTCTGAAAATTATGTCGGCTTTAGTGATGCAAATTTATCTGTCTGAAAAGCATGACAGCTTTAGTAATGAAGAGAAATTGAAGAGAAGAAGTGAATTTGAGAAATAAGAAACAACTGATGTTGGTGGAAGAATTCAAGAGAAGAAAAGAGCGTTCATTTGGAGCAAGGAGGGAATAATCGTCATTGCACAGGAAAGCGCTGTCAGAAGCACAATGGAGGAAATAGAGTCATCATTCTACGACGGCTCATATCATATTTTTGGGTGACTAGAGTCATATGGATATCCCTTATCTACTTTCCCTGGGTGTCTATATCCACTTCCATTCCAACACAAAACCTAAAAATCAGAGTTTCTTTTCTCATTTATTTCTCTGTCTGAAATTGAGAAGAATAAAGAGGAATTAGTAAGGCGGCTGGCAGAAAGGAGAAGAGATGGATCTGTTCGTGATGAAGTCAAAGAAGTTCAGAATTTATCTAGGAGGAATTAGCTAGTGTTGTTGTTGATTTGTAGTTGCATATCGAGAATTCAGATATGAAGATAAGACTACAGTGAAGAATTTGTGTGATTCAACACAGAGAAAGAGAATCTGTTGTTGTTCAGATTAGACTCAGTATCTGTTAGAGATTGAGTGGACACAGAGAAGATGATGCTGGTCATAGAAGAAATTGGAGTTATGGTTTCTGTACAAATATGAAGGGTTATGGTGTGTTACTACTGGTGAAGTTCTTTAGAGATATTGAGTTAGTGATTGAAGTCCAGATAGAGAAAAGCGGGAAGAAGTGATGCTCGAATTCGAGAAGGAAATTGTGGTTGCTGACGAATCTGTAAAGTGGGTTTTCCTTGAATCTGAGTTTGAACCAAGAAATGGAGAAATGGAAGAAGAATCAATGGAGAAGATATGCAAGGAAGCTGAGCAAGGAATTGTAGCTGGTGTTATGGGATGGCAGTGAAGTGGTATTGGAACTAAAAGTAGCTGGATGAGGCTGTGAAGATGATGGAACTGAGACGGTGGAATCTCTGGTGCCATGTAGCTATGACTAAGTTGTGAATGATTGTATGGATTGCAGGTTGTGATGTTATTGGTTTGAGCTATGGTGCTAGTTCAGATGGGGTAGTAACTGGTGGTTCCAGATGAACTTGAAGAAGATGAAGAACAAGAGAATATTGAGAGGCTTCAAAAGCTGGTTGTGGTGAAGTATGACGCGGTGAGAGCAGTTGAGCTGAATTAGCAATGGTGCTGATGTTTGCAAGGTCAAGAAGATGGAATTGCGCAGGAATGGATTACAAGCTGCAGGACGGTGATTGAAGCAATAACAGATGTTGCAGCTAGTGAGCGACTGTTGGACATAAAGATGCAGGTGCCATAGCTGAGTGTATGAGAAGATGGGAGTGTGCAGAATGGATGTGCTGGTGATAAAGGAAATGTGTGGATGAGTAGGGATTTTTTAGTATGGCTGTGCAGAAGGGTTGCAACCTATGGAGCTAAATGGAGTGGTATTTGGCAGAAGTGGAGAATTGTACACTGATGAGTGGTGGTGTTGCTTAGCAGCTGAAATGGCTATAGGAGAAGCTGCTGGTCATTGCAATAGTTTGAGTTAAAGGGCTGGAGTGTTTGTAGGATATGAAGAAGCTACAGTACAAGGTCTGCAATGGCATTACAGATGTTGCAGGTCTGAATTGCAGGTGATGGCTAAGCAGTTTTGGGTTTGAGGCTACAACAGACATGAGTGATGTTGCGTGGAATGGTACAAATGGTATTGGTTCTGGCTTAAGTTTGTGGCTGAAAACTTGCAGTCAGGAAGAAAGTGCAACTGCAGTTCTGGTGGTTATGTAGAATGTTTATGGGATTAGATGTTGGAATGGCATGAATAAAGAATGATGTTGCAGCTGCAGAAGATGGCATTGGTTCTGCAATGGTTAGGCCGAGAGGAGAGGCAAACAGTAATGGTGTGAGCCATGGTGGTAGCTGTAGCTGGGAGAATAACTAGTTCTGGTAGAGATGCAGAAAATTAGGCTGTCAGTTGTCTGCAAATGACAAGCCAAGTATTGGTGAGCTAATGTGCTTGTGGGCTGTTCTGAGGTAGAAGCCAATTGGGATGTTGTTTACTGTTGGCCGGGATTTAGAAATCGGTGAAAACAAGAGAAAGTACATATAAGAGCCGAGACTTCTTCTCCGGATTATTTTTTTATCTCATCTTTGCTTCTACTTTTATTCTAGGGTTTTGAACATGATAGTTTTATTGCTTCTTCTTGTTTATGAACTCCGTTGATATGATTAGATAACTCTCTTTTGGTTAAGGAATAAGTTGGAATTCCAACCATGATATTTATGCAATGAATTATTTTTGTCTCCATACTTTGTTGCTTATGATTCACTGTTAATATTGTTATATGATTTGAATTCATGTGTAGTCGAGTCGCGAATCGATTGAATTAGTTTTCATCTCTATTGCTAGATTAGGGTTATTATACGTAAAAGTGATAATTCCTGATTACAAGTAGCATAATTGTGAGTATTGGTTGCAGTGATGCATCCTAGTAGTCACAAGTGGATCATAACCTTTGTTAAATCGGATTAGTGTTTTTACACGTTCGATTGCTTTGATTAGTCCTATTCCATAGAACTCAAAGCTTTTAGGGAGTTAAACTTAATTGTGCTTTTACACTTTAGGTTGCTTTCTAGGAAGAATTCACATATGCATCTTTTAATGTGGTTGTGATGAAATCAGGGAATTAGCGGGATATATTTGCAATCAAGATATCTTAGGACTTTAAATAAAGTTAAGATTAAATATCAATTCTAGTTTTTGTTGAAAAGCATGTTTGTGGATGAAAACGATATCCTTGACCAATCCTTTCACATATTTGAATTGTGTGCTTTATTTCTTTGTCTTGCTTTTATTTTATTTTAGTATATAAAAATCAGAAAAACCCCTTGTTACTTATAGAAAACCGAAACAACTTGACAACCTTACTCCTCTCTGTGGGAACGCTCCTTTCTTTCCCTTGCTTCATAATATATTTTGAGTAGTAAGAAATTGTAATTATTTTTGATGCCTACGACAACGATCATTTCCTAGGATGAAATATTCACCTTATAAACATACATAATCACGATAGCATTCAAATGATTATGTCGATGTCTTATATACAAAGTTTAATGGTTAAGCAATAAACCTCGTATTGTATTCCTTAATACTATGTCTAACTAGAGTATAATTATTCATGCTTCGCAGTTATATTTTCAATATGCACGACTTGAAAGATACATTAGGGAATGAAACAGTTCCAGTCAAATATCACTAACCTCAAGTGGAAGAATGAGGTTGTCGTTGTGGATCCTTGATTCTTCACTTCTTAAAGTCTTCGCAATACTTGTAATGTCTCATATCATAATACTTTCAAGCTAACCTATACGAAGTTGACTCTAGTACATAATCAAGCGACTCTTTAAATGAGTTTTGGCTCACTAAAATATGGCAACCAAACTTGACATACTAACGCTTGGTGGGTTCAACCGATCTATGCTCTAACAATCTCCCACTTTGTCAATTTTAGTGACAAAACTCTTACATCATATGGATAAAAAAATTACAAGAATTCATTACACATACGCTTGATTCCCGAATTCAACAGCACAATAACCTGTATATATTCAATCCATAAATGCCGTTGTTGACATTATAGTAACAAAGCTAATACTCCCCCTAAAGGTAAGATAGGTAGATTTGCAATCAACACGTCTTTGTTATTCTCCTTTGTAGTCTATATAACTACAAGTATCATATGATATGTTACTCCCCCTTAGTCTATGCTTTCACTCTTTCATTAGATAAACGTTTAAGCACCAATGTCCTTTCCCTTAGTGATACCAATCAATATAAATCAATAACAGTATCACTTGTTTACTCCATATATTTCTCCCTATTTTTGTCACAAAATTACAAAGAAACGAAAAAATAAAGGACAAACCGAAAGGATCTTACAAATCTCAAAAGACTTGCAATCTATAGAGTTAAGCACGAGGGTTCCACACACCATTTTTGATAACCAATATCAAAACCGAAACTACAAAGTAATTTTATTTTGATACATTACCAAGGATTGCTCGAAACAATTTTCCCTAATAGTTTAACAAACCAAAAAAATCAACTAAGCACCTTAATTCCTTTGCTAAACCGATTGTACAAATACAGTCGCTTGTTCGATAATACCAAAATAAAGATAACTCTATTTTTCTCATCAGGTTATAATTATCCATATAACTTATGCCTTTAACTTTTAAACAAGACAAGTACTAGGTTAGTTAACTAACATTTCTTGTTAAGGAATTCGATTAGACTTGAATAACTGAAACCTCCTCTTTGATAAGTCTAACTAAGATCAGAATTAACTTAGTTTCTCTTATCCGGAATCGAGTTGGACTAAACAATTCATCCCATAAACCTTTTCTTTCGTTCACCTCAACCGGAAGGAATTGAAACAACATAGACGTTAAAGCACCGAAATTTTGTAAGCCTAAACGATTAATACCAAACAATAAAGCAAGATAACAATAGTTTTTCTTAATCGGAAACAATTGAATCACACGCACATCCATACACAAATAATGGAATAGAACATCAATTGTACCGAAATTTTTGTTAAGCAAAAGCAATAAATATACGCAATAAAATCAGGTTTTTCTTAAACAGGAAAACGATTAACTAACAAACTCGTTACCTCAAATTTCGCATCCTCTTCTCCAATATGTTTGCATATTCTTCCAGTGAGAATTGATATTGAAATATCATTATGTTGTCATACTTATGCAAAACAAAAGAATAACAACAACCAACCTTTACCAGAGAAAGGTTGAAAAACCGGTTTTTAACTATTGCAAGCAAAAGGAAAACCCCGAAACACATATGCTTTTATGCTAAACCTAACGATTCAACATATTGTGAATTTTTCACATATTGTTTCTATCATAACCCCTCGTGATCCTTTGATAAAGCCTACCAACATAGGATAAAACTTAATCCTGCTAAACCAAAAAGTCACCCAAACCATAAGGGTTCACAACATATGAGATCAAATATCAAGGTTAGAAAAACCGAAATCAAATATCTCATACACATACATAGCAATAAGATAAAAGCATTCAAGCACAGGCTATGTAAATCAAAAACTATCACAAGAAAAATTATAAATCAAATAATTTTATTCATAATAATAAGATAGTTTTATTCATAATAGACCTAATACTATCATTGAAAGAAATCAAAAATTGATGTCTATTTTCCTGGATTAAATATTACAGCATATAACTTAATCTCTAGTGGTGCTCTTATTGTTCACTGAGGTTTCTTCAGTGTTCAAACTTTTGAAGCATGTCTCGAGAGACCTGTCTGCAACCACTTTCTGTTTTTCGAGATCTTCAATTTGAAGCTTCAAATCTCGAAGTTCACCTTTCATATATTTTATTTTATCTTTTAGTTCACCCCGATCTTGAACCAAAGTAAAGAGATTTCCTTCGAGTTCTTCAAACTCATGCATAACATTACTCATAAAATCTGTCGGAAACCACTTGGTAAAATCAGAATCATTGATAGCAAAAAGGCATGATTCTTCTTGATATCTAACAAAGTTAGGATCAGGTTTGATTCTAGAAACAATCTTCCCGATTCTTCGATATGGGACGACCCTTGACAGTTTCTTACCTTTCGTGCTTCCCTTCTATCACTCCTTGTAACACTGCGAGTTATAGGAGACATTCTTAACACAGAGTTTCTACCAAGGAAAGACAATAAACCCAAGAGAAGATTATTTATTTTTTTGAAACAGGGTTTTCGAACATCTCTTTTTATTGAAGAGGAGATATTCCATAAATATCTCTTATTACTAAAAATGGAAACTACCATTAACATGTGCCCTTGATTTTTATGTGCTTTTATCATCCAAAATTAAGAGCACGGAATGGGATGAGAGTGCACAAAATTCGATACAACTAAGATGCATCGGAGTAATATTTTTTCCTAGACTACATCGAGTATTAGAAACAAAGTTCATTTTTCTCTTCGGGAATTTCTGTCCTAAATATTTCCTCCCAAGATAATGATCTTTTCTAACTATAGAGATATGACCATGTGGAGAAACTGCACTGACATGAGAATTTTCAGACATGAGAAACTACACTGACATGAGAATTTTTAGAGATAGATAAATCTCTCTTAATTCTTTCAATGAGATTTTCATATGATTTTCTCATTCTAAGGAATTCCTTATGATCCACATCGGTGTGATTATCTGAAACAATTATCGGAAATTCCTGATTGTTTCCTTTGGCAGAGATTCTCTCTTTCTATTTCTTCTGGAGTCGTTCTTCATCAAAACAAGAATTGTTTCGATATGGGTGAGGAGGAACCTTTTTCCAGAAGCGATTATCAACTCTTTCCTCTGATTCTTTTGAGTTGATCTTATCGGGTAGTGGTATAATCTGTCTTTCTACTGAGGAATGGTATTTCAGTTTTTTAAGACAAGAAACTACTTTCAATTTTTTTTACCACCGTATGTTGAAGAAGTATAAGTTTCCTGTCAAGTGACTGAAAATTGTATTCCTTAAGATCACCATCACGGAATCGGTTCAAAGTTTCCTTTGGACAAGATTTCGTTTGATCATTAGTAGAACTAGAAGATGGTTTCTCATCCTCTTCTAACTTGATGTATTTAGGAAAACTACCATCATCTTGATCTGTTTCAGATGTGACTAAACCGGTTTTATCACAGTCTGTAAAAGTCGAGCAAGGACTTTTAGTTTCCTCATTATCAGAAGAAATCACAACAGCATCATTAGTCAGAATTATAGAATGTGTCTCTTTAACTAAAGTAAGATTTTAACCAAGAGCTTCTAGTTTGACAGTGAGAACCATATTCTCTTTGGCCAGACTATTCAATTGAATGTCTTTATATCTGATCTCATGTTTAAGAAGATTTGACTCTGTCTTTAATATCAACACTTTAGAAGACAGAGATTTTTTCGTAACTCCTGGATCATGAGTTAATGAAGTAGTAACATCTTAAACTTTTGAGTATTCACACTCTTGCATAACGTTAACTGAATCAGACATCGATTCAATTTCTTATAGGTTGGATCGTACCAAACACAGATTGTTAGATCTTTTAGTGTTTGCCTGCTATGATACCAATTGAAAAGACGAGGGTACCCAAATATACCTCAAACTAAAACTTTTCCACCTATAAGTCCTTTCTCCAAAAGTGATTGTCTATGGACTGAGTCGAGAAAATACAACTAATCGGTTCACACTTCGTGTGATCGTCTATGGATACGAGATCAAGACAATACAACAACGAAGTATGTTTACTTGATAAAAGGTTCGGACTTAACCAAACACAATAGGATTACTTATCAAGTAAATAGGAATTAATGTTTGTGTAATTTACTTTAAATTATAATAATAACAATTATGATTTCGGAAAATAAAAGTAAATGACACAGTAAGATTTTGTTAACGAGGAAACCGCAAATGCATAAAAACCTCGGGACCTTGTCCAGAATTTAATACTCTCAGGATTAAGCCGCTATACAAAATCAAACCAACTTCGTATAGTTGAGACCAAGCAACTAAACCTATAGTTCACCTAGTTCCGTCTGTATTCCCGCGCCTCCGATCTGTAATAAGTCACGTAATTGGAACAATTCCTTTGGTTCGTATTCCAAACAGTAAAGGAACAACAAATATGTTTGGTATCAACTCTTTTCAACCAAGTGATGTGAGTTCGACAAAAGGCTCTTCTGTTTATCTCAATAAACTCCTTTGTCAGGTTCTTATCTCTATCTTATTATCAACTACCAAAGTAATTATTAAGATTTTGCAATCAATACTTTTAATCACAAAGAATTGTATTGGTGCCAATATACACAACTAATCAATCTAATCTACCACAAGGATAAACCGATTATAGTTGGATCCTCTTTTACCGAAACAAGTATTATGCACACCAAAGATTATGAACCCAAATCAGAAATCTTCAAAGTCTTGTTTGTCTTCAAATCTTCTTAGATCTTCAATACACACCTGCACACAATCAACTTGAATCTCTTGTGATTAATCACACACAGAACAGAGTCTGTTAACAATGGATTATCACAAGACGTCTTTGGATCTACAAATAGTCTAAAGATTCCCATCAAAACTTCGATCTAATTTGACTGAATATTATATCAGAAGAGAAGATTCTCAAGCATAAACAAACTAGGTGCAATCAAAGTTCAACTACCGTTAGTCAATCAAATCAATCGAAAACAAAAGATAAATCGCAATTATCTAGTTTCCCATCAACGGTACTAATAGAGCTTCTTAATCCCAAAGAAGTCTTTAAACTGAGCGGCTGTAAGAGATTACGCCTAATTAGGTTACTCTCCTCTCCGAATAGGCGGCTTCACCAGTAGCAGCACAACTGAGATAGTTTTGCTGTCTCTGAGGATTAGTTTGATCGAAATGAAAACTTTCATATAATAGACCAATGAAGTTTTGACACCAAGGAATTTCCAAAACCGAAAATATTCTCAAGATACACAATATATTCCAAATTCGGTTTCCATAATTCCTGGAAATGTTTTGACCATATTGACAGAAAATCTCTTGGAAAATCTCCAACTAGTAAATACACATTACTAATTTTCATTTTCCTAAAATAAAATTAAAAAACATAAATAAAAGATTCTCAATTTATTTTATTCGATTCGGGATTTTCTTCCTTTAGCTATTAAGGAATAACTTTGAACAATTAAAGATTAGCGGTACTGCACATGTTCAAAGTATGTCGACATCCTTACTTTGTAAGTTCTCTTTCATACTTACAATCTTGAAACCGATTTGCCACACTTCCAAACAAGTTTAGAATTGGTTCATCTGACTTTCAAGAACTATGTGATTCATCAAGAACACTCAATCACCAAACATGGGTTTCACGGTTCTACCAAAATAAGTTTCGGTTCTACCTCCATATGAGTACTTTGCATAGTCACGATAGTTACCAAAATTCAGTTGACTAGGTACTAGGATCAGTTTCCCACATATATATGGTATCTAACTTGTACTTGCTGCACATGTCCATAGGATCGGTTTCCCTTTGCCTAAAACTGTGTTGCACATGCCCATATGATCGGTTCCCCTTTATACTAAAAACTTGTTGCACCTTATACAAGGATCGATTCCCCTTTGTGATAGGTTGCACCTTTTACTAGGATCGGTTACCCTTTACCCAGAGTTGGTCATACCAATAACACAAAATCGATCATACCAATAACACAAAATCGATCATACCATCTCGGGTGATTACTTAAGATCGGTTTCACTAATAAAAGTCATACCAATACAAAAGTCAGGAATTTGTGAATATTTTTACCAAGAACATAAACAAGTCATGAGCGGTGTGGATGGGGAAAAACGAGCCGCCAGTTTTTTGGGAAAGTGAAGAGTCGAGCGTGCTGGCGAGACTCCTCAGCCGGGCAAAATGTTAATCCTCACGCAGATGCACCGCTGCAAAGGGGGTGCTTATATTCGGGAAATCAATCTGTATGAATCCGGCCTAAACCAAGACAATGGTCGTTCCAGAGTCAATTCGGTCGCAAAGAGGGAGATGGGTTTATCTGTAGGAGGGAAGCTGAGAGTTTTGTGGGATCAGTGATGATCAAGGATTGTGGGTGTGTTGAAGGTTTCTGCAGTATTTTTGAATTGCTGAATTTGAGTTCTGTGAATAAGTTTATATCGAGTTGTTGACGGATAATGATGATAATCGATGATTGATGATATCCTGATGTCCTCGATTTAGACTCATTTTTATTGCAATAATGATGTACCACTGATCCCTGTAAGTGTGACGGTTTCTTGAGTGAAAGAGTGGGAAAGTGGGAGATCGTGGTAAAGTCAGTTCCATGTCGTGCGGAGACTTGACTGATCGTGCACCAACAACTTTGCTAACTCCTTTAACCGTTTACACGACTTACGCACATTTCTCGTTGTGGATGAATCCACGTGCCGTAGACCGCCAGACCAAAACCCTAAGTGATATCCCCCCATTTGTGACGCGATTGATATTTCACGAATCGTGGAGTCTGCAAGGCTGACGTGTATTAGTTAGTCAGTTGTTGACTGATTTAGACTGTGAGTCTAGTTTTGTTGAATCGAGCATAAGTAGTGAATGCTCAGTGATTCATGGATTGAACATGTAGTTCTCTGAGATGTCAATGAATTACTGACTAGAGCGACTGAGCAAGTATTGCTCAACTCGAAGAATTGCTGAATATTGAGAGTTTGTCGAGCAATTGAGCAAGTATTGCTCAATGCGACGAATTTGATAATTTTGGCGTGCAACTGAGCAAGTGTTGCTCAATTCAAAAAAATACTGATTATTGATAATTTGACGTGCAATTGAGCAAGTCTTGCTCAATTCGACAAACTACTGATGAATTACTGAACATTGATGGTTGGATCAATATTCGAGCAACTAAGCAAGTATTGCTCAATTCGACGAATTATTTACTGGTGCCGTGACCCAATAAAATATTAATCAAAAATATTGGTGAATTACAGAATATTATTAATTTGGATATTGCTGAATCAACATTATTTTGTGCTTGAACTTGCTTAGAATGGTGATTCGTGGAGCGTTTTTTCGAAACCCTAATTTTATCAATCCTTCATCAATTGGTGAATTGATGAAAATTGGTCATGAGTGAGGAGGTACCAACCACATGGAATGATGAGCGTCCATGGGTGACCAGTGCTTGAGTGAGCACGCACCAGGGTTCTCAGTTTGAGAGTTGGTGAAAAAACGATGATTAAATGCAGGATTCATTATTTATTGAAATATTGCTGGATTCAACATTAGGTGATAAAACCTAGGCATGAGAGATGAGGACCGACCAAGAGGGCATGGGACCGGATCTTGGTGGTCACGGGACCAGTTTTTGGTCATTTGGAGAATCCCCTAATTGGTTGGAGAGAGTTCGGGCCCAGTATGAGCAATTGAGCAAATTAGGTCAGAATTATGAAAACGTGTGGGACCAGCCTTGTGCAAGCCCTAAGAATGACCCTGGTCGGTCATGAAGGCGTCCATGTATTTCCGTGGTGTCCGTGTTTCCATATTTCAATATTTTCTGATGCGCGTTCGAGCAATATCGTGAATTTTCAGAAGAGTTTCATCTTGACTGAGAATTCTCGATTTTTGTTGAAATGAGCATGTATGCTCAATTCATCAATACTTTGAAAATATTAAAATAAAAGTGTTTTAATACTTAAAATTGTCGTGAGAGGCTAGCCAGCCGTGTGACTATGTTGGCTTTTAGTTTTTCGTGATTTGAGCAATATTTGAGAAAATATGGAGAAATCATGAATTTTGCTCAAACCCAGGAGTTTCATGAATTGAGGAAAATAATAATTATACAAGATTAGGGATTTCAAGGTGTGGGACCGACAATGGCTAGGGCATGGCCGGCCGGCTAGGTTTTCCGGTCCCACGCACCTTTCCCTATTTTATTATTTTTCATGAATCCTTGAAGTTATGGAGAATCCATGAGTTTTTGTTGAAACTGAGGAGTTTCGTGAGATTAGGGAATAATAATTATGAAATCTAAGGATTGTGAGGTGTGGGACCGACCACGGCTCGTGCATCGCCGGAAGGCTGGGTTGCCTGGTCCCGCACACCTCTCCTTATGTTATAATATTATTTCGTGAATCCACGAAGTTATGGAGAATTCACGGGTTTTTCAAAAACAAGGAAAGTTGCTAATACCAAGGAGTTTCCGTGCGTTCACGAAATAACAAAAAATAAGGAAAATAATGGGAGAGGTACGGACCGACCATGGCTAGGGCACGGCCGGCCGGCCGGCTAGTGGGCCTGGCCTTGGGCGCCTCTTATTATTTTATTAATATTTATTATTTTCTCCTGTTTTGCGAAGGATTCCTCATTATTTCATATTTTTGGACACTCGTTCGTGCATCCGAGTGCTCAGTCGTGCATCATTGTCGAGTACACTCGCACCATTTTTGTGGGGATTACCCAGTGATGGTCCAGATCCCCGGTTGTTGAGTATTTATTACCAATCTATGAATTCAGTGGAGAATAATTCATGAAACTGAGTAATAAAAATGAATAGTTATTCATTATTAATTCGCAGGATCAGCTGTGGACTCGACTACGAATTCAGAATAATAAAACAAGCATTACCATCCTATGGGATCGTGGATTCGACCATAGAATCAGAGTAGTTAAGATTATCTATTACCATTTCATGAGATCAGTGGATTCGATCATGAAATCGGGGTAATGAGATAGCACAGTTGTTTTATTGCCATTCTATGAGATCAACACGTGGATTCGATCGTAGAATCGGAGTAATTTTTATTGCCATTCCATGAGATAAGGCCGTGGATTCGTCCATGGAATAGGAGCAATAATAGATTATTCTGGGAATTCAGTAGTGAATGTCACGGCAGGATTAATCTATTGCAGAAAAGATATTAGCCAGTTAAAGCATCACATCTATTCTGAATGGTGCATACTCAGGGAGTCACGGTGTTGTTTACGACCTGAAGGCGATAGTGTTCTCAATCTACAGAGAACCGTCTGAATCTATGCACAGTCTCTCCACATAATCAGGGAACGGAGAGTGTCACCGACGTCCTGAAAGCGTCCGCCGCCCAACTATTCTTCTATGTGGAGGTGGGTCTCTCTCCTGCAGTCACGGAACAGTGAGTATCACCGACGTCCTGAAGGCATTAAGTTTTCAATCTACGGAGAACTGCCCAAATGCGTTATTCTGCACAGAGGTCACGACAAAATGTCAGGGATCGAACGCTCAGCTAGTGGAGGATTTTCGAAAACATATTTATCATGGCTTCGTAAAATATGAATCGTTGCATGCCTGAAAGCCGTGTCAAAAACATGCCTCATGATTTTACGGTTTTACCCTTTATTGAAAATCCACCATCTACATTAAGTCCCCTGCTTAGTGAGGAACAATTATGTTCCGAAGTAAGCATTAAATAGTGATTTTTAGTCGAAGAGATCAGTGGTTGAACTCAGTCTACAAAGGTAGCTTCAGAATCCTCGATTTACCCCAATGATGTCATGTACGAGCAAATGCACAGATGAGGACCCTGATAGTAAGATAGAGTGTCATCCCGTGAACATGGAGGGATGAGGCACTGCTGTTTTGAGTGTTCTGAAGCTTAGTTATGGTCGGTTTAGGACATATGGGCCCGAGCCCAAAAAAGGAAACCCATGTTTTATTAGGTTTTGGAAATAAATTTGATATAACAGGGAAGAATCCCTAAGATTCTTTATTTTGGTCTACCAAGCACCTCCCTCTCTTCACCATTCTCACGCGAGTTGCACCAGGGAAGAAAAAAAAATCTGCCGGATTTTAGTCGTCGCGGATCATCGCCGTTTGCCGTCCGGCACCGACCAGGTAAGCCCAAAAAAAAATCTGTAGGTTTTATGATTGATGAGTTGTTCACAAAACCAAAAACTCCATGGTTGCATGCATGCGTAGGATTTATGAAGGATTTTTAGAAATCGTATGTATATGCCCGTTTGTTCGTTAGTTGAAGGAACGAGCAAAAACCCCTAATATGGAAGAGACACATAAAATTTTGAATAGACATGGTCTAGTTGCAGTAGCAAAAGTTTTGTTTATTAGGTTTCATGAAAACCCAAGTTTGTTTGTCGAAGCATGAACTTTGCAAATACTTTTAGAAACGTAGGATTGTTCGTAAAAGTAATAAGTAATAATCCTTAAGTTTAAAGGAATTTTGAAAAGACCTGGAGTTCATGATAAAAAAAATTCATGAACTTTCGAAAAATTTGTTTGGAATATGTAAGCTTTTACAAAAATAGCAATGACCCTAGTTTCATAGGTGAATGCTCGATCGAACAAAATTAACTCACGTAAAAGTTTTTTTTTTTATAAAATAAAATCAAATAGTAATTTTTGAGTAATCGTTAGAGATAAAAAATTGTGTTTCATGATTTTATGATGTATGTTTTGTGATATAAAATCATGGAACATTCACATGAAAATTTATGTGAATTGTTAATGGTTTCGTGAAAAGTCGTTGTTGACTCTCGCATGATACGTTTTATGCTCGGCTTTGCAGGTTTGAAAGAACGAGCAAGTTTTGGGGTTTTACGCTGTTATCACTAAGTTCGTGAAATCTTTAATAGGTAAGATTTGAGGATTACCATTTTAGCCATGAATTCAGTATTAGCATATCTGTAATCCCGTACTTGTGCTTCTGGTTCCAGACAATGGTGACTTCCAGTAGCAGCAACGACTATGATTATGAGTATTCCTCCAGTTCTTCAGACGAGGATTCTAAGGTTCCAGAGATGAAGACTTATACAGCAGAATCTCATGCCAAGAGGGACCATTCCGCGGAAATAAAATACGACGTGCCCCCTGTCAACCGTAGAATAACTCAGGAGGAACTCTTGAAAAGAAAAGCTGAGGATGACATGTTGGCTGAACGTCAACAACGAAGGGATCAAATCCAGCGCCGGGTATCAGCAGCTGAGGAGAAGCTTCAATCTCGTGCTGAGAGTGTAGCTTCAGACTCGGATGCTTCGGAAGACGAACCCGTGTGGGTGCCAGTGGAGCGTAAAATCAAGCCAGACCGGCGCACTAGAGAGATTGAGAGGTTGGTTCAAGTCGACCTTGAGGCTGAGCGCGAAGAAGAAGATTACTGGGAGGACTATGAACTTGATATTCATCCAGACTTCGTCAATAGCCCTGATAATGATTTTGATGAAGAACTCTAAGAGGATTCTGCAAAGGACGATGATGACGAATCCGATAATTCTGACAAGTCCGATGACTCTGACGAATCTGACGATTAATTTGACGCATAGACCTCTCTCAGATCATTTATTTTCCCTTGGAGTAGATGTTCTCTGGTTATTTGAGCATCTTGGTTGTAGAGATGTTTCTTCAGAGATTATTATTTTTTGAACCGTAATTCCTTGTAGTATCTCCTTTCTGAATATTCCTCACATCTCCAGTAGATGTACTAATGTCCACATAGACAATAATTACCTAAAGTGCAATCACATGAGTTGTCTAGAAAACACGTGGACTACCAGACGATGAATCCGTAGTTGTAGTGTTGACTACGCCTGAACTGTCAGTCCCCAGCATTGTTACTCTTCTCCCATCTTTCACGCATCTGATTCGATATTTAGGGTTTCAGTAGAAACCGCAACAGACTTGTTTATCCGTTAGGGAATAAGCATCCACGTTGGACTTAGGGTTTTATTTAAACAGTCTGCTGCCTTTGTGTATCATCAAAGGAAATTTTGATCACAATCCTATCTCTCGTCACCATGTCCAGAAGCAGTGTTTCCTCTAGAAGTGAATCTCGTGTTGAACATGCTGTGGCAGTATCCGTCTCGGTGAGTTTTCTATTCTCTTTTGTTTTTTGATCGATTAGGATGATTGACCGAAAGAAAACAATTTGTCGCATGATGATGAGAAGAAAAAACATTCCTCCTGTAGCTTGAGACCTAAACGAACTATTAAGGCTCCTGCCCGGTATAGGTCAGCTCCTGCTGATGACAGGACGTCTGTAAGTAATTTCGTAACTTCTCGGTCGAAGTTTTTTACCATGTTCAATGGTCAATACAATTAAATGCTCCATCGTTTCATCGCAGGTTGACGTTCGTGTTGTTGTTGATGCTAACAAAAGGAAGATCGGGAAATCCGTGGTTGTGATGGGTAATAACAGCAACCGTGTTGACGGGAATTCCACTGATTCTGTGGAGGCTGAGGTTAGATCTCGTGCTCTTGAGTATCCAACAACTGGATTCCCCTTTGAGGCTTCCATGATCAAAAATTGCCCGAATAATGAAGTGGCTGGGGGATTCGTCATTCCCAAGTGTCACGCGCCCCTGTACACCAAAATTTGGAGAAGGTACGGGATATTGCTATGACCGAAGTATGGAAAGGCTTTCTACCAACCCTCCTGACTACAATTGCAGGATTGTTGTCGATCATTGAGGAGATGAACCAGATGCATCTGCGAAATGTCAAGAATCATGATCTGCACAAATGGGACGAGATGATTTCGAACTGTGAGACCCTGATCAAAATTCACAAGGCGGCGACTGCTGCTGATGCGATCTCCTCTACCACTGCCATATTGGAGGAGGAAAAGATGCTTTCCTTGGAGTCAGCAAGAGTTGAGAAGGATGTCCAGGACTTGAAGATGAAAACCCAAAATTTTCGGAAGTAGATTGATAGGGTTTTTTTATAGAGATTATCCGTTGTTGGATGGTTTGTTCTGAATGAGCGTTTGAGAGGGATTTCTTCTATGTAAGTCTGAGATTTCGTTTCGAATAAAGTAGATGATTGAGATATTCTTGTGAGATTCACAAAATAGTTGGAATTTTGAATGAATGAGCATAATGCATACTCTTTTGGAGAAAACGGAAATTACATTTAGAGATTTAATACTTTGAGTATCTCAAGCATAATACGCCTTGAGCCACTTTCCATTAATGACGTTTCCTTCGACTCCTCCATTAACAGCTAAGATTTTGTAATATCCGCTAGATACTGTATTGATAACCACATAAGGCCCTTCCCATTTAGGAGAGAACTTTGGGGCGGACATGTCTTGCTGGATATGTTTTGTTGTTTTCAGAACCAAATCTCCTACTTGAAATGTTCGAGGTCTTACCATTTTGTTGTATTCCTTGGAAATTTTATGTTTGTAGGTTTTCACATATTTTTATACCTTGGACCTTCTCGATTCAAGCATGTCCAACTCAGCAATCCTTGAGTTAGATACTTCGGCTTCATTCCATTTCACTCCACTGGCCGCCGCGATTCTTGCAGAGGGAATCTTGATCTCGGCTGGGAGGATAACATCAGCGCCATAAACAAGAGAATACGGTGAACCCCTTGGTGCAGTACGGTAGGCCCATAAAGCCATGGGTAATTCCTCATGCCATGTTCGTGGATTTTCATGAACTGTTCAACTGAGAATCCGGATCAAGGTTTTGTTGGTGCTCTCCGCTTGTCAGTTTCCTTGGGGATAGTATTCATGTAGCTTCGAAGATGCTGGATTGATTTTCCCGATAATATTCAGTCCCCAACTGTAGAAGGGCCATGGACTGCTCACAGAATTTAATGGGAGACAAGGAGTGCGAATGAGGTTACCGTGAACTTGGCATTGATGACATCTCCGAACATGGCGGCTGCATCATCCTCCATGGTTGGCCAGTAATATTTCTCATAAATTTGGAGAAATAATTTCTTCTTTCCTTGGTGTTCACCTTTGTGCATCTATTTCAAGATTGTAGGAATTTCATGTTCATCCAAGCATCTCAGGAGTTTCCCACCAAATCTTTTGTGATACAAAATCCCTTCCAGGTAGACAAAACGTTTGGATCTCTGAATGAGTTTGATTGCTCTCTTCTTCTATGATGGAAGATCGTTAAGGTTCCCTCCAGTCCCCAGTGTGATGGATTGTTAGAATTTCCAAATGATGAGGAGGTGTCTGACAATTGGGACAGGATCCTTGCAGCACCCTCGACTGAGCTTCCATAGAAGGCCAATAGTAACCAAGCCTTAGAAGCCTTCTGTAGAGTGTGACCACTAGGGTTTGCCCACATATTTCCTCATGTATGTGTTTGAATTGTTGACTGGACTCTTCATCTCCAAGGCATCGTGACAAGGATCCATCAGGATTGCGATAATATAACGCTCTGTGCAGCAGGAAAAAGTTTTTCAACTCCTTGAGACTAATTTTCCCCTCCGTAAGAGAATTGCTCAATTCATGAATGATGGGCTCCCGCCAGTCGTTCGATTGGGCATCTTCAATTTGAGTAATCCAGGTAGATGATACGGAGCGCCTTTGTACAGTGATGGATTTCTCGGATCCTTCAAATTGCAGTTTTGATGCTAAAGTTGCTAGACAATCAACATGTCTATTGTTGGTACGGCCGGTATGGACAATTGTTGCATCAGAAAAATGAGTTAATATTCTTTGTGCCTCGGTCCTGAACGGAGCAAGTGTTATTTATTTGAGAGAGTATACGTCATTGATTGACCAGCAACTTTGAGTCTCCTCTGATTTCTAAGTGCTTTGCTCCATCTTTCTTGGATAAAGATAACCCTAGGATAAAAGCTTCATATTCTGCTGAATTGTTGGTGCAGTGGAAATCTAGCTTGAATGAATGCGATAAGACTTCACCGGATGGAGATAATAGCACAATGCCCGCTTCACCAGTATCATTGCTCGGAGTGGCAGATCCATCAAAATATAGTTTCCATGTTTCTTCCTGAATGACTGAAATTTCTGGAAACTCACCGGGCACTTCTTCATGCAATATTGTGACGTCTTCTCCAGGAAAAGCAGCAAGTAAGTCTGCGACTGCTTGTCCTTTGATTGCTTTTGGAGGGACACACGCTATGTAAAATTCTGACATTTGGAGTAGACATTTTGCTGGGCTCCCGATCAATGCAGGTTTTGACAGTAAGAATTTTATGGGATCAGCTTTGGTCACCAGCACGACCCTGTTTGATAGTAGATAATGTCTGAATCTCTGAATTGCGTGAACCAATGCTAGACACGCCCTTTCAGCCTTTGGGTATCGGAGTTGGGCATCCCTCATTGTGCGACTAAAGTAATAGATTGAACACTCGATACCATCTTCATCCTCTTGAGCGAGGAGTGCTGCAATGGCGACATCACTGGAGGCTGTGTAAAGTATCAGCGGCCGTCCTTGCACTGGAGATTTCATGACAGCGGGTGATAGTAATATTTGTTGTATTTTCTGGAATGCTTCTTGTTGAATAGCTGTCCATGCAAAATTTGCTCCTTTCTTCAACAGAGGAGTGAATGAAGCAATGAGTTGAGCGAGTCTAGGAATGAAACACCGGATATAATTGACTTTGCCCATGAAACTATGGAGCTCTTTCACAGTTCGTAGAGGAGGCATGGTAGTAATAGCTTTTTTCTTGTCTGGATCAACCTTGATTCCTTCTGAAGTAACCAGGAATCCGACAAACTTTCCAGAAGAAACGCCAAAAGCGCATTTTAGAGGATTTTTAGTTTGTATTCCCT
Organism: Papaver somniferum; assembly: GCF_003573695.1. Taxonomy (NCBI): domain Eukaryota; kingdom Viridiplantae; phylum Streptophyta; class Magnoliopsida; order Ranunculales; family Papaveraceae; genus Papaver; species Papaver somniferum. Next base: position 126,537,529 of record NC_039363.1, on the reverse strand, counting down.
GCATATTTCGAAGACTTGTCTTAGGATGTCAAGGTGGGATGTCCGAGTCTTCGATTTCACCACCAAAACATTAACATAGTCCTCTACTTGCTTGTGCATCATGTCATAGAATATTGCGGTCATGGCTCGCTGATAAGTGGCTCCTGCGTTCTTCAAGCCGAAAGGCATCACTGTATCTTGGAAGTTTCCAATGGGAGTCCGAAATGCAGTCTTATTAGTGTCATGCTCGTACATATTGATTTGGTTGTATCCACTGTAACCTTCCATGAACGAGAACATGTCGTGACCGCTGGTTGCGTTGACAAGCATATCAATGTTTGGCAATGGAAAGTCATCCTTCGGGCAATACTTGTTCTGGTTCCTGAAATCCACACAGCATCAGATCTGGCCATTTTTCTTCTTGACTGGGACAATGTTCGCCAGCCACTTTGGATGTTGAATGGGTTTTATGAATCCTGTTGTTAGTAGTTTTTGGATTTCCACCTTGATTTGTTCCTCAACCTCGTGTCTGAATTTCCTGGGCGGTTGTTTGAAAGGTTTGAAACCGGGATTCATATGCAGATAATAAGTGACCAATTTATCGTCCAGACCGGGCATCTCTTCGTACGTCCAGGCGAAGATATCTTGGTACTCTTTCAACAGACCTATCAATCCTTCTCGTTCCTCAGGTGAGAGAGCAGAACTGATTAAAATTGGCCTTGGGTTCTCGTCTGTTCCGATGTTGATAGTTTCAAGATCGTCAGTTGTGGAATCTGTGCCATCTTGCATCTGTCGTGGTGCATCTCGAATTTCTTCATTGGGCGATTGCTCACTCTGGCATGATTCTTCAGGGCGGGGAGACTTTTCATCGACCTCCCCTATTAATTGCTAATCCTTACGGCGGAGATAAATGACTCTCTCCTCTGCATCATAAGAAGTAATAAAGTTGGACTTTTTTTGAGTCGTACCTTGACCTTGACGACACTTGAGTGGTGTGGTGGACAGATTGACGGATTTAGCATATGTTGATGATGGTTTGTCGACTTTCTCAATAGATTTCCAACTTTGGAGTGGAATACTGCAGATCTTTCTTGGAGGTTCGGGGATGCTCTTTGGAGGTTCCAGGAACTCAACATCATAAACTGGAGCATAAGGAGATACCGAAGCTGGGATGCGGACAATTTTGTTGTTGACCAAAGACTTCATACACTGGTGGTACGTTGAAGGAACAACCTTATTTTCGTGAAGCTATGGTCTTCCGAGTATCATGTGATAGTCAGGGTATTTCTCGATCACATGAAATTTGACAGTGGATTGAATCGGCCCTACTTTCAGATCCACATAGACATACCCGTATGTGTGACTCTGGCTTCCTTCAAAACCCGTCATCAATATGGGATGATGAACGATTTTACTTTGTGGAACTTTGGCCTCCTTGAGAGTCTTCATAGTGATGAGATTCGTGGAAGCACCTGTATCTATGAGAACTCTCCTGAATTCAGAGTCCTTAATTGAAGCAGTAACGAACAAGGCTCGGTTATGCCCTTCCTCCGCCATTCGGTCTTCCTCAGTGAAGGTGATGTTGTTGATTGAGAGTTCTGACACCATGGACACTTGTTAAACCACCGGAGATGATGGAACTATTCACACATCGGATGATATTTTGTTGAGAGCGACAAACGTGTCTGTGCACTGATCTCTGGAGAAATGCAGAAGTTCACATAGATTCTCGATTAGATGTGTGACCTCTTGTTCCACCGGCTTTTCATAAGTAGTGAATCTATTGGCTTGAGGGTTAGCGTCAGTGGTGTCAAGAGATGAGTGTTCCACAACTTGAGCTCCTAATATTCTTGTCAGGTCTACCATGCAGTTGAACAAATTATCAATTGCTCCTTTCAATCGATTTATGTTCCTTTCCAAAATCTCTTGCCTTCGTTCCAGTTCAGCTAGTGACGGAATTTCTCCATCAAATGCACCAATAGATGAAAAGGGAGTAGTAAAGTATGGATGATGAATGTTAACAGAATCATTCGGGTGAGTTAGAGAAGCGTCACCATTTGAAAGATTCTGAATGGAGCTTTGAGAAACTGAATTAGATGTAAGACCAACCATCTTGCGAAAATGAAAGATTGCAACTGAGAGATTAATCTCCCACTGTGGTCTCCAATATGTGGATAGGGAAAAACGAGCCGCCGGTTTTTTTGGAAAGTGAAGAGTCGAGCGTGCTGTCGAGACTCCTCAGCCGTGAAAAATGTTAATCCTCACACAGATGCACCGCTGCAAAGGGGTTGCTTAGATTCGGGAAATAAATTTGTATGACTCTGGCCTAAACCAAGACAATGGCTGTTCCAGAGTCAATTCGGTCGCAAAGAGGGACATGGGTTGATCTGTAGGAGGGAAGCTGAGAGTTTTGTGGGATCAGTGATGATCAAGGATTGTGGGTGTGTTGAAGGTTTCTGCAATATTGCTGAACTGCTGAAGTTGAGTTCTGTGAATAAGTTTATATCGAGTTGTTGACGGATAATGATAATAATCGATGATTGATGATACCCTGATGTCCTCGATTTAGACTTATTTTTATTGCAAGAATTATGTACCACTGATCCTTATAAGTGTGACGGTTTCTTGAGTGAAAGAGTGGGAAAGTGGGAGATCGTGTTAAAGTCAGTTCCTTGTCATGCGGAGACTTGACTGATCGTGCACCCACTACTTTGCTAACTTCTTCAACCGTTTACACGACTTACACACATTTCTCGTTGTGGATGAATCCACGTGCCGTAGACCGCCAGACCAAAACCCTAAGTGATATCCCCCCATTTGTGACGTGATTGATATTTCACGAATCGTGGAGTCTGCAAGGCAGACGTGTATTATTTAGTCAGTTGTTGACTGATTTAGACTGTGAGTCTAGTTTTATTGGATCGAGCATAAGTGGTGAATGCTCAGTGATTCATGGATTGAACATGTAGTTCTTTGAGATGTCAATGAATTACTGACTAAAGCAACTGAGCAAGTATTGCTCAACTCGACGAATTGCTGAATATTGAGAGTTTGTCGAGAAATTGAGCAAGTATTGCTCAATTCGACGAATTTTAATTTTAGCGTGCAACTGAGCAAGTGTTGCTCAAATCAACAAAATATTGAATATTGATAATTTGACGTGCAATTGAGCAAGTGTTGCTCAATTCGACAAACTACTGATGAATTACCGAACATTGATGGTTGGATCAATATTCGAGCAACTGAGCAAGTATTGCTCAATTCGACGAATTATTTACTGGTGCCGTGACCCAATAAAATATTAATAAAAAATATTGTTGAATTACTGAATATTATTAATTTGGATGTTTATTTCTAAATCAACATTATTTTGTGTTTGAACTTGCTCAGAATGGTGATTCGTGGAGCGTTTGTTCGAAACCCTAATATTATCAATCTTTCATCAATTGGTGAATTGATGAAAATTGGTCATGAGTGAGGAGGGACCAACCACATGGAATGATGAGCGTCCATGGGTGCCCAGTGCTCGAGTGAGCACGCACCAGGGTTCTCAGTTTGAGAGTTGGTGAAAAAACGATGATTAAATGCAGGATTTATTATTTATTGAAATATTGCTGGATTCATCATTAGGTGATAAAACCTAGGTATGAGAGATGAGGACCGACTAATAGGGCATGGGACCGTCTCTTGGTGGTCACGGGACCAGTTGTTGGTCATTTGGAGAATCCCCCAGTTGGGTGGAGAGAGTTCGGGCCCAGTATGAGCAATTGAGCAAATTAGGTCAGAATTATGAAAACGTGTGGGACCAGCCTTGTGCAAGCCCTAGGAATGACCCTGGTCGGTCATGAAGGCGTGCACGTATTTCCGTGGTGTCCGTGTTTCCATATAGAGGGTTTCAGTATTTTCTGATGCGCGTTCGAGCAATATCGTGAATTATCAGAAGAGTTTCATCTTGACTGAGAATTCTTGATTTTTGTTGAAATGAGCATGTATGCTCAATTCATCAATATTTTAAAATATTAAAATAAAAGTGTTTTAATATTTAAAATTGCCGTGAGAGGCTAGCCAGCCGTGTGACTATGTTGGCTTTTGGTTTTTCGTGATTTGAGCAATATTTGAGAAAATATGGAAAAATCATGAATTTTGCTCAAACCCAAGAGTTTCATGAATTGAGGAAAATAATAATTATGCAAGATTAGGGATTTCAAGGTGTGGGACCGACAATGGCTAGGGCATGGCCGGCCGGCTAGGTTTTCCGGTCCCACGCACCTTTCCCTATTTTATTATTTTTCATGAATCCTTGAAGTTATGGAGAATCCATGAGTTTTTGTTGAAACGGAGGAGTTTCGTGAGATTAGGGAATAATAATATGAAATCTAAGGATTGTGAGGTGTGGGACCGACCACGGCTCGTGCATCGCCGGAAGGCTGGGTTGCCTGGTCCCGCACACCTCTCCTTATGTTATAATATTATTTCGTGAATCCACGAAGTTATGGAGAATTCACGGGTTTTTCAAAAACAAGGAAAGTTGCTAAAACCAAGGAGTTTTCGTGCATTCACGAAATAACAAAAAATAAGGAAAATAATGGGAGAGACTCGGACCGACCATGGTTAGGGCGCGGCCGGCCGGCCGGCTAGTGGGCCTGGCCTTGGGCGCCTCTTATTATTTTATTAATATTTATTATTTTCTCCTGTTTTGCGAAGGATTCCTCATTATTTCATATTTTTGGACACTCGTTCGTGCATCCGGGTGATCAGTCGTGCATCATTGTCGAGTACACTCGCACCATTTTTGTGGGGATTACTTAGTGATGGTCCAGATTCCCGGTTGTTGAGTATTTATTACCATTCTATGAATTCAGTGGAGAATAATTCATGAAAATGAGTAATAAAAATGAATAATTATTCATTATTAATTCGCAGGATCAGCTGTGGACTCGACTACGAATTCAGAATAATAAAACAAACATTACCATCCTATGGGATCGTGGATTCGACCATAGAATCAGAGTAGTTAAGATTATCTATTACCATTTCATGAGATCAGTGGATTCGATCATGAAATCGGGGTAATGAGATAGCACAGTTGTTTTATTGCCATTCTTTGAGATCAAGCCGTGGATTCGATCATAGAATCGGAGTAATTTTTATTGCCATTCCATGGGATCAGGCTTTGGATTCGTCCATGGAATAAGAGCAATAATAGATTATTCTGGGAATTCAGTAGTGAATGTCATGGCAGGATTAATCTATTGCAGAAAAGATATTAGCCAGTTAAAGCATCACATCTATTCTGAATGGTGCATAATCAGGGAGGCACGGCCGGCCGGCTAGTGGGCCTGGCCTTGGGCGCCTCTTATTATTTTATTAATATTTATCTTTTTCTCCTGTTTTGCGAAGGATTCTTCATTATTTTATATTTTTGGACAATCGTTCGTGCATCATTGTCGAGTACACTCGCACCATATTTGTGGGGCTTACTCAGTGATGATCCAGATGCCCGGTTGTTGAGTATTTATTACCAATCTATGAATTCAGTGGAGAATAATTCATGAAACTGAGTAATAAAAATGAATAGTTGTTCATTATTAATTCGCAGGATCAGCTATGGATTCGACTACGAATTCAGAATAATAAAACAAGCATTACCATCCTATGGGATCGTGCATTCGACCATAGAATCGGAGTAATTAAGATTATTTATTACCATTTCATGAGATCAGTGGATTCGATCATGAAATTGGGGTAATGAGATAACACAATTATTTTATTGTCATTATATGAGATCAAGCCGTGGATTCGATCATAGAATCGGAGCAATTTTTATTGCCATTCCATGGGATCAGGCCGTGGATTCGTCCATGGAATAGGATCAATAACAGATTATTCTGAGAATTTTCAGTAGTGAATGTCATGGCAGGATTAATCTATTGCAGAAAAGATATTAACCAGTTAAAGCGTCACATATATTCTGAATGGTGCATAGTCAGGGAGTCACGGTGTTGTTTACGACCTGAAGGCGTTAGTGTTCTCAATGTACAGAGAACCGTCTGAATCTATGCACAATCTCTCCACATAATCAGGGAACGGTGAGTGTCACCGACGTCCTGAACGCGTCCTCCTCCCAACTATTCTTCTATGTGGAGGTGGGGGTCTCTCCTGCAGTCAGGGAACAGTGAGTATCACTGACGTCCTAAAGGAGTTAAGTTCTCAATCTACGGAGAACCGCCCAAATGGGTTATTCTGCACAGAGGTCACGGCGAAATGTCAGGGATCGAACGCTCAGCTAGTGCAGGATTTTCGAAAACAAATTCATCATGGCTTCATAAAATATGAATCGTTGCATGCCTTAAAGCCGTGTCAAAAACATGCCTCATGATTTTACAATTTTGCCCTTTGTTGAAAATCCACCATCTACAGGCGGTTATACTAATCTCACATATTGGTAGTTCAAAAGATATGCAGTGAATAACAATACCAATAATTCCTGGCGATTTCTCTTTCGTTTCACAAAACAAGTTCATGAATTTACTTCCTTAAAACAAATGTAAAACATTATTTGCTAGGATGAAATCTTCACCTTATACCCATACATAATCACAATAGCATTCAAACGATTATGTCGATGTCTTATATAGAAAGTTTAATGGTTAAGCAATAAACCTCGTATTGTATTCCTTAATACTATGTCTAACTAGAGTATAATCATTCATGCTTCGCAGTTATGTTTTCAATATGCACGACTTGAAAGATACGTTAGGGAATGAAACAGTTCAAGTCAAATGTCACTAACCTCAAGTGGAAGGATGATGTTGTCGTTCTATCTCCTTGCTTCTTCACTTCTTCAAGTCTTCGCAATACTTGTAATGTCTCATATCCTAATACTTTCAAGCTAACCTACACGAATTTGACTCTAGTACATAATCAAGCGACTCTTTAAATGAGTTTTGGCTCACTAAAATATGACAACCAAACTTGACATACCAACACTTGGTGGGTTCAACCGAGCTATGCTCTAACAAAACTGAATCGAGGATATGCATATAAATATATATGTTTACTTCGCACCAAGTAATTCCGTATCTCTCATAATTAAAGTTGAAACATTCCCAATATCCCAATATGCACTGTTGCATGGGAAATATCCAAATGATCAACTTGAAGCAAAAATAGTTTGTGAATAATAAATTGTTTTAACTAAGATTGTTAAGGATCTACGAACATTCATTACTTGAATCATATTTCAAGAGGTTAACCAAGATAAACTTGAGCTCGAAAAATTTTCTTTGCAATATTAAATCCACTAAAATCATGTGACATAGTCTCATAAGAGAGAATGGTAAATGTCGTGAGTAAATAGGATAGGTCCGTCTTCTTGTTAAGGGAGTTCTCGCAAATGTCTTTGTTTGTTCTTCAGTCTTCAATCATCAAGGTGAGTGATATCTGATACTAAACTACCATATTATAATCCTAGTCCGAGACTTGACTTTAGTAAACTAGAAATCAAGATATAGTTTTGTACATCTAAATTGAAAACAAGCTTGAGATAAAAAAAAACTTATGATTTATACCTAGTAATTCTTTAAAAGTTTCAAAACTAACTAGTTCTTGAACTGCATAAATCAGTTCGTATACTATTGGAATTTTTTTTTATCCAGGAACATCTCAAACCGACCATTTCACAAGTGCATAAATCAGTTCATGTATGCGAGTTAATTGAGATTGAATTAATCAAGTCCTTATTATATACGTTCGCCAACCGAGAAAAACAATTTTTCAACATAAGAACTAACTTAACTACCCTTATTGTTTGAATTCTTCTTTACAATGTTTATCATAATACTAAAAGTCAAACGACAGTTCTCAGTGGATATAATGGTAGATAATATGAGTAAATAGGATTGTCAGTTTTAACATACTTTGTTGATGAATTTTCTGTTGACGTCGTTGTTCTTCAATTTTCAGTCTTCAGGACTGACTGGTGAATTCTGCTACCCAGCTACCATGCTCTATTCCAAGTGTGAGACTGACTCTAATAAACTATAAATCAAGATGTAGTTTTGATTGTTTAAATTCAATAACAAACTTGACATACCAAAATTTGTGAGTTTGACCGAGCAATGCTCTAAGAAAAAATGACTATCAGGACCAAAAAATTGCTTTGTGGTACAATATCTACTTTGTGATCCATACTGAAAAAGCGGCGGTATAACAACCACGCCGAATAATTCGTTCGGTAATCTGTATGGACCAACTCCAATATAATTCCGAGAGCACCATCTTATAAAGCGAGCTCAATCAAGAAATATACCAAAGATTGTATCTCAATTTCTCAATATAATCTGCAATCGAGCAGATAAAAGTCTGTGATCCCGATTGATATGAGAAATAACTTGGACGGTACCAAAGACCAGTGCTTAAGTGTCAATCAATTACTATCTAATAATCAAGTCGGATTTACCAATTGATTGAACTACGCACAACCTGTGATATTTCAATTAAATAAACAAACATAATGCGGAAAAAAAATAACACAGACACCAGAAGTTTTGTTAATGAGGAAACCGCATATGCAGAAAAACCCCGAGACCTAGTCCAGATTTGAACACCACGATGTATTAAGCCGCTACAGAAGCTAGCCTACAACAAGTTAACTTCGTACTAGAATGTAGTTGAGCCCTAACCAAGTATCACACCGATTAAGGTACAGTCACGTTCCTTACGCCTCTTGAACCATGCCGGATTCTACACACTTGATTCCCTTAGCTGATATCACCCACAACTAAGAGTTGATACGACCCAAAGTCGAAGACTTATCAACAAATATGTCTCCCATAGATAAGTCTATCCTGATAGATAAATTTGTCTCCCATAGAAGTACATATGAGGTTTTTGTTCTGTCTTTTGATAAATCAATGTGAACATGAACCAATTGATAATCCTAGAAATACCAATCACCTCAAAATAACTTAACTATATGGTAGTAGAAGAAGTTATTGTGGAATCACAAAGAATGAGACGAAGAGATTTGTGATTACTTTTTATATCTTACCTATCGGAGAAAAATCTCGAGCTTAAAGAAGATAGAACATAATATGATAGAACAAGTAAGATTAGAACACTCAACTACAAAGAAAATAGTTGGGTCTGGATTCACGAATCCCAAATGAAGCCTTCAATTCGTTAACCTATAATGGTTTTGGGAAAACCTAGGTTAAAGGAGAATCGACTCTAGTCACAACTAGGACACAGGAAAGTGTCGGGATTAGGTTTTCCAGTTGCTATAGTTTTCCCTTATATAGTCGTTCAAATCAGGGTTTGCTTTCAATCAAAGCTAAGGTAGCGTATTAACAAAGCATTCAATATTCACTGTTAGATGAAAACCTGATTTAAGATTCAAGCTAAGTCTGCTTAAAACCAAATAAATATCTCTCCACCGTTAGATGGTCTTAGCTTGTTACACATAAATGAAATATACCTTCATTTGGATGTGGGTAACCGTCCCTAAACGTGTATATTGAGTTGGCTCAATAATAGTTAATCGAAGTTAGCCATGTGAACACTTTTGTCTTAACCACATTTATCTAACACTTCTAGATCAACTATGATGATCAATCAATCATGAAAGATAATCAAATGAATCTAATTGTGTTTCACATAGAGTTGTTCAATTGTACACTATTTCACAGAAATATATATGAACCAATTGAATCAAAATAGGATTGATTCATAAGAATCAATTCATGAACATTAAGCCACGGTTTGCAAAGATTTCATTCCTTAATTCACAAATGTATTTGTTCATGAGTATGAAAAACATACTTAATCGATTTTAGAACTTTAACTACTAATTTTGCAAACAGGTACGCAAACTACAGCTTCCGAACTTTGGTCTTATCCAGCAGTTTGCAAACGGGTGTGCGTACTGCTGTCCCGGACCTTAACTCAGGTAGAACCATTCGCATACAGGTATGCAAACATGGTTCCTGGACTTTAACAGTTAAAATCGTTCGCATACTAGGTATGCAAACAAGATTCTCGGACCTGAATCATACCAAAACAGTTTGCATACTAGGTATGCATACTGAATTGTATCCAGACAAAGGTTTTTGTTCTAAACTCCCATTTCAATCATTGAAACATCCTTAGAAGACGACAATAGCTGTCTCACACAAACTATTAGCTTGTAAGTAATTTTAAAGCGATCGAATGATCAATACGAAACTTTCCGAGCCGACATCAAATGATTGTCTCACACAAATCATGTAAGATGTTTCAAGGCGATTTTCACATGATCATCTTTTGACTTATTATTTAGTTTCCAACAAATAAATTGTTTCCAACTAAACTCGTCAAGAATGTGATGAACGTAGCTAAAGTAAAAAGCTTCAAACACATATTTCGAGAAATAGATAATCAAGTTAAACTCAACTCTAAATATCAAATGTGTATAATATAAAAGTCTATGTAGCTATACGACTTAGTCTCGTTAGGAGATAGAATAGAATAGACTTCTGAGTGATAGATAAGTTTTAGTCTCTACATACCTTTTGTTGATGAAGTTCCTCCAAGCTCTCCTCAGTAGATCTTCGTCTTCAATCGATGAACACCGTGAAGTTTAAAGATCAACTACACATTTTATCCTAATCTGAGACATAGCTATAAGTAGACTAGAAATCAAGACTTATAGTTTTGATCAACTAAACTTGACAAACAAGCTTGAGATAGCAACGCTTGCGCTCTAACACATACTTATATTGTAACCTAAACTCTTTTAATATAACACAATTTACCTCGTGGAATAAAATTTGCTAGAGAAACACAAAATTCTCTCAGGCATCTAAATGTATATCCCCGTCATCTAGCATTTGTGATTTGAAAAAAAAATATCATGTGATCCAAGTTTGCCTTGTGACATAAATTTCGTATTGTAACCTAAACTCTATTTTGTGATCCAAAATCAATTTTTAAACCAAAAGTATTTTGTGATCCGAAAATTTGCATCATAACATAAATTTGCCACCTCGTTTCACAAAATCTGCCTTGAGTACCATACTGCATGGCCCTAAAATTGAGTCTTGCGTTAAAATATGTGGTGGGAAACAAATCTATCTCGTGATCTAAAATATTTAACGTGGTTAAGATCTATCTCAAAACCTAAAATATGCATTTAATCCAAATTAGCCACTTCAACTATATGGGTCATGTTACCCGATGCTTTTCATGTAGCTCAACATTTGCTTCGTGACTCAAAATGGGCCATGTAGCAAAATATGACTTATAATCCCAAATTTGGAATAATATCTAAATTCTGTCACGTGATTTAAAATCTTCCCTGTGAACCAATATTTTCCTAGTGATCGGCAATTTGTCTAGTGATACAAAATTTGTATCATAAACCATAATCTACCTGGTGACCTTATATATCTAAAAAAACAAACTTAAAATAGAGTTTTGTCTCTCCAAAAAAAGAAATCATCAAACCATGGTCGCATAGTTTTCTCTTTTGCTCAGATCTGCTCTTTGGAATGGATCTGAGCAAATACTCACCTCTAAAGTCTGATAATGTATGTTCTCTCTTTATATCCTGTCATAAATCTTTGTTTTAGGCTTTCATTTAATATATATTTTCTTGGATCAGTTAAGTTGTTTTCCCTGTTTTCTTGCAACCTGGTTTTGTTCTTGATCTTTAACTAGCTTTTGATTAAATCAAAGAAGAAGTATCACTTTCACAAGAAACAACGACATTTTCAACAACACCAGTAACATTAGTAACATCACTTCCAGAAGTAACAATAATCAGTTGCAAACCCAAGACTCTGAATATTATCTCGACCGACTCTGACTGATGTTACACGATTCCGACGATCTTTGTCAGACCCAAGACTCTGAAGATTATGCCGACCGATTCTGACCGATGTTACACGATTCTGATGATCTTTGTTAGTTAGTTACTTTGTTATTGAAAGCCCTGAGAAATAGTTGGAACTTTTATGATCTTAACACCTCCGCAGTTTATAGTTGTCGACATACTTTGAATATGATCAGTAACTCTTATCTTTTATAGTTAAAGATATTCCTTAATAACTCAAGGAGATCCCGGACCAAAATAAATAAAGAATATTTTAATTAAGGTTATTAATTTTATATACTTTTAATTACCAGAAATTAAAATCATATCTCTGGAAAATAAAAATTGGTAATGTGCATTTACTAATTGGAGATTTTCAAGTAAGATTTCAGAAATATTGGACAAATCATTTCCAGGAATTATGAAAACCGATTCGGGCATTTATTGCATATCTTGAGAATATTCGGTTTTGGAAATTCCTTGGTGTCCAAACATCCTTGGTATGTAAATACCCAAGTTTGCATTTCGAGCAAACTATCCTAAGAGCCAGACAAACTTCATTTTTTTTTGTTTCTGGTGGAGCCGTCTATCTGGACAGGAAAGTACCCTAATTAAGCGAAATCTCTTACGACCGCTCGTTTAAAGACTTTTGTGGGATCAAGAAGCTCTACGAGTACTGTTGGTGGGAAACTAGATAATTGCAGTTTATTTTAGTTTTCGATTGATTTGATTGACTAATGGTTGTTGAACTTTTATTGCACCTAGTTTGTTTATTCTTGAGAATCTTCTCTTCTGATATAAGATTCACTCAAACTAGATCGAAGTGTCGACGGGATCTTTAGAACTGTTTGTAGATCTAAAGACGTCTTATGATAGTCCATTGTTAACAGACTCCGTTCTGTGCGTGATTGATCACAAGAGATTCAAGTGGTTTTGTGCAGGTGTTTATTGAAGGTTAAAGAATATTTCTGATTTGGTTTCTTATCTTTGGGTGTGCACAAACCTTGATCGGCTGGGATCCAACTAGAATCAGATTTATTCGATTGGTTAGTTGTGTAAGATCGGCATCACCTTATAGTTTCTTGTTTGATTCTATAATGATTGATTGCAAATATAATATTTCAAACAATTAAACATATGATCGAAGATATTTATGTTGCTGAAAATGAGATTCCATCAACTAATATTTCAAGTAAGATTTTAAGGAAACACGGAGAGAAAGAAACAGATGAGAATGACTAATGAGAAACAAGAACTGATAAAGTGGGATGAAAAATTTGTTGAGGATTTCAAAGATGACCAGAAGACACTTTTTGATATGATTCTTGTTGCTGATTATTTGGTTTCAAAATTTTTATTGGATGCAACTTGTGAAGCCTATGTTGATATGATAAAAGGTAAATCAGCGGAATGGATTAAAAGGTTTTTCAATATCAAGCAGATGTTAGAAGAGAGTGTTTGAGTAATCTGTCAATTTATTTCAAGAAATTGATAAATCTTAAAATGGTTTCCCCCTTTTTAATTTATGAGTTCAGTAAGATTATAAAACAGAGAAACTTCATATGAGTCAATTAGTTGAAAATTGTTGTGATAATATATTTTTATGTCTCAAGTGACCCGTCTCCGATAGGAGTTCAAGATTAGATCATTTGTTTGGCTCTAAGTCAGTTTTGAAGCCTGAGCTACATCACACCAATTTGGAAGGAATGTGGAATATGTTGCCAGTGACCACCACATGATGTTTGAGCAATATTTCAACTAACAGTAGTATTATAATGATAAATTTTAAAATCTTATTAACCTCGACTAAATGCGTATTGCTATATATTGTTCAAACTCGAATAGAAGGGAAACAACCAAGGCTTGATCTTTAGTTTTTGTAAGTAGCAAACCAATGAGAATGACTCAGTTTGGACAGTTTCTCACCTCCGATTATGCCTTGGTATTATAGTGCTTTGTCATGGTGCACCCAACTTGCAAATCAATGAGGCATTCCTCCTTCGAAACAGCGAGAAAAAGAAATTACTATCACACATATGATGATCTTTTCTGGTTGCCAGAGATGGCACATCCACACATTAACACGTTAACAAATAAAAACATTCTCAATAAACATAATACATATTGTATGACATTTATGATTACATATACAAGACTCTAGTATGGCACAGTTAGATTTGTTTTCACGGAAACTTAGACAAATGCTAATTGTTGTGAATTTTTAGGTGGATTATTCTTATAGTATTATGGTTACAATATTTCCCTATTTTATTCATTTGCACTTTATTTCTCCACCGGTCAAGCCCTTGCTAGAGGAGAGAAGAGTATTATGAAAAAAATTATGGATAGTGCAATTCCGTGTCATTAATTTCACCATACTCCATGCATGCCTTGCTACATATATATTTAGCAACAGTTGTCCTTCAATACCCAAACATTCATGATTTTTCCTGTTTTGGGGGGGAAAGTAGCAGAGAAAACTGAATTACATTATACGAACAGAATGCTTGGAAAACATCAAGAACACCATTACATTGTACGAAACGAAAGTTATAAAAAGAGAGAGCGAGAGGGGAAACCATATTCCTCGACCCACTTCTTGTTCGTGTGACTCTCTTTTATTTCTTTCTTTCCCAACTTCTTTCTGTTTCTATCGATCTGCACGCCTACTTATACACTTACTTATCACCATATCTCTTTTCGAAAGAGAAAGAAAGTATTATGTTCTTCAATAATATTATTGTCTTCTCTAGCTCTTATTTTTGCTGTACTATTTCTCCTTATCTATTCAATATTATCACACTTCAAGCACTTTCTTAATGTTTAAAAATTTCAAAAAAAAATTCTCAGCCGACTTTGAATTTGTATGCAAGATCTAATGTTCTTAGAGCAGATTTTTTTTCTTCTGTTTTTTCTTTTTGAAGCATAACATATTTATATGTTTTGCGTGTTTTCGAATTTTTTGATATCATAGATCTCTTTTTTTTTTCTTTTTCTTTTTGAAGCATTAACAGATTTATATGTTTTGCATGTTTTTGAATTTTTGATCCTAGATTTATTTATAATATGTTCGGTATATATTCTAGATAATCACATGGATTATCTCTTTATACTTAACTAAAACACTTCATCTAAGGCATATATATATACTAATGATGCTCTAACATTAGTATATCTATTCATAACGTATACACTTCATCTAAGGAGTATATATATGCAAAGGTTCGAGTTGCATCATAAGGGTTATTACTGATGATGATCATAACTATGAGTCCGGATCGTGAAACGTATTTAAAAAAACGCATTGGTCAATTTTGGTTTTCTCTGTTCGTGTTTAGTTTGTTAATTAGTATATAAACATTTGATGGTTGTCTCTCCTTGAGTATTTTGTTTTATATTACTTTGAAAAGTATTGATATATTCTGTTGAGTAAATATTTTATTCTGGAGATGAAATAATGGAGTTTCTCCAGTGGTTTGTAATTAAATTATCGTTAAGTAAGGCTCGGCAGAAGTAAATGCATCTTCTAATTGGTGGTCAATCATGTGTTGTATGTTAGTGATTATTGAGCCAGTAAGGGATCTCGGCCATGTTCCAATGTAGATATTGTTAGAGCATAGTTCGGTTGAACCCACCAAACGTTGGTATGTCAAGTTTGGTTGTCATATTTTAGTGAATCAAAACTCATGTTAAGAGTCGCTTGATTATGTACTAGAGTCAACTTCGTATAGGTTAGCTTGAAAGTATTAGGATATGAGACATTACAAGTATTGCGAAATCTTCTACAACGACAACAATCATCCTTCCACTTGAGGTAGTGATATTTGACTTGAACTGTTTCATTCCCTAACGTATCTTTCAAGTCGTGCATATTGAAAACATAATTGCAAAGCATATTTGAACTCTACATAGTATTAAGGAATACAATACGAGGTTTATTGCTTAACCATTAAACTTTGTAGATAAGACATCGCCATAATCATTTGAATGCTATTGTGATTATGTATGGGTATGAGGTGAGGATTTCATCCTAAGGAACAATGTTTTACATGTGTTCTAAGGAAGTAAGTTCATAAACTTGTTTGTGAACTGAAAAGAAAATTTCCAGGTGTTATTGGTTTTGTTATTCATTGCATATCTTATGAACAACCAATATGTGTGATTGAGTATAACCGCTCACAACTTGTTTGTGTTCTTGGTAGAACTATTCATAAAGGCCTGACTTATGTATTGGTATGACTTTTATTAGTGAAACCGATCTTAAGTAATCACCTGAGATGGTATGATCGGGTTTATGTTATGCCTGACCAATTTTGGGAAAGGGGAACTGATCCTAGTTAGAGGTGCAGTACATCACAAAGGGGAACCGATCCTTGTATGAGGTGCAGCAAGGTTTATAGCAGACAGGGGAACCGATCCTATGGACATGTGCAACACATATAATTTAGATACCATATATATGTGGGGAACCGATCCTAGTACCTAGTCAACCGAATTTTTGGAAAGCTAGTGTGACTATGCAAAGTACTCACATGGAAGTAGAAACGAAACATGTTTTGGTAGAACCATTAAACCCATGATTGTGATTTAATGTTTTTTTTTTATCAATCACATAGTTCTTGAAAGTCAGATGAACCAATTCTAAACTTGTTTGAAAGTGTGGAAAATCGGTTTCAAGGTTGTAAGTGTGAAAGAGAACTTACAAAGTAAGGATGTCGACATACTTTGAACACGTGCTGTGAATGTTTATTTCTTCAATTGTTCAAAGTTATTCCTTAATAGCTAAAAGAAGAAAATTCCAGGATCGAAACATAAGTAAGTTAAGAATATTTTAATTAAGGTTATTAATTTCATTTTGTAAGGAAATATAAGAATTAGTAATGTGCATTTACTAATTAGATTTTCCGAGAGATTTCGATCATTATTTTTTGACAGAGCATTTCCAGGAATTATGGAAACCGAATTTGTGCTTTAATGAATATCTTGAGAATATTTTCGGTTTTGGAAATTCCTTGGTGTCCAAACTTCCTTGTCTATAAATACTTGAAGTTTTCCTTTCTAGCAAACTAATCCTTCGTAACAACAGACTTCCTCTTTTGTTGTTGTTACTGGTGTAGTCGCCTATTCGAGGGAGAGTAACTTAATTAGGCGAAATCTCTTACGGCCGCTCAGTTTAAAGTCTTCTTTGGGATTGAGAAGCTATAGCGTGTACCGTTGGTGGGAAACTAGATAATTGCGGTTTATCTTTTTTTTTTTAGATTGATTTGATTGACTAACGGTGGTTGAAATATGATTGCAACTAGTTTGTTTATGCTTGAGGATCTTCTCTTCTGATATAAGATTCACTCAAACTAGTTCAGAGTTTCGACAGTGATCTTTAATCTATTGTTAGTTCTAAAGACGATCTTGTGATAATCCATTGTTAACAAACTCCGTTCTGTACGTGATTGATCACAAGAGATTCATGTGAATGTGTGCAGGTTTTTATTGAAGATTTAAGAATATTTAAAGACAAAGAAGATATTGAAGATCTGACTTGGGTTTAAAATCTTTGGTGTGCACAATACTTGTTTTGGTAAAAGAGGATCCAATTAATAATCGGTTTATCCTTGTGGTAGATTGGATTGATTAATTGAGTAGATCTTCATCAACACAATTATTTGGATTAAGAGTGTTGTTGGCTTAATCTTAAACGATTACTTCGGTAATTGAACATAAGATAGATCTAAGGACCTGACGAAGGAGTTTATGTTAAGATAAACGGAAGGCCTTTGTCTGACTCATATCACTTGGTTGAATAGAATTGATACCAAACAGATTTGTCGTTCCTTTACTGTCTGGAATACGAACCAAAAGAATTGTTCCAAGTACGGGACTTATTTATAAGTTGGAGGCGTGGGAATACAGACGGAACTAGGTGAACTATAGGTTTAGTTGCTTGGTATCAACTATACGAAGTTAGGTGTAATTTTGTGTAGTGGCTTAATCCTGGGAGTATTCAATTATGGAAAAGTTCCCGAGGTTTCTCTGCATTTGCAGTTTCCTTGTTAACAAAATCTTGCTGTGTCATTTACTTTATATTTCCGCATTATAATTGTTTTATTATAATTAAAGTAAATTACACAAACATTAATTCCTATTTACTTGATAAGCAATCCTATTGTGTTTGGTTAAGTCAGAATCTTTGTATCAAGTAAACATACTTTGTTGTTGCATTGTCTCGATCTCGTATCCATAGAAGATCACACGAAGTGTGAACCGATTAGTTGTATTGTCTCGACTCAGTCCATAGACAACCACTTTCGGAGAAAGGACTTATAGGTAGGAAAATTTTTAGCTTGTGGTATATTTGGGTACCCTCGCCTTTTCAGATATCTTAATTATCTTCTAAAATGTGTATAACTGCCATATTTACCCACACTTATGCACATAAGTTATTACTGGATATTAATACGTTAACTGAAATAGTTCCATATTATTCATTTATTTGTAAAATTTGTAATTAAAATACTTCATTAGCAGTTACAGATGGATGTGACACGAACAAAAAATAGGAAAGTACATATATAGACCTTACGCAGTCTTCTCTAGGGTTTTTGGTCTAATAATATCCTTTGTGATTAAGAAATCAAATGAAAGAATGTGGAGATTTCTACAATAGTGTAATTGGCATCCTCAAATGACGATCTAAGATATCTTGATATTATCGAATATCTTTTTTTCCTTAGGTTACAAAATATCCGGTTGCTGGCTTGGCTTAAGCCCATCAAGGTTTGGATAGATTTGGTTGCATTATTACTTGTATTCACAGCCATATAATATAGTTTGATCCAACGGACAATGATGTTTATTGAAATGATTTACCAAAATAATTGTCTCAGGATCTCGACCTTTATATTATCTAAGTTGTTTTAAATCTAATCTTTGTTTTTGATTAGATTTTATTTTATATATGAACATGATCTGGGCTTAAAATGGAAGATGACTACATTGGCATCCAATTGTTTTGAAGATCTTTTTCAAAATGGATCATCAACAAGAAATTTGGGCCCAATACCAAGGTAATAAACAACCTTTCCCTAACTCTAGCCTAACATGAGTTGATCACTCATGTACCAGGTAGCTTAAGGGTTTTTCTGCAAATGGATAACAATGTTAAGTCTTGGTTAGCAATGTCAGAGCTTATGGGTAGAGTACTCTTTAAAGCCGATGCATATATCTATACTTTCACAAATGATATAAGGATAAGAAAAGGAAACCTAAAAGGGATAAAAACCCTTCATGAAACTCACAAAACCAATCCTTTAATCCCAAAAAGTCTTATACAATTCAAAGATACAATTTATGGTGCGTTAATTAAGGAGTTTATGCAGGCTGGTCAAGTGAAGAAGTTAATACAGATTTTTAGACAAGAAAGTAATTCCATTACTGTTTACATTATCAAAGCAACAAATTTTCTTATGAAGTTGACGTGTATTGAGAGAGGGGAATAAAGCAACAAAGTTTCTTTCTCGGATGAAAAAAGGAAACTCAAGAATTCTTCAATCTCATGTTCTTCCTCAACTTTCAAGAATTTTACTGGATAATATTCTGGGAAGGATTTCTTACAGAGGTAATACTTTAAAAAAAATTCTCAATTTCTTCATCCAGTTAATTTTTCATGTTTAGTGTATGAGTTGATTTTTCAATTCCATTTTTGCAGACAACTAAAATTATATAAAGATACAATTAAAAAATGAAAAGGCACTAATCTGGATTCTCTTGAACATGAGTGGATTGTTTGGTTTGTTACCCTAAAGTTTAGTTGGTTAAATCCGATATCATGTCTAGTTGGTGATTTATCACTTTTGTTGATACATATGGGTTTATGGGTACTGAGTTTAATCACTTTTATTGATCTATGAACTTTAAATTGAGATTTTATAATGATGTGTTGTTAGTTTATTTTTTTGCTGATTCTGTTTTGGAAATTCTATTGTTTCTACTGATAGTTATTCTAGAATGCCGAAATGATGTTTGATTTTGTTAAGGTTTCTAAAAGCATATTTATTTATAGATCTATTTATAATAATTTTTGTGTTTAAAGTTTTCAACAAAATTTCTTAATAGATCTTATCATATCCCTGCAAGGCCTAATGATGATAGAGATATCAAAACAACAATTGTGTACTATTTGACCCCTCTCCAGAAACTAAAAATGGTTAGGTTTGTAGAAAAAGATTTATATGTTTCGTGTGTTTCCGGAATTATAATCTAGATCTATAGATTATAATCTTTGCACAATAATATGTTTTGTATGTTTGCCAATAGTTTATATAAAAAATGCTCAATATTTGAGAACCATACTCATATAAATTCATTGACACGTATCAGCATGCGATAATCGATGTTAGAGGCAAATTTATTTGTCATAAATACGATATAACATCGATCATCATATGGATTATCTCTTTATACTTGATTAAAACACTTCATCTAAGGTGAGCAGTTATTTAAACCCAAAGGCCTTACAATACACTTTATGATAAAGAAATCATAAATATTACTGTCATATATATATATATATGTATATATATATGTAAATATGCAAAAATTCGATTTGCATCATGAGTGTTATTATTATGATTATAACTAGTCTAACATAAACAAACGAAAAGATGATGAAGCCCTACCCAAATCTAGTAAAGGAGTACTCTTTTGATCATTAAGATATAGATAATCATTATTTAAGAAAGATATACATATTTTAGGCCAGAACAGAGGGACTGGAAAATATTAGGCATAATGTATCTGGAAAATTTGATATTTGAAAATTCTCTTACTAAGTATCATATCTTTATGGAAACACATTTTTTTTACTACAAATACGTGCGTCAACTTTGATATTTGAGCATCTACGCGTGGCAATGCTATTATCTTGCATTGAGTAGGCCTTTCCTATCAAAGAGTTTGATATTCATATGTTCCGGATAAAAATTTGATGTAATGTTGGCGTAAACAATTCGATGTAAACCCAATAAAATGGAACAATATGAAATTGAACATGTATTAAGAGAAGGAAACAAAACAACAAATTTTCTTTCTCGGATGAGAAAAGGAAACTCAAGAATTCTTCAATATTCCTCCCAAAATTTCAAGACTCTTACTAGATGATGCTCTGGGAAGGATCTCTTATAGAAGTAATAATTTGATTTATTTAATTTTCTCAATTTATTTATCCAGTTAATATTTCAGTTTCAATTTATGAGTTGATTTTCAATTTTTATTTTTGCAGCCAATTAAAATTACATAAAGATGAAATTAAAGAATGGCAAGGCACTCATTAGGATTCTCTTGAACAATAGTGAATTGTTCGGTTTGTTCCCCCAAAATTTAGTTTGTTAAATATAGTTTCATGTCTAGTTGGTGATTTCTCACTTTTATTGATACATATGGGGTTATGGATACTGAATTCAATTTCCATCAATTTTATTGATCTATGAATGTTGGATTGTGATCTTTTTAATGATAAGTTGTTAGTTAACTTTTTTTGTTGATCCTGTTTAGGGATTTTGTTGTTTCCATTGATTGTTATTCTTTAATATTGAAATCATGTTTGATTTTGTTAAGGCTTTTAGTCTATTACTACTAGGGAATAGTTTTCTCTTTCAAGTTTGTAACTAGGAGGAACTTAAACATAATAAATAGTGCTATTTGGAAATGTATGTTTTACATTGTAGTATGAAATATAGTTTTAGGTCTCAATGGCAATGTGAGTCTGAATCTAGGCTTGTCATTTAAGTGAGTGTAAGTGTTCAAAATTTGTGAGGTTTTCTATCTTTGTCTAGTCCAAACATATTTCCAAGCCTTGATCTTTGATATAAAGGGAAATCAAATAAGCTTATCTGTTAGAGGCATATTGGTATCAAAAGTCTTCACTTAGGCATTAGAAGCCCCCATTACACCCTGTCAAATGGTTTGGATATATCCAATTGTATTGCTATATATCCTTTCTTTCCCTTTTTTCATATTCATACAATGGATAATCTCATGTGCAAGAGTTATATTATCTGAAATCTGTCTTCTAGACACATAAACATAGGGGTGTAAATTGGGACGCACTGGGCAGCCCAGCCTAGTTATTAAATGGGACAGTACAGCGCGGGCCAGGACATCTCTTACCCATGAAATTATAAGGGTCGGGCTTGAAAATGCGGGGGTCTAACAACCAAACCCAACAATTCGTTTGGAAATCTGAGAGGACTTACTCCAATACACTTTCTAGAGAATCAACTAGACAGTCAGACTCAATCTAGGATAAAGTATATCAAAGAGTTTAATATCTCTAACTCTTAATTCAATCCGCAATCAGCAAATAGAAATCCGCGAGCCTAATTAAATATAAGAGGAGTTACTTGAACGGTACCAAAGACCAATGTTCAAGTGTCAATCAATGTAAATCAACAACCAAAGGTTGGATATTCTAATTGATTGATCTTAACGCACAACCTGTGATATTTCAATTGTATAAAAAAATATAATGCGAAAAAGAAATAACACAGATACCAAAATTTTGTTAACGAGGAAACCTCAAATGCAGAAAAACCTTGGGACCTAGTCCAGATTGAACACCACACTGTATTAAGCCGCTACAGACACTGGCCTACTACAAATTAACTTCGGAATGGACTGTAGTTGAACCCTAATCAATCTCACACTGATTCAAGGTACAGTTGCGCTCCTTACATCTCTGATCCCAGCAGGATACTACGCACTTGATTCCCTTAGATGATCTCACCCGCAACTAAGAGTTGCTACGACCCAAAGTCGAAGACTTGATAGATAAATCTGTCTCACACAGAAAATTATATAGGATTGAATAAATCTGTCTCCCACAGAAATACCCAAGAGTTTTTGTTCCGTCTTTTGATAAATCAAGGTGAACAGGAATTGATAAACCAGACTTATATTCCTGAAGAACAACCTAGTATTATCAATCACCTCACAATAAACTTAATCGACTAGCGAAACAAGTTATTATGGAATAACAAACAATGAGACGAAGTTTGTTTGTGATTACTTTTCTATCTTGCCTATCGGAGATATAAACTCT
This sequence comes from Papaver somniferum, assembly GCF_003573695.1. Lineage (NCBI taxonomy): Eukaryota > Viridiplantae > Streptophyta > Magnoliopsida > Ranunculales > Papaveraceae > Papaver > Papaver somniferum. The sequence continues at coordinate 126,514,607 of NC_039363.1, read as the reverse complement.
CGAGCCAATTATTTCAATTGTACTCAACACGATAGAAACAGTAAGATCAGATCACGCAACTACAAAGATAATAGTTGGGTCTGGCTTCACAATCCCAATGAAGTCTTCAAGCCGTTAACCTACAGGGTCTCGAGAAGAAACCTAAGGTTAAAAGAGAATCGACTCTAGTTATGCAACTAGTAACACACAAGAGGTGTGGGGATTAGATTTCCCAGTTGCTAGAGTTCTCCTTTATATAGTTTTCAAATCAGGGTTTGCAATCCAAGTTACCTTGGTAACAAAGCATTCAATAATCACCGTTAGATGAAAAACCTGATTCAACCAAGCTAATATCTTTCAACCGTTAGATCGAACTTAGCTTGTTACACACAAATAAAATGTACCCTGATTTAGGTTTATGTAACCGTACCTAAACGTGTACACCATGTTGGTTCACAAATAGTTAACCAAGGTTAGACATATGATTACTCTCATATCAACCTTATTTATCTTAACCATAACTAGTTCAAATGACTCAAATGAAACTAGTTAAGAGTTGTTCAATTGTTTAGAAAACACAATTGAAATCAAATCGGTTTGATTCACTTAAATAAATCATGAACATTATAGCCACGGTTTGCAAAGATTGCATTCCTTATAATTTAAATGTTTAAGTTCATGGACTTAACCGATTTGACAAAGTAACCAGCTTAAGTATGCGTACGGGTATGCGTACTTAAGCAACCGGTTTTGAGTTTGTAAAGTTTCCAAACTCAGCAGAAATTTCCGGTTCAAAAACTTTCGCCAGTATGCGTACGGGTACACATACTTAAGGTGACTAGTTAAGAGTTTTTCCAAAACCAAACTCAGCAGAAATTCTCGGTTCGAGAACTTCCGCCAGTATGCGTAAGGGTACGCATACTTAACCTGTCTCCTTCACCAACTTCGTATACACATATATGCATACTCTTGGTTTCCGGTTTATGGACTTATACACTAATGTGCGAACACACTATATATGCTTATATCCAAATATGGTTACATCATCAACTCTTTATTTCAATCAGTGAAACATTCTTCTATAATGTCAATAGTCGTTTTCACACACTATTAGCATCAAAGAAATTTTCAAGATATTGAAATAATCATTATTGAAACCTTCAAAGTCTTACACCAAATAATCGTATCACACAAACCATGTAAGATGTTACTCGGCAATTTTCTCATGATATAAGATGAACTTGGTCGAAGCGAAATCTTACCAACACATATTTTGAGAAATATGTAAGCGAGATATACTCAGCTCGAAATCTCAAATGTGTATAGAGAAAACTATATCGTAACACGACTTATGTCTCAATATAGGAGATAGTAGAAATAGACTTTCCAAGTGATAGATAAGTTCAAGTCTCCACATACCTTTTGTCGAAGAAGTTCCACAAGATCCCCTTAGTAGTTCTTCGTCTTCAAGAGATGAACGTCGAGAGATTTAAGCTCAACTACACTATCTATGTCCTAGTCCGAGACATCTACAAATAGGCTAGAAATCAAGACTTATAGTTTTGATCACTAACATTGACAAACATGCTTGAGATAGCAACGCATGCGAGTTTGACCGAGAAATGCTCTGACAATCTCCCCATTTGTCAATTTTAGTGACAAAACTATCAATACATATGGGTTACAAAAAAAGATAAAAAAAAATGTAGCTTCTTATCCACATGCTTGATCTCCTTGGCATCTTAAACGCGACTCGAAATCTTTGTCACTTCCAAGTACTCTATGATTCTAAAGTTTGTAAGTTCAACATCACAGTTGTTGAAGATCCGTAGCTATAACAATGAGAAAACAAAATGCTCTAAATCATTGTTATACAGTGTCATAGTATTATTATACAACATAAAATTTCAATTGTATCGCAACTTTGACAATAACACTATGGTGATATGTGTCACTCCCCTTTAGTCAATACATATTTCAACATGAAAACCACCCCCTCTTACATAATAATCCGTAAACCATATGTATTTGTAGTGTGAACTACACATTAATTCTCCCCCCTTTTGTCAAAAAAAAGAGGAAAATATACGAAAATTAATGGGATCCTAATGAAATTTCCATGGAGATACATCATGACCAAAAGGTGTATTAACATACCAAAAAATTTAGATGCAATCATAAAGCCGAAGCTAAATGCATTCATCAAGGAGTTAATGAAGATACAAGATAACCCCTAAAAATTCCACAGCCGCACTCCCCATAAATATTTGGCAATTGAGCACAAGTTCAAAAGAACCCCCCCCCCCCCCCCCCCCACACCACACACACACACACACCACATAAAATGTCATCCCCGAAGGAACAACAAAGGCGACCTTACTTTCACAAGAAAAGAAGGATTTCTTTGGACAACCAAATCACATGAAAGCATGAATTTGTATCCAAAAAATTCAATTGAAATAACCACAAGAGAACCCATAGTTAGTTCAATCGAAAAATAACAACCAAATTAATCACAAGAAAACTCATGATTAATTTAATTGGAATACACAATCAAATTAACCACAAAAAGCGATCAATTTAATTGGTCATGCTCGACATAAGCGAACTTACGGAGCAACAACTAAAATAACCAAAAGAGAATGATTAATTTAGTTGATCATGTTCGACACAGGGAACCTTACGGAGAAACAACTAAGTTAATCACAAGAATGAACAACTCAGTCGATTGTGCTCAACATAAGAAACCTTATGGAACAAAACAGTATGTGCACAAAGATTGTGGATCGGAGATCGACCAAATATTGCGGAATAGACAAGGACTCATTCTATTTTCATCACTATTTGCACAATGACATATAATAGACTTAATCCTTGTAAAAAAAAAGTTTTATCCTTTATTTTTATCAAAACATGACATAAAAGGCTTTAACTTTTGTAATGTCAAAATTTTATTTTATCTTCCATCAATACATTCATATCGACATAATAGAGATAACTTTTGAACAAGTATGGGACAGTCACAGGTTCACGGACGTAAACAACACATCCCATAACAATTTGCAATACATAAAATCATAAAGATTAAAATTGCAAAAATCATCTTCCAAAAAAATACTTTAGAATTTAAATAAATAAATCTAAAAACAATGAAGATGAAAATGATTGGACATAGCTATGTGTACTCATAATAATGGCTATTCCAAACCCTAGTTATTCTTTTAAAAACTAAAAAGAAGATTTACTAGACATTAAAATCAGACAAGATCAGCAACCATGGAACGGACAAGGGCGAGTTCATCAGTTTCTTTCTTTAGCTCATCCTTCAAAAACACTAGATTCTCTGATGCAATCTCGAGATATTCACCCACGACCTCAACGTCTTGAAGAAGATTTCCAACCAATTGAACAGACATCTGGATTGGAAGATCTTTTTCATGATCAATTGCTTTATAGAAAATAACGGGAATGGGATCATCATCAAGTTCAAAGGTCATCTCATCAAAGTTGTCTTCCTTTTTGCTTCCTTCCATCATGCACTTGCTCAACCAAACTTAGTAGAACTCTTGGTGTTACTGTACCAATATACATGTATCATAAAATTGATACATATTTAAAGGAAAAATTCCACAAGAGAAACTAGGGTTTCTTGTATACGTTTGGTAACGGCCCAGTGTGCATAAGTACATGGTTAAGACCCATGGCGAGGTCAATTAGCAGATGGAGTAAGCAAGTTAAGAGAATGACAGGAATCATTGAAACAAAGAGATTCGACTGCCATTCTAGGAAGAATAACTAGTGTATCTTAAGAAGGCGTTAAAATGGTTTCAAGCAACTACAGGAAGAAAGAATACTATCATCACAATATAACACAGACCATTTGTCAAGAAGAGGATCTTCATTGAGAGTTATGTGTATCTTCTCATCGGTCTATAGAGAGGATACACATAAGCGAATAGTCAAGTTGTATTTTGATGAACATGAAGTGCATCAGAGGTGTTGGCACACTCATTTTTACTCTCCTCCCTTATACTAAAATTAATAGGTGAATGACAAGAGTTACCTGGATCAGCTTCTTTCCTTGCCTTCTTGATCTTGCTCTTGAGACCTGAAAAAGCGGGGGTATAACAACCCCACCTAATATTTCGCTTAGTAATCTGTATGTACAAACTCAAATATACTTTTAAGAGAATCAACAAGACTCAATCCATTAAAAGTACATCAACGAGTTTATATCTCTCTACCTTGATTTGATTTCCCGAAACAGAATCTGCGAGTACTAATCAAATACAAGGAATAACTTGGATGGTACCAAAGACCAATATCCAAGGATAAATAAATGAAAATCAATAACCAAAGGTTGGATCACTCTAATTGATGATCTAACGCACAACATGTATTATTTCAATTATAAAGATAAAACAATATAATGCGGAAACTGAAATAACACAGACACCAGAAATTTTGTTAACGAGGAAACCGCAATTGCAGAAAAACCCCGTGACCTAGTCCAGATTGAACACACACTGTATTAAGCCGCTACAGACACTAGCCTACTCCAAGCTAACTTCGGACTGCACTGTAGTTGAACCCCAATCAGTTTCCCACTGATCCAAGGTACGGTTGTACTCCCTACGCCTATGATCCCAGTAGGATACTGCGCACTTGATTCCCTTAGATGATCTCACCCACAACTAAGAGTTGCTACGACCCAAAGTCGCAGGCTTTGACAATAAACAATTTTGTCTCACACGGACAAGTCTATCAAAGGATCAATCTGTCTCCCACAGAAAAACCCTAAAGTTTTTGTTCCGTCTTTTGATAATAATCAAGGTGAACAGGAACCAATTGATAATCCGGTCTTATATTCCCGAAGAACAGCCTAGATAAATCAATCACCTCATAACAATCTTAATAGTATGGTAGTGAAACAAGATGTTTCGGAATCATAAACAATGAGACGAAGATGTTTGTGACTAATTTTTATATCTTGCCTATCAGAGATATAAATATCATGCCAATCAATCTGATTGTACTCGTACGATAGAAGATGCAACATCACATCACACAACTACGATAAAAGTAGTATCGGTCTGGCTTCACAGTCCCAATGAAGTATTTAAGTCGTTAACCTGGTTTTAGATGAAGAAAACCAAAGGTTAAAGGAGAAACGACTCTAGCACGCAAACTAGTATCACACGTGAGGTGTGGGGATTAGTTTTGCAGAGTTTCTAGATGTCCCCTTATATAGTCTTTCAAATCAGGGTTTCGCCTTGGTCACAAAGCAAACAATATCCACCGTTAGATGAATACCTTATTTAGATTCAAGCTAATATTTCTCAACCGTTAGATCGAAAACTTAGCTTGTTATACACAAATGAAATGCACGCTTCTAGGTTTGTTAACCATACCCAAACGTGTACATTGTTGGTTCAAAAATAGTTAACCAAAACGTTATCCATATGAGCATTTCATACCAACCATATTCTTCTTCACCATAACTAGTTCAAATGACTCAAATGAACTAGTTAGAGAGTTGTTCAATTGAAAAGAAATCTTATGTACTACACAAGACACAATTGAATCAAAGATGATTTGATTCACTCGAATCGGTTCATAAACTTTATAGCCACGGTTTGCAAATTGCATTCCTTAGTCTTTATAAGTTTAAGTTCAGTAATCATCTTCAGATATATAACCTTCTTAAGTTCGCACACTAGGTTTGCGGACTTAAGCAACTGGGCAGAGTTTACAAACTCCAGCTGGAAAATCTCGGCAAAGACTTTTTGCTGGTTCGCGGACTGGGTTCTCGGATTGGTAATCACGCAACAAGTTTGTTAACTCCAGCAAAATTTCTCGGGATGAGAAGTTCAGCAGTTCGCGGACTTGGAAACAAGCCATTCTTCCGGTTTCTCTTGATCAACAAAGTTCGCAAACTTTGGTTCAAGAGATAAGACTTATGCACATATGTGTTTCCACAATAATACTTTTGTCCATCATTGGTTATGTAATCTAAACTCTCATTCCAACCATTGAAACATTCTTAGAGGACGTTATACAGTTGTTACACCATTTCTCGTCAAAGAAATTTTCAAAGTGATTGAAACATATCATGACTTTCGTCACTAGGTAAAGATAAACATGATCGAAGTGAAACGCTTACCAACACATATTTAGAGATATAGATAGGCGAGGTATACTCGGCTCGAAATACCAAATGTGTATAATCTAAGTTTATATATAGCATACGACTTTTTGTCTCAAGAAGTAGGAGATAGAATAGATAGACTTTTGAGTGACAGATAAGTTCAAGTCTTCACATACCTTTTTTTCGAGAAGTTCCACCGGTTCCTTGAGTAGTTCTTCTTATTGTATGATGAATCTCCATGAAGTCCTTGAGCTCAACTACACTTTCTATCCTAGTCCAAGACATAGCTATAGTAGACTAGAAATCAAGACTTATACTTTTGATCACTAACACTGGAAAAACATGCTTGAGATAGCAACGCATGCGAGTTCGACCGAGCAATGCTCTAACAATCTCCCACTTTGTCAATTTTAGTGACTAAACTATCAATACATATGGAATACAAAAAAGATAAAGAAACTTTAGTAGCTCCCATTCCACATGTCTAATATTCAACATTCCTCGAAATCTTCGTCACTTCCAAGTACTCCAATGATCCCAAAGGTTGTGAGTTTAGCATCACCATTGTTGAAGATCCGTAGCTATAACAATGAGAAAGCATCGGTCTCGATCATTATTATACAGTGTCATAGTATTATTACACAGTGTCAAAGTACAATTGTATCACAACTTCAACAATAATACTATGGTTATATGTATCACTCCCCCTTAGTCAATACTCCATCTCACATGGAAACCACTCCCTCTTACACAATGATCCGAAAACCATATGTATTTGTAGTGTGAACTACATATTAATTCTCCCCCTTTTTGTCAATAAAATTGGCAAAGGTACAAGAACGAGATCATAATGAAATTTTCGTAAGAGACATTTCATGACTAAAAGAAAATACATACCATCTAATTTAGATGCAATCATATAGCCGAATCTAATAGGATTCACCAAGGAGTTTAAAGATACAAGATAACCCCTTTAAAATTCCACAGCCGCACACCCGTCAAGATATACCATTAAGCACAAGTTCAAAAGAACTCTCCCCTAATGATGTCATTCCCAAGGGAACAACAAGAGCGACCTTAATTTTAAAAGAAAAGAAGGATTTTCAATGGACACCAAAAACCATGAGAATGATTTTCTATATCCAAAAACTCAATCAAATTAATCACAAGTAACCCATGATTAATTTAATCGGAATACACAATCAAATTAAACACACAAGTGATCAACTTAATTGATTATGCTCGACATAAGAGATATTATGGAGCACACGACTAACATAACCATTATAAAATGAATAGGATAGTCGTTCATATACTCAACATAAGAGGAATCTTACAGAGTATGAAGATACTCAACTAGATTAATTACAAGAGAATCCATAATTAATCTAATTGGAATACACAACCAAACTAATTACAAAAGTAATCAATTTAATTGTCATTTGTTTTTCTCGACATAAAAAGACTTATGGAGCAATAACTAAATAACCAAACAAGATGATTAATTTAGTTCAAGAATGCTCAACATAAAGTACCTTACGGAACAACCAGCAAAGCTAATAAAAAATTAATCAACTTGGTGGTATCGTGCTCAATATAAGACACATTACGGAGCCTCACAGTATTACATAAAATATGGATCAGTGAAGATCAATACTGTGAAATACACAAGGATTCATTCTATCTTCCATCACTATTTGCATAACGATATTTAATAGACATAATCCTTGAACACAAAAGATTTTAACCTATCTTCCATAAAAGAATTGACAATATAGGCTTAACTTTTGTATATGTCAAAAGTCTATTCATCCTTAAATCAATACATGAATATCGATCATGAACGACTTTACTTTTGACAAAATATGGGACAACATAGTTCACGGACGTAAACATCAATATCCCATAACAACTTGCAATATAACCACTCATAAAGATTAAATATTGCAAACCATCATCCTCCAATTTTTAGAATTTAAACCAAATAAACCTAAAAAAGAACAAGAAGATGAAAAATAATAGTTATGTGTAGTCACAATCATCGCTATTCGAGCACTAGTTATTCTTCCAACTAAACCAAAAAGAAGACACACTAGGAAACAATATCTTTGAGAAATTCCTTATCATTCCCGAACTCCTTGTCGTCAACAGCCATTGGAATATAAGGTTCGTGGAGGAAGGAGTCAATACCAACAAACCGTGTTGGATGATGATGTCGAACCAGGGCCTTCTGAATTTCCAAAGATCTTAAAACGCAAGCCTTTATTTCACTAATCTCCTTTCTTACTTCCTTCAACTCATCAAGAACATCGGAAAACTTCTGAGAGTTAGAAGGGACAGCCTTTGGCTTTCTTGTATTCCTCCTCTTTCTTTTCAAGGAAGGGGTTAATGGAGATTTCTCTTTTTCCTTGATTGATGGCTTAACAATCATATTGACATCTTTTCCATCCAAAGACATGATGCTTAGAGAACAGTTATAAATAACTGGTTTTTGTGAGTGGAATTCACAATCTCATCGAGCAGTCTTAAGATATAAAAGATATCAGAGAGGAAAAAGGAATGTAGGGTTCGCAACCTTTAAACAGGTTCGTGGACCCCCAATTCTAAACCCTATAAAGAATAGAATTGTCGATAATAACTCTTTACTTTATTTGATAGACAGGAAAAACAATCCTAAGAAAAAAAAATTCCTAAAGCCTGAGCCGTACACAATCTTATCTCTTTTTGATCAGGCACATGAGACAAGATTTACCAAACAACACAATTAATTTGTGCTATGGTGAACAACAATTTGTCCACCATTTTCCTCTTGAGAGGAATCCTCAGACTTCTGTTTATCAAAGCGATTTGAACATACCTTCTTCTCTAATGGTATTATTTTGTCTTTGGAAACCAACTTCTTAGACGAAGATGAAATCCTACATACCTCAGCAGTCTTCTGAGCAAGTTTAAGCTTCCTTGCCAATCGATTTGATCTTCGTTGAAGTTTGTTGGCGTGCCTCACTTGATGTTTGTACTTGTAACATCTCGATAGTTCATGAACCTTCTGAGAACAAAACGAGCATGTCAAACTTGGATAGTATTCAGGCATCTGTGGTGTGAAAGCAGCCAGACACATAGTAGATCCTGAAACATTACAACCAGAGTTTCCGAAGGATGGGTCAATTGATTCTTCCAGCTTGATTGGATTCTCTTCTTCACCGAAAACATCAAGGTTAATATATGTATTGCTACAATTATCAAAATCAATGTTTTCACATATAAGACCAACACTTGATTTCCCATCTTCATCAGAATCATAGATCTCAGACATCTCATCAAGTATTACAGCAAGACCTTTGTTCCCAATGTATTTTCTACGATTTGGGCACTCGTTTGCAAAATGACTAAAACCTTTACACTTAAAGATTGTGGCATATACTTGTCATCATCCTCGTAATCATCCCTGTTTTTAGGAGGAACGCAATTGTGAGGTTTATCTGATGACCTAGGTTTGTCTCTTGAAAACCGTTTACTTCTCTTCAATAGAAGATCCCTAAACTGTCTTATGATCAAGGAGACTGATTTGTCAAGATCTTCATCCGAAAAGTCTCCCTCAAACTGATCATCCTCAGAGACATAAACACTTTTACTTTTATCAAGTAACTTAGTGTTCTTCTATGCTTTAAAGGCAACATCCTTTCCGATTTTGGATGCATGCTCATGATCAAAGATCTTTAGCTTTTCAACCAATGTATTTCTGGAAATATTATCAAGGTTATTTTTCTCAACGATGGCATACTTCTTAGACTCGTATCTAGATGGCAGCAATCTGAGAATTTTCATCACAATGTCTTTTTCAGGAATAGTCTTACCCGATCCAAAAGATGCATTAACAATTTCAGACACTCTGTGATTAAACTCATCAAATGTATCTTCATCTGCCATACGAAGGTTCTCCAAATCGGAATTAAGGTTTTTAAGCCTAGCTTCCTTTTCACTGGAGTTACCTTCAAATACGGTTTCTAAGATATCCCAAGCATCTTTAGACCTAGTGCAATTTGACACATGGTGCTGAAGATTTGGGGTAATGACATGTATGATGGCATTCAAACCGTCAGAATTTTGCTTTGCAGCAAGTATCTCGGCAGGACTGTATTCACCAATATTCTTGGGAGCGTTTACATCTCCAACTTCCACAACGGGAGCATCATGGCCATTAACAACATATACCCATGATTGAAAAGCACGAGCTGGAAGAAAATATCGCATAGAAATTTTCCATCATAAGCAATTAGAGCCATCGAAGACTAGTGGTACGTTAATAGAGATAACACCTCTTTCCAAAGAGTCAGATCGCTACAAACACAGACTTGTAAGGTCTTGAACGTGTTTTCCTGCTCTGATACCAACTGAAAAAGCGGGGGTCTAACAACACCACCCAATATTTCGCTTAGCAATCTGTATGGACAAACTCAAATATACTTTTAAGAGAATCAACAAGACTCAATCAATTAAAAGTACATCAACGAGTTTATCTCTCTCTCTACCTTGATTTGATTTCCCGAAACAGAATCTACGAGTACTAATCAAATACAAGGAATAACTTGGATGGTACCAAAGACCAATATCCAAGGATAAATAAATGAAAATCAATAACCAAAGGTTGGATCACTCTAATTGATGATCTAACGCACAACATGTATTATTTCAATTATAAAGATAAAACAATATAATGCGGAAACTGAAATAACACAGACACCAGAAATTTTCTTAACGAGGAAACCGCAATTGCAGAAAAACCCCGTGACCTAGTCCAGATTGAACACACACTGTATTAAGCCGCTACAGACACTAGCCTACTCCAAGCTAACTTCGGACTGCACTGTAGTTGAACCCCAATCAGTCTCCCACTGATCCAAGGTACGGTTGTACTCCCTACGCCTATGATCCCAGTAGGATACTGCGCACTTGATTCCCTTAGATGATCTCACCCACAACTAAGAGTTGCTACGACCCAAAGTCGCAGGCTTTGACAATAAACAATTTTGTCTCACACGGACAAGTCTATCAAAGGATCAATCTGTCTCCCACAGAAAAACCCTAAAGTTTTTGTTCCGTCTTTTGATAATAATCAAGGTGAACAGGAACCAATTGATAATCCGGTCTTATATTCCCGAAGAACAGCCTAGATAAATCAATAACCTCATAACAATCTTAATAGTATGGTAGTGAAACAAGATGTTTTGGAATCATAAACAATGAGACGAAGATGTTTGTGACTAATTTTTATATCTTGCCTATCAGAGATATAAATCTCAAGCCAATCAATCTGATTGTACTCGTACGATAGAAGATGCAACATCACATCACACAACTACGATAAAAGTAGTATCGGTCTGGCTTCACAGTCCCAATGAAGTATTTAAGTCGTTAACCTGGTTTTAGATGAAGAAAACCAAAGGTTAAAGGAGAAACGACTCTAGCACGCAAACTAGTATCACACGTGAGGTGTGGGGATTAGTTTTGCAGAGTTTCTAGATGTCCCCTTATATAGTCTTTCAAATCAGGGTTTCGCCTTGGTCACAAAGAAAACAATATCCACCGTTAGATAAATACATGATTTAGGTTCAAGCTAATATTTCTCAACCGTTAGATCGAAAATTTAGCTTGTTATACACAAATGAAATGCATGCTTTTAGGATTGTTAACCGTACCCAAACGTGTACATTGTTGGTTCAACAATAGTTAACCAAAAGGTTAGCCATATGTGCATTTCATGCCAACCATATTCTTCTTCACCATAACTAGTTCAAATGACTCAAATGAACTAGTTAGAGAGTTGTTCAATTGCAAGGAAATCTTATGTACTACACAAGACACAATTGAAGCAAAGATGATTTGATTCACTCGAATCGGTTCATGAATTTTATAGCCACGATTTTCAAAATGCATTCCTTAGTCTTTACAAGTTTAAGTTCAGAAATCATCTTCAGATATATAACTTTCTTAAGTTCGCACACTAGGTTCGCGGACTTAAGCAACCGGGCAGAGTTTACAAACTCCAGCATAAAATCTCGGCAAAGACTTTCCGCCGGTTCGCGGACTGGTATTCACGCAACAAGTTTGTCAACTCTAGCAAAATTTCTTGGGATGAGAAGTTCGACAGTTCGCGGACTGAGTTCGCGGACTTGGCAACAAGCCATTCTTCCGGTTTCTCTTGATCAAAAAAGTTCGCAAACTTTGGTTCTAGGGATAAGACTTAAGAGGACGTCAAAGCAATTTTCAAAGTGATTGAAACATATCATGACTTTCGTCACTAGGTAAAGATAAACATGATCGAAGCGAAACGCTTACCAATACATATTTCGAGATATAGATAGGCGAGGTATACTCGGCTCGAAATACTAAATGTGCATAATCTAAGTCTATATATAGCATACGACTTTTTGTCTCAAGAAGTAGGAGATAGAGTAGATAGACTTTTGAGTGACAGATAAGTTCAAGTCTTCACATACCTTTTTATCGAGAAGTTCCACCGGTTCCTTGAGTATTTCTTATTCTTGTATGATGAATCGCCATGAAGTCCTTGAGCTCAACTACACTCTCTATCCTAGTCCGAGACTTAGCTATAGTAGACTAGAAATAAAGACTTATAGTTTTGATCACTAACATCGACAAAACATGCTTGAGATAGCAACGCATGCGAGTTCGACCGAGCAATGTAACAAGACCGTTGATACTGGTAGTTGAGTTCCGAGACACGATTATTAATATGAATGTAACCAGGGATACTTATTTCAGAGGCAAGATCATTGTTGAGCGAAAGAGAGGATTTTGAAGAAGTTTTCTTTCTTTGACATCTTTTCCTTCTTACAGGATTTTCAGATTTATCAGTCATCCATATAACCTTGTTCCTTTTGCCATTGTAAGTGGAGGAACAGTTATATTTATCCTCAAGAACTGGTCCATTGGGACACTTTTCTTGATTGTAAAATGAATTTCTACCTAAACACTGAGGAACTGGTTTGACTAGTTCTTTGGACATCCATATGAGAATGTTGTGAATTTTTTCATTCCTTAGACGAAGATAACATCTTTTATCGATGTGACCTTTCTTACCGCAATAAAAGCAACTGAATGGACGAATTATATCTGTTCTCAACTGAGTTGTTCTTGTAGGATCACATTCTCTATTTTTAGATATATCTACGGCACGAAGAAGGTTTTTAGCCTTTACAAAACACGTCTTACCACTACTTGGAGATTATATTCCTTTATAGCCCAGACTACGTGTATCACGATGTTTTTTACATGCTCCAAGCATAGAAGAAACTTTTGTAGAGCTAGAATTGAATTTTTTTCAAATTCTCTTCTAAAGCCTTGGCCTTCTTGCGAGCCGTACTAAGATCAGTCTCCAATTTTTTTTCTCTCATGATAAATGCCTTTCCTATGATGTTAAAACATTCTTGTTGGGAGACACAACTTGCATTGATTTATGCAAGTCTTTCTTCCAACGTAATGAGATTTTGACGAAGACCATCACATTCAGAACTCTTTGAACATATGTCTTCGTTACGATCTTTAAGAGCAGCTTGTAATAAGCTATCATATCCCTTAAATAGTTTCCCCAATTTTCGGTTTTCAACACAGAGAGGAGTTAAAATTTTAGTCAAGCAGGCTGTTGACTTATTTTTTTTTCAGGAGATAATCAAAGAGAATAATGTACTGAGAGACTTCTTCTTCGACACTTTTTCTTTCTTCTGAGTCACTTTCATCAGAAAGATCATTTAACTGTTCATCAAGACTGGCTTCCCAGTTAAATGTGAATTTAGAAGTAGATGCAGAAATTGCATTTTCAGTGGAGCCAGGACAATTAACCAAGTTGGAATGTCCATGAACTGGTGGCGTAAGTTTTGATATCTTTTCATCCATATCATATCGCTACAAACACAGACTTATGAGGTCTTTAATGTGTTTTCCTTCTCTGATACCAATTGAAAATGCGGGGGTATAACAACCACACCCAACAATTCGTTTGGAAATCTGAGAGGACTTACTCCATTACACTTTCTAGAGAATCAACTAGACAGTCAGACTCAATCTAGAATAAAGTATATCAAAGATTTTAATATCTCTAACTCTTAATTCAATCTGCAATCAGCAAATAGAAATCCGAGAGCCTCATTGAATATAAGAGGAGTCACTTAAACGGTACCAAAGTGAAAAAGCGGGGGTCTAACAACCTCACCCAATATTTCGATTAGCAATCTATATGGACAAACTCCAATATTCTTTTATGAGAATCAACTAGACAATTAGACTCAATTAATAGAAAATTATATCAAAGAGTTTTATATCTCTATCTCTTGATTTAATTCTTACTCAAGCAAATCTGCGAGTCTTGATTAAATACAAGAGATATAAACTTGGATGGTACCAAAGACCAATATCCAAGGATCAATCAATTTCTAATCAACAACCGAAGGTTAGATTTCACAATTGATCGATACAACGCATAACCTGTGATATTTCAATTATATAACAAAATATAATGTGGAATATAAATAACACAGACACCAGAAATTTTGTTAACGAGGAAAGCGCAAATGCAGAAAACCCCGGGACCTAGTCCAGATTGAACACCACACTGTATTAATCCGCTACAAACACTAGCCTACTAAAAACTAACTTCGGTCTGGACTGTAGTTGAACCCTAATCAATCTTACACTGATTCAAGGTACAGTTGCGCTCCTTACGTCTCTGATCCCAGCAGGATACTACGCACTTGACTCCTTTAGCTGATCTCACCCACAACCAAGAGTTTCTACGACCCAAAGTCGAAGACTTTAATAAACAAATCTGTATCACACATAAAAGTTTACAAGGATAGATAAATCTGTCTCCCACAGATAAACCTAAAAGTTTTGTTCTGTCTTTTGATAAAAATCAAGGTGAACAAGAACCAATTGATAAACCTGACTTATATTCCCGAAGAACATCCTAGTATTATCAATCACCTCACAATAATCTAATTCATATGGTAGTGAAACTAGATATTGCGAAATCACGAACGATGAGACGAATATGTTTGTGATTTCTTTTTATCTTTCCCTATCAGAGATATAATCTCAAGTCAATTATTCAATTGAACTCGTACGATAGAAAATGGAAATATCAGATCACTCAACTACAATAGAAGTAGTTTCGTCTGGATTCACAATCCCAATGAAGTCTTTAAGTCGTTAATCGACAGGGTATCGAGAAGAAACCTACGATTAAAGGAGAATCGACTCTAGCAAACCAACTAGTATCACACAGGAGGTGTGAAGATTAGTTTTTCACAGTTTCTAGACGTATCCTTATATAGTTTTCAAATTAGGGTTTGCAATCTAAGTTACCTTGGTAACAAAGCATTCAATAATCACCGTTAGGTGAAAAACTGATTTATCCGAGCTAATATCTTTCAACCGTTAGATAGAAACTTAGCTTGTCACACACAAATGAAATGTATTCATTTAGGTTTGAGTAACCGTACCTAAACGTGTACATTGGTTGGTTCACAAATGGTTGACCAATGGTTAGCCACATGAGTGCTTTCATATTAACCGTATCCATATTTCTCATAACTAGTTCAAATGACTCATAAGAACTAGTTCAAGAGTTGTTCAATTGCTTAGGTCTTTATACATAGACACAATCGGAAAGAAATCGGTTTGATTCGTTTGAATCAATTCATGAAAAATATAGCCACGTTTTGCAAAGATTGCATTCCTTATAATTTATTGTTTTAAGTCCATGAATGAGAAATAACCAGCTTGGGTACGCGTACGGGTATGCGTACCTTAGCTACCAGATTTTGAGTTGGTTTTAGTTTCCAAACTCAGCAGAATTTTTCGGGTGAAAACTTCCGACAGTACGCGTATGGGTACGCGTACCTAAGGTGACTGGTTTTGAGTTCGTAAACTCCAAACTCAGCAGAAATTCACGGACGTGAACTTCCGCCAGTACGCGTACCCAACCTGTCTCCTTCACCAATACCGCATGCACACATATGCACACACTTGGTTTCTGGCACATGGATTTATACACTAATGTGCGAACACACTATATGCTTACATCCATAGGTGGTTATATATTCTCAACTCTATATTTCAATCATTGAAACATTCTTCTATAATGTTATAATAGTCGTTAGACATAAAGAATCGACTATCGTCATCAAAGCTATTTTCAAGATTGAAACGTCATCATGACTTTCGTCACGGGTAAAGATGAAAATGGTTAATCAAAAGCTTACCAACACGTATTTCGAGAAAGGATAGGCGAGTAAACTCGGCTCGAAATAGCAAATGTGTATGTATGGAAACTATCATACTTATACGAATTTTGTCTCAAGAGTAGGAGATAGAGTAGATAGACTTTTGACTGACAAGATGAGTTCAAGTCTCCACATACCTTTTACTCGTATGAAGTTCCACTGGTTCCTTGAGTAGTTCTTCGTCTTTGCAAGATAATCGCCATGGAGTCTGGAGCTCAACTATTCCTCTATCCTAGACCGAGACTTAGTCATAAGTATACTAGACATCAAGACATATAGTTTTGATCACTAATATTGACAAACATGCTTGAGATAGCAACGCATGCGAGTTCGACCGAGCAATTCTCTAACAATCTCCCCCTTTGTCAATTTTAATGACAAAACTATCAATATATAGGGATTACAAAATAAATAAAACTTTGGAGATTCTCGTCCACATACTTGATCTCCTTGGTGCTTCAACATTACTTGAAAACTTCGTCTTTTCCAAGTACTCCCACGATTCCATAGATGTTCAATTCAGCATCATAGTTGTTGAAGTTCCGTACCCATAACAATGAGAAAACAAAAGTTCTCGATCATTGTTATACAGTATCATAGTATTATTACACAACATCAAAGTTCTTAGATCACAACTTCGACAACAATACTATCGTGATATGTATCACTCCCCCTTAGTCAATACTTTCATCTCAACATGAAAACCACCCCCCCTTATATAATGACCCGTAAAGCACGTAAATCATATGTATTTGTAGTGTGAACTACATATTAATTCTCCCCCTTTTTGTCAATAAAATTGGCAAAGATACGAAAACGGGATCCTAATGAAATTTCAAAGAAGACGCTTCAAGACCTAAGAAAAGTACACATCAACTTTTTTAGATGCAATCATAATGCCGAGGCTAAATGCATTCATCAAGGAGTTTATAAAGATACAAGATAACCCCTAAATAATTCCACAGCCGCACTCCCCACAAAGATATGGAAATTAAGCGCAAGTTCAAAAGAACTCTCCCCCATTTGATGTCATTCACAAGAGAACAACAAGAGCGACCTTACTTTTGCAGGAAAAGAAATATTTTATTGGACATCAAAAATCATAAAGAAATGATTTTCTATATCCAAAATTCTAATTAAACTAACCACAAGAGAACCCGTGATTAATTTAATTGAAATACACAATCAAATTAAACACAAAAGTGATCAACTTAATTGAACATGCTCGACACAGAGAACTTACGGCACTATGTCTATGTTAACCATAAAAGAATGATTAACACAATCGTCTTATGCTCAACACAAGAAAGACTTATGGAGCATTGCAGTATAAACATAAAATATGGATCAGGGAATGATCAATACTGCGGCATATACAAGGATTTATTCTATTTCCCATCACTATTTGCATAACGACATATAATAGACATAATCCTTGTAAAAAAAAGATTTTAACCTATCTTCCATCAAAGAATTGACATAATAGGCTTAAATTTTGTTTGTCAAAAGTTCATTCATTCTTGTATCAATACATGCATATCAACATCTAAACGAGATAACTTTTGACATCGTATGGGACAATAATAGTTCACGGACGCAAACACACATATACCATAACATATTGCAATATATAAAACCATAAAGATTAATACTGCAATCATCATCTTCCAAAACAATTTTTTAGAATTTAAACAAATAAACCTAAAAACATGAAGATGCAAACGTTGGACATAGTTATGTGTACTCACAATAATGGCTATTCCAAACTCTAGTCATTCTACTAGACAAAAACAAGAATAAAATTCTAATATGAAGATTTATTAGACATTATAGATCTTTCTCAGAGCATCCACAGAGAATTCCTACTTATTATTGAAGAAGCTATTGATAATGGCATCATTTAATTCCTCTAGATCTTCAGAAATGTCAGTTAAATCACTAAGTTCTCTTTTCAGTTCACACAAGGTGTTCTTGGTTAGAGACAACATTTGTTCATAGTGAGTTATCTTTTCTAAAGAGGAAACGATTTGAGATTTTAAATCATTTCTCTTGTTGATGAAATCTTTCACCACGCCTCTAAAATCATTATCATAATGACAAACAGACCAGAGACAGTTAGAGGAAGAACCTTCTTCATTGATTGTCGACTTCACTTTCTTTACTCTTGAGGAAGAGATTCCTTCACAAAGATACACATTAACTGCTTCGACTGCATCTCGTCTTGTGATCCCTCTAGTTACAGGAGCCATGAGAATGTATCTTTTGATAAGGAAGGAGAAAAGAAGGAAACAAAATTACATATACGGATTTGTAAACTCAAAACCCTAAAAAGACATTGAATGAGTATTTCAGGATTTGTTATCCTCCTTCCATCTTCTTAGGAGAATACTTTCTTAACAATTAAAAGAAAAATATTTACAAACACAAGGACTTGAGCCAATTTTTAGTGCAACTAAAAATGAGGATGCGGACGTTACCAGCATTACTTGGTGACCGAGTGAGCCATATGCTCACACCTCTTATTTTTTCGCGGCTTTTCACTGTTTGTTGTGTAGACAGATTTCATGCCTCGTCTCAATCTGGATTTTTTTAAAAGAGCTTGGTTATCTGTAAAAAAGAGGGGGTCTAACAACACCACCCAATATTTCGCTTAGCAATCTGTATGGACTAACTCCGAAATACTTTCTAGAGAATCAACTAGACAGTCAGACTCAATCTAGGTAAAAGTATATCGATGAGTTAATATCTCTCTCTTGTTTTGATTTATTCTAGCTAATAGAAATCAGCGAGTATTTAATCAAACACAAGGAATAACTTGGATGGTACCAAAGACCAATATCCAAGGATCATCCAATGACAATCAACAACCAAAGGTTGGATTATTCTAATTGATGATCTAAATGCACAACCTGTATTATTTCAATTATAAAGATAACACAATATAATGCGGAAATTGAAATAACACAGATACCAGAAATTTTGTTAACGAGGAAACTGCAAATGCAGAAAAACCCCGGGACCTAGTCCAGATTGAAAACACACTGTATTAAGCCGCTACAGACACTAGACTACTCCAAGCTAACTTCGGACTGGACTGTAGTTGAACCCCAATCAATCTCCCACTGATCCAAGGTACAGTTATGATCCTACGCCTCTGATCCCAGCAGGATACTGCGCACTTGATTTCCTTAGATGATCTCAACCACAACTAAGAGTTGCTACGACCCAAAATCGCAGGCTTTGACAATAAACAAATATATCTCCCACGGACAAGTCTATCAAAGGATCAATCTGTCTCCCACAGATAAACCATAAAGGTTTTGTTCCGTCTTTTGATAATAATCAAGGTGAACAGGAACCAATTGATAATCCGGTCTTATATTCCCGAAGAACATCCCAGAGTTATCAATCACCTCACAACAATCTTAATCGTATGTTAGCGAAACAAGATGTTGCGGAATCACAAACAATGAGATAAAGATGTTTGTGATTACTTTTTATATCTTGCCTATCGGAGATATCAATCTCAAGCCAATCAATCTGATTGTACTCGTACGATAGAAGATGCAAGATCATATCACACAAATAAGATAAAAGTAGTATCGGTATGGCTTCACAATCCTAATGAAGTCTTTAAGTCGTTAACCTGGTTTTAGAAGAAGAAAACCAAAGGTTAAAGGAGAACCGACTCTAGTATGCAAACTAGTATCACACATGAGGTGTGGGGATTAGTTTTGTACAATACTAGATGTCTCCTTTATCTTGTTACACACACTTGACAATGCACGCTTCTAGGTTTGTTAACCGTACCCAAACATATGCACTTGTTGGTTCAACAATAGTTAACCAAAAGGTTAGCCATATGAACATTTCATATCAACCATGTTCTTCTTCACCATAACTAGTTCAAGTGACTTCAAATGAACTAGTTAGAGAGTTGTTCAATTGCAAGGAAATCTCATGTACTACACAAGACACAATTGAATCAAAGATGATTTGATTCACTTGAATCGGTTCATGAACTTTTATAGCCACGGTTTGCAAACTGCATTCCTTAGTATTTTTAAAGTTTAAGTTCAGAAATCATCTTCAAATATATAACCTTCTAAAGTTCGCAGACTAGGTTCGTGGACTTAAGTTACCGGGCAGAGTTTACAAACTCTAGCGAAAATTCTCGGATATAAGAACTTCGCCGGTTCACGTACTGGGTTCGTGGACTGAGTTCGCGGACTTAGCTTCACACAAGTAGTTTGTCAACTCCAGCAGAAATTCTTGGGTTTGAGAACTTCGGCAGTTCGCGGACTTGGCTCACGCCATTCTTCCGGTTCTCTTGATCAACAAAGTTCGCAAACTTTGGTTCAAGGAATAGGACTTATACATAAATGTGTTTCCACAATAATGCTCAACCATTGGTTATGTAATCTAAACTCTCATTTAAATCATTGAAACATTCTCAGAGGACGTTATATAGTTGTTATTCACAAACCATTTTTCGTCAAAGCAATTTTCAAAGTGATTGAAACATATCATGACTTTCTTAACTAGGTAAATATAAACTTGATCGAAGCGAAAAGCCTACCAACACATATTTTGAGATATAGATAGGCGAGGTATACTCGGCTCGAAATACCAAATGTGTATAATCCAAGTCTATATATATAGCATACGACTTCTTGTCTCAAAGAGTAGGAGATAGAGTAGATAGACTTTTGCGTGACATATAAGTTCAAGTCTTCACATACATTTTTGTCGAGAAGTTCCACCAGTTCCTTGAGTAGTTATTCTACTTCTATGATGAATCGCCTTGAAGTCCTTGAGCTCAACTACACTTTTTATCCTAGTCTGAGACTTATCTGTAATAGACTAGAAATCAAGACTTATAGTTTTGATCACTAACATTGACAAACATGCTTGAGATAGCAAGAGTTCGACCGAGCAATGCTCTAACAATCTCCCCTTTTGTCAATTTTAATGACAAAACTATCAATACATATGTAATACAAAAAAGATAAAGAAACTTTAGTAGCTCCTATTCCGCATGTCTAATCTTCAACATTCCTCGAAATCTTCGTCACTTCCAAGTACTCCAATGATCCCAAAGGTTGTAAGTTTACCATCACCACTGTTGAAGATCCGTAGTTATAACAATGAGAAAACATAGTTCTCAATCATTGTTATACAGTGTCGTATTATTACACAGTGTCAAAGTCCAATTGTATCACAACTTCAATAATAATACTATGGTGATATGTATCACTCCTCCTTAGTCAATACTCCATCTCACTTGGAAACCACTGCCCCTTACACAATGATCCGAAAACCATAAGTATTTGTAGTGTGAACTACATATTAATTCTCCCCCTTTTTGTCAATAAAATTGGCAAAGATACAAGAACGGGATCATAATGAAATTTCCGAAAGAGACATTTCATGACTAAAAGAAAAAATACATACCAACTAATTTGTATGCAATCATAAAGCCGAAGCTAAATGCATTCATCAAGGAGTTTAAAGATAAAAGATAACCCCTCTAAAATTCCACATCCGCACACCCCTCAAGATATGACCACTAAACACAAGTTCAAAAGAACTCTCCCCTATTTGATGTCATTCCCGAAAGAACAACAAGAGCGACCTTAATTTCAAAAGAAAAGAAGGATTTTTAGTGGACACCAAAAAACCATGAAAATGATTTTATATATCCAAAAACTCAATCAAATTAATCACAAGTAAACCCATGATTAATTTAATTGGAATATGCAATCAAATTAAACACAAAAAGTGATCAATTGAATTGATTGTGCTCAACATAAGATAACTTACAGAGCTACGACTAAGTTAACCATAAGATAATGATTATCTTAACCGTTCATATACTCAACACAAGAAAACCTTATGGAGTCACGAAAATACTCAACTAGATTAATTACAAGAGAACCCATAATTAATCTAATTGGAATACACAACCAAAATAATTACAAAAGTAATCAATTTAATTGTCATTTGTTTTTCTCGACATAAGAATACTTACGGAGCAATAACTAAATAACCAAACAAGATGATTAATTCAGTTCAATATGCTCGACATAACATATCTCACTGAACAACAACTAAGCTAAGAAAATCAACTTGGTTGTATAATGCTCAACAAAAGATAAATTACGGAGCCTCATAGTAATACATAAAATATAAATCAGGGATGATCAATACTGCGGAATACACAAGGATTCATTCTATCTTCACATCACTATTTGCATAACAACAATAATAGACATAATCCTTGAAAACAAAAGATTTTAACCTATCTTCCATCAATAGGCTTAACTTTTGTATTTGTCAAAAGTCCATCCATTCTTTTACCAGTACGTGAATACCGAACACGAACGACTTTACTTTTTACAAAGTATGGGATAAATATAGTTCACGGACGTAAACACCAATCCCATAACTCATTGCAATATAACAAATCATAAAGATTAATACTGCAAACACATCATCCTCCAAATATTTTTATAATTTAAACCAATAAACCTAAAAAAAAAAACAAGAAGATGGAACATAATAGCTATATGTAGTCACAATCATTGCTATTCAAAACACTAGTTATTCTTCCAACTAAGCCAAAAATAAGACATACTAGGCATCATAAATAAAACAATCTAAAGAAAAACAGACTCCATTGTTATCCCGAACACGAACTAAGATCATATGGACGGTTCAGAATCCTCACGAGACAAAGGGTCTTCGAGCTTGTGATCAACAACATTCATTGCAACATCGGAGTGGTGATTCTCTTTGTGAAGATCATTGATGTAATACTTTATGAGACCAAGGTCAACAATAACCTTTTCCAACTCAGTTTTCAATGCATCAAGATTTTTCAGAGTCACAATGAACTCTTGTTTTGCTTCCCCAAAGTACTTAAGAAAGTCATGAACAACTTCAGCATAAATCATATCATCCTTTTCAGCATCCTCATGAACATAGGAAAAATAACATGAAGCATTAGGATGATCTTCATCTACACGGGTTCTTTTCTTCTTGGACTCAACAACACCTTTGTCAAGGAATCCTCTTGCAAAACCACCATAGCAGAGATGAAGAATAAGACATTCTTGACAACCCAGAAACCAACCTAGAGTATGCGTATGTGACTTTTACAACTCAATAGGTAAGTATAAAAGGGTTTCTTAGGGAAGGGATTATAGGGTTTTCTTAAACAGTTGACTCGTCCCAGAACACGGGTATCCGTTCGAGTACAACATGACCCCCCAAAAAAATAAATCCCAAAAGGGACTTTTTGCAACAAAAGACTCGAAAAATTCCATACTCAGGAAAGCAATTTTGAGCATAGTTGTAGCAAGAAACAAGACTCAAATGGAACTTCCTAAAGAAAAAGAGAAGCAAATTTAGACACAACAATACCTTAAGCACAACAAATAGTTTAGATATAGACGATAAGAATATAGCTCAACTCAACAGACGCAGATGCCAAAAGTATACCTGATTATTAACACATCTTACTCAACAGGGTTTTTATGAGTAAGCTCTTCAAAACTTGTGATTAATTAACACAAGTATGAGCTACACGCTCATCA
Organism: Papaver somniferum; assembly: GCF_003573695.1. Classification (NCBI taxonomy): domain Eukaryota; kingdom Viridiplantae; phylum Streptophyta; class Magnoliopsida; order Ranunculales; family Papaveraceae; genus Papaver; species Papaver somniferum. The sequence continues at coordinate 126,490,581 of NC_039363.1, read as the reverse complement.
AGAGATTTGTGTTTAAGGTCAAGTCTCTTTTTCCTCCTGAATCTAGAGAGGGACTCCTTTTTATGTGAGAAATTATCATAAAACTTATTGTCATCAAAATACGAGACATAGTTTGAGTTTTTACCAGAAGAATTTTGGATTGAGGAGGAAGACAACCTGTTGACGAATTCTTTATACCCTTAAAAAAAAGTTTTTTAGATTATCTCTCATTTCATCAATTTTTCTTCTTTCTTCTGAACTTTTTTTCTTGACAGGAGCAGCGTTACTTCCAGAGACCACGGCACGATCTTCCTTTAGACGTCTATTTTGTTCTTGAGTGTTCGAGGAACTCATTGAAATGACTTTCCTGGTAACATACACATGGTAGGTACAAAAAACAATTGGTTTTGTCATACGAATGTCAGTTACACCTTTAAGAATTAAATCTAAGGTGTGTTGAAGTTGAACCAAAGAGTTTTTCTTCAACCTAGAGGGTTCCCTTTCGTTTAACAGAACTCTTTGTCTCACAGACAAGACATACTTTCTAATGATCAGAATGATTAGATAGTACAGTCTTAATATCATCGTTAGAAGATTTCTTCTCTTCATTTGATGTGCAACATCCTTGAGTGTTGGTGTCTTCAGGCACATCCATTTTACTAGAAGGGGCTTCCGTTTTTACTTCTGAGAATGGACCATCTTTAGTTGTGTCATAAGTACTTGGTATATTAGATTGCTTTGAGCATCCTTGAATAGAGAGCTTACTCAAGCGATGGTCAATTTCCAAGGCATCTCTTCTGAGGCTAGCTTCAAGAGACGTACACGAAGAATGAACTTCAGAATTTTCTTTAGGTTTGCAATCTCTTATTACACCAAGTAAAACATTGACATTGTGCTTCAACCGATTGAATTTATCATCTTGGATTCTAACAAGATTCAGAATCAACTCACTTTCTTCAGCTGAATCCCGTTCATTAATGGAGAGGCTCACATTTTAAGGGTAATCGAAAGTACACATGTCAGTGTTAGTCTGTCTCGTCAGTACATAAGATTCATCTATATTCGATATTGTAGAACCCTTCTCTTTAATAGAGTTAGACGAGATCGAACTTTTATTTCTGGTAAAGCGTTTATCAGAGATAGTACTCTTGTCCATAGAGTCAGATCGCTACAAACACAGACTTGTAAGGTCTTGAACGTGTTTGCCTGCTCTGATACCAATTGAAAAAGCGGGGATCTAACAACACAACCCAATATTTCGCTTAGCAATCTGTATGGACTAACTCCGAAATACTTTCTAGAGAATCAACTAGACAGTCAGACTCAATCTAGGTAAAAGTATCTCAAGGAGTTAATATCTCTCTCTTGTTTTGATTTAAGCTAATAGAAATCAGCGAGTCTTTAATAAAATACTAGGAATAACTTGGATGGTACCAAAGACCAATATCCAAGGATCAATCAATGAAAATCAACAACCAAAGGTTGGATTATTCTAATTGATGATCTAAACGCACAACCTGTATTATTTCAATTATAAAGATAAAAAAATATAATACGGAAATTGAAATAACACAGACACTAGAAATTTTGTTAACAAGGAAACCCTAAATGCAGAAAAACCCCGGGACCTAGTCCAGATTGAACACACACTGTATTAAGTCGCTACAGACACTAGCCTACTCCAAGCTAACTTCGGACTGGACTGTAGTTTTACCCCAATCAATCTCTCACTGATCCAAGGTACAGTTATGCTCCTACGCCTCTGATCCCAGCAGGATATTGTGCACTTGATTCCCTTAGATGATCTCACCCACAACTAAGAGTTACTACGACCCAAAATCGCAGGATTTGACAATAAACAAATCTGTCTCCCACAGATAAACCCTAAAGGTTTTGTTCCGTCTTTTGATAATAATCAAGGCGAACAGGAAACAATTGATTATCCAGTCTTATATTCCCGAAGAACATCCTAGAGTTATTAATCACCTCACAACAATATTAATCGTATGCTAGCGAAACAAGATATTGCGGAATCACAAACAATGAGACGAAGATGTTTGTGATTACTTTTTATATCTTGCCTATCGGAGATATCAATCTCAAGCCAATCAATCTGATTGTACTCGTACGATAGAAGATGCAAGATCAGATCACACAACTACGATAAAAGTAGTATCGGTTTGGCTTCACAATCCCAATGAAATCTTTAAGTCGTTAACCTGGTTTTAGAAGAAGAAAACCAAAGGTTAAAGGAGAATCGACTCTAGTATGCAAACTAGTATCACACGTGAGGTGTGGGGATTAGTTTTGCACAATACTAGATGTCTCCTTTGTATAGTCTTTCAAATCAGGGTTTGCAATCAATGTTAGCTTAGTAACAAAGCATTCAATATTCACCGTTAGATGAAAACCTGATTTAGATTCAAGCTAATATTTCTTAACCGTTAGATCGAAAACTTAGCTTGTTACACACACTTGAAAATGCACGCTTCTAGGTTTGTTAACCCTACCCAAACGTGTGCACTTGTTGGTTCAACAATAGTTAACCAAAAGGTTAGCCATATGAGCATTTCATATCAACCATATTCTTCTTCACCATAACTAGTTCAAATGAACTAGTTAGCGAGTTGTTCAATTGCAGGGAAATCTCATGTATTACACAAGACACAATTGAAGCAAAGATGATTTGATTCACTTGAATCAGTTCATGAACTTTTATAGCCACGGTTTGAAAACTGCATTCCTTAGTCTTTTTAAAGTTTAAGTTCAGAAATCATCTTCAGATATATAACCTTCTCAAGTTCGCAGACTAGGTTCGCGGAATTAAGTTACCGGGAAGAGTTTACAAACTCCAATAGAAATTCTCGGGTATGAGAACTTCGCCGGTTTGCGGACTTAGCTTCACGCAAGTATTTTTTCAATTCCAACAGAAATTCTCGGGTTTGAGAACTTCGGTGGTTCGCGGACTTGGCTCACGCCATTCTTCCGATTCTCTTGATCAACAAAGTTCGCAAACTTTGGTTCAAGGAATAGGACTTATACATAAATGTGTTTCCACAACAATGCTTATGTACACCATTGGTTATGTAATCTAAACTCTCATTTAAATCATTGAAACATTCTCAGAGGACGTTATATAGTTGTTATTCACAAACCATTTTTCGTCAGAGCAATTTTCAAGGTGATTGAAACATATCATGAATTTCTTCACTAGGTAAAGATAAACTTGATCGAAGCGAAAAGCTTACCAACACATATTTCGAGATATAGATAGGCGAGGTATACTCGGCTCGAAATACCAAATGTGTATAATCCAAGTCTATATATATAGCATACGACTTCTTGTATCAAAGAGTAGGAGATAGAGTAGATAAAATTTTGAGTGACAGATAAGTTCAAGTCTTCACATACCTTTTTTTCGAGAAGTTCCACCGGTTCCTTGAGTAGTTCTTCTACTTGTATGATGAATTTCCATGAAGTCCTTGAGCTCAACTACACTTTCTATCCTAGTCCGAGACTTAGCTATAATAGACTACAAATAAAGACTTATAGTTTTGATCACTAACATTGACAAACATGCTTGATATAGAAAAGCATGCAAGTTCGACCGAGCAATGCTCTAAAAATCTGGATCCAGATTCATTTTCTGCATGTTCTCTTGAAGTTTGGTGATTCTCTTATTGCTCTTTCTGAATCTCCAACAAGTGCTTTGTCCATGCTTCGAATGTCCAAAAAAAGAACAAATCAATGAGGATTTTTCGTCTTTATGTGATTTTTCCTGTTTAACATAACAATCAAAAACGTTGTTCCTTGATTAATTGGAACGCACAACTTCGATCTTTGAGTTTTGCTTTTGAATCCTAAACCATTAGTGTTTCCAAAGGATCTCTGACCAAATAACATTGTTGTAATTTTGTCAGAGCTTCCAGATAACCTTTGCAGGTCATACTTGAGAGTGTTAATTTCTTCTTCCTTTAGACACATGGTTCCGACGAACTTATCATTAAGATGTTCTATCTCAATGTTTTTCGCCTGGAGTAATGATTCAAATCTCTTCAAGGAGGCCTTCAAGTGAAGGTTTTATTGAAGAATCTCTTTATTCAAGAGTTCAAGAAACTCTGTGTCATATTCAAGTTCTGAATCAGAAGTTGAAGAGGAGAGAGACTCAGTAGTAGACTCATCTGAGACATCCAGAGTAGTTTTATCTTTTATTGAATCATCAGAAGCATTAACTGAAGAAGGATATTCATCACATCTATTTTTCCTCTTTATCAAATCCTTGACCTTTCTGATTAATAGTGAATTATCACATTCATCAGCCCAAGACAAGTGAGAGGATACACCTGTTTTGGTTACAACATTGAGCACGAACGTTCTGCTTGTGTCAAGAATTTTTAACTTTCCTATCAGAGTGTTTCTGGAAAGTGTATCAAGGTTATTTCCCTCAACAATGGCATGCTTCTTAGAGTCGTATCTAGATGGAAGCGATCTGAGAATTTTCATCACAATGTCCTTTTCAGGAATAGTCTTACCCAATGCAAAAGATGTATTAACAATTTCAGACACTTTGTTATTAAACTCATCAAATGAATCTTCATCTGCCATACGAAGGTTTTCCAAATCGGAATTAAGGTTTTGAAGCCTAGCTTCCTTTTCACTGGTATTACCTTCGAATACGGTTTCTAAGATATCCCACGCATCTTTAGACCTAGTGAAGTTTTGACACATGGTGCTGAAGATTTGGGGTAATGGAATATATGATTGTATGGGCTGTCGTATCTCAACAAATTAATAAATATATTTCCCACTAATTAACTGGTAATATAGCGATAGTAAGAGATCGTTCCTACAGAGAGCTGTGTAACTGATATGTTATTTGTATTATCAAAATAAAGTAAATAACAAAAGGGGGTTTAGTTGTAAAATAAATATAAAGACAATAAAGAAAAAAGATGTTCAAGGAATCCTTCGTCGTTACCAAGCGTTAACAGGATTATAATACTTATCTATTGTTCGTAAGAACCATTCATCACTAAGCGTAGAATAACAGCTAGATCAGTGTTATCCCCAAAACTCTTTCAATCACTGGATATGGAAGTTCTCGACTACCCGATTTTATCCAACAAACCACCAAGTAGTAGATCACTCAAGGTGTAATCCAATCGAACGCCTTAAGCTTTGTGAATTTAGGTTGATCCCAGTAGTTAAACTCTTAGATCAAGGTTTACTTGCTGGTGTTTTCGTCACACACGATTGCTCCACAGAATCCCTCTGTAAGGTCTCGCGATTTCTACTTGTGTAGAGAGTTAATCAACGATTACTTATCTCATAACTTCTACTAGCAATAAAACAATCAATAGACTAATCAAGTATGCATCCCAAATCAATCTAAGAATCACTCATAAACCCTAGATATGGTAAAGACAATCGATGATGATAAAAACTCTCAATAGATTTGTATTAATAAATAAAGTTTCACGCTTAGAACATTGAATTCATCCTTAATCAACAAAGGATTTGGATACTCATATTACAAAGAAGATGAATAATGGTGGTTTACCCTTAAAGAGGTAAACCCTAGGTTTTGATGTAGAACTTGTGATATGAGATTCGATATATATCTTTTACATAACCTAATACATTTTTATAGGTTTACATTGATTGGTCTCCAAGTATTTAGTTCGGTTCAAGAACCCGACCGGAAATAACGAAATAACGAATCCAAACGTGCCCTTAGGTCTTCCAAGGTGTGAATACACGTTTTCCACTTGCTAAGTTCGTGAACCCAGTCTGCGAACTTCAAATTCCAGCATATATTTTCGGAATTAAAGAATGAAACCCGTCCGTGAACTTTACTGTCTTCGGTATTCGATAAAAGCTTATTTTGGCCACAACTTCTTCATCCGAACTTAGAATGACCTCATTCGTTTTGAATTCTTTTTATCTTTCAATTCTCTTCAAGATGGTGATGAGAAAACCTTAATTTGAATGAGTTAAGATCGGTCTTTGTCTCTTCTCTTGATTTTGAGCGTTTTGTTTCTTTTCGTCGCACTTCTTCCACTTTTATTGGACTTGGGCACTTGGATACTTGGAATACTTCTCTTCCTAGATCTTTTCAGCACTTTATATCTCCTTTTTGCATGATTAACCTAATTGATGCAAATAAGAGAAACCAATAGTAATAATACGAATATATGCAAGAATAATAGCTAAAGAAAGTATGGAATGGACACTAAAATCATATGAATTATGCACTTATCAAATTCCCCCACATTTATATTTTTCTAGTGTGAATACCAATATTCTGCAGGGCACGTGTCACGATCTCAGTGGCCGTATACAAGATAACTGTGTAGCCTTTGCTAGATAGAGGAATCCAAGTGACAGAGGATACCTTCGTAGATCTACTTTATCTCTCCCCAATAAATGACGTCTCGACCGCTAAGATGAAAGAAGTAAAATCCTAGTCTATGAGGAGGCAGCTGGCTAAGGGATAGAGGTATATGATATATATAATCAGCATTAAATGCACAAATCTCTTATCTACACGCATAATCCAAGCACGTGAAGAGATATGATGTGGCGGAACCTGAATGGAAAAGGCCAGCGGTGAGAGAAGGTACAATCTGTACTAAGGCTGGGAAGTTCCCGAAGGAACGTGGGTCAGCTGAGGTGGCAGAGTTCGACTGGAGAAAGCACGCGGCGAACGAAGGTACCATTTGTACGGAAGGTATATCATGGAACGATGGATCCAAAGACATCAAAGACATACCTGGAGCGGAAGGGGATATAAATACCAAGCCTCACCCACAAACTAAGGGCATTCAATATCTAGGAGAGAAGATCTAGTCTTAAGCTTATACCTCTTTAATGTTTAGAACTTAAGTATTTACTTTAACTTGAGTTCACTATTACTTTGGGAAGCATTTAAGATCTTTGTAACCACCATAACTTAATACAAAACAATCACTCATTACCTCGTGGATGTAGATGAAAGTCAAACCACGTATCTCTTGTGTCTCATGATAACTTAATATCTTTTACATTATATTTGTGTTCTTCGTTAAGTATCTTTTATTACTTAGCATTATCAGTTCAACAGAGGCATCAACTACTTAGTATCCGATTCTCTGAGCTGTATATATTACATAGACTATGGGAAAACGAGTAGTCACAATTTGGCGCTAGAAGGTTTTGCTCACCATCTTGAGTTTTTATATTCCGTCATTTATTTAACTTACGCATCTTCTTTAACGAAGAGATCTGAGTTCAACAACGACGGATCTCACTCTTTAGTGAATGATTCATAAACCGTTTTCACAAGTTCTTGGAGCTCTTAGCCTCTAAAGACTACCAATCTCACAGATCTACAAAAGTTTTCACAAAAAACCACTCACAAAACGTTAAAACTTTTGTTTTGTACTAAAGCACCTTTTCCGACAAAGTATTCTTCAAATCTGAGTACCTCTGAACACTGAGGAATCTCAGCGAGAATTTAAGGAAGCAAAAATCTTTCCAAGCATTTAATAACCCATTTTCGAAAAGATCTGATACCTTTTTTAATTGTTTTCAACATTTAAGGTTGTTTTCTCCAAGGTGTCATAAAAATTTAATACCCGTCTTTCAAAACGTCATTTCAACACTTTTTCTACAAAAGCTGCTTCGTCGTTTTCTGTGTCAGAGCATTAATTGCTACTTTTGACAAAGGCACCCAAGTAGTAGATTTTTGTCATTTTTTCTGTGACCGCAGGATAACAAAAGCCGGAGGCATGCAGAAACCAAGTGGTGTACCAACAAGCTCACGACCAGCAGTCACGCGAGGCAGATCTCAAAAGCCGTCTCAAGCAAACCAAAGAACCGAAGCAAAGGACGGCCGAAGTGAAATAGCAAGAAGAACGATCGCTAACAAACAACCTATTCCGGCTCTGAAGTGATGGGGCAAACATCGGGAGATCAACCACTTTATGGCATGTCGTTGCCGGAGCATCCCACTATCACGAAGCCATCTGCGGCCAACGTAGGGTTACCCAGAACCTCAGCTCCTATGGGACGAGGATTGGTAAACTTAACCCCAATCCAGATAGATCCAGATGCGCCGGTCATAGAAGAAGGAGCAGATAACTCTGAGGATCCGGCCGACAACACTCCTCAGGGGTGGAGGAATCCACATTGAAGAACAAATGGCAGCACAAGTAGCAACTTTGCTACTACGAAACAAGGAACACAAGGATGCCATACACGTGATGGACCGGGGAACCAGAACCTAAAAGATAGGTTGGATGTACATATCGAAGGTTCCCAAACTCACCCTCCGTTAAAGAGGCGTGAAAACAGAGCTATCTCAGGAAGACGAAGGGTGGATCCCAACCTACCGAAGACTAACCCACCTAAGGGAGCTAGGAGGGCGCAGCATGATCCAGACGAAATGGATCCAACATATAATCCCTCTCAATCCTACTATGATGAGGCATTCTCCATAGATGCTCACAATGTGAACATGGTTATGGAGCAAATGGAGAAAATACGGAAGGAGATACAAGGACTAAAACACAGGTCATGCAGGCGCAAGACTGGAAGAAGTACTGCAAGAAGCGACAGTATCTCCATTGTCTTTTTGCATTTTAAGGGAACCCATCCCTCCGAAGTGTCCGGTACCTACGTTCCTCGACTCGAAATAACAAATGTGTATGTATGAAAACTATCATACTTATACAACTTTTGTCTCAAGAGTAGGAGATAGAGTAGATAGACTTTTGAGTGACAAGATGATTTCAAGTCTCCACATACACTAGTACAAACAGACCCTTTTGCCACGCCAAATTGGCATGTCCATAGGGGTTTTGACACGCCAATTTGGTTTGGACTTAGCGTGGCTTCTGCTAGCATGGTTTTAGGTAAAACGACGTGGTTTTAGGTAGCTTATAGCCACGCCTGACTTGCGTGTCTATTTCTGCATGAAATAGACATGCCAGAGCCATATAGGAATTGCTATATAGTGTCCCAAAAACTTAAGTACTGGTACTCTCTAAACACGCGATTTATTGTTCTGGCGTGGCTATTTGGTTCACTATAAACACACAAATTGCTTTTGGCGTGGCTATTTGATTCACTATAGACACGCAAATTACTTTTTGGCGTGGCTATTTGGTTCACTTTAGACACGCAAATTGATTTTTGGCGTAGCCATTGGTTATCCGATAGACACGCCATTATAGGTTTAACGTGGTTATATGTTATGTTTTAGCCACGCCAATTTCACTTACCTTCATCCACGTGGTTGTATTAGGAACCGTTGAATACCATCCACATGTAACGTTGTGAGCCGTTCATTGGATATCCTATAGACACGCCTCATATAGGTTTAACGTGTCCATATGTTATGTTTTAGCCATGCCAATTTCAATAACCTTCATCTACGTGGCTGTGTTAGGAACCGTTGAATACCATCCACATGTAACGTTGTGAGCCGTTCATTGGATATCCTATAGACACGCTTCATATAGGTTTAACGTGGCTATATGTTACTCCCTCTGTCCTAAATTAACAGTCCTAATTGACTTTGTCAAAATATTAAGAAGATCCTATAAAATTTCATGACTAACCCTTGACCCTCCATATTTAATATTATATTATTACCAAAACTAAAATTGATACAAAGATATTGAATAAATGTTTTTATTTAAAAAAATGAATGATGATAAATACAAAGACATTTTTTCCTTATATATGGTGATAATATTTAAGATTTGGAATTAAGTTTATATTAAAAATGATTTTATGGTTATAAAAAAATAAAGGGTATATTTGATAGTTTAAGGAAAAAATATGTCTATAAACAGAGCGGGCGGATAAAAAAATACATACCAAAGTAGAAATTAGGACAGATAAAAAAGACAGAGGGAGTATGTTTTAGCCACGCCAATTTCAATAACCTTCATCCACGTGGATGTATTATGAGCCATTGAATAACATCTGCATGTAACGTTGTGATCCGTTCATTGGATATCCTATAGACACGCCATATAGCGTGGATATATGTGATATTTAGCCACGCCAATTTACAATTACCTTGATCCACTTAGCCGTATTAGGAATCGTTGGATCTCATTTAAGATGATGCAATATTGACCGTTAAACTATATGCATCCTTCACCGTCCACATGTAACATTGTGGGTCGTTCATTGGATATCCTATAGACACGCCATATAGCGTGGCTATATGTGATATTTAGCCACGCCAATTTACAATTACCTTGATCCATATGACCGTATTAGGAATCGTTGGATCTCATTTAAGATGATGCAATATTGACCTATATGCATCCTTCACCGTCCACATGTAACGTTGCGAGCCGTTCATTGGAGATCCTATAGACATGCCATATAAGGTGGATTTATGTGATATTTAGCCACGCCAATTTATATCTGCTTAATGTGTCTTTATGTTATGTTTATCCACGCCAATTAATCTCGAAGCGTGTGTATTACGCGTGTGACGCCTCTAAGCCGTCCAAATATGACGCATCTAAACCATCCACCTGGCACTATCCAAATTCTCTTATACTTTATAAATTGTGGTTAAATATGAAATTCATATATGCCAAAAATTCATATTATTATTAATAACATAGTAAAAAATGTTGAGCTTTGGTCTAACAGTTTGCAAAAGAAAATATTAAAGAACATTTATCCAAAAATCATCAGTTTTTCTTCAACTTTTTTAATGGTGGTGTCTCTGCATGCAATGGATCATGTTGTGACATTCTCATCGCGCCAAACCTTGTCATCCTCCGTTTCCCATCGAGAAGTTGGTATGCCTAATCTACACTTTGTACATATAGCTTTCTCTGCGCTTTTTTAGTCTTCCGAGGAAGCTTTTCAGAGGCTGCATGACTCCCAAAATGTGGATTGACTGCTAGGTGCTCCTCATTCCCTTTATCATCTGCAAGGATGCTAGTTGTTCTTAGGTCACTGTCCAATTTCTTCTCAAAATATAAAACTGGTTCTGATTGCTTATGAGGTTTTCCATGCTATGGAGTTTCCTGCAGCAAGAGATTAAATGTATTATATATATATATATATATATATATATATATATATATTCTAAATCCAAGGCGAATTCTTCTCGTGTGAATTCTCAACAAGAGACAGACAAAAGTCATTTTTCCAACAATGTAATAAAGCCAACTTCACTGAAGGCCGCGCCATTTTTCACAGCTTACGCCCATAATAAAATCCGTAACCAAATATCAATTTTCTAATTTACACTGGCATTCATGTTCCATTTAGGTGTTAATATATTTCTGTCTCGTACTTATTCTTTAATCAAACTGAATACCCGATTTATGTAAAACAATTTATATACTTGATTAACAAAGCAAAAGAGCTAAGAAACTAACCTTGTCATCAGAGATAGAATAGTTATCTTTCGGCCATGCCACAAAACTATTTTCAGCTTGTCCTAATAACTTAAAGTCACCACTTGGTTCGGTTAACACGAACGATAGAACTATAACCTCCTGAATATTGACAACATAACAGTTTTTAGGAAGATGTTGTCCATGTATTTTCTGGTTAGGCACGGTAGGTAAAATACTGCCTCTAACAACTACGTTTCCCCTAGATCCACTCCAAAAGTCGTATTTTGCTTTCTGCGGGGATATACGGTATACGAACATCATACAAAAAGAAGATGCTAGAATTAGCAATACAAATTTACGAAGAAAAAAAAATCAAAAAAAAACATACCCCATTAGATGTTTAGCCAGAGGTTCTGCCGTAGATGTGCACGACTTCTCTAGAGCTATTGAAGGATTTGGTTAGGAATTACTGGTAGAGTTATGCATAAGATTAGGAGACTGCTTCTTAGATCCATCAGAAGGGTTGCTACGTGCAAGAGACTTCCGCAGAGAAGTAGTTGGTTGTGAATTGCTGGTAGGGTTCTGCATAAGATTAAAAGAGTTAGTTACTTTTGAAAGTTACAAATATTTCTATTTTTATAGGTTCTCTAATTTACCCTTGGATCGATGATTCATATAATTGATAGACTGGTTTATGTATATTCGACTTAAATCAAACAATCCAAGCAACTAACCTTTTTAGCAGGCTAGGTAAGCTTAACACCATACTTTGGCCAAGGAATCGCTTTTCCAAGAGTTTGTCCTAATGTGTCCATACCATCAAATCGTACGGGTACACAGAAATTCAGTTTTATCACTTCCTCAATCAGGATTTTGTGGAAATCAACCTCCACCCCATCTTTTCCATGTAATTGTTGTTTTCCTGCTAACAGAAAAGCTCTACCTCTAGCAAGGACGTTTTCCTTAGACAGCTGGTAAAAAAGGTAGCACCTTTTACCCTGCGGAAATATATGGCATATGAACATCTTCAAGGGAAAACTACAAAGCAAATTTGAGACTTAAAATGCATGTAAAAATAAAACAGATAGCGGATAAACTGCTTTTGATGTCACATCCAGAGTATGTTTCCCCGAATTTTGTTGAGTTACCTGCAGCAGTAGAGTAATATTTCATATTCGGGTAACAAATATACCAAATTCCACCGTGAATGCGAAGACACTGATGAATTGAGTAGGTAACAAATATACAAGGTTCTCCAAAGTACACCCTAGCATCCGTGATTCATATAGTTGATAGCATATTTCAGACTCATATGATCTTAAGATCATGTAACTGGTTTAAAACACATACCTTCGGAAAATTTTCAGATATTGCGATACGTTATTGGCTTCCATTGAGTAGAGCTGGTGATTTCATATCCTCAGAATATTTTGGTTGACTTACCTGCATCAGAAAATTGAAATGAAAGTTGTAATGAATAATATAGTAGCAAATAAGATTCGTTCCCACGAAGAGCAGGGAGTTTTAGTTATCAAAAATGTCACAAAAGGGGATTGTTTTGGATTTTGAAACGAAATAAATAACAAAGCAATGAAAATTAATTAAGTTGCAAGCAATAGAGAGAAATATGCAAGCAATGAAAATAGATTTATATAATAACCCAAATCATGTCTAGAACTTAGAATTCATCCCCAATCACTAAGAAGTTTAGATACTCATGGTACTAACAAAACCCATGAGTTTCATATGATAAAATGGTAAAGAAATAGTTACGGTGATGGAAATAGCTCCAAAACCTAGCTTTCCTTCTCTTTGCATGAGAATCACCATCAACTACCAACAAATCCCAGCACAGCAATTACCTGTTCTCTCCATTCTCGAGCTTGTCAATGGCAGAAAACCATCACTATCTCATCACTGAGCATCATTGCTATCTTCCATCTTCAGCCAACAACAGCTCGTATCCTGTACAATCCATCATCATTCTCTGCCAATAATCAATGTTAAAGACAGCAGCCATTGCCAACACATTCCAGTATCACCATCATTTATAAATTGAGACTCTCTAAACCGAGTTTCTCCTATGTGCTCCATCAATATCCGTCAACTGCCAGTTCACAGTGAGCCATCTTATTCATCTCAGTCTATCTCCATATTCCTAGCAATGGCGGCAACCTTTCCGATCAGCTTCTCCCTGTTCAACATCGACTGCAACAAATACTCCATAACCACGATATCTTAATCTATCACCATCATTGCCATCACTGGTAATGGCAACAACCATCATCACAGATTCGAGTTTACTCTTCAAAATCTTCTCAAGCTCAGTTAGTTCTCTTTCCAAATGTCAGCACATTAACTCCAAGACTCAACCACAGGATCGATACTTTCACTACTGCCATTAATGGTTATCGGCCATGGCAGAAACAATCTCTCTTCTTGTCTTCCTATTCTTATCGAGCTCAGACACAAACCATTTTCCATCGTCAACTCGTCACCCCTGCCCTCGTCTAAAGATAATGGCAGAACCAATTCAAATGTCGGTTATAGAAGACTGACAATTTAATTAATATTCGGTGGCTTCCCTGAGTAGAAACTCGGGTGCCTATAACAGTTCTGTAGGTTCTCCAGTTTTCAACATCTTCGGCTTGCTTCAAATGCTTCCATATTCTTCATACGACGTCGGATTGAATCCATTCTTTCACCATTGGCTTCGCCTTTTCGTCCTCTTCGAGATGATATCAAGGAATCCTAGATTTAAACGAGTTCCACTTGGTCTTTGGCCCTTCTCCACTTGCATCTAACTTCTTTTATTGCACAATTAAGTGCAATTTCACTTCTTTCAGATGATTCACCTAGCAAAACATAAATAAGAGAAAACAAGAGTAATATACAATAATTTACAAGAAGATATAGCAAATACTAGCTTGGATTCGACACTAAATATATGTAAAATATGCACTTAACCAATTCCCCCACACTTGGATTTTGCTAGTCCTCGAGCAAACTGTCTAAAATACAACAACTCCATATCATCGAGAAAACGGATGCACTTAGCTAATGCAACATGCCTTTAAATCCCTAGGTGTCCCTAGTGGACGAGTTATAGTATCGTGAGGGCTTACGAGAGGTATACCCACAAAACCAACTCCAAATTCAAAGCGTTCCAGCTTCCCAAGCATCCAAAGAGGTATGAGGACATAGAGTTTCTGCATGCTAGTAATAAGAAGTTAGAAATACCAAAGAACATATTCATTCTGAAATCTTGAGTGAGAAATAACCACACCATAATGAGAGAATGCGTGTTTGAGAGCGATCAATAAGCATTTCGCCTTGACTCCTGCCTCACTTAAAAGGATTTTATGATAATTGCACTCAATAAGACAACTTTTTTATGGGTCTCACAAGTGTGCAGGTAGGAATGAAGAGATAATCCTACACACGTTGAATGGTGGGAAGGAAACCTTCCGAATAATTTCTGGAGACTCCACAAAATCGTGGAAAATAAATATATTTTTCTGATGATCTCTAAGAAAGGAAATCAACCATTATTATTAAAAATAGAGGATGAGAGTACTTACCACCTTCACATCTGGTTGCAATGATGATTACACCACTCTCACAGCATCCAATAGAAACGTAGTCTTCAGCTCGTCTTCTTCATCTTCTTGGTCTTTGTCTTCGGTTTTCAACTATTGATGATGAACTCTTGAACTTCATAAAACTTTGACAATTGTAATTTTTTTCCTCTATTCCTTGTTGCTCGAAACTTCCTTATAATTTTTCTTCCTTCCCCACGGATTTATTAAATAAATAAAAACAATATAACAAAATTTTCTTGTCTCATTTTATTTTTTTCATGTTTTTTATTTTTATTTTATTTTTTTATTTTTTAAAGAGAACAAGAAAAATAATACAAAAATTAACAATGGAAATAGCCATGGGTGAAGTACTTTATCGCTTGATTCTTCACAACTTGTATTGTCTTCGATATCATAAACTCCAATAATTCTCATCTTTTGATTTCTTCGCTCTTGTACTTAGTCTTCCACTTGGATATAGAATTTCGCTCCTTGTATTGTAAGTCTTCAACATGTATTTAAAATTCTTCTCATTGTACGTTTCTTTACTTGGATATGAAATTTTCTCTTCCTTGTATTGTTGCTTGTAAACCTCAAACGTCTTCAACCTTCCTTGTATATTTTGATGTCGCTCCACTTGTCGATGATGATGGTGTTTCTATGGATCTGTTGTTGGCGAGAGAGAGAATGGTGCTAACTGCAAATCAAACTACAAGATAGTGGTTTTCGTCTATAGACGTCACCCTCATGATTGACAAAATTATCACTCAAGAGATCAAAGAGTAGTGCTTCTATTGGTGGGGGGTTGGGTAGCTCACCATTTTACCCGGAATTAACGTACGGTGACACACACTCAAAAGAAAGCTCTTTAATCATTTATAAAGAAATCTGGTCTGGTGCCTTGGTTTTTATGAAAATGGGTAGTCTTCACTAATGATTGATAAGCAACTCTAATAATTCATTTCTCCCTGCACCTCATTTGCATCACCGGCATGATTAAATCCATTATTTAACACTCCAATTCGTAAGAAATCCGAATGTAGTTCCCTAACACTTCCAAGTTCAGTTATGTCGGCCAGAATTCTCTATGTAAACATACCTAGAAGTATGCTAGTGACTCTAAAATATCTACAAGTTGGAGGTTTTATTTCTATATGTCAAATACTCCCCCACACTTAAACTTCACATTGTCCTCAATGTGTAAAACCGAAAGTTCTGAAATCTGACGTAACAACAGATAAAACGCAAAAATTGTGCAAATTGGTAAGGAATTTGGAAAAACTCCATTTCACAAAAGTTGTTCATATACGTATTTATACAAAGTGTCAAAAGGGCACAGTGTTTCGACAAACGGTCTGAAAGTTATGGTTTCTGAACTGAACTACGCGTAGTCTGAATTTTTCTCACGAAAAGGTATTCATCATAATTTTCTTCTAAAATAGATTCCGGACTTAATGAAATTAAACATGGGGATGCAAATATGATATGAAAACAATAAAAACAAAAAATAAAAGGGTTTAAGATACAAAACCTATAGGTTGCCTCCCATTTAGCGCTTGGTTTAAAGTCGTTAGCCCGACTTGGCATTCTCCTTACTACTCCTCCAGAGGGAGAAAATCGCGAAGCTCTATCTCATCCACATTCACATAAGCAATGTTTTCGTAGTATGGCTTCAATTTATGGCCGTTTACCTTAGAATTAGTCCCATCTCTAAGACTAGTGATATCAACTGCACCATGAGAATAAACATTAGTAACAACATATGGTCCAATCCATCTGGACCTTAGCTTACCAGGAAATAGCTTAAAACGAGAATGAAATAAAAGAACTTTCTGTCGCATAACAAAATTCTTCAGAGAAATCATCTTGTCATGGAAAAGCTTAGTCTTTTCCTTGTATATACGAGAACTCTCGTAAGCATCATTACGTATCTCCTCTAGCACATTGATTTGTAGTTGCCTATGTTTTCCCGCTTTATCATACTCCATGTTGCACATATTTACTGCCCATAAAGTCTTATGCTCAAGTTCAACTGGAAGATGACAAGCTTTGCCATAAACCAACCGATATGGAGACATACCAATCGGTGTCTTGTATGTTGTTTTACACGCCCAAGGTCCATCGTTGAGTCTATAACTCCAATCCTTCCTTGTAGTATTAACGGTTTTCTCCAAGATTGACTTGATCTCACGATTTGAAATTTCACCTTGCCCACTAGTTTGTGGGTGATATGGCTTGCCGACCTTGTGATTTATGTTGTACTTATTGAGAAGAGCATGGAAGGATTTCTTGAAATGTGATCCTCCGTCACTGATAACCACTCATGGTGTACCATGTCTAGAGAAGATATATTCCTTCACAAACTCACAAACAACTTGAGAATCATTAGTAGGGGTGACTTTAGCTTCCAACCATTTAGAAACATAATCCACAGCAAGAAGTATATAAAATTTTCCATTCTAATTAACAAAAGGACCCATAAAATCAATGCCCCACACATCAAAAATCTCGACAGTGAGAATAGGATTGAGTGGCATTTGATTTCGAGCACCTAGATTGCCCGTTCGTTGGAATCTATCACAAGATTTTCAAAAAGAATATGCATCCTCAAATAGGGTAGGTCAATAAAAGCCACTCTCAAGGACTTTGAGAGCGGTACGTTTTGTACCAAAGTGACCACCACAAGCATAAGAATGACAAAAAGATACAATTGACTGAAATTCAGAGTTTGGTACGCACCTGCGGATAATCTGATCAGCACCATATTTCCACAAGTAGAGCTCATCCCACACATACTGCTTGGCTATTTTCTTAAGCTTTATATTTTGAAAAGTAGACATTGTACTAGGTACTTGCCTTGGAACCAAATAGTTCACTATATCAGCATACCAAGGTGTTAATTCTTCAATTGAGAAAAGTTGTTCGTCTGGAAAACGATCCTGTAAGGGAAGTTCTTCTTCGGACACAACAAGTCTACTAAGATGATCAGCGACTGTGTTCTCAACACCTTTCTTATCTCTGATTTCGATATCGAATTCTTGCAGCAAAAGAATCCAGTGTATGAGTCTCGGCTTAGCCTTCTTCTTTTTTAATAGGTAACGTAGTGCTGCATGATTAGAATATACAATCACATTGGTACCCACCAAATAAGCTCTGAATTTTTCTAATGCAAATACTGTAGCCAACAACTCTTTCTCAGTAGTAGAATAGTTGATTTGAGCATCGTTTAGGGTCCTTGATGCATAATAAATCAAATGTGAATTCTTGTCTACTTTTTGACCCAAAACAGCTCCGACTGCATAATCACTTGCATCACACATTAACTCGAACGGTAAAATTCAGTCAGATGACTTAATAATTGGTGCAGTATTCAACAATTCTTTCAATTCATTAAAGGCATCCTTGCACTCTTGGTCGAAGTTAAAGGCAACCTCCTTTTGCAACAATTTGCACATTGACATTGAGATTTTGGAGAAATCTTTGATAAACCTCCTATAAAAACCTGCATGACCAAGAAACGAGCGAATTTCCCTCACCGAAGTGGGGTAATGTAAGTTACTAATCAAGTCTATCTTTTCCTTGTATACCTCGATACCTTGAGAGGACACGATGTGGCCAAGTACAATTCCATGATTTACCATAAAATGACATTTCTCCCAGTTTAAAACAAGATTAGTGTCTATGCATCTTTTTAGCACAAGTTCAAGATTATTTAAACAAATATCAAATGAATCGCCATAAACACTAAAGTCGTCCATAAATACCTCAATGATGTTTTCCATGTAATCAGAAAATATACTGACCATACATCTCTGAAAAGTGGCAGGCGCATTGCAAAGACCAAATGGCATTCTTCTATATGCAAATGTACCGAAACGACAAGTAAAGGTAGTCTTCTCTTGATCCTCCGGTGCAATAACAATTTGATTGTATCCCTAATAACCATTCAAAAAGCAATAATGTGAATTTCCCTCTAACCTCTCTAACATCTGATCAATGAAAGGCAAAGGAAAGTGATCCTTGCGGGTAGCCGAATTGAGCTTTCTGTAGTCTATGCACACTCGCCATCCAGTTTGAATTCTTGTACGAACGAGTTCATCATCTTGATTTCTAACAACAGTGACACCTGATTTCTTAGGCACCACTTGCACCAGACTAACCCATTTGTTGTCAGAAATTCGGTAAATCACCCCCACACTTAGTAATTTGAGGATCTCTTTCTTCACAACCTCCATCATTGGGGGATTAGAGCATCACGTACTAGCTTGATATCATCTTCCATAAGGATTCTATGCATGCACGTGGCTGGACTAATGCCTTTTATGTCAGCAATTGTCCAACCAATAGTTGTTTGGTGCTTTTTCAGAACCAGAAGAAGGAGTTCTTCTTGTACAGCTGTGAGATTCATTGCAATAATGACTGGAAGCTCTTCCCCATCACCCAAGTAAGCATACTTTAAGTGATCAGGTAGAGGTTTCATCTCTAATTTAGGTTCATGTACAACAGAAGGTAAAGGAACTTCATCAGTTATAGGTAAAGAGATATATGAAATATTACCTGTTCTAACTTCTTGTGATGTTGTTAAAGCACCACACATCTCAACAAACTCCTTAAGAATATCAACGTCCAAGTTAGGCATGCCATGGACGTCCAAATTAATGTTATTTTGTAGCATTGATTCGAGTTCATATTCTCTATTCAAATCAAACATATGTTGTGCTAACGAACCAATAACATCAATAGAAAATGCGGAATGTATATCACTTGGATAACGTATAGCTTCAAAAATGTTGAAGCGTATAACCTCTTTGTCAAACTCCATAGTGAGTGTCCCAGTATCACAACCAATCTTCGTCTTAGCAGTCTTCATAAATGGTCTTCCAAGAAGCAATGAATTAGACGAACAATTGTCCCCATTCTGCATATCCACAACAAAGAAATCAACCAGAAAGATTAGTTCATTCACTTGCACCAACACGTCTTCCACGAGTCCCCTAGGATATATGTTAGACTTATTAGTTAATTGAATGATAATCCATGTCTCCTTTAAAGGTCCAAGATTCAATGAATCATAAACATCGTCTGACATCACACTTATGGAAGCTCCTAAATCAAGCAAAGCACGATCGAATCGTTTATTACCAATAGTAATTGACACTGTAAAACCACCAGGATCTTTACACTTTGCAGGCATCTTCTTTAGCAACATAGCTGAAGCACTTTCTCCCACCTGAGTGATCTCATTAGCAATCAACCTCTACTTCCTTGTACACAAATCCTTCAGAACCTTGGCATACCTGGGTACCATTCTGATGGCCTCAATAAATGGATTGTTGATATGCACCTTGCTGAAAATATCCATAATCTCCTTGTATAGAGCTTGCTTCTTTGAATTGGCAAAACGACTAGGAAAAGGAGGTGGTATGGTAAAAGTAGGAAATGTGTCCTTAGGTTGGACAGTTGAGGTTGGCTTTTCCTTTGGAACGGTTTCCACCTCTACTTCCTCTTCCAAATCATGACTAACCTTTTCTTGTTGTTTTGGCTCTTCTGTTTGCTTCCCACTTCTTAGAGTTACAGCATTGATGTTCGTTCTTGGATTCACAAAGGATGTGATGGCAACTTTGTTGAATTCTGTGCTTTTAGTTCATTCATGTCTGCAGCCAACTGTCCAATTTGAGTTTGCAAGTCCTTTATAGCCATATCTTGTTTCTGTAGAATTGTATCATGACGCTGAGCATTTGCATCTTCCTTTTGCATCATCATTTTCATCATCTCCTCTAAATAAGAACTCTGAGTCTGTTATTGAGGTTGAAGTTGTGGTCGGAACTGTGGTTGTTGAAAACCACTTTGTCGCCCATAAGGATTAGGAGTTGTAGCTTGCTGATTTGCATAACTGAAATTTGGGTGATATTTCCAAACCGGATTATAAGTATTAGAGTAGGGATTATACCTTGGCCTCTGATTAGGAACACAACATTCACCTGTTCAGACTCTTCTTCATAAGTAGGAATAATCACTGCTGCCATTCGTTGTACTACCTTCTCTATGTTGTTCATCTGTTGCTCTGACTGTGCAGACTCTCCCATCTCTCTAACTCTTCTGACATTAGAGTTATTTTGGGTGTAGAATTGTTGAGCATTAAAAGCCATACTCTCAATCAAACAGGTTTCCTGCGAGATTGTCTTCTCAATAAGTGAACCACCGGTAGCTGCATCAATCAAATTCCTATGTTCTGGAAGTACTCCTTCGTAAAAATATTGAATGATAAGTATTGAGGATATATTATGGTGTGGGAATCTTGCCAACAACCTCTTATACCTCTCCCAATATTCATATAGAGACTCCCCATACATCTGGAGAATTCCACTAATTTCCTTACGAACGGATGCCGATTTGGAAGCAGGAAAATATTTCTCTAGAAATAGCTTTTTCATCTCAGTCTATGTTTTAACACTCCCTGGAGGAAGACAATACAACAATTCTTCTGCTAAGTTTGTCAATGAGAAGGGGAAGGCTTGTAGCATATCCATATCTCTGTCTGCGGTTGCATTCCTCAGACTTGTCATCGTGTTCTGGAACTGTCGAAGGTGTCGATTTGGATTTTCACCTGGATGTCCCTTGAACTTTGGTAGATGATGAAGTAGATTCGACTTCAGCTCCACTGGGTTAGTGATTGTACTTCACAGTGGTTGCAAATCTAAGCATGGAGACGTCAACTCTCCTAGATTCCTCTCCGGAGGTGGAGGTGGTGGAGGATTTGCCTCGTCGTCTGTATTAACCATCTTTACTATAGAAGGTTCTTGTTGCAACTTTGGACGTGCTTTTAGTACCGTTCCCTTTCGAGTTTGAACTGCACACCTCGGGTAATTCTAGTCCTTTGATGCCAGAGATTAAGTACCTGAAATAAAATTCTCAAAAAAAACTAAATCAAAAACTAAAAATAACACTAAAAACAAAAATAAAAAGAAATAACAACTAAAGCTACCGACTGCTCCCCGGCAGCGGCGCAAAAATTTGATGCATGTCGTAGGTGCACAATTAATTTACTTATATTCTACTTTACTAATGAATAACATAGTAGCAAATAAGATTCGTTCCCACGAAGATCAAGGAGTTTTAGTTGTCAAAAATGTCACAAAGGGGGATTGTTTTGGATTTTGAAACGAAATAAATAACAAAGCAATGAAAATCAATTAAGTTGCAAGCAATGGAGAGAAATATGATCAGAGAATCCTTCTTCGTTGCTAAAGCGTCATCAAGTTATTATATTCATCCATTAATACAATTAATCACAGATTTTTACCAACCGTGGAATAACAGCTAGCTCAGTGCTATCCCCTAAATTCCTTATATCACTGAGTACGGAAGCTCTCCAATACCACATTATATTCGTCTAAACCACCTAGTAGTAGCTCACTCAAGGTGTAATTTGTATGAATGCTTTATCTTTTGTGAATTATAGATTGATCCTAGTAATTAGACTCTTAGCTCAAGGTCCACTTTCTAGTGTTGTTTATACATACAATCGCTACACAGAATCCCTCTGCAAGGTCTTGTGTTCTCTAATTTTTTATGAATTATTCGACTATTACTTATCTCCTAACTCAATACTAGCATTTGATTGAATCAAAAAATTAATTCAGTTGTCCACCTAAACAATCTATCAATCAATCATAAAAATTATAATTAGTATAGTCAATCAATAATCATGTGAAGAACTTCAAATAGATTTATATAATAACCCAAATCATGTCTAGAACTTAGAATTTATCCCCAATCACTAAGAAGTTTAGCTACTCATGGTACTAACAAAACCCATGAGTTTCATATGATAAAATGGTAAAGAAATAGTTACGGTGATGGAAATAGCTCCAAACCCTAGCTTTCCTTCTCTTTGCATGAGAATCACCATCAACTTCCAACAACTCCCAGTACAGCAGTTACCTGTTCTCTCCATTCTCGAGCTCGTCAATGGCAGAAAACCATCACTATCTCATCACCGAGCATCACTGATATCTTCCATCTTCAGCCAACAACAGCTCGTATCCTGTACAGTCCATCATCATTCTCTACCAATAATCATTGTTAAAGACAGCAGCCATTGCCAACACATTCCAGCATTACCATCATTTATAAACTGAGACTCTCTAAACCGAGCTTCTCCTATCTTGTCCATCAATATCCGTCAACTTCCAGTTCATAGCGAGCTATCTTCTTCATCTCAGTCTATCTCCACATTCCTAGCAATGGCAGCAACCTTTCCGAGCAGCTTCTCCCTGTTCAACATCGACTGCAACAAATACTCCATAACCACGAGCTCTTAATTTATCACCATCATTTTCATCACTGGTAATGGAAGCAACCATCATCACAGATTCGAGTTTACTCTTCAAAATCTTCTCAAGCTCAGTTAGTTCTCTTTCCAAATGTCAGCACATTAGATCCAAGACTCAACCACAGGATCGATACTTTCACTAATTCCATTAATAGTTATCGTCCATGGCAGAAACAACCTCTCTTCTTGTCTTCCTATTCTTCTCGAGCTCAGACACAAACCATTTTCCATCGTCAACTCGTCACCCTTGACGTCGTCTAAAGATAATGGCAGAACCAATTCAACTGTCGGTCATAGAAGACTGACAGTTTAATTAATATTCCGTGGCTGGCCTGAGTAGAAACTCGGGTGCCTATAACAGTTCTGTAGGTTCTCCAGTTTTCGACATCTTCGGCTTGTTTCAAATGCTTCCAGATTCTTCATATGACGTCGGATTGACTCCATTCTTTCGCCATTGGCTTCGCCTTTTCGTCCTCTTCGAGATGATATCAAGGACTTCTAGATTTAAATGAGTTCCACTTGGTCTTTGGCCCTTCTTCACTGGCAGCTAACTTCTTTTATTGCACAATTAAGTGCAATTTCACTTCTTTCATATGATTCACCCAGCAAAACATAAATAAGAGAAAATAAGAGTAATATACAATAATTTACAAGAAAATATAGCAAATACTAGCATGGATTCGACACTAAATACATGCAAAATATGCACTTAACAGAAATCATTTAAGCGCAATGCATAACTGACTCACAATCAAATAGCTAAACACACGTCTCGTTCTATAAGGTTCTCTAAAATATACACTAACGTCCGTGATTCATATAGATGATAACATATTCATATCTTATATCAAACAAGATACATATATAAAACCGGTTTGTGTAAAAACATATCCAATGAGTTAATAAAGCAAACAAGCCAAGCAACCAACCTTTTGATCCAAGATGGTTTGATTTGATGGCCAACAAATATCAGCATCACCAACATCTTTTAAAGTTTTTAACCCAGATTTTCCAATGGGTAATTTGATGGTTTCATTTAGTACTTCACTAGCACGGACGCTATAGCATGTAAGTGAACCCTTGATTACTGACTTCATTTTATATAGTACCGTCTTTGTAGAGTAAGCTTTACCAATGGCAACAATGGTATCCTTTTCTCCAAACCAAAGTTTGCATCCTATGACCTGCAGAAACACAAGGCGCTTGAGAGATAGTAAATGGAAGATTAAAAATTTAAATGCGTCGGAAAACCATACATCAATGGTAACTTTTTCAGATGCCACATTCTGAGATTCCCCAGTGGATGGAGGAGACGGAGACTTCTTTTTTGATACTAAAGACGCCGGGGATTCAGTATAAACGATCGGCGTTTTAGTACAAGGAGAGTCTCGCTTCACGGACCCTTTGATGCTTTTAGATGACTTCTGTGGACCGTAATTCCCATATTTTTTTGGAAGTTGCTTAACTGATTCTGGACCTATGTTATTTTTAGATCGATTGGAGGCGTTGCTAGGTCCTGCATCCTATGATTGTAGTTGAATACATTTTTTGAAAAAATCAGATACTGTCTGCCAATTTTTTTAAAAATTTACACAATCTAATCAAAACTCAGCTCACTTACCTCTCCTCCAGACTTGCTGATACTATTTCACACAATTTTCGCAATGTCAACTCCTTGAGATAACAAGTTATCTGTTAATCTCTGATACGCATTTTTAGTAGACTCTAATTCTTTCTCCTTAGCTTTCAGCTTTTCACGCAGTTCATCATTCTCTTTCGAGTGTCTTGGTTTTCTTCCACTCCAAAGCCAGCCCCCTTGACACGTCCACCCTTATCCGGGCGATCACAACTATTAGGGCATCCTCGTTATGACCAACCGTTAGATTTCCCTCTCGAATCATCTTCTGCTTCTCTTCTTGTTCAAATAATGTGTTAAATTCTGATTTAAACCTTGCGCACTTACTTTGGTTAAAAACATGAGGACTGTAAAGTTTATGTTTTCTCACAACTTCAGTTGTCTTCTCCCTGACAAAATCGTCTGGTACAATTCCGTGTTTGTTTTCGTGTGCTTTTTCCCACATGAAGCACCGGTCTTCAAGATCTTCTTCGGAAACATTTCCCCCTTTGACCTAGTAGTTACCAGAAAAAAGTAAGGATTTACATCCGCACAAATATTAACTGTGTAAAACAGAAAACCTATTCCAAAGCATCTAATGTGACAAAATTATAGATTGGTATAAGAGGACACATCCCTATACCGTTATAAGTTTCTGCATATATGAGAAATGCAACACGACACACAAAACAGAAGTATCTGATGTGGCCGGTTTTACTGTGCAGTGTATAATAAATAAGACAACAGACTTTCTAATTTTAGTTTTAATCCCGAGTATCCTCCTCGTCCCGTCCGATGTGGGAACTTGGATTGTGATATTGCCTCTTTTCCCCTCTCCAAATTTTTCTAGCAGAGCAAAAAATAATAATTTCATTAGTATGCTAGGATAGACAATAAGAACGAAACACAAATTAGAAAAAGCAATGTGTATTCCATACCTTAAATATAGGAGATTTTAATACATGATTAAGGTAATTGTCCCAGTTTTCTTGGTCCATTACCATTTCGTACTTTTTGGGGAAAGTTTTTAGTTTGTCCGGTCTTTCCAGGAAGGGTTTTACATGATTGTTGTACAATTTCCTTCTGAAGTCCCGCAGCTGAACAGGTAGACACTTCATGACCACTCGCTTAAATTCATGGGGCACCTCAAAATGAAACTGCAATAACAACTAATGTATGTTCATCACATTCTCACAGTTAGACAACAAAAACGACGAATTTATAATCGCATATGCATATCATAATTTTGTCCCAAATATTTTGTTTTATTGTTGGAGGGACTTACTTCCAACATAAATGTTTTATTCCAACCATATCACGGGCCAAATAGCCTAGGGAACTACTGAATTCAATTTTATGGTCACCAATAGGATGGAACATTTTGTCAAATTCAATATCCCTTATTTTGGCATCAAAATTCGAGAAGTATTTATGCATCTTCAACATTCTTGTCATTCCCCTCTCTTTTATGATCTCTTCTGTAGAGTCTTCCTGTTGTGGCTGCTTTTCTGCTTCTGAAGCATTTTCTAATTCTTTTTCTTCTAATACTTTGAGATCATCATTTTCAGAATCGTTTGACTCTGGAAATAACCGAGTCAACATATGAAACCATGTAATGTTTAATTAGAAACAAGTAAGTACAAGATTTCGAACATTACCTGTTAATTCTTCAAATTTATCAGTGGGGACCATATCTTCACCATCATCGTCATCTGATTGTATAATGTCGTCATGACCCTCATCTAACTCCATCGTTTCTTCATCAGAATCCCCTTCATCATCCCATTGGTCCTCCTCTGGGATCACGTTGTAATCATCATCTTCTCCCATGACAAAAGCTGTGTAGGTACGTGCATCTCAGTTAGGAATTTGAGGTTATTTTGGAAAATATTAGCTAAACCTAACAGGATAGGCGACACATGTTACACCTATTTTATATTATATGAAAAGAAAACAAACATGAACTCATTGATGCATGTAACTTGAGGCTAAAACATCACTACAACACACAAAATATCCGCATGAATATTGTGTTATCCACAAAGTGAAAGGTACCGGTTAAACGGTCTTATATAACTTTTTGTTACAAAATACAAGAGAACTAAAACACCACATAATGATTATCCATTTTTATCTTGAAGATGATAGTCAAATTGGCCAACCAGCAACATGGTATCATTAAAAGTGGCAACTTAAAATGCAGACGTTACAAGATCGCCAAGTAACAAATACTCAAATGATTAAATCTTGAGAAGCCTTGTATATATATATATATATATATATATATATATATATATATATATATATATATATATATATATATATATATATATATATATATATGATTGACACAACATATTCGATCAAATTAGAGTAATTAACTCTCAATCAAAATCCAACCCAAACAATAACTAAAACCCTATAAAACAATTAGCATCTTAAGTGTTTTTTTTTATTATTTTGTAAAACCTAACTAACTAGTAAATCCTAACTAAGTAACATGAAAGATAGATCCTTACCTAAATCTTATAATGGTTCATGCATGTAACTTAAGCCTAAAACATCATTGTTGTAACAAAATGAAATCACATTTCATCGTACAACCCGTGATTGTCATTAACTTGTACTTTGATACAGCCGAATAAAAACCCTAATCATGCTTTAACTAGTAAACCTATAAGATCTAACATCTGATTCCATGAGATCGAACAAAAAATCTAACATCAATTTAATAGTCATTCGATAATGGGTGTTAGATATAATACCAACAACAATGATCGAGTCTGAAGAGGTAGGTTCCTTGTAAAGATCAGAGATAGTACTAGAATTATGATTTTTCACAGAAAGGATGAATCGCGTAATAAAAACTGAAAAAGTAGACCGAACTCATCTTTCTTTTTCTTTTTGGAATTTAACCAAACCATCAGGCGGGAATTGATTTTCCTTTTGAAATCATCCCGCCCAGTAAAATTCATTTTCATCACCCGCCAAACAAAAGACTTTTGGTGTTTTTCTTTTTTTATTTCCAAATTTTTGATGTGTAACCAATATGGTTGGTTTCCTTATTTTATGAGATAATATATCGTAGACAGTTATGATAAATTTGTTTCCCAAAATTTTCGAAATTTAGTTTCCTATCTCTAACCAACTCGAAAAAATTACTTCCCTATTTCGAATAATATTTTCCTTAATAATTTTAAGCTGGGTTGTCTCCTGCATTATTCTTGGTTTATGAAGGAAACGTATGAATTATTAGTGGCACCTATGTAGGAAACGTATTATTCTAATCATACAGTAAGCTACTAAAGATAAAGAAACTAAACCCGTCCATTTTCATGTTCATCATTTCCAGAAAACATAAAAGTTCAACGTGAATCATTCATCACATAAATGTCAACCTATCTATCAGCGTAAAAAGCCTGCATCTAGTGCAGTACTTAAAAAATAAATACAACCACCACTGAAAACAAAATGGTTAGACGAAATGCTTTATATTTAAAAATACGTAAACTAAAAGTTCACACATCAAAAACCCTGTTTAAAAAGCAAAGATCTTGTTAGATTAGTCTGGTTCTTTTTCAGATTAGTCTGGTTCCTCATTCTCATCCAAATCCACACAAATATCATTATCATTAACATCGTCGTATAGCAGTACTTTACTTTCAATAGCACTTTACTTGTTCAAACTCGTATTTTTGTTAAAAGTATTGGCAAGGAGATAATAAGATCAGACCTAAAGTGAGAAATTGATTCGTATTGTTTACAGGGGGGAACAACTGTATTTTTATACATTTCCTCCATTCTTTCATCTAATTATATTTAGTTTTCCAAAAGAATGCACATCTCATAAATAAATAAATTTGCAAGAGTATATTGCATTCTGTAAAGTCTGTGAACTTGTAAATAATTATTTGATTTATTTCATGATTCCAATACCTAAATAATAAAAGAATTCATAAACATCACCTTCTTCTAAATGATAAAATTAGCAAACAAAATAAGAAATGAAAACAACTTTCAAAGCATCCACAAAAAGAAATACATAAATCAAAACCTATCATCAAAAAAAAAAACCCATATCAAATGAACCATCCCCCATCTTCAAACAATTCTTCTCGCAATGCTGAGGTGAACTTGATCACTCCAACCAGCAGGCTTGGGCGCCTTGTCATCCTCAGATTTGCCATTTTCTGCTTCATCAGGCTCCACCTACTTGTTAAGATCATGCTTGTTAACTTTTGGATCCTCTTCCATGTCCAGAACATCGGGATAATAATTTTAATAATAGAAGCAAGAGCATCATCATTCACAGTAGGAACATCAACATAAGCAGGAACATCAGAATTCTCAACACTACTGATTACAGCGTCGAGAGGAACACCAGGAATAACATCAGCATAAATAGGAACATCATCATTGTCAACACTACTGACAACAGAACTAATTACAGCGTCGAGAGGAACACCAGGAACAGTAGTTACTCCGTCCACAATAATGATAATCCTCAATTTACGAGGACCAACCATCAGTCGAGGACATTTTTGGATCCTCTCTTCAGTTTCATCTCTACAATCCCTCTTAGCGGAACTCATTTTCCTCTTAATACTATATGTTAATTTTTTTCTATGCTTGGTGGAATTTATATATATTTGTAAGGAAAACCCTAATTTTTTAGGTTTTACATCATTATCTTAAATCACCTATTCTTTGGTATTTACACCGAATATTGTAGCAATCTAATGAGATATGGAATGAATATTTTCATGTTTATCTAATTTCCTTTTTAAAATAAATCACGATTTCATGAGATATGGAATGAATATTTTCATATTTATCTAATTTCCTTTTTAATTTAATATACGCGATCTCTTAGGAAATACCCAAATAATTTTTCTACTTTTGAACTAATTACCTAGGTCGGTTGGGGTGGCTCGGCCGGCTGGACCATAGGTGTAACGCAAAAAAAGTAAAAAACCAAGGGTTAGCTAGTTAAAAAATGACCCAAAATTTAGCGGCAACACTATCATGTAATACACGAAATTGAACATTTCAACACATATATAAAAAAATCCAAACGCCAGAAAAAAAAAAACAACAACACAAATACAATAAAAAACGATAACCCAAGTAATAAATTGTACATTTCAGCATAGAAAAAAATCCAAACCAAAAAAAAAAACACACACAACTACAAGAAAAAAAGCTACATAGATAAGCCAAGGAATATGTTAGCGGCATGGAAATCATGAGTACACGTTTCCGATTGTCCACCAAAATTCTTCAACGAGACAACGCTCCTCATGTGAG
Source organism: Papaver somniferum (assembly GCF_003573695.1). NCBI lineage: Eukaryota > Viridiplantae > Streptophyta > Magnoliopsida > Ranunculales > Papaveraceae > Papaver > Papaver somniferum. The sequence goes on along the minus strand of NC_039363.1, from coordinate 126,460,404 downwards.
GAACAATTGCAACCCTTGTTTCCCACAGTAGTGCCCTCCAAATTTTCGTCCAAGTTCTGGTGAGTGTATGGTGACGCAATAAACGCCTATTCTTCCAAAATAAGAGGTCCTTGTTATTTACAAAGGCTATCGGGTTATAAGTCGGCCATTCATCCTCTTCAAAGTAAATGCTTATCTTATAATTCCAATTCCATTCCCCGTCAGGTGCCCATGTATGAATATTTTCTTCGAAAATGGGAGTCCAGAAATCTATCCGGGGCCGATCAATCCCCTCACGGATGTAGTAAAATAAAATGTGAACTCCGAACATGACCATCCTAAGTAATGGGTAAGTATTTATCCAAAATTCACTCCCGGGAATATGATGCGGGGGTGGCGAATGTTGTTGGAATGTCTCAGTGTCCAAATTGAAAGATATTATGCCAATATCCTGCTGACAACAATCCTTCCAAAAAATACAACCATGTGCGTACACACCTGAACTCCGAAAAGTATAAGGAATCTCCTCTGCTATGTTCCTCCATCCCCTCTTGTCTCCTAGAGTGTGTATTTGAACTTTACCATCCATGTGAATTCTAACTACCTTGTACTCATTGGTACGTTGACAGTAGCCGACACCCCCAATTATGTTGTATCGTGGATACCACGAAAGTATTGGATCCAGTGCAATTGGGATGCATAGTTGTCGAAGATGGAGGTGCTTACCAGTTTCTGGATTCATAATATATGCAGGATCTTGTATGTCGTCGTATGAAACATAAAAACATACCAGACCATTGCAATATCCAACTATTGGGTGCAACATAGTCCAATCATCATGGGTTCCATCATTCGAGGCGTCGTCATTGTTGGCCGTTACGATCCCGATGAAATCTTCCTCTCTGTAAAAGAGTTGGGTAACTTTATCTTTCCCCATTCTTGGTGTGACACCAAAAAGGAATCCAATTCTTTTGTCCCCAAGGATAGTATTCCATTCTTTGCATACACATTTGCTTGCTAAAACGCTTTCTGCAGTTTGGATGCGTTGAAGTATCTCGGTAGTTAATTCCGGCAACATATCCATCACTACTATACTGATGAAAGATTATCAAAAAAAAATTTACAAGCTTTTAGGATTTTCTTATTGTAGAGTGCTACAAGCATATACGAGTAAAGCTTATATATATATATATATATATATATATAGACATCCAATACACCTATTGGCTAATTTTTTTAGGTTTTCCATCTTAAATCACTATTCTTTGGTATTTACACCGAATATTTCAATTTTCATTTTACTAAAAAAATGAGATATTGTAGCAATATAATGAGATATGGAATGAATATTTTCATGTTTATCTATTTTCCTTTTTAATCTAATATACATTCCGAACATAACAAACTAAAATAAATCATGATCTCAAATAATTTTTCTACTTTTCGACTAATTACCTAGGTCGGTTGGGGTGGCCCGGAAGGCTGGACCATAGGTGTAACGCAGAAAAAGGAAAAACCAAAGGTTGGCTAGTTAAATAATGACCCAAACTAATTATATTGTACATTTCAACATAGAAAATAATCCGAACACCAAAAAAAAAACACAACTACAAGATAAAAAAAAGCCACATAGATAACCCAAGGAATAAATTGTACATAGAAAAAAAATCCAAATACCAAAAAAAAACAACAACACAACTACAAGGAAAAAAAAAGCTACATAAATAACCCAAGGAATGTGTTAGTGGCATGGACATCATGAGTACATGTTTCCAATGGTCCACCAAAATTCTTCAACGAGACAGCGCTCCTCATATGAGGAATAATTGCAACCCTGCTTGTTTCCCACAATAGTTTCCCTCAAATTTCCGTCCAAGTTCTGGTGGGTGCATTGTAACGTAATAAACTCCCATTCTGCCACAATAGGAGGTCCTTGTTTTTCCATAAGCTATCGGGTAATAGGTAGGCCACCCTTCATCCTCATCCTTTTCCAAGAAAATGCTTATCTTATGATTCCAATTTCATTCCCCTCCAGGTGCCCATGTATGAGTATTTTTTTTGGAAATGGGTCTCCAGAAATTTATCCGGGGCTGATTAAACCCCTCATCATAGGCCTCATGGATGTAGTAAAATAAAAGGCGAACTCCAAACATAACCATCCCAAGTGATGGGAATTCGGTATTAGGAATATGATGCAGGGGTGGCGAATGTTGATGAAATGTCTCAGTGTCCAAATTGAAAGAAACTATGCCACCATCCCACTGACAACAATCCTTCCAAAAAATACAACCATGTGCGTACACACCTGAAACTCCGAAAAGTATAAGGAATCTCCTCTTCTATGTTCCTCCATCCCTTCTTGTCTCCTAGAGTGTGTATTTGAACTTTACCATCCATGTGAATTCGAACAACCTTGTACTAATTGGTTTGTTGGCAGTAGCCGAAACCCCCAATTACATTGTATCGTGGATACCACGAAAGTACTTGATCTCGTGCAATTGGGATGCATAGTTTTGGCAGATGTAGGTGCTCACCAGTTTCTGGATTCATAACATATACAGGATCTTGTATGTCGTGGTGTGTGATAGGTGTTGTAAACACCTTGATATTTATCTATAGTTTATGCTTTCTTTGCTACTTTTCTTGTAAATGATGCATCTTACGTTTGTTTTTGAGTTTATTAGGTACTTTGGAGTCATTTGGATCAAAAGAAAGAGAAATCGTACATTTGGAGCGTAAAAGGCAAAAATCAATTCACAGGCGAGTGATACTTGGCCAACAAAGGATATGCAGCAAGTGAGGAGAAGGATGAACCGTCAGTCCCCCCCAACTGAAAATTAAGTTGAAAACGGAATTAGCTCGTCAGTTCTGCGAAACTGGAAAGTCATATATGATTTTGGCTGGCCCTTATCCAGTTCATATGGGTGGTTATATCCAGATCAATTCCTACACAAAACCTAAAATTCAGAGGAAACAATTCTCTCCATTATTTTTCGTCCGAAAAACAGAAAATGAGAAGCACCGGCTCAGCTGCTGGAATTCAAAGAAGATGAACTGAAGAAGAACACCATGGGAGATTAGGGAACCGAGTGGATTTCAACCTCAACAAAAACAATTCCAGTCGCGTCAAAAATTTCACCAACCACAACAAGAACAACAACAACCTCAAAATCAGGGGTCAAGTATGGAAGAGTTGATGAAATCTTTTATGCAAAGGACGGAGAGCACGGTTAAGGAGTTGCAAACTCAAGTTGGTTCTATGGATATTGAGTTGAACCAATTGAAGGCGCAAAATAGTGGGAAATTCCATTCTCAACCTATTAACCCAAAAGGGGATGTGAATGCTATTACGTTGAGAAGTGGTACACAACTTGTGGAACCCGAAGTTACTGATTCGGGCATGGTGGAAACACCAAAGGAACCTATTTTGGAGGAGAAGAATGAGGATTCTCCCCAAACTTCTGAGGTACCTATTCCTAACTCTAAAACTCCGGTTTCTACTTATGTTCCTCCTTTACCTTTCCCTTGCAGATTCGCAAAGTCCAAGATGGAGGAACTAGAAAAGGATATTTTAGACGTTCTAAAAAAGATTCATGTGAACATACCGCTCGTAGATGCTATAAAGCAAATTCCAAAGTATGCAAAGGTGTTGAAGGACTTGTGTACCAACAAGAAAAAGCTCAAAGACAATGAAGTGCTAAGTATGGAGGAGAATGCTTCGGCAATCTTACAACACAAACTTCCACTGAAATGCAAGGATCCTGGTAGCTTTGACAGTCCCGTCACAATTGGTAACACTACATTTAACAAAGCTACGTTGGATTTAGGTGTATCCTTTAATGTTATGCATGCGTCCATGTATAATTCACTTGAGTTAGGTCCTCTTAAAAAGTTTGGAATTGTGTTGCAATTATCCGGTCTCTCTAATGTTTACCCAATGGGTATTGTTGAGGATGTTATTGTGCAGGTTAATCAATTTGTATTTCCAGATGACTTTTGCGTGTTAGAGATGAATGAAGGTTCACCGGACTCGTCTCTTCCATTGCTACTTGGGCGTCCCTTCATGAAAACTGCGAAAACCATTATTGATGTGGACAAGGGAACGTTGACTATGGAGTTTGATGGAGAAATAATACGTTTCAACATTTTTGAGACGATGAGATATCCTAGTGATATCCACTCTTGTTTCTCCATTGATGTTATGGATACATTGGCACAACAAGTGTTCGAATTGAATGGTGATGATTCCTTGGAAACCGTTTTAACTACATCCATGGATAATGGTGTAGAGTGTGGTAATGAAGTCAAGGAAGCCCTTGGTGATCTTAATTCACAACAAGGATGCCCGGAAACTCATAATATCTCTTTTATTTCTGTACCATTCAGTGATGAAAAACTTTTACCATCTATTGTTAAATCTCCAAAATTAGAATTGAAACCTCTCCCAAGTCACTTAAAGTATTTGTACTTGGGTGACAAGGAAGAGTTACATGTGATTATTTCTAACGAGCTTAATGAATTACTGGAGAAAAAACTTCTAAGGGTGCTAAGGAAGTACAATACGTCCATTGGATGGACAATCACTGATATCAAGGGTAAGCCCTGCCATTTGTTTGTATAAGATTCGTTTGGAGGACGATGCAAAACCTACAAGGGAAGCGCAACGTCGTTTGAATCCTCCCATGATAGAAGTTGTGAAAAACGAGATACTCAAGCTTTTGGAAGTGGGTGTTATATACCCCATATACGATAGCAAGTGGGTAAGCCCGGTGCAAGTGGTACCAAAGAAATCAGGTGTGACGGTGGTGGAGAATGATAATAATGAACTTGTCCCTACTTGTGTGCAAACCGGTTCGAGGGTTTGTATTGATTATAGAAAATTGAATGCCACCACTAGGAAAGATCATTTCCATTACCTTTTATTGATCAAATGCTTGAACGTTTAGCTGGACACTCTTACTATTGCTTCGTTGATGGTTATTCATGTTATAATCAGATTGTGATAGCACCGGAGGATCAAGAGAAAACTACTTTCACTTGTCCGTTCGGTACTTTTGCTTATAGAAGTATTCCTTTTGGCTTGTGCAATGCTCCATCTACCTTTCAAAGGTGTATGATAAGTATCTTTTCAGAATATGTTGAAAACATAATCGAAGTGTTCATGGACGACTTTATTGTCTTTGGTGATTCATTTGACCTTTGCTTGAACAATTTGTCACTAATCTTTGAACGATGTGTTGAAACAAGTCTTGTGCTAAATTGGGAGAAGTGCCATTATATGGTAACTCATGGCATAGTTTTAGGCCATATAATATCTTCTAAAGGCTTGGAAGTTGATAAATCTAAGATTGACCTTATTCGTGCTCTAACCCCTCCCACTACGGTGAGGGAGATACGCTATTTTCTTGGACATGCAGGTTTTTATCGTAGGTTTATCAAGGAATTTTCCAAGATAGCGTCACCACTTTGTAAAAAAGATGTGGTTTTTAACTTTGATGAAAAGTGTGTGGAGGCATTGAATCGCTTGAAAGAGCTTTTGATTTCATCCCCTATCATTAAACCACCGGATTGGAGCAATCCTTTTGAGCTCATGTGTGATGCAAGTGACTATGCAGTTGGTGCAGTGCTTGGGCAGCGTGTGGGGAAGATACCTCATGTTATTTACTATGCTTCTAGAAAATTAAATGAGGCCCAACAAAACTACACAACCACTGAAAAAGAGTTGTTAGCCATTGTTTTTGCTTTGGAAAAGTTTCGCTCTTATCTAATTGGTACAAAAGTTGTTGTCTTTTCTGATCTTGCAGCACTTAGGTACTTGCTACTGAAGAAAGAAGCGAAACCGAGGCTCATACGATGGATTTTACTCTTGCAAGAGTTTGATCTTGAAATCAAAGACAAGAAAAGAATTGAGAACACCATTGCGGATCACTTGAGACGTCTTACTGTAGACACGGAAGTTATCCCATTACGTGAAAGCTTCCAGGATGAGCAACTATTCTCAATTGCCTTTGGAGAATCATGGTATGCCGATATTGTTAATTACTTGGTGTCTAAACAAATACCAAAGAACTTGTCTCGTGCTGAGAGGGACAAACTTAAGAAGTTGGGAAACCCATACATATGGGATGATCCATACTTGTGGAAACATTGCAGCGACCAAGTAATAAGAAGGTGTGTTCCCGAATGTGAATTTAATTCTATATTATCTTTTTGTCACTCTTATGCTTGGGGAGGACATTTTGGGAGTAAGAGAACCGCTCACAAGGTGCTTGAAAGCGGTTTCTATTGGCCAACCTTGTTTAAGGATGCATATATTTTGTACAACTTGTGATAGGTGCCAAAAAACAGGAAATCTAGGTGCTCGAAATCAAATGCCACAAACTTTTATTCAATTTATTGAAGTTTTCGATGTATGGGGTATTGATTTTATGGGTCCTTTTGTCAACTCCTATGGGAATTTTTATATCTTACTTGTTGTTGATTATGTCTCTAAATGGGTGGAAGCTAAGACCTCCCCAACTAATGATTTTAAAATGGTTTCAGATTTTGTGCAAGCTAATATTTTTGCAAGGTTTGGAATTTCAAGAGACATAATTAGCGATGGGGGTTCTCACTTCAAAAACAGGTTCTTACAAAACTTGTTGAAGAAGTACAGTGTGTCACACAAGATTGCAACACCTTATCATCCCCAAACAAATGGACAAGCCGAGGTTTCCAACCGAGAGGTGAAATCCATACTTCAGAAGACGGTGAATCCAACAAGGAAGGATTGGAGCATGCGACTTAATGATGCTTTGTGGGCTTATAGAACCGCATACAAGACACCTATTGGGATGTCTCCTTTTAGGCTTGTGTATGGTAAACCTTGTCACTTACCCGTGGAGATTGAGCATAAGGCGTTTTGGGCTATTAAGCAATGCAATATGGAGATGGATGATGCTGGAAAGCAAAGGAAGTTACAACTCCAAGAGCTAGAGGAGCTTCGCAATGATGCATTTGAAAGCTCACGCATCTACAAGGAAAAAACAAAGGCATTTCATGATATTATGATTTCTAGAAAACAATTTTGTGTTGGGCAGAAAGTGCTTTTGTTTAATTCTCGCTTGCAATTATTTCCGGGTAAATTAAGGTCACGTTGGATTGGACCTTTTATTGTTACTAATGTGTTTTCTCATGGTGCAGTCGAAATTCGTAGCATAGCTACATGCAAGGAATTTAAAGTTAATGGGCACCGGTTGAAACCATACTATGATAACTTCTCTTCCGAAGTGGTGGAAGGAGTTAATTTTGTGGATGAAATCCCTATGGAGGAGTCATAGAAAGCAAGGAGATAGTCGGGCTGACGACTTTAAACCAAGCGCTAAGTGGGAGGCAACCCACCGGTTTTATATCTTTACCTTTATTTTTATTTTTTTTAAATATTTTTATCTTTGTTTTTGCATATTATTTGCGTAATTTCCCACCTTGAACTTCACTTTGGATGAGTTAATTTACATTGAGGACAATGTAAAGTTTAAGTGTGGGGGAGCATTTATATGTTTTTAGAGTTTGATGCTTTTTAGTAAAAAAAAAAAAAAAGAACAATGAAAACTGAAAACAAAACAACAAAAACAAAAATGATACCCCAAAACATAGAAATATGTGCCTTTAGGATGACACCACCAATCTATGTGGATGAAACCGTTTTGGTTGCGGGGGTTGAGGAACCCATTAACTACAAGGGACAAAATTATTCAAGTGTTAGAAATAATATGAAAGTTGTTACCATAGCTCGGAATATCACCATATCACTTTCTGTTTTTACTTTTGCAACCTTTATGTTATATCTATGTGATTTGGTGGGTCACTAACATCGACTTGTTATTGCTGTTAGGATGAAATAGTGTGATTGAGTTACTGCAAAAAGAAAAAAAAAAGACCGACCAATTGACCAGACGGAATAAATTTGACACTTGGATAAAGCAATATGTGTGTGTTCTCCCTGTCTCCGTCGCCTAAGCAAGCGTGGAGTGCAGGATCCAAGAGAACTATCATGTAATCTGCTGACAAGAAACATGCGCTTGGATCCACAAGATCCAATAATGATGCCAAAAAAAATTTTATGGTACAATAAAATCGACTCCTGGTTCCCTTGTATATGCCAGTGAGTCGATCTAGATTTAAGTTTATTGACTGCTGGTTCCCTTGGATATGCCAGTGTGTTGATATTAGAATTCAGACCAGTAGCTCAATCCAATAGGATTCATAGGTTTATCATTGGCAGCGACCTTCAGACATATATGGGAAACATCGATCACTTTAGTAAACATCACAACCATCTATATCTATTTCCATCTTCTTTATCTATTCATTTGTGATTGTGGTTTGTTAGTTTCCGAGATTGTGGCTTGTTCGACTTTCTTAACAGAGCTTAATTTATATATATTAATTTGGATTCATAACAAGGTACCTCCTTTTGCAACCATTTTGGATTCATTCATGGATTTGTCACAGGTAGATGGAGTTTGAAAAATAGGTTTTGTAGGCAAACCTCTTGTAAACCTTCACGAGACTATAACTCGTCCACTAGGGACACCTAGGGGTTCAAAGGCTTGTTATTTATGCTAAAGTGACCGTAGGCTCGACGAGACGGAGTTGTATGTATGTTTTATAATTGTTTTGTTTGATTTGCTCGAGGACTAGAAAAGTCTAAGTGTGGGGGAATTTGATAGGTGTTGTAAACACCTTGATATTTATCTATAGTTTATGCTTTCTTTGGTACTTTTCTTGTAAATGATGTATCTTATGTTTGCTTTTGAGTTTATTAGGTACTTTGGAGTCATTTGGAGCAAAAGAAAGAGAAATCGTACATTTGGAACGTAAAAGGCAAAAATCACAGGTGAGTGATACTTGGCCAACAAAGGATATGCAGCAAGGGAGGCGAAGGATGAACCGTCAGTCCCCCGCAACTGACAATTTAGTTGAAAAATGAATTAGCTCGCCAGTTCTGCGAAACTGGCAAGTCATATATGATTTTGGCTGGCCCTTATCCAGTTCATATGGGTGGCTATATCCAGATCAATTCCTACACAAAACCTAAAATTCAGAGGAAACAATTCTCTCAGATATTTTTCGGCTGAAAAACAGAAAATGAGAAGCACCGGCTCAGCTGCTGGAATTCAGAGAAGATGAACTGAAGAAGAACAGCATGGGAGATTAGGGATCGAGTGACTGCTGTAAGAGAGTTTAATGGAGAGAACAATACAGAGAAGATGGGTTAATGATTGAAGCAGGAAGTCAAACTAGGGTTTGGTGAAGATGAGAAGAAGAGTTCAAATCTGATATTGAATCTCTGAGATTTGGATTTGGTCGAGAACGGTGGATGATTTAGGGTTGTGAGATGAATTAGAAACATGGGTATGTCTCAGATTCAAGGCTACAGTGAGATTTGGTATGAATCTGTTTTCTGCTGAGTGAACAAGGAGATGGTAGAGAATTTGGGGATTCTGTCAAGAACAAGGACCTTAGATGATGTGATTTTCACTAGTGTTGAACTGCTGTTGATTGTAGGTACTAGATGGGGTTTGAAGTTGATTTTGAAGATCTGTGATAACCTGGTGGAATTGGATTCTGCTGCTAAAGGATGGAGGAACTAAGAAGGAAATAAACAAGAGCTGTGGTGTTATTGCAGCTGCTTGCAGAGACAGGGAAGAAGATGATGAAGGTGGTGCTACTGCCACTGAAATTAAAGATAAGATGGAGTCGATTATGAATCTGAGAGTGACTGTGTATGGACTGCAGTTAACAGTGGCTTGAGAAGTTGAGCAAAGAAGAAAGTGCAGTTGCAGGTGAGATTGAACTGAATCTGTGTAGATGAATGTCTAGGGTTCAGGTGGTGATGCTATGGGTTTGGTTCATCATGAAGTTGCAGGTGAACTGTAGTTGTCATGGGAAGAGAAGCTGGTGCTATTGATTTTGCCGCAGATGAAGGTGAAATGTAAGTTTGAATGGGATTGTGGTGTTGATTGGCTTGGAGAAAAGTTGCTACTAATGGTAGTACAGCTGCAGGATTGAAATGTTGTCTAGATGAATGTTTAGGTTACAGGTGCAATGGCTAGGCAGAGATGAATTGGTGGTTTGCAGTGGACTGGAAATGATGATTGCAGGCAGCTAGTCATGTTGTTTGTAGTTTGAATCTGCAGTTTAGGTTGCACTGGGTTTGTGGTCTAGTTGGTGATGTCAGGATATCATTGGTGTTGATGTGATGCTGGTTGTACTGAGATTGGAGCTGTAATGCGGAGAAGGGTGCGGTTGCAGGTGGGATGCTGCTGCCATTGTTTACAGGGAAGTTGTGAATGAAATGGAGATTGTTGCTAGTTCATGTGGAAAGAAATTGCAAGGTTGCAGTCTTGAGTTTTGTTGAGTTTAAAGCAAAGAATTCGAGCTTGTGCCACGTTGTATACAATGGACTCACGGAAGATTGTGGAGCTGATTTCAGGTGGCTCTCAACAGGAATAAGAATGAAGTGCAGCTGAGACTTTAGCTGTTGTTGGACTTGAAACCCAAATGAGAATGTTTTTGGGTTCAACTCAGGTTGAATATTGCAGGCATGGAATGGGTACTACAGAGTGGTGGTTGCAGCGAGGCAGTGATTGTGCAATTGAGCTGAGAAGATACGAAGTCGCAGCCATGAATTGCACTGGCTGTGTTACGCGTTGCCTGAGATGTCACACTGCAGATTAGGAAGTAAAGCTGGTAGATTGTGTTGCGAATGTGGGTTGAACTGGACTGAAGTTGGTGGTTGAAATGATTGCATTCAAGCAGAGGTGTTGCTATTGCTCTGAGCTGAGGTGCATGAATGAATGGTTTCATTTAAGATTGTGTTGGTGATGTCTTTGTTTTGATGGAGGTAATATAGAGCCATCATGGATGAAGCTGAAGCTGTGACAAGCAATTCTTGTGCAGCAGAAGCTTAGACCTTTGCAGTGGCTTTGTCCTAGAACTAAGTCAGCTGAGTTAGCACTGACCCAGATCTGACTTAGCTGACATCACTGTTCTGAATCCAACTCACCTGACTCGTACCCTGACTCAGTAACTTTGACTGAGTGACTCAGTTGACCAGACCGAGTTCAATCGTTGACCGGTGACCGGGTGGACTTTGCCGGTAACCAGAGCTATGTTCCGACTACTTTTCCGGTGAAGTTCGGCCATTTTACCAGTTTTCCGGCGACCACTTTTGGGGTATATTTTCACATGGGTATTCCTCACATATGGGCTTGGTGGACATCTTTGTATTGGACTTTGGGCTTTAAAGACCTAGTTTTGGAAAGAGGAAAGTTACAAAAAGAAAAAATTTCTACTTCTTTTGGGAAACGTATTATTTTCTACTTGGAGCCTTGGAGAGAACTTCTTATAGGGTTTGCTTTCGTTTGTTTTCATCTTTTTTAATTTATTGATTATGATTATGATGAACTCCATTATTATGAGTAACTAAATACAATTATTGGTTATGGGATAAAAGTTGATTTCTCAAGCATGTTATTTTATTCTATGAATTAGTTTTGTCTCAACTTTATTGTTTATGATACATGGTTTATCTTATCATATGATTTGATTGTTTGATTGGTTGAGTCCGGAATCAATCCGATTTGCTTTCATATCTAGAGCTATATTAGGGTTTTCAATACGAAAAAGTTGTTTGTCCCTGATTTTAAGTAGCATAATTGTGGGTAGTGCTTGTAGTGATATATCCTACTAGTCACATATGAATCATAACCTTGGTTAAAACGAATTAGTGCTTTTACACGTTTGTTTGCTTTGATTAGTCTTATTCCATAAATTTTAAAGCTATTAGGGAGTTAAACTTAATTGTGCTTTTACACTTTGGATTGCTTTCTAGGAAGAATTCACATATGCATCTTTTAATGTGGTTGTGATGAAATTAGGGAACTAGCGGGATATTCTTGCGATCAAGGTACCCTAGGACTTTTAATAAATGCGAGATTAAAATATCAATTCTAGTCATTGATGAAAATACATGTTTGTGAATGATACTATCCCGTGACCAATATCTTCTCCTTATTGATTATTCCAACTATTTGCTTTGCTTTACTTTATTTTGTTTTATTTTCTAAAACAAAAATCCCCCTTGGTTATCTTAGAAACTGAAAATTACATAACAACAAAAGCCTCTCTGTGGATACGAACTCTTTCCTACAACTTACTATATTATTGTAGTTAAGTAAGAAAGTGAAATTATATTTGACGATTGACAACCGAACAGTGTGAAACATAAAAACATACCAGACCATTGCAAGATCCAACTATTGGGTGCAACTTACTCAAATCTTCATGGGTTCCATCATTTTGGGAATCGTGATTGTTGGCTGTTACGATCGGGCTGAAATCTTCCTCTCTATAAAATAGTTGAGTAACTTCTTTCCCTATTCTTGGTGTGACACCAAAAAGGAGTCCAATTCTTTTGTCCCTGAGGATAGTATTCCACTCTTTGGAAACACATTTGCTTGCTAAAATGTTTTCTGCAGTTTGGAGGTGTTGTAGTATCTTGGTAGTTAATTCCGGCAACATATCCATCACTATTATACTGATGAAAGATTATCAAAAAAAAAAAATACAAGCTTTTAGGATTTTCTCAATATTGTAGAATGCTTCAAGCAGGTACGAGTAAAGCTTATATATACATCCAATACACCTGTTGGCGAACGGTCGCATCCTTGATGAGTAGGCATTATTTGAATGGTCGCGTCCTTAATGAGCAGGCAAGTATAACATATTTGCACGTTTTATCTTATAAGCGGTTATAGCTTAAACCTATAACTGGATTTTTATTTAAAAGGGAACAAAATCTAAAGGATAACCATTACGTCATGAAGTAGGTCTGAAAGGACATGACATTTTAGTAGGGTGTTATTATTTATTTGAATTCAACCACTGCATGTGTCTCTTGGGAATAGGTCTCAGAAGAAAAAAGAAAAAAAAGATAATAAATGTGAAAGAGGAATTAGGGATTATATTCATTTTCCAGAGAGAAAATTAAGCCAAAAGAGGAGAAGAAGAAAAAAAAGTTTCAGAAATAACAATGGCTCCGAATAACCCAGAAAAAGGGAGTGGTTCCAAACCATCAAAAGACAAGACCCCAATGACAGCGGAAGAAGTTGATAAGGAGGAGCGCTTGAAGAGAAAGGAAGTGAGGATGAGGTTCAAATTAACAGTATGTGAAATGAATTTGGAGCAACTAGAGAAATCTAAGTACCATATATCGAAAGCAGTAAGATTGAATAAAAAGAAGAAGAAAGAAGAGGCAAGGAATATGAGAGAAGAGGAAGAAGTAGATTTGCAGAAAAATAACCAAGATGATGATATGGATCTGTTGTGGAATGAGTTTTATCATGCAAAATCAGTATGTGAGGCAGAAAATGAAGAAACAAAGAAGAGAAGCATAGAGAAAGTAAAAGATGAAGAATACCCAGAAGAATTTTTGCAGTTGTTGCAGAAAAGGGAAAGGAGACAAGGTCTGTTTTTAATGAGAAGGATTAGGGCTAGAAGAGCATCAATTTATGCCGGAAGATATAAGGATTATACAGACCACCCTATGAATGAAATCAGTGTAGAGGATGAGTATCATGCATACCTATCACGAACAGCACATGAAAATGAGATCATACTTAACATAGTGACTGATTCTGAAACTGATATGTGATCGGATAGGGAAAAGTCAGATTACGACTCCGAGTGATGGCTGGCAACAGGTAAGGCTCTACCAATTCCAATTTTCATAGCTGGTGGATTTTTTGGGTTAAGTTGCTTTAATGGAAATGATGATACAGATTTTGCAAATGGTTACACAAGTTACTATTTTGAAGAAATAGGTATCATCAAAGTACATAGAAAAATTGGAATTAAGAGTGGTCTAATGGGAAATTGTGGACTGTGGACGATTGAATCTTGTTCTGTTTTTTGGAATTTATGTTTTGGATTTAGGATTTATTTTCATGTGTTTTTGTAATGTTAATGACTGAATGGTGTTGGTGTTGCTTGATTAATGATTGTTTAGTGACTGTCTAATGGAATAATTTTCTTGTTTAATGATGACTGTTTTCTTGTGTATGATTGAATGGTGTTGGAGTTGTTGGTTGCATTGTCAAACTCAATTTATGACCAAAGAACTGGATAGGAGTATATAGAAAGCACAAGTATTGTGTTGAAAACTTGGAAAAATCACGCCTAATTTTATTACACAAATTTGACATTGTATTGAAATCACAAAGGATTGCTGAAATTACGTGGATTCTATAAGACTAGAGTCCATCAAGGGGAAGGGGTTCTTCCTAGCTTTCATTTGAATTGCAGAAACCAGGTGTGATTCTCATTACAGCTACTTATGCACCAATTCACTAATGCTGACCTCCTGGAATTAGAATACCCATCACAACAACATCTTAATATTTACAACGGCATTGGTACAATATAAAACAGGAACAATCCATAAAATACAAAACATGAATTTACCACTACAAATATGGGCTAATGGTACCATAATGTATCTCTCTTTTATCCCCTACATTTTTTGGATAAAGAACTTAATAAATAAATCAACCTAATTTTTTTTAGGCCACCATATCTTTTGTTAATACAATGAGCTTTTCTTCTCTCCTGCTACCAACCGCTCTTCCTTTTCGATCAGAATGAACTGCACAAAATATTGCTACCAATTTATTGTTATTTTAGTACAATTCATTAAGAAGAACCCTAGAAGACGATTTTAAGATCTCAGACTACGATGTACGAGTTCTTCAGCCTAGACTCAGCGTATCAATCACTTATACCTTTTGCATCTCAAATTCTCACTTCTTTTTACATTTTTCTTTTTCTCTCTCCGATTTACTTTTATGTCTCCCTATAGATTCGCAAAATTTATAACCATAAATACAACTGAAATAGAGAAATGCCTCCCTTTATACCAAATTGACCACCATAAGACCACCATAAAAAGAAAGTCCCTCTCTAAACTCGTCGGGAATATGTTTAAAAGCATTAACTCCATTAAATAAAATACCAACCATTATTACCCAAAATAAGACCAAGTCCGATTATTCAAATTTCAAAAACAACTTTTAGTCTAGACAAGATACGAAAAAAAAAATCAAAGATGAGAAATAGTATTATTAAATATATATATATTGAACACCAAACTACATTACTCTAGTAAAAAATAAAACACCACACAAGGAATACGTTTGTGTCATGGACATCGTCAGTACGTGTTTCCGATTGTCCTCCAAAATTACTCAGCGAGACGGCGCTCCTCATGTGAGGAGTAACTCTAACCTTTACCGGCCACCTTGTCTCCCCTATTTCTGTCAAAGTTCCGGTGAGTTCATTATAACGTGCTAAACGACGGTTGTTTTTCAATAGGATGTCATTGTTCTTTCCCAAGGCTACCAGCTTATAAGGCGGTCACCATAGATTCGAAGGCTCTTCCACGACAATGCTCCTATTAAGTTCCCAATTCCAATCTACACTGGGTGACCGTGCATGAATAGCATTATCGGAAATGGGTGCCCAAAAATCAATCCGGAGATCATAAATATCGTTAATGTTGTAAAATAAAAGGCGATCTCCGGACAAGACCATTTCAAGTCTTGGAGTACTGAAACCACCATTCTCATAAATATGATGCGGGGGAGGCGAATGTGATTGGAATGTCTCATTGTCCAAATTGAAAGATACTATCTGAATATTGTCATAAAAATAATGATTTATCCAAAAAATACAACCATGTGCATACACACCTGAATCCCGAAAAATAAAAGGAAAATCTCCGATGTTCCTTCATCCCCTGTTGTCGCCTAGAGTGTGTACGTCCACTTTACCGTCCACTTGAATTCGAATTACTTTGTATTCACCGGTATGTTCACATTAGCCGAAACCCCCCACGACGTATCGTCCATCCCAACTAATTTGTGGCGTTGGTGTTGGATCACATATTTATGGAAGATGGAGGTGCTCACCCTTTGTTGGATTCATAATATCAATAGGATCTTGTATGCCGTGGTGTGAAACATAAAAACATACCAGACCATTACAAGATCCAACGATTGGGTGTGACATGTTTTCATCACAGGATTGGATAACATTCCAGGTACCATTGTTTCCAAAAAACATCGGATAGAAATCTCCCATCATCGTATAGTAATCTTCCTCCTCAATTTGTTCTCTGTGGAAGAGTTTCGTAACTTTTTCTTCTCTCACTTTTCGAGTGAAACCGAAAAGGAGTCCACTTATTTTGTCTGCAAGGACAGAATTCCATTACTATTTGCAAGGATTCCAGTATTTTTGCTTGCAAAAATACTTTCTGTACTTGGGAGGAGGTCTAGTATCTGAGGAGTTAAATCCGACAACATTTCCATTACTATTACTGGTGAATTTTTTTTTTAAAATGTAGAAGCATTTAGGATTTCTTTTTTGTTGAATGGTATTAGAAGATATGAGTAAAGCTTATATAGACATCCAATTGGTGCAATATATGTCCCCACACAACACACATGTTGGAATTTTCACGTCTTTTGGTGTTTCAAAATCTATTCGGTTAATGTACCCCATAATACGAAGTGGTGTGAACCATTACACCGTTTGGCCAATGGTCACATCCTTAATTAGCATGCCTTCTTTAAAAATTCATGATCCAAACAAGAAACGGATATTTTCACGTGTTTGTGTGAGATTTATTCTAGTTTATCAACATTCTATTTATGTGTCCATTGAAAATTTAAAAATTAGGATAGTATATTAATCTTTTGAAGACAAGAAATTAGGGTTATGACCATAGTATATTAATCTTTTGAAGAAAAAAAAATGATCCCAATATATATTGCTATTGCCAATCATAGCTGTAATTTATGGTGTTGGCCAATATACGAAAGCCATAAGAGAATTTGGGCATGGTTATGGCGCTTGGATGGAGGGAATTGTTGCGCATGGCTTTGTGTTTACGCAATTTTTTCGTGTTATTTTTCCGTTTTTAGATAAATCATATATATACTAAAATCAATGTGGTGTTGTACGCGTATATGAGCATATATTTATTGATATGGATTTTTTTCGTATTTAGATAAATCATATATATACTAAAATCAATGTGGTGTTGTACACGTATATGAGAATATATTTATCGATATGGAAACTGTTATACTTTGTTTACTTGAGAGTGATATGCGGAATACAACTAAATTAGGTAATTGGAGATAATGCTCCTAACTTAAAAAAAAGAATAGGGTTTTTCTAATATATATATATATTATTAAAGAGGTCGTACAAACCACACCATCATAAAAGATAGAAAAATGAGTTCCAATAAGAACAATACCGAGAGGATTAGAACAATTCCAAAGATAGTTATGGCTGTACCAAGAAAGCTAAGGATCACCATAACTATTGATGGCATGTGTAAGGTTCCTGTCATGCCTTGTTAGCTGAAGTTCAAGCTCTTGTTGACAATCTTACTCTTCCTGCTTCTGCTTCTGTTGAAATGGATGGTGTCCATACTTGAAGTTTCAGCACAGCCTGCTAACGCTGCAACACGAGTACCAGATCCAGACGTGATGGTTTTAGTTGAGCAGATTATCAAAGAAACTTTCGAATAATATGGTTTTTGTTTTTAGAAATTATTTATTTTGGTTAATGTTTTAAGAAAAATTATTTAGGATGTTGGTATTATTTTGCTTCATTTAGTTTTAAAATGAATAATATAGAAATATTGGTTCTTTAATATATGCTCATTGTGTTCAAATTCTTTGCTTGATATTTGTTTGTTAATCAATCAATTTTAATTTACTCGTCGAGTCAACACAATTCAGTTTTTCGTGATATACCTTATATAACATAACATAAGCCCTTATGATAGTTATAGATTTTAATTTTAATTTAGACACAACCGAAATGTAAGAAATATAACAATAATTTATGAAAAGACTGGACCACAAGGGATCTTGGCACCAATGCCAAATTTGGGTCAAGCCAACCCAATGTGACATACATTTTAGAAACAAAAAATAATCTTCTCTACATTGGTATTTGGCAAAAAAGAAGGAGAGGAGTACTGAAAAGATTCATCTTTTCTTTTGCATGTACCCAAAAAAGCAACAAGATACTCATTATGGCTACCTAGATCTTCTTCTTTTGCATGCGCACAAAAAATAAGATACTCATTGTGATTGCGTAGATCATTGGAAGTGAAATATGAGAAACTGAAGCGTAATGATGATCTTCTTCTTTTGCATGCGCATAAAAAATAAGATACTCATAGTGATTGCGTAGATCAGTGGAAGTGAAATATGAGAAACTAAAGCGTAATGATGATTGACAAAAGCAGTAGCGTGGTGATTGACAAAATACTGCTTTTGAATGAAAGAATATACTACACAAGGTCTGGTAACACACATAACCCTATCAGTAACCCTGCTAAGAGCAAATTACTCCATACAATCAACCACTTTTATCTAAGGTAATATATATATTTCCAAATAATATGGTCCCAAATTTTACCAAAAATAAAATGTTAATAAATTCAAAAATAAAAAAGGCTTTATTGCTCCGATCAAAGATACTGCTACATTTAAGAATAATACTTGTTTAGGTAGTCAAAAGTGTGAGAAGCATATAGTTAGGTTGTTTTCTTTCTCTGCTTTATATATTGTTACCAAAAAAAGTAAATTAAAAAATAATTGTGAGAAGGCTATACCAACTTTTTATTGTTTTTGATAAGACCAAAAGTTATCAGATCTTGTGGGGTATACAATACAGGCTCTTGTTATAATACTTCTCTTTCAGTCACAAATAATAAGAATTCCCAAAGTACAACTACCATAGGAATGTACTCCTAAAATCCAAAAATCAATCATATGGATGTTTCATATCTAGTATTTAGTGATGGGGCTGGTATTTAGGACAGGGTCCCACTAGAATATTCTACACAAATTGTGTAAGTAGAAATGATCAAAGATCAAAAAATACCACTGCAAAGTGGAGTACTTATTATTGTACTAGCTAATTCCTTTGTTACTAGTGCCCTGGATATAGTAGTATCTTTTCTTTACTACTTAGTCAACTACATTGCACTATTTTACTCCCAATTCACATATTGTTAGAAGAAAAATAATAAATTATTAATATAGTACTAGCTAGTGCCTTGGAATATCATAAATGCTTTTTGGTGCAACTTTTTTGATTAAAATCCCAGTTCATATTTTTAGAAAGAATTCTAGCTAACTCTAATAATCAAATTTGTATTAAAAGAACTGAACATTGTTTATTTTTTAAAATACTGACCGATAATATATGATTTTATCATGTTTGTGCCTTTAATCTGGACGAAACATAAAATATCAGTGATACATACATATGAATATCAGATAATATCGCATTATTGGTCGTATCAGACCGATCAGCAGAAAATATTGGCAAGGATGTTTGGGGATGTTAGGTTATCAGGTGTAACTAGTTTATTTGATTGGTCAGCATTATGAATTCACGAACGACTATGATTGGCTTCGTCGACAAGACTCGATATCCAAGTTTTTTTACCAATGTCACTCTTGGACATGGCTAATTCAGCTAAACCAATTTTTATTTCGATGTCACGATCTTAGAGAGTATAGTTCATCCAAATCTAAGTTTCCGAGAGTATTTCCACCAAGATAAATTGATTGATGGTAATTTTCCATTTTTTTCGATGTCACTCTTGAACAAGCTTGTAAACCAATTTTTAATTTGATGTCACGATCATAACAAGTATTTATTGTCCAAATATAAGTTTACGGGGCTTATATCTCCACCAAGATAAATTGATTGATGGTAATTTTTCATTTTTACCGATGTCACTCTTGGACGAGCTTCTAAGCCCCTGATTTTTATTTCGATGTCACGATATCTTAACAAGTATATTTCATCCAAATCTAAGTTTCCAGGGAGTATTTTCACCGAGATAAATTGATTTAATTTTCTATTTTTACCGATGTCACTCATGGACGAGCTTTTAAACCAATTTATATTTCAATGTCACGATCTTAGCAAGTATTTATCGTCCAAATCTAAGTTTACGGGTGTTTGAGGGTGAAAACGGTTTCTGCTGATTTCGGTGATTTCGGGCGTGTGGGTGAGAAACGAGTCTAAACCCTAAAAAATGTACTGCAAGGGAGTACTTTAGATTCAAGAGATCAATCTGTACGAATCCGGTCTAAACCAAGAAATGGTCGTCCCAGACTTGCTTCGGTCACAAAGAGGAGGAGAAGGGTTGGTTTTGGGGAGGGAAGCAAAGAGAGTGTTGAGACTATAATAGTTGATTCTAGAAGAGTAGTTGTTTTGTGACTTGTATCAAAATGTGGGAAGCTAACAGATGGGAAATCTAGCAAACGTTTTATGAGTGTTGTATGCTCCTGACCAGAACTTGTTGTTCGGTGGAAATAGGTAATGCCTATTTATACAAGTCGAAGTGAAACGTACTCTGGTCTCATTAAGAAATTGAAAACGGGTGAGTAAATGTGAGGGGGTGGTAACCGGTAACGCTTGGAATTGATGTTCCATAAAAGAAAGCGTTTCACCATTACTCCTTGTATTTACTAACTGCATCATCCTTATGACACTTTCTTATAACGAGCGTAGTGTACGCCGCACGTTATAAACCGCCAAACCAATACCCAATGAGCATCCCCCAGTTTGTGACATGTGTTGATGTCTCGAGTGTATTCGTGGAAAACATGTAGCATGTTGTTGTTGTCTGACAAGTTGAGCTTGGGAGACTTGCCGGCTCGGTGGTGACCTTCAACGATCGAGATTTTGCATCTTAAGAGGAAGGTAGTCGTTGATTATTACAACTTTTCGTTTGGTAGCCAGTGGCATGAAAGTATGATCAGTATAGCTTTAATATCGCCCAGTTTAGGCGCGGACAAAAGTTAGGGTTTTGGCTTTGTTTAGGCGCGACCAAACTAGGACCAAAGGTTTCCATGCGTTGGCTGGTAACCTTGGACGGCTAAGATAGGTATCTTAGATGAAAAAGTGGTCGTTGATTGTTGCAGGCCTTCGTTTTGGTATCCGCATAGGGAAGTCCGGCATGGTATGGCGCGGCAAGGTGATTGGCATGCCATTTGGAACATGTGGCATTAGATGCCTTGGCGCGGTTTGGCGTGGCCAAAACTAGGGTTTTGGGCCAAAGTTTATCATGCGTTGTTTGGCGACCTTGGACGGCTAGGAATTGCATCTAGGATGGAAGGGTGGCCATTGATCGTCGCACGCCTTCGTTTTGGTAGCCGCATCGGGAAGACCGGAATGGTATGAAGCGGCAAGGTGGTTGGCATGCCATTGGCACATGTGGAATGGAATGCCTTGGTGTGGCCAAAACTAGGGTTTTGGGTCAGAGGTTACCATGCATTGTTTGGAGACCTTGGATGGCTAGGATTTGCATCCAGGATGGAAGGGTGGCCGTTGATCGTCACCCGCTTTCGTTTTGGTAGCCGCATAGGGAAGGCCGGTATGGTATGATGCGACAAGGTGGTTGGCATGCCATTGGCACATGTGGCATGGCATGCCTTGGCGCGGTTTGGCGTGGCCAAAACTTGGGTTTTGGGCCAAAGGTTACCATGCGTTGTTTGGCGACCTTGGACGGATAGGATTTGCATATAGGATGGAAGGGTGGTCGTTGATCGTCGCACACCTTCGTTTTGGTAGCCGCATAGGGAAGGCCGGCATGGTGTGGCGCGGAAAGGTGGTTGGCATGTCATTGGCACATGTGGCGTGGCATGCCTTGGCGCGGTTTGGCGTGGCCAAAACTAGGGTTTAGGGCCAAAGGTTACCATGCGTTGTTTGGCGACCTTGGACGGCTAGGATTTGCATCCAGGATGGAAGGATGGACGTTGATCGTCGCACGCCTTCGTTTTGGTAGCCGCATGGGGAAGGCCGGCATGGTGGGGCCAAGGCCAATGGCGCGGATGGCTTGGCATAGTGGGGCCAAGGGTTTGGTACGGACGTCTTGGCATGGTGGGGCCAAGGAAAGGTGTGGTTGGCTGATGTATTTTTATAGTGGTAAAAAGTGATTCGATTCTCGAACTTGTGAAAGATAACTTTAGACTTAAATTCAAAACTAAATAGAAAACTCGCTAATAATTATAACAAACACCGACAAAGTTGGTATCAATATTAAAAGAACACTGAGGCTAAGATTCCACTATTTTCCAAGTTCAAAGTGATTTGGTCCAAATATTTATATTCATGCAATTTTCTCGTTTAATTTGATTCTAAAATATTGCAACTAATAGATTTTCAAAAGTAATAATTGTAAATACCAAGTATGAAGCATCAAGAGTCTATAAACTAAGCATACTCCATCAAAATAGATCAGAATCACTCAAATAAAAATCATATTCAATAATAGTTCAAGGCAAATAATCATAATAATAATTGCAATAAATTAAATAAAATAGATTGTACGGCTTTTTGTTGGAAAAATAGCTTCCTCTATTGCCTCAGCAATGGGGTTTAGCTCCTCATATTATTCACGTTCTCAAAATAGGTGTTTATAGATCAAAAGTGTGAAAAACAAGAGAAAACTAATAAAGCAGACAGTTTGCAATGCTAGAAAGGCGTTACAAACATACTGTTACAATGGGTTTTGAACTGTTACAGAGAAAAGATAACAAGCTTGTGATACATGAGATCTGTTGAACATCGATACTTCTGTTGTGTTGTTTGAATAAGACTGCCTCTGCGACTGTCCTCCTCTGTCCAATGTTCTTCAGCTTCTCTTCGTCACCAGCAGTAGGTGAATATTCCTGCAACTTCACCTACGCTTCTCTGCTCCGATTCTATCGACCCCAAACTCTAGACTATCCTCCTGGAACTCATATAAATCTTTTTTATACGTAACAGGGTCCAAAATCCCGAGAAATCTTCCACTTTCCTCCTCCAAAAGTCTCGTACTTTTGTTTCTCATTTTATTCTCCTACATGTCTCTGCCTTGTTCAATTCTTTCCTAAACTCCGTCTAGACTTGACAGAAATAATTCTTGGGGAATATCTTCTCCATACCTTCACGTACCTTCCATATATATCCGCTATTCCCAGAAATATTCTTTCCCTGTATAACTCTGAAGAAAATTTCCTATTCTTTCTAACACGTCATCTTCCATGTATAGTCGCAACAAATCAATCCCATTCCATACCAACATAAAGTCCACCAAATTCTTGTCCAAACCTCTTCCCAATCCCACATAACTACCGTCTTCCTCGTCACTCTGTTTTAGCCGAGATAACATGAAAACAAGCTATTTTTCCGACACTGACTTGATTACCTTCCTTGTTAGATACTAGCAGGCCCAAACCAATATGGTCCATTGAAAACCCACGAGCAAATCTCGTTCAAACACAAAACAGGGAAGTCCAAACTCTGTAATTCTTTTCCCGCCTAAATTCCAAAAAATGTGGGGGGTGCTTTTGTCCAGTTCGCTAGTGCTGATATAACTGGGGTACACCTAGTAATTGAGGGTGCAAATAGCAGTCAAGCGCTCCTTATCTACTGGAGTACCCCTTATCCATTTGAGGGATGTCTTCAGTAATTTTCTCCGGAGAGTCCAAATACCATTTTTCGAGCCAATTTCTCCGCGCATGTTTATTTCTCCAAAAATACCTACAAAGACATAAAATACCAAAATAAGTACAAAAATGGGTTCTAACAAAATAGAAATCGGGATCAAAATAGCCACATAAATGCGTCTATCAAATACCCCCAAACTTATTATTTACTAGTCCCAAGGAAATCAAATCTACAAAATAAAATCCTAACTCATTGTCGCAGGCATCGTCGATTGCATTTAGCGTATGCAATAAGACTTTAAACCCCTAGGTGGCCCTAGTGACCGAGTTATAGTCTCGGGAGGGCTTACCAGAGGTATACCCACAAAACCTTTATACTCCAGACCCTAGCTATCTACACAGAACCTTGAAAGGCACTAAAGAATCTCCTTGGTTGGCATACTTATTGACTACAAGAGGAAGTACCCTGATGCGAAATTCCAATTGTTGTACTCGAGTTCGCACTCAAGCATACTAAAATTCATATAAAGTGACAGAACTCTACTCAGATAGTCGCATCCAAACTCAGAATCAAACAAATCACATGGATAGATTAAGAAGATGGATATAGAAAAACATAGATGGTTTTGATGTTGACTAAGGTGAACGGTGTTTCTCATATCTGTCTGAAGGCCACTGCCATAATGAACCTATCCTAATGGACTGAGATACCGGTCTGACTAACATCAACACACTGGCATATACAAGGGTATCAGTGGTCGATTATCCTAACTCTAGGTCAACACAACTGGCATATACAAGGGTTCCAGTGGTCGACTTTATTGAATTTATTCCATTTGGTCTTATGGTCTGGTCTCATTTTTTTTATGGCTATCTCAATCACTCTATTTCACCCTAGCAATGGTAACAAATTGAATCGTGAGCCCCACCTAATCACTTAGAGAAACATATTTTAAAAATAAAAAAATAAAAATAGAAGTGAAAAGGACTCAATGAGACATGGCAAAACTACCATGTTATTTCTAACACCTGAGCTCTGTGCTTTTATGAATAGACTCTTTAGATGTTTCCATGTAATCAAATTGGTCCCTAACCTCCTACAACCAAAATGCTTCCATCCACTTAGATTGGGTAGTGCCATCCTTAATAAGGATAAATTTCTAGGCTCTGGAGTTTATTTATTGCAACGAAAAGGTAACAAAAAGTTCTACCCCACCCCCAACTTAAATCTAACATTGTCCTCAATGTTTCTAATTAAAGAACAGTACCAAAAATATAAGTAACATGAGGAAATAATAAAGAGAGAAGTCAAAAAGATAGTACCTGGGTGAAGTGTAACCAAAAACCTACAAAAATAATATACAACATACAAAATCGCCTCGATGGTCAATCAAGGTAAACAGGGTCCTCCAGAGGGACCTCCTCAATATCACTTGTAGGAAAAGGCTCTAAAAAGGGCTTCAATGGCTGACCGTTAACCTTCGAAGAACTACTACCATCTAGTGTCTCAATGTCAACAGCGCCATGAGGAAAAACAATACGGACCACAAAAGGACCGGTCCACCGAGAGCGCAACTTCCCGGGGAATAGATGCAGTCGAGTGTCATACAGAAGAACTTTTTGACCTGGAGAAAATGACTTTCGTAAAATATTCTTATCATGCACAAGTTTCATTTTGTTCTTATACTCCTTAGCACTACCGTATACATCTCTACGAATCTCGTCCAACTCATTGAGCTGGAGCTTTCTTTGAGCTCCTGCCTTGTCAAGTGAAAAGTTTAAGTTCTTAATAGCCCAATAGGCTCGATACTCTAACTCAACAGGCAGGTGCCATGCCTTTCCAAACACTAAACGATAAGGTGACATTCCAATGGGTGTCTTAAACGCAGTACGGTAACCCATAAAGCATCAGTAAGCCTCGACGACCAGTCTTTCCTATTTGGATTAACTGTTTTCACTAGAATACGTTTAATTTCCCTATTGGAAACCTCTACCTGACCACTAGTCTGAGGGTGATATGGGGTTGCTACTTTATAGGTAATACCGTATTGTTTCATTAAAAGAGCAAACAGTCTATTACGAAAGTGTGAACCTCCATCACTAATTATAGCTCGCGGTGTACCAAAACGTGTAAGTATATTCTCTTTCAAAAACTGGACTACGACCCTGTGGTCATTCGTTTTACACGGAACCGCCTCAACCCACTTAGACACATAGTCTACAACGACAAGTATGTAAAGATAACCAAACGAAATAGAAAATGGACCCATAAAATCAATGCCCCACACATCAAAGACCTCAATCACTAAAATAGGGTTCAAAGGAATCATATTTCTACGGGAAATGGTTCCTAACTTCTGGAAACGCTCACAAGAAACACAATGACTATGGGAATATTTAAACAACGAAGGCCAGTAAAATCCACACTGCAAAATCTTAGCAGCAGTCTTCTTAGCACTAAAATGACCCCCACATGCATGTTCATGACAAAAGGAGATAATACTAGATTGGTCACTCTCAGATACACATCTCCTAATAATATGGTCCGGACAATACTTAAACAGATAAGGATCGTCCCAAAAGAAATGCTTAATCTCGGCTAAAAACCTAGAACGATCTTGCTTACACCAATGTTGAGGCATTCGACCAGTAACAAGATAATTCACTATATTTGCATACCAAGGTGATTGGGAAACAGAGAACAATTGTTCATCAGGAAAACTATCCCTTATAGGAAGGGAATTATTAGTGGAACTAACAACTATCCTAGACAAGTGGTCTGTTACTACATTCTCTGCACCCTTTTTGTATCTAATGTCTGGACAAAATTCTTGTAACAAAAGGATCCATCTAATGAATCTAGGTTTGGTATCCTTCTTACACAAAAGGTATTTCAAAGCAGCATGATCAGTATAGATTACGATCTTAGAACATAATAAATAGGATCTAAACTTATCCAAGGCAAACACGATGGCTAGCAATTCCTTCTCGGTAGTTGTATAGTTCATTTGGGCATCATTCAGAGTTTTGCTAGCATAGTAAATCACATGGAGTAATTTGTTTTCTCGCTGACCTAGCACAACGCCTATAGCATAATCTGAATCATCACACATGATCTCAAAGGGTAGGTTCCAGTTGGGTGCCTAGACTATCGCGGCAGTAGTGAGTAAAGTTTTAAGCTTATCAAAAGCCTTTAAGTAAGCATCATCAAAGACAAACTTAACATCTTTTGCAAGCAAATTGCAAATAGGTCTAGAAATCAAGCTAAAATCCTTAATGAATCGACGGTAAAAACCTGCATGCCCTAAGAATGACCTAATATCTTTTACGATTTTTGGGACCTGTAGAGTCTTAATAAGGTCAATTTTGGCTTTGTGTACCTCTATACCCTTTGAAGAAACGATGTGGCATAAGACAATTCCTGATTCAACCATGAAATGGCATTTTTCCTAATTAAGCACTAAATTCTTTTCCTTACACCTAGTCAACACTAGTGTCAAATGATGCAAGCACTCATCAAAAGATGAAACAAACACCGAAGACCTCTAAGAACCGTTCTACCATGTCAGAAAATATGCTCATCATGCAACACTGAAAAGTCGCAGGGGAATTACAAAGCCCGAAAGGCATGCGTTTATACGCAAAGGTACCAAAGGGACAGGTAAAAGTGGTTTTCTCCTGGTCTTCTGGGGCAATAATGATCTGATTATAACCGGAGTATCCATCTAAGAAGCAATAGTGACTATGTCCATCTAATCGCTCTAGCATTTGGTCGATAAAAGGAAGAGGAAAGTGATCCTTCCTTGTGACCTTGTTCAATTTCCTATAGTCAATACACACACGCCATCCCGTGGTCACTCGGGTTGGGATTAATTCATTATTATCATTCTGGACTACAGTGGTACCTGATTTCTTGGGGACAACCTGAACAGGGCTGACCCACTTACTGTCTGAAATTGGGTAAATAATGCCCGCATCTAACAACTTAAGCACCTATTTTCGAACTACCTCTTTCATGTTAGGGTTCAGTCGACGTTGCATCTCCCTAAAAGGTTTGGAGTCCTCCTCTAAATGAATCTGATGCATACACACAGTAGGACTTATACCCTTAATGTCTTCTATAGTCCACCCTAAAGCTTCCTTATTGTCTTGAAGTACTTTTACTAGCCTACTTTTCTGATCACTATCCAAATCGGAAGCTACAATCACAGGTAAAGTCTCAGATCGTCCTAAAAACACATACTGTAGAGTATTGGGTAGTGGTTTAAGGTCCAACTTTGGGGGCTCTTCTAAAGAAGGAATTAGGGTAGTTTCAGAAACTGGTAACGGTTCGAACCTAGCTTTCCATCTATCAATGTCTAACACAGGTGTAGAATCTAATAGAGCATTAACTTGTTCAATAGTGCTATCGTCATCAAAATCTAAACCAAAATGGGATAGACAACTTTCTAATGGGTCTTCAAATAAAATGTTTGGTAATGACTTCTGAACTAAGGCTTCTATCATGTTCACCTCTTCAACACATGTGTCATCTAGCTCATAAGGTAGCTTACTGACATTAAAAAATTTCATCTCTATAGTCATATTACCAAAAGATAAATTCATCACACCATTTCGACAGTTAATGATCGCATTCGACGTAGCTAAAAACGGGCGACCTAAAATCACAGGTATCTGGTTCTCTGGGTCAGGGACAGGTTGAGTATCTAGGACAACGAAATCCACTGGATAGATAAACTTGTCGACCTCAATAAGGACATCCTCAATAACACCTCGAGGAATTTTAACAGACCTATCAGCTAACTGCAGTGTTATCTGAGTAGGTTTCATTTCACCAAGTCCTAGTTGTAAGTACACATGGTACGGAAGTAGGTTCACACTGGCTCCTAAGTCAAGTAAATCTTTTTCTACCCGGTGTTTACCTATTGTACAAGCAATGGTAGGGGAACCTGGGTCTTTGTACTTTGGAGTTGTAGTGTTTTGAATAATTGAACTTACGTGACTAGCTAAAAAGGCTTTCTTATGGACGCTAAGTTTTCGCTTTCGCGTACACATATCATTAAGGAACTTGGCATAGGCAGGAATTTTCCTAATTACATCTAATAAAGGAAGGTTTATCGTAACTTGCTTAAAAACCTCCAATATGTCATTAAAGTTCGATTCCTTCTTTGTTGGTACTAATAGCTGAGGAAATGGGGCTCTAGGCACAGAATCAGACCTCTCAGGAACTGAGTTGGCATCATCAGAAATTTTATCAGTTTCCTTAGCTTGTGGTCCTGAGGGGTGAACTACAGTATGTTCACTATCGGGCATGATTACCTGATTGTCTACTATTCTACCACTCCTCAGAGTTCTAATAGCATTCAATTGATTCGATGGTTTTGTACCTACTTCATGAACTCCTCTAGGATTGGGATTAGTCTGACTAGGGAACCTACCATTATCTATCTCACTTAAGGTCTTAGCTATTTTGCCGACTTGAAGTTCTAACTTAGAAAGGCTCTGAGCATTAGTTTGAAAGTTCGGATGGTTCCTCCAACCAGGATTATAGGTTTCTGAATATGGGTCAAACTTCTGACGATTATCAAACCTAGTGTTATTATATAGAGCATTGGCTTGCTCTTCATTATTCTCGCCTTCCCAAAGAGGCTCCAATCTACCACTAGTGTTACCCACTTCTAAAGCTTCTAACCTTTTCGCTATAGCAACAATTTTGGCATCTGATTCATAGCCTCATTCTACCCTATTAATGTTTCCTCTGCTGAGAAGAATTGTTTTCTTGGGTACCCTACTACTTTCCCATTGTTGGGTCTTTTCGGCGACTTCGTGCAAATATGTCATCGCGTCATCAACTGTTTGGTTCTCAAATCCACCAGTACACATAGATTCTACTGTGGTTGTGGTGGGATAATCTAAACCCTCATAAAGGATCTGAACTAACCTAACCTTCTCTAAACCATGATGAGGACATTGGTCTAATAAATCATTGAACCTTTCCAAATACCTATACAAAGTTTCTCCATCCTGTTGAGAAAACGTGTAGATTTGCGTCCTAATAGACGATGTTTTGTGCCTAGGGAAAAACTTGTTCAAAAAGGCAGATGTAAGTTGTTCATACGTTTCGATTGACCCGGAAACCAAACTATATAGCCACGATTTAGCTTTATATTTCAGGGAAAAGGGGAATAACCTAAGTTTCAAAGCATCATCATCTAGGTTTCTAATCCTGAGGGTACTACAAATTTCCTCAAAGTCCCTAACATGGAAATAGGGGTTTTCATTTTCTTTCCCTAAAAAGATTGGGAGCAGCTGTAAGGTCACAGGTTTAAGTTCATAAGTTGCTTCCGTCTCAGCTAACCTGATACATGAGGGGCGAGTAGTCCTAGTTAGATTCAACAAAGCTTTCAAAGTTGCTATTTCTGGCGCTATCGGAGCAACAGAGATTCTCCCCTTAGTCAAAGGACGTTCAAAAACAGACTCTTCAAAAGTCGGACTCTCTAGATTAAGGTAATCGAGACGCTTCGAACTACTAGGTTTCTCTTTAACAAATCTATCTAGTGCGTCTCTTTTACGTTCAAGCATACAATAGAATTTTCTAAATTGGAAGGGTAACAAACACAGATCAAAGCCGACTCAACCAAATCAAACATATTGATTTCTAGCAAACAAAAAGCATGATGGCTCCACTTATATTGTTTCTAGACCAGCTTCTATTCCTTCGAACGGTAATTCGTTACAATTTAAGCAAACCCCTATGGAATCAATCCAAGTTAAAGTAAGTTGAATAGAGGCGAGGGAAGCTCGGTGGAGCTTTGATACCCAAGGCCTCACCGGTATTACAAGGCGGCGCAGTCACGCATTCAACTTACAGAAACCGTCAAGAACTTCGAAGTATGCTTAAAAGAGTAATCAATATTTTTCGAATGACTTTCCTGTTAAGCTCGTTACCCTATCGGTCTCGTTCTAGTCAAAATTTTAGGCTTAGGTTCGCGTAGGGTACGTGTTCCTAAAGCAGGTAAGACGAGAACGGTGATGAAATCTGAACCCTTATCTTGTACGGCCAGACCTTGCCCTTTACTAGAAAAATAAATGTCCGTATTCAGTCCTCAACATATATGCATACGAAGGAGTCCAGTAACTCGCTGACAGGGGATTCGCGAGTGTTTAGAATCTTATCTCCCGTTCCAGACGGAGGATGAATCGGTTGTAGTCGACTCGGGCCACTGACTCTGATGTCAAGTGTACGAACCCAAGGTGCAGATACAATATCGTAATTGTCCTCCTTCTCTGAAAACATTTTATATTTAAAGTACCCTTCCGTAAGGTAATAAAAAAAAATGTCCCAAATTCCAAAAGTCCAAAAAGAAAAGAAAAATTACAAAAATAATAAACCCTAATACAGTTTTTTTTTTCTAAAAGAAAATAAACAAACCCTAAACTAAAATTGTCTAAAATAAAATTGTCTTCTTTTCTGATCTTTTTGCTTTAATCTTTAGCTCCAAGTCTTTATGAAATCACCAAACTCTTTGGCTCACTTTTCTTTATGATCCAGAACCTGTAGACACAAGATAAATACCCAAAAACATAAAAAAGAACAAAAAAAATAAAATAAAAAATAAAAAAATCTAAAACCCTAAAAACAAGTCCGCGTCGGCGGCGTCAAAAATTGATGTAATTTTATAGTGGTAAAAAGTGATTCGATTCTCGAACTTGTGAAGGATAACTTTGGACTTAAATTCAAAACTAAATAGAAAACTTGCTAATAATTATAATAAACACCGACAAAGTTGGTATCAATATTAAAAGAACACTGAGGCTAAGATTCCACTATTTTCCAAGTTCAAAGTGATTTGGTCCAAATATTTATATTCATGCAATTTTCTCGTTTAATTTGATTCTAAAATATTGCAACTAGTAGAGTTTCAAAAGTAATAATTGTAAATACCAAGTATAAAGCATCAAGAGTCTATAAACTAAGCATACTCCATCAAAATAGATCACAATCACTCAAATAAAAATCATATTCAATAATAGTTCAAGGCAAATAATCATAATAATAATTGCAATAAATTAAATAAAATAGATTGTACCGCTTTTTGTTTGAAAATAGCTTCCTCTATCGCCTCAGCAATGGGTTTTAGCTCCTCATATTATTCACGTTCTCAAAATAGGTGTTTATAGCTCAAAAGTGTGAAAAACAAGAGAAAACTAATAAAGCAGACAGTTTGCAACGCTAGAAAGGCGTTACAAACAGACTGTTACAATGGGTTTTGAACTGTTACAGAGAAAAGATGACAAGCTTGTGATACATGAGATCTGTTGAACAGCGATACTTCTGTTGTGTTGATTGAATAAGACTGTCTCTGCGACTGTCCTCCTCTGTCCAATGTTCTTCAGCTTCTCTTCTTCACCAGCAACAGGTGAATATTCCTGCAACATCACCTACGCTTCTCTGCGCTGATTCTATCGACCCTAAACTCTAGACTATCCTCCTGGGACTCATATCAATCTTTTTTTATACGTAACAGGGTCCAAAATCCCGAGAAATCTTCCACTTTCCTCCTCCAAAAGTCTCGGACTTTTGTTTCTCATTTTATTCTCCTACATGTCTCTGCCTTGTTCAATTCTTTCCTAAACTCCGTCTAGACTTGATAGAAATAATTCTTGGGGAATATATTCTCCATACCTTCACGTACCTTCCATATATATCCGCTATTCCCAGAAATATTCTTTCCCTGTATAACTCTGAAGAAAATTTCCTATTCTTTCTAACACGTCATCTTCCATGTATAGTCACAACAAATCAATCCCATTCCATACCAACAGAAAGTCCACCAAATTCTCGTCCAAACCTCTTCCCGGTCCCACGTAACTACCGTCTTCCTCGTCACTCTATTTTAGCCGAGATAACATGAAAACAAGCTATTTTTCCGACACTGACTTGATTACCTTCCCTGTTAGATACTAACAGGCCGAAACCAATATGGTCCATTGAAAACCCACGAGCAAATCTCATTCAAACACAAAACATGGAAGTCCAAACTCTGTAATTCTTTTCCCGCCTAAATTCCACTTTCAAACCGAGAAGAAAATGTGGGGGTGCTTTTGTCCAGTTCGCTGGTACTGATATAACTGGGGTACACCTAGAAGTGAAGCGCCCCTTATCTACTGGAGTACCCCTTATCCATTTGAGGGATGTCTTCAGTAATTTTATCCGGAGAGTCCAAATACCATTTTTCGAGCCAATTTCTCCGCGCATGTTTATTTCTCCAAAAATACCTACAAAGACATAAAATACCAAAATAAGTACAAAAATGGGTACTAACAAAATAGAAAATCGGGATCCAAATAGCCACATAAATGCATCTATCAATGGATTGTCATGGCGGGGCCAAGGGTTTGGCATGCCATTGGCGCATGGTGCGGCTAGCATGGTTGGGGCCAATGCAAGTCGCGGTTGGATTGGCATGATGGGGTCAAGGGTTTGGCATGCCATTGGCGCATGGTGCGGATAGCATGGTTGGGGCCAAGGAAAGGTGTTGTTGGCTTGGCATGGTGGGTCCAAGGGTTTTGCATGCCCTTGGCGCATGGTGCGGCTAGCATGGTTGGCATGCCTTGGCGCGGAGATGTGGCTGGCATGGTTTTCCATTGGAACAGTGGTGCGGCTTGCATGGTTGGCATGCCTTGGCATGGAGATGTGGATGACATGGTTTTCCATTGGCACAGTGGTGCGGCTGGCATGGTTGGCATGCCTTGGAGCGGAGATGTGGCTGGCATGGTTGGCATGCCTTGGCGCGGTAGCATGAGAATTAGGGTTTGGCATAGATGATGTCGGTCAATGTTAAGGGTTCTGCCGTGGAACATGACACATAAAAAAAAGGTACCCTGGTAATTATTACGTAGGCATGCTGATCGATTCAATAAATGTGCTAATGGTCATAGTGACGTCGTGTCAGTTATACGATTTTAACCCTAAGCTAAAAACCACCATCAACATTAAGTCCCCTGCTTAGCTCGGAACAGGAGCATTGTTGCGAGGTAAGCATAAGATGGTGATGGGCAAGGACAAAAATCGAAACGACAAGTCGTGGAAAGATGGTCAGGAAGGTCTGACTAACCTTTTTAGAGAGGTAAGGAGAGTCCATGATCCACGTGTTTGGCAGCCTTGGTAGATTCTATTCGTGGTGTAGACCGTGAAGTGGTGAGATGAAGATTGTCGGCTTAGTCTGGCTATGCATCACCTTGGTTGGGTTAGGGAACATCATGACGCTGGCTTGGAGAGTTGTCGGTGTTGGTGCGACAAGTCATGGTGCGGACGTCTTGGCATGGTGGGGCCAAGGAAATGGCGTAGTTTGGTGAGGCAAAGCATGCGGACGACTTGGCATGTGGGGCCAAGGCACGACAGGGTCCTGGCGAGGCAAGCATGGTGGACATCTTGGCGTGGTGGGGCCAAGGCAATGACGCAGTTTGGTGAGGCAAATCATGCGCGAACGGCTTGACATGTGGGGCCAAGGCATACGCGGTCCTGGTAAAGCAAGCAAAGAGGACGGCTTGGCGTGGTGGGCCCAAGAAAATGGCGCGGACGGTCTTGGCATGGTGATTGGTCTTCGCGGGCCCGGTTGCCTCTTTTCCTTACTTGACTCAAATAGGAAGTCCTTTCCTTATTCAAACCCCCAAGTATCACGCCTATAAAAGGAGGGTCGGCCGCACATTTTACTTCACACCTATATATATTTTTTTATTCTGGCCGTGTGGTAACCGTAAAGCGGACGAGCGAATCCCAGGTATGTCTTCCAATACTTCCTCTTTAACTTGCTTTTCTTGTTTGTTTTTTTTGTGTTAGTGCAAACCCTAGCTGTAGGCGTACCTTTTCGTGAACCTGTAGAAATGTTGTTCTTCTGCGTTGGTATGAATCCTAGCCGTAGGTATGCTTTGCACGAACTTGTAGTAACATTTAGGCGTGAATACCGTAGTGATATTGGCCGCCTCAATTACCGTGAAAAGTAGGCATGCATGATCTGGTAATTGTCATTCCCTTCCCGCGAAAACCTAGCTTCTAGGGTTTACTCCTTTTTCCTGGTGTGTCCGTGTGTATGGTTCCCGTGGTAGGGCGCGCCTCTTCGGCCGGGCGCAAATTTCCCGCTGCAGGGTACGGTCTTGGCATGAGGAGGTGATGCAGGGTCTGTCAGTCCCCATTTCTTTGCCTTGCGCATTATGACTTTGAAACAAATTGGCTTGCGTCCAGGATGGATCTCCTGTGTCTGATAAAATAATTTCCATGCATTTTCCGTAATAATTTCTCTTCGTATTGTTCCATTGTAGTTATTTCGAAGGTGGAAGTAGCGTGAGAGAATTTTCGTTAGGATGTCATTTGATAAAAGTTCTGCCGTACCGAACGATGTTGGCAATTCCAAGCCAAACATAGATAATGAGTTCTTTACAACATTCGCCACGATTAGGAGAAATCATCCCAAGTATGTGTCGATTCTTATGACTGGTCCGGAAAGTAAAGGAGAGACCCTGTCGGTTCGGCCAGGAGGTGTAATAAGGTTTTGTCTTCAGAGGAAAGAGTATCATGCTTCTCCTATTGACTTTAAAATCTCCGTGAGTCCGTTACGTCCCTTTGAGAAATGAATGAGATTCATGATGAGCCAGGAATGTGTAAAAGCCAGTTTCACCAAGGCGCAGATCATTGATGCTGTCGCGGCTTCCGCAGTGCTTCAAATTAGGAAAGATATTCCAGGCTTGGTTGCTTTTATTTCCAGATGGTGTCCAGACACTCACACGACCATATGCAGGTGGGGTGAAATGACTATCTCCTTAGAGAGCGTGGCTGTGTGATAGACACATTTTTGTGTCCGATTTGTCTTGATTCTATATATTGTTATGGCTTATTTTTGTACTTATAATGGTGTTTTATTTATTTGTAGGTATTTTTGGCCAATAAACATTTTTGGAAAAAATTGGCTCGAAAAGTTGTCCGAAAGCGCCCGGAGGACACTTGCTATTCGGACCTCCGGTTTGGATAAGGGGCACCCCAGGACACCCCTTAAGGAAGATGCTAAAGGCACTCCTACTCTGGATAGGGGGCGCCCCCTTTCTTCATAAATTCAAATTTCAAATTTGGCGGGAAACTATATTATTACCTGCGTGAATTTGGGAGCATCAGTTGGACGTGAAATAACGAGATTCAATGGCTGATTTTTGTTGGGCTAGACTTCCTGAAGGATAACAGGGTTGGTATATGTGATTGGATCGAATGAATTGGGCTAGATCGACCGGGAGAAGGAAACAGAGGTGTTGTGGTCACGGTTTGCTGTTGGAATATTTTTTCGACAATTCAGGGAGATTAAAGGCTAGAAAAGCTTCTGAAACATTCATAGTTATCTAATAAAGAGTTTGGAAGTATTGGGAGAGGTCAAATACGCGTAAAGAGAGTTTGGCAGAAAGAAAACTCCGAAACTTTCTGTGGAGATAAACCAAGATTTTAGGGGAGATTTAATCGAGCTGTGGCCTATAAAAGGAGAGGGGATAAGTCATATAAGAGGTCCGAAGCCTTTCAGAGAAGTTTAGAACACCACAGAGCTCTAGAGATCGAGTTGCAGGAAAATACCTTATTCTGCTAATGCTGCTGCTGAAGAGGAAGAACACGAAGAACATTGACGCACAAGCAACTGTCGCAGAAAACTATCGTTGTTTCACAGCAGAACCTATGTGTCGTTCATCACAGCGGTTGCATTAGGTCTTTAGCTACTATTTCGCCATGTAACAGTGATTCTGCAACACCAACAAACTGTTGCAAATCGTCCGTATTATTACGTTTCACTCTTTTAATCATCCTTTGAGCAACAAACACATATTTTGAGACCATGATTAATATGAGGAGCTAAACCCCATTGCTGAGGCGATAGAGGAAGCTATTTTTCCAACAAAAAGTGGTATATTCTATTTTATCTTTTTATTTGCAGTAATTATATGATTATTTGCCTTGAGCTATTATTGAATATGATTTTTATTTGAGTGATTGTGATCTATTTTGATGGAGTATGCTTAGTTTTAAGACTTTTGATGCTTCATACTTGGTATTTACAATTACTACTTTTCAAAATCTACTTGTTGCAATATTTTAGAATCAAATTAATCGAGAAAATTGCATAAATACAAGTATTGGTTTAATCACTTTGAACTTGGAAAATAGGGAATCTTAGCCTCAATGTTTCTTTTAATATTGATATCATCTTTGTTTGAGTTTGCTATAATTTTTATTGTGTTTTCTATTTTAGTTTTGAATTTAAGTCTAAAAAAATCCTTCACAAGTCTGAGAATCGAACCACTTTTACCACTATCTACAAATTACATCAATTTTTGGCGCCGCCAACGCGGACTTTTTTTTTTGGTACTTATCTTGTGTCTACAGGTTCTGGATCATAAAAAAAATTGAGCCAAAGAGTTTGATGATTTCATAAAGACTTGGAGCTAAAGATTAAAGCAAAAAGAACAGAAAAGAAGACAATTTTATTTTAGACAATTTTAGTTTACGGTTTGTTTATTTTCTTTTAGAAAAAAAACTGTATTAGGGTTTATTATTTTTGTAATTTTTCTTTACTTTTTGGACTTTTGGACTTTTGGACTTTTGGACATTATTTTTTTATTACCCTACGGAAGGGTACTTTAAATATAAACTGTTTGCAGAGAAGGAGGACAATTACGATATTGTCTCTGCACCTTGGGTTTGTACACTAGACATCGGAGTCAGTGTCCCGAGTTGACTACAACCGATTCATCCCCCTTCTGGAAAGGGAGGTAAGATGCTAAACACTCGTGAATCCCCTGTCAGCGAGTTACTGGACTCCTTCATATGCATATATGTTGAGGACTGAATACGGACATTTATTTTTCTAGTAAAGGGCAAGGCCTGTCCATACAAGACAAGGGTTCGGATTTCATCGCCGTTTTCTTCTTGCCCGCTTTAGGAACACGTAACCTACGCGAACCTAAGCCTAAAATTTTGACTAGAACGAGACCGATAGGATAACGAGCTTAACAGGAAAGTCATTCGAAAAATATTGGTTACTCTCTTAAGCATACTTCGAAGTTCTTGACGGTTTCTGTAAGTTGAATGCGTGACTGCGCCGCCTTGTAATACCGGTGAGGCCTTGGGTATCAACTTATGAACTTAAACCTGGGACCTTACAGCTGCTCCCAATATTTTTAGGGAAAGAAAATGAAAACCCCTATTTCCATGTTAGGGACTTTGAGGAAATTTTTAGTACCCTCAGGATTAGAAACCTAGATGATGATGCTTTGAAACTTAGGTTATTCCCCTTTTCCCTGAAAGATAAAGCTAAATCGTGGCTATATAGTTTGGTTTCCGGGTCAATCGAAACGTATGAACAACTTACATCTGCCTTTTTGAACAAGTTTTTCCCTAGGCACAAAACATCGTCTATTAGGACGCAAATCTACACGTTTTCTCTACAGGATGGAGAAACTTTGTATAGGTATTTAGAAAGGTTCAATGATTTATTAGACCAATGTCCTCATCATGGTTTAGAGAAGGTTAGGTTAGTTCAGATCCTTTATGAGGGTTTAGATTATCCCACCACAACCACAGTAGAATCTATGTGTACTGGTGGATTTGAGAACCAAACAGTTGATGACGCGATGACATATTTGCACGAAGTCGCCGAAAAGACCCAACAATGGGAAAGTAGTAGGGGACCCAAGAAAAAAATTCTTCTCAGCAGAGGAAACATTAATAGGGTAGAAGGAGGCTATGAATCAGATGCCAAAATTGCTGCTATAGCGAAAAGGTTAGAAGCTTTAGAAGTGGGTAACACTAGTGGTAGATTGGAGCCTCTTTGGGAAGGCGAGAATAATGAAGAGAAAGCCAATGCTCTATATAATAACACTAGGTTTGATAATCGTCAGAAGTTTGACCCATATTCAGAAACCTATAATCCTGGTTGGAGGAACCATCCGAACTTTCAAACTAATGCTCAGAGCCTTTCTAAGTTAGAACTTCAAGTCGGCCAAATAGCTAAGACCTTAAGTGAGATAGATAATGGTAGGTTCCCTAGTCAGACTAATCTCAATCCTAGAGGAGTTCATGAAGTAGGTACAAAACCATCGAATCAATCGAATGCTATTAGAACTCTGAGGAGTGGTAGAATAGTAGACAATCAGGTAACCATGCCCGATAGTGAACATACTGTAGTTCACCCCTCAGGACCACTAGCTAAGGAAACTGATAAAATTTCTGATGATGCCAACTCAGTTCCTGAGAGGTCTGATTCTGTGCCTAGAGCCCCATTTCCTCAGCTATTAGTACCAACAAAGAAGGAATCGAACTTTAATGACATATTGGAGGTTTTTAAGCAAGTTAACATAAACCTTCCTTTATTAGATGCAATTAGGAAAATTCCTTCTTATGCCGAGTTCCTTAAGGATATGTGTACGAGAAAGAGAAAACTGAGCGTCCATAAGAAATCCTTTTTAGCTAGTCACGTAAGTTCAATTATTCAAAAAACTAAAACTCCAAAGTACAAAGACCCAGGTTCCCCTACCATTGCTTGTACAATAGGTAAACACCGGGTAGAAAAATATTTACTTGACTTAGGAGCCAGTGTGAACCTACTTCCGTACCATGTGTACTTACAGCTAGGACTTGGTGAAATGAAACCTAATCAGATAACACTGCAGTTAGCTGATAGGTCTGTTAAAATTCCTCGAGGTGTTAATGAGGATGTCCTTATTGAGTTCGACAAGTTTATCTATCCAGTGGATTTCATGGTCCTAGATACCCAACCTGTCCCTGACCTAGAGAACCAGATACCTGTGATTTTAGGTCGCCCGTTTTTAGCTACGTCTAATGCGATCATTAACTGTCGAAATGGTGTGATGAGTTTATCTTTTGGTAATATGACTATGGAGATGAACATTTTTAATGTCAGTAATCTACCTCATGAGCTAGATGACACATGTGTTGAAGAGGTGAACATGATATAAGCCTTAGTTCAGCAGTCATTACCAAACATTTTGTCTGAAGACCCATTAGAAAGTTGTCTATCCCATTTTGGTTTAGATTTTGACGACGATAACACTATTGAACAGGTGGATGCTCTATTAGATTCTACCCCTGTGTTAGACACTGATAGATGGAAAGCTAGGTTCGAACTGTTACTAGTTTCTGAGACTACCCTAATTCCTTCTTTAAAAGAGCCCTCAAAGTTGGACCTTAAACCACTACCCGATACTCTAAAGTATGTGTTTTTAGGCCCATCTGAGACTTTACCTGTGATTGTACCTTCCGATTTGGATAGTGATCAGGAAAGTAGGCTATTAAATGTACTTCAAGACAATAAGGAAGCTTTAGGGTGGACTATAGCAGACATTAAGGGTATAAGTCCTACTGTGTGTATACATCAGATTCATTTAGAGGAAGACTCCAAACCTTCTAGGGAGATGCAACGTCGACTGAACCCTAACATGAAAGAGGTAGTTCGAAAATAGGTACTTAAGTTGTTATATGCGGGTATTATTTACCCAATTTCAGACAGTAAGTGGGTCAGCCCTGTTCAGGTTGTCCCCAAGAAATCAGGTATCACTGTAGTCCGGAATGATAATAATGAATTAATCCCAACCCGAGTGACCACGGGATGGTGTGTGTGTATTGACTATAGGAAATTGAACAAGGTCACAAGGAAGGACCACTTTACCCTTCCCTTCATCGACCAGATGCTAGAGAGATTAGCTGGACATAGTCACTACTGCTTTTTAGATGGCTACTCCGGTTATAATCAGATCGTTATTGCCCCAGAAGACCAAGAGAAAACCACTTTTACTTATCCCTTTGGTACCTTTGCGTATAGACGCATGACTTTCGGGCTTTGTAATGCCCCTGCGACTTTTCAGCGTTGCATGATGAGCATATTTTCTGACATGGTAGAACGGTTTTAGAGGTCTTTATGGATGAATTTTCAGTGTTTGGTTCATCTTTTGATGAGTGCTTGCATCATTTGACATTAGTGTTGACTAGGTGTAAGGAAAAAAAATTAGTGCTTAATGGGGAAAAATGCCATTTCATGATGAGTGCTTGCAAAAGATGTTAATTTTTTCTTTGATGATGCTTGCTTAAAGGCTTTTGATAAGCTTAAAACTTTACTCACTACTGCCCCGATAGTCCAGGCACCCAACTGGAACCTAACCTTTGAGATCATGTGTGATGCTTCAGATTATGCTATGGGCGTCGTTTTAGGACAACGAGAAAACAAATTACTTCATGTGATTTATTATGCTACCAAAACTCTGAATGATGCCCAAACGAACTACATAACTACCGAGAAGGAACTTTTAGCCATCGTTTTTGCCTTGGATAAGTTTAGGTCCTACCTATTAGGTTCTAAGATCGTAATCTATACTGATCATGTTGCTTTGAAATACCTTTTATCTAAGAAGGATACCAAACCTAGATTGATTAGATGGATCCTATCGTTACAGGGATTTTCCCCAGACATTAGAGACAAAAAGGGTGCAAAAAATGTAGTAACAGACCACTTGTCTAGGCTAGTTGTTAGTCCCCCTAGTGAATCCCTTCCTATAAGGGATAGCTTTCCTGATGAACAATTTTTCTCTGTTTCCCAATCACCTTGGTATGCAAATATAGTGAATTATCTTGTTACTGGTCGAACCCCTCAACATTGGGGTAAACAAGATCGTTCTAGGTTTTTAGCAAAGATTAAGCATTTATTTTTGGATGATCCTTATCTGTTTAAGTATTTTCCGGACCAGATTATTAGGAGATGTGTATCTGAGAGTGACCAGTCTAGTATTATCTCCTTTTGTCATGAACATGCATGTGGGTATCATTTTAGTGCTAAGAAGACTGCTGCTAAGATTTTGCAGTGTGGATTTTACTGGCCTTCGTTGTTTAAAGATTCCCATAGTCATTGTGTTTCTTGTGAACATTGCCAGAAGTTAGGAACCATTTCCCCTATAAATTTGATGCCTTTGAACCCTATTTTAGTGATTAAGGTCTTTGATGTGTGGGGCATTGATTTTATGGGTCCATTTCCTATTTCGTTTGGTTATCTTTACATACTTGTCGCTATAGACTATGTGTCTAAGTGGGTGGAGGCGGTTCCGTGTAAAACGAATGACCACAGGGTCGTATTCCAGTTTTTGAAAGAGAATATACTTACATGTTTTGGTACGCCGCGAGCTATAATTAATGATGGAGGTTCACACTTTTGTAATAGACCGTTTGCTCTTTTAATAAAACAATACGGTATTACCCACAAAGTAGC
The DNA here is from genome assembly GCF_003573695.1 of Papaver somniferum. Classification (NCBI taxonomy): domain Eukaryota; kingdom Viridiplantae; phylum Streptophyta; class Magnoliopsida; order Ranunculales; family Papaveraceae; genus Papaver; species Papaver somniferum. The sequence continues at coordinate 126,418,541 of NC_039363.1, read as the reverse complement.
AACCCCATATCACCCTCAGACTAGTGGTCAGGTGGAGGTTTCCAATAGGGAAATTAAACGTATTCTAGAGAAAACAGTTAATCCAAATAGGAAAGACTGGTCGTCGAGGCTTACTGATGCCTTATGGGCTTACCGTACTGCGTTTAAGACACCCATTGGAATGTCACCTTATCTTTTAGTTTTTGGAAAGGCATGTAACCTGCCTGTTGAGTTAGAGCATCGAGCCTATTTGGCTATTAAGAACTTAAACTTTTCACTTGACAAGGCATGAGCTCAAAGAAAGATCCAGCTACGAGATTCGTAGAGATGCATACGATGGTGCTAAGGAGTATAAGAACAAAATGAAACTTGTGCATGATAGGAATATTTTACGAAAGTCATTTTCTCCAGGTCAAAAAGTTCTTCTGTATGACACTCGTTTGCATCTATTCCGCGGGAAGTTGCGCTCTCGGTGGACCGGTCCTTTTGTGGTCCGTAATGTTTTTCCTCATGGCGATGTTGAGATTGAGACACCAGATGGTAGTAGTTCTTTGAAGGTTAATGGTCAGCAATTGAAGCCCTTTTTAGAGCGTTTTCCTACAGGTGATGTTGAGGAGGTCCCTCTGGAGGACCCTGTTTACCTTGATTGACCATCGAGGCGATTTTGTATGTTGTATAATATTTTTGTAGGTTTTTGGTTACACATCACCCAGGTAATATCTTTCCGACTTCTCTCTTTACTATTTCCTCATGTTACTTATATTTTTGGTACTGTTCTTTAATTAGAAACATTGAGGACAATGTTAGATTTAAGTTTGGCGGTGGGGTAGAACTTTTTGTTACCTTTTCGTTGCAATAAATAAACTCCAGAGCCTAGAAATTTATCCCTATTAAGGATGACACTAACCAATCTAAGTGGATGGAAGTATTTTGGTTATAGGATTTGAGGAACCAATCTGACTAGATAGCAACACCTAAAGAGTCTATTCATAAAAGCACAGAGCTCGGGTGTTAGAAATAACATGATAGTTTCACCATATCTCGTTGAGTCCTTTTCACTTCTGTTTTTATTTTGTTTTGTTTTTAAACTATGTTCCTCTAAGTGATTAGGTGGGGCTCAAAATTCAAGTTGTTACCAATGCTAGGGTGAATTAGAGTGATTGAGATACAACAAAAAAAAAGAGAAAAAAAAAAAGGAGAAACTGAGACCAGACCAACAGGAATAAATTCAATAAAGTCGACCACTGGAACCCTTGTATATGCCAGTTGTGTTGACCTAGAGTTAGGATTATCAATCACTGGTTCCCTTGTATGTACAGTGTGTTGATATTAGTCAGACTAGTATCTCAGTCCATTAGGATAGGTTCATTTTGGCGGAGGCCTTCAGACAGATATGAGAAACACCGTTCACCTAGTAAACATCAAAACCATCTATGTTTTTCTCTATATCCATCTTCTTGATCTATCCATGTGATTAGTTTCGACTCCGGATATTGATGTCCATAGTGCAACTATCTGAGTAGAGCTCTGTCACTTCATATGAATTTTAGTATGCTTGAGTGCGAACTCGTGTACAACAATTGGAATTTTGCATCATGGTACTTCCTCCTGTAGTCAATAAGTATGCCAACCAAGGAGATTCTTTAGTGCCTTCCAAGGTTCTGTGTAGATAGCTAGGATCTGGAGTAAAGGTTTTGTGGGTATACCTCTGGTAAGCCCTCCGGAGACAACACTCCGCCACTAGGGACACCTAGGGGTTTAAAGGCTTATTGCATACGCTAAATGCAATCGACGATGCCTGCGACAGTGAGTTAGGATTTTATTTCTATTTTATTTTTGCTCGGGGACTAGCAAATAATAGGTTTGGGGGTATTTGATAGACACATTTTGGTGTCCGATTTGTCTCGCTTCTATATATTGTTAGGGCTTATTTTTGTACTTATTATGGTGTTTTATTTATTTGTAGGTATTTTTGGCCAATAGACATTTTTTGGAAAAAATTGGCTCGAAAAGTTGTCGGAAAGCACCCGGAGGACACTTGCTATTCAGACCCCCGGTTTGGATAAGGGGCACCCCCAGGACACCCCTTAAGGCAGCTGCTAAAGGCACCCCTACTCTGGATAGAGGGCGCCCCCTTTCTTCACAAATTCAAATTCAAATTTGGCGGGAAACTCTATTATTACCTGCGTGAATTTGGGAGCATCAGTTGGACGTGAAATAACGAGATTCAATGGCTGATTTTTGTTGGGCTGGACTTCCTAGAGCATAACAGGGTTGGTATATGTGATTAGATCGAATGAATTGGGCTAGATCGACCGGGAGAAGGAAACAGAGGTGTTGTGGTCACGGGTTGTTGTTGGAATATTTTTTCGACAATTCAGGGAGATTAAAGGCTAGAAAATCTTCCCCAACATTCGTAGTTATCTAATAAAGAGTTTGGAAGTATTGGGAGAGGTCAAATACGCGTTAAGAGAGTTCGGCAGAAAGAAAACTCTGAAACTTGCTGTGGAGATAAACCAAGATTTTGGGGGAGATTTAATCGAGTTGTGGCCTATAAAAGGAGAGGGGATAAGTCCTATAAGAGGTCCGAAGCCTTTCAGAGAAGTTTAGAACACCACAGAGCTCTAGAGATCGAGTTGCAGGAAAATACCTTATTCTGCTGCTGCTGCTGAAGAGGAAGAACACGAAGAGCATTGACGCACAAGCAACTGCCACAGAAAACTATCGTTTTTTTACAGCAGAACCTATGTGTCGTTCATCACAGCGGTTGCATTAGGTCTTTAGCTACTATTTCGCCATGTAACAGTGATTCTGCAACACCAACAAACTGTTGCAAATCGTCTGTATTATTACTTTTCACTCTTTTAATCATCTTTTGAGCAACGAACACATATTTTGAGACCATGATTAATATGAGTAGCTAAACCCCATTGTTGAGGCGATAGAGGAAGCTATTTTTCCAACAAAAAGTGGTACATTCTATTTTATCTTTTTATTTGCAATAATTATATGATTATTTTCCTTGAACTATTATTGAATATGATTTTTATTTGAGTGATTGTGATCTATTTTGATGGAGTATGCTTAGTTTTAAGACTTTTGATGCTTCATACTTGGTATTTACAATTACTACTTTTGAAAATCTACTTGTTGCAATATTTTAGAATCAAATTAAACGAGAAAATTGCATAAATATAAGTATTGGTTTAATCACTTTGAACTTGGAAAATAGTGGAATCTTAGCCTCAGTGTTTCTTTTAATATTGATATCATCTTTGCTTGAGTTTGCTATAATTTTTATTGTGTTTTCTATTTTAGTTTTGAATTTAAGTCTAAAAAAATCCTTCACAAGTCTGAGAATCGAACCACTTTTACCACTATCTACAAATTACATCACTGTGTTGCTGAACCTTCCTGTAATAGGAAACCTCGATGTCAAATTTTCTGCAGATGAAGAAGAAATGGGCGCCGCTCTGGTTGCGAAATCAAAAGGTTCATTCGGAAAGAAAACGAGACGAGGTGCTTCTATGGCTGGTGGGTGTCTCGGTGGTTTAGGGTTGAAGACGAATCAGAAGAATAATACGCTTCATGTCGCGGCGTTCTTGGCTCTTTGGTTATCCAGAGATATTTTCGATGACGGCTCCGGTAAGAAGGAGATAAGACATGAACTTATCAAGTTTGCCATAAAATTGGAAAAAGGTGTCGTTCTCCCTATTGGAGGCTTGTTTCTTGGTTCTCTGTACACACTCTTGGATCAGCTGATCGCGGACATGTGCGCTTCAAATCGTTACATGAAAGTGGATTCGTATATTCATGCCGCCTTTCTCCAAGCGTGGCTATGGGATCACTTCGAAAGGTATGACCCAAAACCGTTGGCCGTACTTCCCGAGTCTTAGGGTGGCTCTAGGATACTGCGCTGGTAGAATAGGCGCCCAAAGATTGCTTCGAACCCGGTTGGATTCCTTGACAACTCGCACACGGTAAATTTTCGTCCATGGGATCCGGTGCATGCGTCCATAACTCATATCAGTACCTTTGGTCCTGCCCCGAGCATGTCTTTGTCTTCTGATAAAAAGGATATGAGTGTTGGAGAGATGGTTTTCATGCGAAGCTGCACGCTTGGTTATGTGTCGTCTTTCTTTCGAGGATCTTGCAAAGCAGTCTCTTACAATATCGATAGGGCGGCTCGGTATATGGGTTTTGACCAAGGGGTCCCACTTGTTTGTCAGCCGGTTGTTCCAGAAGTCTCGTTGCCAACTGTTCTCGTCGCTACTGTTCTTGTGTCGGGTAAGAGTCTCCCTTTCGTGATTGAGGAATGAAATCCATCAACAACCTCCAAATATAACATATTTTGGAAGGATGAGTTTCTCGTTTTCCATGGATTCGTGAATGATGTGGTAGAAAACCGTCGCGGTAAGCCTTCTCCTACGGTTTTAGCGGAGCATCTACTGCTGAGGGATCCTTCTTCGCCCAAGCGAAAATCCATTAGCCCGAATGCAGATAGTCCCCAAGTGAAGGAGCGAAGATCTAAAAGCCGTGCAGATGGTTCCCAGCCAGTTTCGACAGCCCTACCGACTTTCAGTTCGTCCAATATGCGGGTACGTGTGATTTTCCTCTTGACTTTAGTTGGATCGTGTATATCCTTGTTTCTTTCCTGAGTATAGTCTTTGTATCTTGCCTAGGGTCTCGGGGGGGGCGGTGCTGCGCCTATCCGTGGCGATGGGGAACCCGAGAAGGATGAAAGCTCAGAGTTCAGTGATGGCGAGAGTAGTTCTTCCGACAGCAGTGATGAATCTTCCTCTAGCCAGTCTGAAAGCGAATCAGTGAGTCTCCTGCATGTGTTTTTTTTTTCTTTCTCTTTGGAAAATATCTAATCCGTGATGTCATAGGGGGAAACCGTTTCTGAAGATGGCCCTGAGACGGAGGCTAGTGGTGATACAGCTTTGTCTCCAATTGTGGCAGTCGCACCGGGCGACCTTGAAATGGATGTTGATCGAGATGAAAACGTCGTTGTGACTCAGACCATGGAGAGTACTCCAATGGCTGCAGGTGCAATTGTCGTTAGGAATCCCTTGCCGGTTGCTGATGTAGACGCGGGCGCCACTTTCAACCCTCCATACCTGGTTCCTTATCCAGATCATGTGTTGATCGGGGGATTTAGCGTGCCAGCCAAACATGGGGTGCTATACACCAATATATGGGAAAGCTATGGACATATCGCCACGACCAAGAAGGTTACTAGTCGATTTGCGTTGGTTAAGCGTGTGGGGGAAGCTTTATCTTCGATTGATGACATGTGCAACGTGACCGGTAATTGATGTAATTTTCAAAGTTGTTGTAGTAATGAGATTCGTTCAAAACTTGTGAAAGCTGATTTTAGACTTAATTTTAAAAATAAAAAATATAGGAAACTTAAATAAAAGTGATATGAAAAATATGGAGAAGACTGGGGCTATGGATTCCACTAATTACCAATATCAAAGTGATTTATATTCTCTAATTATAATTATGCAAATCCTTCATTCAAATTGATTCTTAATATTGCAAAAGTTGATTTTTTAGAAATAACAATTGTAAATCGAAAGTATGGGACATCAAAACCCTAGGCTAGCATGCTCTATCAATTGAAATAACAATTGTTTAACAATAACCATTTTATCTATTTATTTATCAAGGCAAATAATCATATAATAATTGCATAAATTAAATTAAATAGAGATTACCACATTTCATTGGCGAAATAGCTTCCTCCGTCTCCCCAGAGGATGGGTTTAGCTCATCATTGTGTAAACTTGCTCAAAATATTGATTCATGCTCAAAAAAATTTTACAAAGATGAAATGGAGAGAAAATAATGAAAATCGGGTGTTTGCAACGTTTATAATTGTTGCAAAACACTGTTACAAAGAACGATAAAATTGAATTGTTGTTGTTGTTGTATCTTTGCGACCCTCGTGTGACTGTCGTTGTTACTGTAGCATGAACGACTGCCTCTGGTGGTATTTTGTTCTTCGTGTTCTTCAGAAGCAGCAGAAATGGTGGTTCTCTGGTGCGATTTTTTTCTCTTATGTTGTTGCTCTCCGCCTCTCCCAAACTCTCTACCTTCTCTCTACTGACCCTCAACGACTTATATAGTCTCACTGCACCCAAATATCGCGTCATAACTTCATATAATTCTCTCTTCAATACTCTGCTATCACGGGATTATTTTTTTTCCTTTTAAAACCCGTTCACGCGTCTGCAAGTGATTCTCCGTATCTGTTGTTGGTTATACTCACTAAAACGCGCTACTGAATGTCATTGTTTGGTTCGAACACTCTCAAGACACACGCACAAGAAAAAAATTCACGGGAAATGGTGAGATATTCTCGTGCACACTGTCCATAATTAACCCGATAAATATAGCCCAACTTAATCCAAGCAAAAGCCCATACCACGCCTGTTAATGTCTGTCACGTCTTCCTCTGAAGATCCATCCGTTGAGTCTCTCCAAATGATGAACTAAAATCTTCCATGGAAGAACCAAACTTCCCCGCCATTTTTCTGTTTGAAGGAAGAAGAAAGGTCAGCCCTTATCCAACGTCTTGGGTGCCAAATAACCAGTGGGTGCTATAGACAAAAGGGCTACACATAGCAGTGGGTTCTCCTTAGCAAAAGTGGGGGTCTGTATAGCAAATATCCTCCAGGGGTACTCCGAGCAACTTTTTGATCCAAATTTTCCACCAATATTTATTTCCAAAAAAATACCTACAAACACACAAAACACCATAATAAGTACGAAATCGAGTACTAACAATACGGAACATTGAGGAAAAATTAGACACAAAAATGCCTCTATCAAATACCCCCAAACTTATTATTTTCTAGTCCTCGAGCAAATCTAATCTAGAAAATAAAAATGACTACACATAGCTCGTGCAGAAAGCCGTTAAACCACTAGGTGGCCCTAGTGGCGGAGTGTTGTCTCCGGAGGGTTTACCAGAGGTGTACCCACAAAACCTTTACTCCAGACCCTAGCTATCTACGCAGAACCTTGGAAAGCACTAAAGAATCTCCTTTGTTGGCATACTCTCATTGACTACAGGAGGAAGTACCCTGATGCGAAATTCCAATTGTTGTACACGAGTTTGCACTCAGCATACTAAAATTCATATATAAGTGACAGAGCTCTACTCAGATAGTTTCTGTACATCATAACCGGAGTCAACCAATCACATGGAAAGATTAAGAAGATGGATAAAGAGATGGTTAAAAGTGAATGGTGTTTCCCATATCTGTCTGAAGGCCTCTGCCAAGGTGAACCTATCCTAATGTACTGAGATACCGGTCTGACTAATATCAACACAACTGGCATATACAAGGGCACCAGTGGTCGACTTTATTGAATTTATTCCGGTTAGTCTAATGGTCTGGTATCTTTTTTTTTTCTTTTTTTTTTCTCATTTTTTTTTTTGTTTTTGTGGTATCTCAATCACTCTATTCCACCCTAGCAAAGGTAACAACTTGATTCGTGTGCCCCACCAAATCACTTAAAAAATAAAAACAGAAGGATTAGGATTCAACGAGATATGGCGAAACTACCATGTTTTTTTTTAATTCTAACACCTGAGCTCTGTTCTTTTATGAATAGACTCTTTAGATGTTTCCATCTAATCAGATTGGTTCCTCAAATCCTACAACCAAGATATTCCCATACACTTAGATTGGTTAGTGCCAATCTTAATAAGCATAAATTTCTAGGCTCTGGAGTTTATTTATTGCAACTAAAAGCTAACAAAAAGTTTCTTCCCCACCCCCAAACTTAAATCTAACATTGTCCTCAATGTTTCTAATGAAAGAGAAATACCAAACAGTAAAGTAACATGAGGAATTAGTAAAGAGAGAAGTCGGAAAGATAGTACCTGGGTGAAGAGAGAAATCAAAAACTAATATACAATATACAATCGCCTCGATGGTCAATCAAGGGTAAACAGGGTCCTCCAGAGGGACCTCCTCAATATCACCTGTAGGAAAGGGCTCCAAAAAGGGTTTCAATCTCTGACCGTTAACCTTCGAAGAACTACTACCGTCCGATGTCCCGATCTCAACAGCTCCATGAGAAAAGACAGTGCGAACAATAAAAGGACCCGTTCACCGAGAACGTAACTTCCCAGGGAAAAGATGCAAGCGGGTATCATACAGAAGAACTTTTTGACCTGGAGAAAATGACTTTCTTAAGATATTTCTATCATGCACAAGTTTCATTTTGTTCTTATACTCCTTAGCACTATCGTATGCATCTCTACGAATCTCTTCCAACTCATTGAGCTGGAGTTTCATATGGGCTCCTGCCTTGTCGAATGAAAAATTTAGCTGCTTAACATCCCAATAAGCTTTATGTTCTAACTCAACAGGTAACTGACATGCCTTGCCATAAACAAGCCGATAAGGCGACATTCCAATGGGGGTCTTAAATGCAGTACGGTAAGCCTATAAGGCATCAGTAATCCTAGAAGACCAGTCTTTCCGATTAGGATTAACTGTTTTCTCTAATATACGTTTTATCTCCCTATTGGAAAATTCTACCTGACCACTAGTCTGTGGATGATACGGGGTAGCTACCTTATGTGTAATACCATATTTTTTCATCATAAGCCTAAAAGGTCCATTACAAAAGTGCGACCCTCCATCACTAATTATAGCTCGCGGTGTACCAAAACGTGTAAGTATATTATTTTTCAAGAACTCAATCACAACCCTATGTCCATTGGTTTTACACGCAGCCGCCTCAATCAACTCAGAGACATAGTCTACAGCGACAAGGATGTATAAGTTACCAAAAGAATTAGGAAACAGACCCATAAAGTCAATACCCCACACGTCAAAGACATCCAAAACTAAAATAGGGTTCAAGGGCATCATGTTCCTACGGGAAATGGTTCCTAATTTCAGGCAACGTTCACAAGTCACACGGTAACTGTGGGAGTCTCTAAACAACGAAGGCCAATAGAATCCACACTGAAATATCTTAGCAGCAGTTTTCTTAGCACTAAACTGACCCCCACAAGCATGATCATGACAAAAGGAAATAATACTGGACTGGTCACTCTCAGGTATACATCTCCTAATAATCTGGTCTGGACAATACTTAAACAAATAAGGATCATCCCAAAAGAAGTGCTTAACCTCAGCTAAAAACCTAGAACGATCTTGTTTACCCCAATGTTGGGGAATTCGACTAGTAACAAGATAGTTCACTATATTCGCATACCAAGGTAATTGGGTAACAAAGAACAATTGTTCATCAGGAAAGCTATCCCTTATAGGAAGGGAATTATCAGGGGAACTAACAACTAGCCTAGACAAGTGGTCTGCTACAACATTTTTGGCACCCTTTTTGTCTCTAATGTCTGGAGAAAACTCTTGCAACAAAAGGATCCACCTAATCAATCTAGGTTTTGTATCCTTCTTAGACAAAAGATATTTCAAAGCAGCATGATCAGTATATATGATGATCTTAGAACCTAAGAGATAGGGTCTAAACTTGTCTAAGGCAAACACAATGGCTAACAGTTCCTTCTCGGTAGTGGTATAGTTCAACTGGGCATCATTCAGAGTTTTGCTAGCATAGTAAATCACATGAAGTAATTTGTTTTCTCGCTGACCTAGCACAACACCAATAGCATAATCTGAAGCATCACACATGATCTCAAAGGGTAGGTTCCAGTTGGGTGCCTGGACTATGGGGCGGTAGTGAGTAAATTCTTAAGCTTCTCAAAAGCCTCTAAACAAGCATCATCAAAGACAAACTTAACATCTTTTGCAAGCAAATTGCAAAGAGGTCTAGAAATTAGGCTAAAATCCTTAATGAATCGACGATAAAAACCTGCATGCCCTAAGAATGACCTAATATCTCTTACGGTTTTTGGGACCTGTAAAGTCTTAATAAGGTCAACTTTGGCTTTATCTACCTCTATACCCTTAGAAGATACGATATGCCCTAAAACAATTCCTGAACGAACCATGAAGTGACATTTCTCCCAATTAAGCACTAAATTTTTTCCTTACACCTAGTCAACACTAGTGACAAATGATGCAAGCACTCATCGAAAGACGAACCAAACACTGAAAAATCATCCATAAAGACCTCTAAGAACCGTTCTACCATGTCAGAAAATATGCTCATCATGCAACGCTGAAAAGTCGCAGGGGCATTACAAAGCCCGAAAGGCATGCGTCTATACGCAAAGGTACCAAAGGGACAGGTAAAAGTGGTTTTCTCCTGGTCTTCTGGGGCAATAACGATCTGATTATATCCAGAGTAGCCATCTAAAAAGCAGAGTAGTGACTATGTCCAGCTAATCTCTCTAGCATCTGGTCGATGAAGGGAAGGGGAAAGTGGTCCTTCCTAGTGACCTTGTTCAATTTCCTATAGTCAATACAAACACGCCAACCCGTGGTCACTCGGGTCGGGATTAACTCATTGTTATCATTCTGGACTACAGTAATACCGGATTTCTTGGGTACAACCTGAACGGGGCTGACCCACTTACTGTCTGAAATGGGGTAGATAATGCCTGCATCTAACAACTTAAGGACCTCGTTTCGAACTACCTCTTTCATATTAGGGTTTAGTCGACGTTGCATCTCCCTAGAAGGTTTGGTATCACTCTCTAAATAGATCTGATGCATACAAACAGTGGGACTTATACCCTTAATGTCAGCTATGGTCCACCCTAAAGCTTCCTTGTTGTTTTGAAGGACGGTTACTAGCCTACTTTCCTGGTCACTATCCAAGACGGAAGAAATAATCACAGGTAAAGTCTCAGACGGGCCTAAAAACTATTTCAGGGAATCTGGCAATGGTTTTAGGTCCAACTTAGGAGGCTCTTCTAACGAAGGAACTAGGGTAGACTTAGAAACTGGTAGTGGTTCGACTTTAGGTTTCCATCCATTACTAGTATCTAACAAAGGGGTTGAATCTAACAAAGCATTCACCTCATTAATCACATTATCATCATCAAAATCAATCCCAAAGTGAGCTAGGCATTTCTCTAATGGATCTTCTAACAAAGTGTTTGGTAATGACTCCTCGACTAATGTTCCTATCATGTTCACCTCTTCTATGTTCGAGTCATCTAGTTCAGAGGGTAGCTTACTAATATTAAAAATGTTCAGCTCAATAGTCATATTACCAAAAGACAATTTCATAATACCATTTCGACAGTTAATGATCGCATTGGATGTAGCTAAAAACGGGCGACCTAAAATTACCGGTATCTGGTTCTCTGGGTCAGGGACAGGTTGGGTATCTAGGATAACAAAATCCACTGGATAAATAAACTTGTCAACCTCTATGAGAACATCCTCGATCACACCACGAGGAATTTTAACGGACCTATCAGCTAACTGAAGTGTCATCTGGGTAGGTTTCATCTCACCAAGTCCTAGCTTAAGGTACACATGATATGGTAGTAAGTTCACACTAGCTCCTAAGTCAAGCAACGCTTTCTCAACACGGTATTTACCTATTGTGCAAGAAATGGTAGGGGACCCTGGGTCTTTATACTTAGGAGTAGTGGTATTCTGAATAATAGAACTCACCTGACTAGCTAGAAAGGCTTTCTTCTGGACATTAAGCTTTCGCTTTCGCGTACACATATCCTTGAGAAACTTGGCATAAGAGGGAATCTGCTTAATTGCATCTAGTAGTAGTGGAATGATAGTTACCTGCTTAAAAACCTCCAATATATCATTAAAATTGGACTCCCTCTTAGTTGGAACTAGCAGCTGTGGGAATGGGGCTCTAGGGACAAAGCCGGGCTCAATATGACCCTCATTGGTCTCTTTAGAGACTCTATCAGTCTCCTCAGTTTCTGGTTCAGAAGGGTGAACTACACATGTTCACTATCAGGCATGGAAACCTTGTTGTCTATCACTCTACCACTCCTAAGGGTTTTAATAGCATTCACATGATCAGATGGTCTTTCACCTATTTCATTAATTCCTCTAGGGTTGGGTTGAGTCTGACTAGGAAACTTACCTCTTTCTCTTAAAGACTCATTTATCTGACTAACCTGGGTTTTCAACTCGGAAATAGCCTGAGAGTTAGCCTGACCTATTCTCTTATTTTCTTCTAAACCTTGAGCAACAGATTGCTGAAACTGCACAGTGTTACGAGTTAACAAAGCAAGAGACTCTTCTAAACTCATAATCTTCTTATCTGAAGGGTTCTAAAACTGTGTCGGAGCTGAAGGATTCTTAGTATAGCCAAAACCTGGGGGAACCTGAGCATTACTAGACTGACCTTGATTCTGGCCCTTGGACCAAGAAAGGTTTGGATGGTTTCTCCAGCCAGGGTTATAGGTTTCTGAATATGGGTCAAACTTCTGTCGGTTATCAAACCTAGTATTGTTATAAATAGCATTGGCTTGCTCTTCAACAGCATGGCCTTCCCAAAAAGGCTCATTTCTTCCACTATTACCACTAGAATGACCTAATTCTAAGGCTTCTAACCTTTTGGCTATAGTTGCTATTTTGGCATCTGACTCATAAGATCCTTCTACCCTATTAAAATTTCTTCTGCTTAGAAGAATTGTTTTCTGGGGTTCCCTACTATTTTCCCATTGTTGGGTCTTATCGGCGATTTCATTCAAAAATGTCATCGCTTCATCAACAATTTTATTCTCAAACCCTCCTGTGCATAAGGACTCAACCATGATTGTTGTTGAATAATCTAAACCCTCGTAGAGGATCTGAACTAACCTAACCTTCTCCAAACCATGATGAGGACATTGAGATATCAAGTCATTGAACCTTTCTAAGTACCTATATAAAGATTCTCCCTCTTGTTGGGCAAAAGTACATATTTGTGTCCTAATAGACGATGTTTTATGCCTTGGGAAAAACTTATATATAAAGGCAGAAGTAAGTTGGTCATAGGTTTCAATTGACTCATAGTCCAAACTATACAGCCAATATTTGGCTTTATCTTTTAAGGAAAAGGGGAATAACCTAAGTTTCAATGTATCATCACTTAGGTTTTTAATTTTTCAGAGTACTACAAACTTCTTCAAATTCCCTAACATGAAAATAGGGGTTCTCATTCTCCTTCCATAAACATTGGGAGCATCTGTAAAGTCCCAGGTTTCAGTTCATAATTTGCCTCGGTTTCAGCTAACTTGATACAAGACGGACGAGAGGTCCTAGTTGGGTTTAGCAAAGCTTTCAAAGTTGCCATTTCTGGCACTACCAAAGGACTAGGAGTACTAGGGGTACTTTCCTCACGAAGAGACAGATTCTCAAAACTGAAGTTTCCAAAAACGGGGCTCTCAAAAGAAGAGTCTTCGAGCTCCCCGCCTTCACAAGAAGAACTACTAGGTTTTTCACTAATCAAACGACCTAGAGTGTTTATTTTCCAAGCCCGTTTAAAAACTTCGAGCATACACTAGAAAAACAAAATTAAAAAGAAAAGTCCTAAAAAGGAAGGGATCTTCTATGCAAACACAAACAAGGCTGACTCCACCACAGCAAACCTATTGATTTCTAGCAAACAAAAAGCATGATGGCTCCACTTAGATTGTTTCTAGACCAGCTTCTAATCCTTCGAACGGGAATTCGTTACAATCTAAGAAAACCCCTCTGGAATCAATCCGAGTTAAAGCAAGTTGAATAGAGGTGAGGGAAGCTCGGTGGAGATTTGATACCCAAGGCCTCACCGATATTACAAGGCGACGCAGTCATGCATTCAACTTACAGAAACCGTCAAGAACTTCGAAGTATGCTTAAAAGAGTAACCAATATTTTTCGAATGACTTTCATGTTAAGCTCGTTACCCTATCGTTCTCGTTCTAGTAAAAATTTTAGGCTTAGGTTCGCGTTTGGTGTCGTTTTCCTAAGGCGGGCAAGAAGAGAACGGTGATGAAATCTGAACCCTTATCTTGTATGGCCAGTCCTTGCCCTTTACTAGGAAATTAAAGCAGCCGTTTTCAAGTCCTCAACATATATGCATACGAAGGAAGACAATAACTCGCTGACAGGGTATTCGCGAGTGTTTCGACAAACCTACCTCCCGTACCAGACGGGGGATGAACCTTTGTAGTCGACTCGGGCCACGACTCCTATGTCATGTACGAACCCGAGGGGCCGAGGTGATATCGTAATCACCGTCCTTCTCTGCAAACCGTTTATATTTAAACTACCCTTTCGTAGGGTTTAAAAATAATGTCCCAAAATTTAAAGTCCAAAGTCCAAAAATATAAAGTGCAAAAGAAAAAGAAAGTCTACAAAAATAAAAATGTCTCTCTTTTTTTTCTCTCTATTTTTTTTTATAAAATAAAAAAATCTTCTTCTTTCGCTCCTTTCACTTTGCCTTTTACTCGAAGTCTTTAAGTATTCACCAAAAGCTTTGGCAAAATTTTCTTTCGCTCCAAATTCCGAATTCTGTAAGAGAAAGACAAAACCCCAAAAACGTAAAGAAGAACAAATAAAATAAAAACCTAAAAAAAAATCTAAAAACTCTAGCCTAAAGTCAAGTCCGCGTCGGCCGCGCCAAAAATTAATGTAATTATCAAAGTTGTTGTAGTAATAAGATTCGTTCAAGACTTGTGAAAGAAGATTTTAGACTTAATTTTAAAAATAAAAAATATATGAAACTTAAATAAAAGTGATATGAAAAATATGGAGAAGACTGGGGCTATGGATTCAACTAATTACCAATATCAAAGTGATTTATATTCTTTAATTATAATTAAGCAAATCCTTCATTCAAATTGATTCTTAATATTGCAAAAGTTGATTTTTTAGAAATAACAATTTTAAATCGAAAGTATGGGACATCAAAACCCTAGGCTAGCATGCTCCATCAATTGAAATAACAATTTTTTAACAAAAACCATTTTATCTATTTATTTATCAAGGCAAATAATCATATAATAATTGCATAAATTAAATAAAATAGACATTACCACATTTCATTTGCGAAATAGCTTCCTCCATGCGCCTATCCGTGGCGATGGGGAACCCGAGAAGGATGAAAGCTCAGAGTTCAGTGATGGCGAGAGTAGTTCTTCCGACAGCAGTGCTGAATCTTCCTCTAGCCAGTATGAAAGTGAATCAGTGAGTCTCATGCATGTGTTTTTTTTCTTTCTCTTTGGAAAATATCTAATCCGTGATGTCATAGGGGGAAACCGTTTCTGAAGATGACCCTGAGACGGAGGCTAGTGGTGATACAGCTTTGTCTCCAATTGTGGCAGACGCACCGGGCGACCTTGAAATGGATGTTGATCGAGATGAAAACGTCGTTGTGACTCAGAAAATGGAGAGTACTCCAGTGGCTGCAGGTGCAATTGTCGTTAGGAATCCCTTGCCGGTTGCTGATGTAGACGCGTGCGCCACTTTCAACCCTCCATACCTGGTTCCTTATCCGGATCATGTGTTGATCGGGGGATTTAGCGTGCCAGCCAAACATGGGGTGCTATACACCAATATATGGGAAAGCTATGGACATATCGCCACGACCAAGAAGGTTACTAGTCGATTTGCGTTGGTTAAGCGTGTGGAGGAAACTTTATCTTCGATTGAAGACATGTGCAACGTGACCGGTAATTAATGTAATTTTCAAAGTTGTTGTAGTAATGAGATTCGTTCAAAACTTGTGAAAGCAGATTTTAGACTTAATTTTAAAAATAAAAAATATAGGAAACTTAAATAAAAGTGATATGAAAAATATGGAGAAGACTGGGGCTATGGATTCCACTAATTACCAATATCAAAGTGATTTATATTCTCTAATTATAATTATGCAAATCCTTCATTCAAATTGATTCTTAATATTGCAAAAGTTGATTTTTTAGAAATAACAATTGTAAATCGAAAGTATGGGACATCAAAACCCTAGGCTAGCATGCTCCATCAATTTAAATAACAATTGTTTAACAAAAACCATTTTATCTATTTATTTATCAAGGCAAATAATCATATAATAATTGCATAAATTAAATTAAATAGAGATTACCACATTTCATTGGCGAAATAGCTTCCTCCGTCTCCCCAAAGGATGGGTTTAGCTCATGATTGTGTAAACTTTCTCAAAATATTGATTCATGCTCAAAATTTGTTTACAAAGATGAAATGGAAAGAAAATAATGAAAATCGGGTGTTTGCAACGTTTATAATTGTTGCAAAACACTGTTACAAAGAACGATAAAATTGAATTGTTGTTGTTGTTGTATCTCTGCGACCCTCGTGTGACTGTCGTTGTCACTGTAGCATGAACGACTGCCTTTGGTGGTATTTTGTTCTTCGTGTTCTTCAGCAGCATCAGAAATGGTGGTTCTCTGGTGAGATTTTTTTCTCTTCTGTTGTTGCTCTCCGCCTCTCCCAAACTCTCTACCTTCTCTCTACTGACCCTCAACGACTTATATAGCCTCACTGCACCCAAATCTCGCATCATAACTGCATATAATTCTCTCTTCATTACTCTGCTATCGCGGGATTATTTTTTTTCCTTTTAAAACCCGTTCACGCGTCTGCAAGTGATTCTCCATATCTGTTGTTGGTTATACACACTAAAACACGCTACTGAATGTCATTGTTTGTTTCGAACACTCTCAAGACACACGCACAACAAAAAATTTCACGGGAAATGGTGAGATATTCTCGTGCACACTGTCCATAATTAACCCGATAAATATAGCCCAACTTAATCCAAGCAAAAGCCCATACCACGCCAGTTAATGTCTGTCATATCTTCCTCTGAAGATCCAGCCATTGAGTCTCGCTAAAACTCCTCCAAATGATGAACTAAAAATCTTCCAGGGAAGAACCAAACTTCCCCGCCATTTTTCTGTTTGAAGGAAGAAGAAAGGTCAGCCCTTATCCAACATCTTGGGTGCCAAATAACCAGTGGGTGTTATAGACAAAAGGGCTACACATAGCCGTGGGTGCTCCTTAGAAAAAGTGGGGGTCCGTATAGCAAATGTCCTCCAGGGGTACTCCGAGCAACTTTTTGATCCAAATTTTCCAATAATATTTATTTCCTAAAAAATACCTACAAACACACAAAACACCATAATAAGTACGAAATCGAGTACTAACAATACGGAACATTGATGACAAATTAGACACAAAAATGCGTCTATCAGTAATACTGTTTCTGAGGATATAATATTGAGCTGTAGGTTCCATCGTGACATGTGTGTAAACTTCGAGTTCAATGTTCCTTGGTTCGTTGAAGGTTTCTCTGAGGTTGAAAAGTTGCTGGTCGAAACAGTCGAAGGTCCTTCTGCGGATATGGTGAAGAAGCAGGAAGCGGAAGTCGAAAAAATTTCCAAGAAGCTGAAGTTGAAGAGGGCGGCTCTCCAAAGCACCAAGGAGGATCTTGCTAATAAGAGCAAGCCATTGTTGAAAAACTTTCCTTGAATGTATTTCTGTCTTTTGAACTTCTTATTATTAGTTTTTTTTTTTGAAAGGCAAATGAAACGCCTAGTTTATGGTTTTGATTTCCTGGATTTTTGGGTTGATAGAAAAATGTTACCTGGAGGGTTTTGGATTATTCATTTGGAATGAATTGTTTTGTAATGGATTGTTTTGGGAATGATGTTGTCTTGGTTATGATTGCAAGTGACGCAAACATCCCAGGAAAACCATGGAACCATGAGCGTTGTGTGTCGGTAGATGACATGGGGTGAAACATAACATGGCTATCGGTTTTATCATTCCCGTGAAAACTTGAAATAGCAAACCATGTATTTTGTCTAGGTAAGACTTACTCAGTTTTTCAGGTCTCATGATGAAAATGGAATCTTCCGGGTGTAAGACTGAGTTTTACGGGAGGCACCGCCGTGATTGTGGAAAGTCCCCAGTCGTCTTATCTGATAATCGAGTCGTCGATACCTGGTTGGATCGTTCGCTTTTAACCTCTAGGCAGTCCCCAGTCATCCCTCGCCGTGTCAAGACTGATAATCGGGTCGTCTGGTAACTGAGTCGTCGATCCCTGAGCGGATCGCCGGCTTCTACCGCCTTGGTGTCTGGGTCAAAGCATGAGATCGATGGTCGAAAATTGACATTGTAACCGAAAGATCAATCTCCCACTGTGGTCGCCAATTGTTTGAGGGTGAAAACGGTTTCTGCTGATTTGGGTAATTTTGGGCGTGTGGATGAGAAACGAGTCTAAACCCTAAACAATGTACTGCAAGGGAGTACTTTAGATTCGAGAGACCAGTCTGTACAAATCTGTCCTAAACCAAGAAATGGCCGTTCCAGACTTGCTTCGGTCACAAAGAGGAGGTGAAGGGTTGGTTTTGGGGAGGGAAGCGAAGAGAGTGCTGAGACCAGGATAGTTGATTCTGGAAGAGTAGTTGTTTTGTGACTTGTATCAGAAAGTGGGAAGCTAACAGATGGGAAATCTAGCAAACTTTTTCTGAGTGTTGTATGCTCCTGACCAGAACTTGTTGTTCGGTGGAAATAGTTAATGCCTATTTATACAATTCGAAATGAAACGTACTCTGGTCTCATTAAGAAATGGAAAACGGGTGAGTAAATGGGAGGATGTGGTAAACAGTAACGCTTGGAATTGATGTTCCATAAATGAAAGCGTTTCACCATTACTCCCTGTATTTACTAACCACCTCATCCTTATGATACTTTCTTATAACGAGCGTAGTGTACGCCGCACACTGTAAACCACCAAACCAATACCCAATGAGCACCCCCCAGTTTGTGATATGTGTTGATGTCTCGAGTGTTTTCGTGGAAAACATGTAGCATGTTTTTGTTGTCTGGCAAGTTGAGATTGGGAGACTTGCCGGCTCGGTGGTGACCTTCAACGGTCAAGATTTTGCATCTTAAGAGTAATGTAGCCGTTGATTATTGTAACCTTTCGTTTGGTAGCCAGTGGCATGAAAGTATGATCAGTATGGCTTTAATGTGGCCCAGTTTAGGCGCGGCCAAAAGTTAGGGTTTTGGCTTTGTTTAGGCGCGGCCAAACTAGGTCCAAAGGTTGCCATGCGTTAGCTGGTAACCTTGGACGGCTAAGATCTGCATCTTAAATGAAAAAGTGGTCGTTGATTGTTGCATACCTTCGTTTTGGTAGCCGCATAGGGAAGGTCAAAATGGTATGGCGCGTCAAGGTGATTGGCATGCCATTTGGCACATGTGGCATGGCATGCCTTGGCGCGGTTTGGCGTGGCCAAAACTAGGGTTTTGGGCCAAAGGTTACCATGCGTTGTTTGGCGACCTTGGACGACTAGGATTTGCATCTAGGATGGAAGGGTGGTCGTTAATCGTCGCACACCTTCGTTTTGGTAGCCGCATGGGGAAGGCCGGCATGGTATGGCGAGGCAAGGTGGTTGGCATGCCATTGGCACATGTGGCATGGCATGCCTTGGCGTGGTTTGGCGTGGCCAAAACTAGGGTTTTGGGCCAAAGGTTACCATGCATTGTTTGGTGACCTTGGACGGCTAGGATTTGCATCTAGGATTGAAAGGTGGCCGTTGATCGTCGCACGCCTTCGTTTTGGTAGCCGCACAGGGAAGGCCGGCATGGTGTGGTGCGGCAAGGTGGTTGGCATGCCATTGGCACATGTGGCATAGCATGCCTTGGCGCGGTTTGGCGTGGCCAAAACTAGGGTTTTGGGCCAAAGGTTACCATGCGTTGTTTAGCGACCTTGGACGGCTAGGATTTGCATCTAGGATGGAAGGGTGGTCGTTGATCGTCGCCCACCTTCGTTTTGGTAGCCGCATAGGGAAGGCCAGTATGGTGTGGCACGACAAGGTGGTTGGCATGCCATTGGCACATGTGGCATAGCATGCCTTGGCGCGGTTTGGCGTGGCCAAAACTAGGGTTTTGGCCAAAAGTTACCATGCGTTGTTTGGATACCTTGGACGGCTAGGATTTGCATCCAGGATGGAAGGGTGGTCATTGATCGTCACACGCTTTCGTTTTGGTAGCCTCATGGGGAAGGCCGGCATGGTGGGGCCAAGGCCAATGGAGCGGATGGCTTGGCATAGTGGGGCCAAGGGTTTGGTACTGATGGCTTGGCATGGTGGGGCCAAGGCAAGGTGCGGTTGGCTTGGCATGGCGGGGCCAAGGGTTTGGCATGCCATTGGCGCATGGTGCGGCTAGCATGGTTGGGTGCAAGGCAAGGCGCGGTTGGCTTGGCATGGTGGGGCCAAGGGTTTGGCATGCCATTGGCGCATGGTGCAGCTAGCATGGTTGGGGCCAAGGCAAGGTGCGGTTGGCTTGGCATGGTGGGGCCAAGGGTTTGGAATGCCATTGGCACATGGTGCGGCAAGCATGGTTGGCATGCCTTGGCGCGGAGATGCGGCTGGCAGGGTTTTCCATTGGCACAGTGGTGCGGCTGTCATGGTTGGCATGCCTTGGCGTGGAGATGTGGCTGGCTTGGTTTTCCATTGGCACAGTGGTGCGGCTGGCATGGTTGGCATGCATTGGCGTGGAGATATGGATGACATGGTTTGCCATTGGCACAGTGGTGCGGCTGGCATGGTTGGCATGCCTTGGAGCGGAGATGTGGCTGGCATGGTTTTCCATTGGCACAGTGGTGCGGCTGGCATGGTTGGCATGCCTTGGCGCAGAGATGTGGCTGGCATGGTTTGTCATTGGCACAGTGGTGCGGCTGGCATGGTTGGCATGCCTTGGCGCGGAGATATGGCTGGCATGGTTTGGCATTGGCATAGTGGTGCGGCTGGCATGGTTGGCATGCCTTGGCGCGGAGATGTGGCTGGCATGGTTTTCCATTGGCACAGTGGTGCGGCTGGCATGGTTGGCATGCCTTGGCGCGGTAGCATGAGAATTAGGGTTTGGCGTAGATGATGTCGGTCAATGTTAAGGGTTCTGCCGTGGAACATGACACATAAAAAAAGGTACCCTTGTAATTCTTACGTAGGCATGCTGATCGATTCAATAAATGTGTTAATGGTCATAGTGACGTCATGTCAGTTGTACGGTTTTACGATTTTAACCCTAAGCTAAAAACCACCATCAACAACGGGGAATATCTCCACCAAGATAAATTGATTGATGGTAATTTTCCATTTTTACCGATGTCACTCTTGGACGAGATTCTAAACCCCTGATTTGTATTTCGATGTCACGATCTTAGAGATTATCATTCATCCAAATCTAAGTTTTCGAGAGTATTTCCACCAAGATAAATTGATTGATGGTAATTTTCCATTTTTCCCGATGTCACTCTTGAACAAGCTTGTAAACCAATTTTTAATTTGATGTCACGATCTTAGCAAGTATTTATTGTCCAAATATAAGTTTACGGGGAATATCTCCACCAAGATAAATTGATTGATGGTAATTTTCCATTTTTACCGATATCACTCTTGGATGAGCTTCTAAACCCCTGATTTTTTTTCGATGTCACGATATCTTAGCAAGTATATTTTATCCAAATCTAAGTTTCCAGGGAGTATTTTCACCAAGATAAATTGATTTAATTTTCTATTTTTACCGATGTCACTCATGAACGAGCTTGTAAACCAATTTATATTTCGATGTCACGATCTTAGCAAGTATTTATCGTCCAAATCTAAGTTTACGGGGAATATCTCCACCAAGATAAATTGATTGATGGTGATTTTCCATTTTTACTGATGTCACTCTTGGACGAGCTTCTAAACCCCTGATGTTTATTTCGATGTCACGATATCTTAGCAAGTAAATTTCATCCAAATCTAAGTTTCCGGGGAGTATTTTCACCGAGATAAATTGATTTAATTTTATATTTTTACCGATGCCACTCATGGACGAGCTTGTAAACCAATTTATATTTCGATGTCACGATCTATGGTAATTTTCAATTTTTACCGATGTCACTCTTGGACGAGCTTCTAAACCAATTTTTATTTATTTCGATGTCACGATCTTAGCAAGAATTTTTCGTCCAAATCTAAGTTTTCGGGGAGTATTTCCACCGCGACAAATTGCTTAATGCTAATTTTCCATTTTTACCGATATCACTCTTGGACGAGCTTGTAAACCAATTTATATTTCTTCCAAATTCCTTGATGTTAATTATCTACCCAATTTTTTTATTTTATTTTATTATACTGTATTTATTTATTTTGCAAAGTTATACTTGTTCACTAGCCAAGTTATCATTCTTGTACGTGGCTAAGCTAGAGGTTGAATATTAAAGTGAAAATGTGTGTCACGGTATAAAACACGAGCAAGGGAGACTAGGAAAGTACTACTCGGCCTTTTCTTTTCCAAGTCTCTCTCTAAACTGAACTTAGGGTTTCAGTATCAAAAACTGAAAGTTTTAGTATCAAACCAGAAAAAATGACTGCTCTAGTAGTAACTTCCTTCCGATTTCATCTTCTTGATGAAGACAAAGAGATTGTTGGTTATTTTGGTTGCAAGGTTGTTCCTTGTTTTGGAGATGAAGAGGATGATGATTATGATGTTGTTGACGATGAAGAAGAGGAGAACGATGAAGAAGAGGAGAACGATGAAGAGGATGATGAGGATGATTCTGAGGATGATGATGATGATAATTTAGATGATCTAGAACACTTCTTTTGGTTTGGGGCAACGCTTGAGGATGAAGATGAAGACGATGTTGATGATGATGATGATTATTGGCCATACAAAGATGTGGTTACGATTGTCGACAGCAGCAGTGAAGAAGAAGGGGATTATAACTGATCTAGTCCTATGTTTTCATGGTTCTGCTATGCAAGAATGGTATTCAATCACATCTTGATCCATCATCTTTTGTTTAGTTATACATATATATTTTTATTTTATTTTTGTGTTATTGCTGTATCTTATGTTTGTTTGTTTTTTTTGATGTTTAATTAGTCTGTTTGTAAAGCTGCTTAGAAGTATACTTTTTGTGAATGTTTAATATTTACGGATGAAATATTTTATTTAGATTCCAAGTGCATATGTTGTATAATTTCTGTCCATTGTTTATCTGTTGGGGTATCAATCTTTTGACAAAACAAAATGAACGAGTAACGTGTTTAAGGGGGTTTGGTTTAGAGATTTGGATCTGAAGAGTTAGGGTTAACCATGATTTTTTTGTGGCTTTGCTGTTAAAGTGATAGGATCATGAATATGATAGGGACTGTATATTGAGTCTTGTATCAGAGTTGAAAAATATAGCCAAATTTTTCATAAATTGCAATGCCAAATCTGACAAACTTAACCAAAAAAAAATAATCAGAATTGAGAGCATAATTGAACAGTAGGCCTCTGACTGCTACATAATTTTTCTTAGACATTAATAAAATTAGCATACTAAAAATAACGTAAAAACTTGAATTTAGTCAATGCCGAGTGCCCAGCCATAAATTTGCTTGTCTTGGTGGCTTCCCATGTTCTTACTCATTGTAATCATTATCCAAATGTTCACCATAGCTTTTCTCAAGTGCATCCCAAGAAGCAAAACCCTTGGGAGGAGGATCATTTTCAGCATGGATCATTTTCTTAATATGAACTTATTCCAATTCTTCATAGACATACTCTTATAGTATATCACCAATGCTTTCCACAAAGTCATCCCATGAAGCAAAGCCCTTCGGAGGAGGAGGATCATTATTAACAATACCATTGGCAGGAACAACACATTTCTCATTAGAACTCATCCTCTCAATTCCTTCTTTCTTTTACTTATGAACGAGGTATCTAATTTCTTATTTCTAGGATCCAAATCTAGATAAATATAGTGTTTTTTTCTATACATATCTAGTATGCAAATCTAAATATAGTGGGTGGGTTATGTTTACCATGAATATAACAAACGAAAATCAAGGTGATATATGGAAAGTGCGATTTTGCGGATTTTGCGAGACCCGGCAGAAAAATATTGTATTAGGATTGTAGGATTAGACTACTGATAGTCAGTTCTAATTAGACTCCTATAATCTTGCTAAAACCCTAAAAAAATCTCTAAATATCCTGAAACGTTAAGCATTCATGTCAATGAGATAGTACACTTGTTAAAATTAAATTTTACATTCCTTATTTAACAAAATAGTCCTTCCTTATTGAATTTCAGACGCAATTTTTCATACTACATTATTACTGCATTCATAATTGATTTTTGGCAAAATTCATATACACCAGCACTTGTTATACACATCACTTTTTGATCATGCACGGTTTACCAGGGTTTATGCGTTTGCAGATCCGGAAGAGCCAGCACCTATTGACAGGCATTATGTGACGCTGGTGTATTGCAATATCTTGATTTAATTGATCAGAACACTAGTGTATTCCTGACATAATTGATTAATAGTTAACAGATGGGCCATATCTTGAACTGCAGCATGGTTTGGCACTTTGGCTCATGTATCATGCCATATCTCAAGTCCCTGACCAACAATTAAAATCAAAAAATGGTCAAACATAATAGGTCAAACAAATAAGGTCAATAAGCAAAATAAAATCAGCACTCTTGTGTATATTTATTGAATGGTACAATTTCTTATGGTGATTATGAAGTATGAACATCTCTTTGTTAATGCATGAGTTGCTTGTTTGCATTTTCTAATGTTGATGATTGATTTTCAACAACATCTTGAACTGCAGGTTGGTTTGGTTCACCCATCTCTTAATCTTCTTCTCTCTGCAAATTTTCTTTATTCTTTTGGTTTGATTAAGAGTAATTGCAAGTATGGTGCTAAACTTCTAGTCCCTTGGTAGACCACTCGTCTTCAATATCGAGATGCAATTTTTCAAAATACATCATTATTGTTTTCTCCAGACCCGTCTCATCTCTTAATTGCACACAGCGTTATCTTTAAGAGTGAAATGAGGCGGTTACCTAATTTGAAGGCCATAAATGTAGTATTATGGTTCACCAGGGTTCACAAGTTTGGCTCATGTATCATGCCATATCTCAAGTACCTGACCAAGTGACCAACAATTAAAATCAAAAAATGGTCAAACATAATAGGTCCCTGCACAATTGTGTATATTCATTTAATTTTAATTAGTTAACAGATGGGCCATATCTTGAACTGCGGCATGGTTTGGCTCAGGCATCATGCCATATCTCAATACCCTGGTCCCTGACCAACAATTCAAATGAGCCACAACAATCTTCCAACACTATGTCAACAGTGCCTGAGACATAACTCATTATCATTTCATCTAATTCCATTCATTTGAGCCGCACAAAACTTCATCGACAATAACGAAAGAATCGATCAACTCTTCTGTGAAACATCGATTTAAGGATAGATTTAAGTTCAATCGATCTCTCATAGAAGTATTGACACTGATTCATAATCTTGGAAATGAAAATCTGGGTTATCTTCATCTAAGATTCATTTGGGGGTTTCTTGGAGATTCATCTGTAGAAAACTTCATCAGCAACAATGAATCAATTGATTCTTCTGTGAAATATCGATCCAGGCCTAGATTTAATTTCAATAGATCTCTCATAGAAGTATTGATAGTGATTCATAATTTTGGAAATGCAAATCTTGGTCATCTTCATCTAAGGTATTTCTCATTCATTCATTTGGGGGTTTAATGATTTTACAAATTGGAGGTTACACGCTACTGATTTTGAATGGTACAATTTCTGATGGTGATTATGAACATCTCTATCTTTCAGATTTTAGGTTTATTATGTTGTTGTGAATTGTATCCTGTTTTTAGAATGTTTTGGTGATTATGAACATCTCAATTGCATGATTTATGCCTCCACCAAGTAGTTTTATATGTCAGTTGACAGATGATCTTAAACTCAGACATAGTATTTGGTTGTAGGATGTCAGCATTGGTGAACAAATCTTGTATTCTGTTTTGAGAAGCAGCATCTCAGGAGTCTTTGTGATTTGTATTTACTGTCAGATTGTAGAATTACATTAGGTGTGCATAAGGCTCCACCAAGTAGTGTTCATGTCAGTTATGTGTAAGTCGAATACACACAACCAACGCAAGCCAATTTTTGTTAGTCATGTATTTGACAGAGGATATAAAGATGAAACACATATGGATGTTCGTAATTTGTCCCTTCGCCAGATTGTAGATTAATACTAGGTGTGTATATGCCTCTCCATCAAGTGAATTAGACTGCATATAGAAACACTAAAGTGACTTGTTTTCAGTATGCATTTGTTTTCAATACATTTTAGTCTTGTACATGTTCCAGTTCTTTGATTGTAGTTTTAGTTTCTGGAATACATCCTGCATCCCCAACATTATCGACACACAATCGTTGGACAATATAAATAAGCTGTCTTCATCATATTGCATTTAAAAAAGTTACAACCGTTCTTTTCATTCAGTGTTGAGTAACATTTAG
Organism: Papaver somniferum; assembly: GCF_003573695.1. Lineage (NCBI taxonomy): Eukaryota > Viridiplantae > Streptophyta > Magnoliopsida > Ranunculales > Papaveraceae > Papaver > Papaver somniferum. Next base: position 126,392,291 of record NC_039363.1, on the reverse strand, counting down.
CAGCAACACTATCATTTTATATCCACTTACATGTTCATAAACTAAAACATACCCATTTACAAGTATTTCACCATCTTACCCAAAAAAAATCTAAATACCAAAAAGAAAACGAAAAAAGAAAAATAAACATAACATTACCATGCATTTTTAGTCTCCATTGCCAGAACCAAAAAAGAAACACATGATTCAGTGACTTAGCATTTGCATTAGACCCCTCTCCATTTGAATTCTTCTCTGTACTTTGATAATATCTATTTCTTAATCATTTTTTGACATTATATCATCATTTCCATTCGAGCACTTACCAAAAAATCTACCGACTCTCTACAGAAGAATTTGAATGTCGATAAGGCTTACTCATTGTCATACCCATCACTCGGAATCAGAATCATCATACCCCCCTTCCTCCTCATCAGACCCCTCTTCTTCCTCGCCAGATTCCTCTTGATCCTCATCAAACCACTCTTCCTCCTCGTCTTCATCTGCATCGTTCGCTTCGGAATTGGTCTTTTGGGCCAACAATGCATCATTAATCCCAAATCTCTCATCTTCGCGAAAATCCTCAATCATCACTCTTATAGCATATTCTGTATCACTTCGATGCCCAAAAAAAGCAGCAGGCTCTTCATCTTCGGAAGCAGTTGCATCACTGTCATTTTCTTTCTTTATTACTGCCATTTCAGCCAACCTCATCTTTTTACTCTGCACTTCCCAGAACTTCTCCTCCTCTTCTTCATCTATGAAAATATCAAAATGACGCTTCTTTTGCAAAATCTGCAGCGGTTTCTCTACCGGTTTTTCAAATGGTTTCTCTTCTGCTTTGATTTCATCCATTGCAGCATGCATCTCTTCCCAGAGAGGCTGGACTTCAATATCATATAACAAGTCATTTACTCTCTTGTGTACTTTCTCCAGATCATCCTTGGTCATCTTCCCAATCATCTGCATAGTGGATGATAGCCTTTCACGTCTTTCTTTCTCTTCTAACTCTTTCAATAGTTTCTCTTCAGTCATGGGGGCTTTACCCTTTCGTCTGCGTTCATTATCATAACCATCCATTTTGATTGACTTGATTTGATTGATATGATTTGGAAAAATTCATAAAACAGTAATCTCCCTCTACAAATTTCTCTTTGAATTTATTTGCTCTCTGACCCTTTGGTTTCCCTGTTAATCCCCTTATAAACTACTCTATCAGGAATAAACTATAAATTCTTGGAGGGTCACGCCTATTCCCAAGATAAATCTTTAATAGAACATGTACCCTAGTCTAATTGGCACCTATTCTAACCCACTATGTCATAAACCTAGGTAAAATGACATTTTGGTTCATTAACTAGGTAAAATGACATTTTGGTTGCTTTAACAACTAGAGAGAAAAGAAAAAAAAATATTTCCTTCTCTTACTTGCGTGGAAGAAAGACTAGAAGAGGCGAAATAGAGAAACCCTAGGTAAGAAAATATAAAATAAAAATATTTCCTTCTCTTATCAGATTAAATTCAAACTTACTTGTTTAATTTCATGAATGGGGGATGTTTTTCTTAATTTGAATTTACTATTGCTAGGGTTTCAGGTATATACCTTTCCCAAAACTAAAATCGTTTTCTACTGTATTATGTAAACCTAGGGTTCTGTCAATTTTAAGAGTTTTTTATGATCTTGGCTGTGATTTTATATCTTAGTAAGAATTTTAAGAGTTTTTTATTATCAGGGTTTCTTTTGTTTTGTTCAGGTCTTTCATTTTTTTATGATCATAAACCAATTTAGAGAGAGTTCGTCTAGAGCATTATATGATAAATTCTAATAATAAGATTGTAATTTTGGGTTTGGGTTCACATGGATGATCACGTTTCCTTATGATTTTCTTATTGATTTTTGTTAGACAGTATTAATTGGTTGAAACAATTGATGTTTTGTGTGAATTTTGTGACGGAAATTGTGGAATTTGGTTTAGGTTGAGTTAATTTTTGTTAGTAGTGGTTTTATTATGGATTTAGGAATTAGCTTTTGTTGTTGTAAGGAGTAAAAGTTGCATTGTAGATTAAGTCGGCGTTGTTATAGAGCCGAAAAGGAGAATCTGTTGTTGTATTCTCTCGATTTTGTTTTTATTCACTTAGCAACGGTGTTCTATCATGCTAAGCAATTGGTTTAACAGGGAAGAAGGCGTATTTGAAACTCGGTGTTCAACCAGCAACGCACGTGCACTACACTTGTAGCATATTAGAGAACCTACTCATTCCCTACCTCCACATACAACAAATGGCATCGTTTGAATCCGTGGAAGATTTGGCAATCACCAAAGCATGGGCAGCCGAAAGTCGAGTTCTAGATCGCTCATCGACCGAGACCTATTGGGCGAAGATTCATAACAAATTTAGTCAAGATTATGGGAACCCGAAAAGAAGAAGTGTTCAACAAATCAAGGATAGGCACAACATCATTCTAGATGCGGTAGATGGGTTTTTTAAACTCAAACACCGGATATAGCACGCAAGCCACCTTAGATTGTCCCCTCTACAACTTGTACGCATCTTTATGGTTTATTCGGCACAATACTTTTTTCAATTTATATGTAACTAAATAAGTTTGTGTGTTGTTTTTGTAGCAAGAAGTCGTGAAAGCGCGCTACTTAGAGGAAAAGGGGGAAGCATTCACATTTGATGAAATCGTTTACTTCATACTACTCATATTTTCGGAGTACCACTAGCTACGGAGTACCGCCAGAACTCAATGGTGGGTGAATCATACTTCATACTCTTATTTAGCTTCCAGATAGGAAAGGCCAATTCTCTGTTAGGAGTGTCTATAATGTGTTGTCTAGTCCATCTAATACTTTTGCAGGTACTAATTCTGTTTTTCCACAGGTATGGAAAGATTTGTGGAAGTTAAATTATTTGTTTGGAAGTGTTAAAAGATATAGTCCCAACAAGAGATAAACTAGCTAGATATGGAAATGATACTGATGAATTGCATTGCACTTTGTGTAATCATCCCGTGGAATCCAGTAATCACATATTCCTTGAATGTGGTTATGCTAGATCTATTTGGTTGGTTTTAAATATCAATGTTACCTTTGGTGCAGGAATTACTAGACATGAGATTAATAAATTGCTAGTGGTTTCAGTTTGGACTATTTTTTTTAAGCATCAGTTTGGACTATTTGATGTTCAAAGATTTTTCAGAAAATAACTCCAAATAGGACAATGTCAATAGATGGCATTAATAAACTTGTGTCTCCTGGAACTAATCTTGTTTCTTCTACATTTTGATGCTTCTTTAAGTCAGATTCATTACAAGGTGGAATAGGGCTAATAGTGAGGAATTGTGCAGGTAGCTTCATTCGGGTGCAAGGACAATGCTTCAATGAAGGAATGAAGAAAAGAGTTGAAGATGAGGAGCTGGAATGTAAGGCTATGCTGGCAGCTGTTACTCTGGCACCCTCTAAGAACTTTAATCATGTTATCTTTGAATCAGATTGTGAGACTTTAATGAAATCCATCAATGATCGAACATGTTATGTTAATTAGATGAATCAAGCTTTGGTTTTAGATATTAATTCTAATTGGACATAACACACAATTAGAGTAATGAGTTTTAGTTCACTTAATTCTAATTGGGTCCATAGCTTCTTCCAGTTCTTACGATTTTATTTTTCAATTGTACCAACACGTACTCCACTTTTTACAAAGTTGGGTTTTTACTTTAGTACCGTTATAACAACTGCAGCAACATGTACTACGCTTTTTAGCTATCATTTTGATTTATTTTCTGAATTCAGGTACGAACAAAAAAAATATTCAGGATGGAATGAATATTAGTTGCATCGCATCTAACTCCGGTCTTTTAGAGCCGTCAAAGAAGAAAATTATGCAGCAGGATAACAAGATTTGACTGAGAAAATTCTTAACATAGAACGTGCAGCATGAAAATTGAATGATCTTTACCTTCCTATTTTACCAAATTATTTACGATATACACTTAAATATTTTGCCAAATTATTTATTAGTAAAAATATTGCCAAATTTCCATTTACCCTCTGTGTTCATCTCGTCTTAAATCATTTCATGTTTCTACTCTTAAATCTTCTAACCTCCCCCTATAAAACAAAACAAGTGGTTTACTTTGATCATCTGATTCATCTCCTGGATAAACGATATACTCCCCTGTCAGTTTTTCTTTGCGGAATAATCGGATCGACCGTGTAAGTAATTATTTTCAGTACTGCTTTGTTAACTGAGATTTTAACTCTAATGGTCATAGTAGGGTAAATATTGTCTTCACATGCAATTGTATGTAGGTATCTAACCTCTGATTATTTGTATGATTCATATATGATAACTGAACTCACATTGTGATTTGTGATTACTTTTGTGTACGTATTACTCTTTGCAATGATAATTCGTAGTTTTATTCGGACCACAATAACATTTTCACAATATGTTGACAAGTTTTTTCTCCGTCCAGGTATCTGAGAATTCATAATGGATCCTAAAGTAATGGATAAATCTTGGATGTATACCTATAGAACCCAATGGCATTATCAAGACGGAGTCGATGCATTTATAAAGTTTGCTACGCATACATACCAATAGGATATTGCGAATGGGAAACGGAAACCATACGACAAAGAGTTTCTATGTCCATGTGTGAAATGTCTCAACCTCTACGTGCACAAGGCAAGTAAAGTTAAGTTTCATTTATATTGTTCTGGATTCATTCAAAATTATGTTGTATGGACTAAGCACGGAGAAGGAGATGAATCATCAAGGTGGACACTTCTGGATGTTAATGGCAGTGACGGTCCGCACTCTGATGAACCAACACATGCTGCAGAGACTATAGAAATGGTTGGTGCTTTATTAGGAGATAAATTTTCAAAGGATTCTAAGAAGATGAAACGGGTACTCAAAGATGTTGGGAAACCCCTATATGAAGGATGTGCCGATTTTACAAAGATATCTGCAATGTGTGAACTGTTTAACTTGAAGAGCAATTACGGAGCTTTCGACAAGTTCTTTAATGAACTTCTACCACTGTAAAAATCCATGCTCCCTCCAAGAAATGAGATGATGAAAAGTACATATGAAGCTAAGAAGGTGATGAGATATTTGGGTTCAGGTTACGAAAAGATACATGTATTCATCAATGACTGCATTCTCTATAGGAAGGATTACAAGGATCATATCAAGTGTCCCACCTGTGGGGAATCAATATGGAAAGTTGACGACACCACCCAAGAGGTGCATGAAAAAATTCTGGCAAAAGTCTTGTCGTATTTCCCAATTATCCCAAGACAGAAACAGCTGTTTCAATTAAAGAGAATTGTCAAATATTTATTATGGCACGACACCAGAAAGAAAGAAGAGGGTGTTTTACGGCATCAGGCGGACTCACCAGCATGGAAAAATATAGATGAAAGATATCCTGTGATTCGTGATGATCCTCGAAATCTGCGGTTAGGCATTTCGGCTGACGGGGTTGACGTAAACAAAGGCATGCAAAAACAGCACAGTGTGTGGCCAATTCTGACAGTGATTTACAACCTTCCGGCAGAGTTGTGTATGAAGAGGAAGTTCACCATGCTGTCATTAATTATCGATGGGGGCCTTGTAGGGACATTGATGTTATGTTACAACCGTTTGTCGAGGATCTCAAGGAATTGTTTGAGGGAGTCGAATGTTTTGATGCGCTGAAACAGGAGATGTTTACTCTACGTGCGGTTGTTTTATGGACAATAAATGATTACCCGGCACTCGGTACACTGTGTGGTTTCCCCTACCAGGGACGAGATGCCTGTAAGGTGTGTGGGAGAAATACTTACTATGTTAGGCTAACACATTGTATAAAAGAGGTTTATACCGGGCATAGAAGATACCTACCATACGATCATCCATTCAGACGTCAGAAGGGGTTCAACGGAAAAGATGAAACTGAAATGGCTCCGGAACTTATGACCCCGGCACAAATATACAATGAGGTAAAGTCTATAAAGAATAAATAGGGAAAGGGACGAAAGAACATTGTGGTGGAATTCGTGCAGGATAACCCTGGAAGAGGTGGAAAGATAAAGAGAATCGAAAGGACCATCGACCCAAAAAAGGGAAGGGGAAGGAGAAGGAGACTGACAGGCCCTACTGGAGAAAGTTCAATATATGGTTCCGGCTCCTCCCCTACTGGCGGTATCATGTTGTCCACCATTGCATAGATTTCATGCACGTCGAAGAAAATGTATGCAAGAGTATCGTTGGAACATTGTTGAACAATGAATTTAAGTATAAAGACCACCTTGCTGCTCGAATGGACCTGAAGGAGATGGGTTTTAGAGACGAGTTTCAACCTAAGGAAAGTGGCAAAGGGGGATATATACTAAAGGAAGCATGTCACTCATCAAGCCCGGAGGAAAAGGACAAGTTATGTGCAACATTATCCGAGATAAAGGTTCCACAAGGGTATTTTTCAAACTTTTCAACCCCGGTGAATCGAAAAGATCGAAAGATTATCGGACTAAAATCGCATGATTATCACATGCTAATACAACATTTTTTGCCCATTGCGATTAAATCAATTATGCCACAGCCAACAAGATATGCTATTATCAGGTTTTGTTTCTTTTTCAGGGCAATATCTAGCAAAGAAATCAAGGTGGCAGAGCTAGAAAAATTGCAGTCGGATCTCGTTGTGACGTTGTGCTTGCTCGAGAAATACTTTCCTCCATCTTTTTTCGACATCATGGTTCATTTAACTATGCATCTTACCAGGGAAGTGCAAATTTGTGGTCTTGTATTCTTTCGATGAATGTATCCGTTTGAAAGGTGCATGGCGGTCATTAAAAGGCATGTGCGAAACAGAAACAGATCTGGAGGAAGCATTGCTGAAGGGAACCTTGCGGGAGAGACAATTGAGATTATCAGTGAGCACCAACAAAGCATGAATGATACAGTCGGAATTCCACCAGACTAACTCAATACATATGACACTGGCGAAGATTCTTATTCTTTCAGGGGAAAACCAATGTCAGCTTCTAAGTTTCCTCTTGTTGCTAAGGATCTGTTTGATAAATCGCATTTCTATGTATTGCGGAATTCGCCTGAAGTTACTCCTTACGTTAAGTAAGTATAACTAGATCTAACCAAATAACCTCATTTTTTATTTAGTTTTTGATTCTGTGTCCGAATTTCTGTAAATATAATAACATTAATCATTGCACTGTCCAGCCGACACCAGAATTTTTTGAAGGAGAAATATCTTGGTATGAATGATAGACAGCTAGATCAAAAACATCGTGAAGAGTTCTCCAAATGGTTACAAAAAGTGGTAAGAGTTTGCAGAAAATGTCACTCTTGTTATGTAACTTTTGCGTTGAGACGGAGGCTAATCCTTATAATGTATTTCAGGTTGAGAGCGAGTGGGCAGACTCTAGGGAAAACTTCAATCAGGACTTAAGGTGGCTATCAATCCCACCGAATGCACAAGTAGAGACATATGAATCATATCACATCAATGGATACCTGTTTCGCACAAAATATCATGATGGTTCAGTTAACCAGAATAGCGGGGTTTACGTAGAGGCAACTGACACGCACATTATAAAAGCGGGGATTACCCTTACTCTGGCGGATTATTATGGTGTTTTGCAAGACATATGGGTGCTTACATATCATTCGCTGAAAGTGCCACTTTTCAGGTGTAAATGGGTTACCAAAGCAGGGGTCTCAAAAGATAAACTTGGCTACATTTTGGTTGAGCTTGATAAGTTGGGACTCCAGAATGATCCTTTCATTGTAGCCTCACAAGTTAAGCAGGTATTTTATGTGCCAGACCAGGAAAATAAAAAAAAAGACTATTGTGTTAGGTGCACCTACCCAAATCTGGAAATATGATAGTGATGAAGTCGACGAGGAATTCAGTACGGCAGTTATTTGTCGGAATGAGTATAAATTGCCGCAGGTAGATAAACTTGACCTGCAAAGGACATCCATGGATGATTACTATCAGGACAACATTAAGGGTAGAACTGCAAGGAAAGCACCAGCACCAACAGCAGTCCCTGCTTCTCAAACGACTGCATCTGAGCAACCATTTCCAAGGACTAAGTGATAATCAAGCCAGGTGATAGAATGTAGTTGTTTGTGTTTGCTAATATATGAATGATTAGTTTGAACATTTTTTGGTTTTTGTTTAAGAAACTGGTTAGTGTAAATTACATACTCTTAGCCTTTGTTTTTGGTTTTGGGTTATACTATTTTGGTAATGATGATCATCATGGAACTGAATTTGGTTCAAATTTAAGTTAGCAGTTTGGATTTTCCTATTAACTAGAGAATGAATGTATGGATTGTTGAAAAAATTGATTCTTAAATCATGGTGGGGTTTGTATGTAGATGGGTTTTAGCAATGTTGGATGAGTTTGGATTTGGCTATACTGATTATTAAATTAATATTCTGTCGTGTTAGGATTAGTAGTAATAGTACTAGGCTTGAACATAGATTTTTTTTTGGAATTGGGCCTAAAATAGTCTTTGAATTAATCTTACTCCAACAACATTTTATAAACTGGAGTAATACCCTAGTTCTACCATCTTAACCATCATTTTATATACCCTATTGATTCACTAATTCAGTCATTCCTACCAATCTCTACTTTACAATCATTGGAATTTTAGAATCATTCACCAAAAACATTGCTTGTTTCTACATCTACTGTATTCAATCTATTACAACTGAAATCAAAAGAGCAAGAAAAACTGACAAATATCTTCAAACCCGTCAGACCTACACCCATCACAAGTTTAATACTACTAAAAATTCAAACAACTAGAAGAAAACAACTAGTTTAATTACATGTAAAGAAGCAAACAGAATACCAATTCTAAACACCTGACAGGCTACCAGTGCCATTACAACTTTCTTTTCACAACCAAAATTCAAAGTTGCAACATTACTAATCTACCTGACATAAAAGGTTTACCCATCATAACCACTGCAACTCTCCCAGCTTCTATCCAAACAATGCACATGCTGCAAACTAAACCCCAAAATCACCTTACATCTTCTAAGATCTTCATCAACACCATGCATCTATCAAACAAAAAAAACCCACCAAATGTATGAAATCGAACCCCATTCTCCATACACTTCTTCAGCAACATAAAGTACCATCAATATCCCCACAAGTTTTCACGAAGATGCACAAGAGAAATAGTAATCAAAATATCACATTACTCTAGTTCTAAGGGATTTGACAGTACCTATAAGGAAATCACCAAGAATTGCCATCACTGTTGCTGCTGTAGTTTAACTCATCATCTTCATAGTAGGCACCAGTACCATCATCATTGTCTGAAGATGTGTAGGGACCATGGAGATCATCATCTTCGGTTTGTTCTTCCTCATCTTCTGCTTCACTGCAAACCACCATCTCACCGCCGGAAAAAATAGGCTCCCAATCGAGGTCTAACCCAGGAATCTCCTCTCCGTCGGAATCCACGTTCAGGGGTTCTGACATGGTTCGAGCAAACTTATGACGGTTGTTCTTCTTTTCAGCGAGATAGCACTTGTACATCACATCTTAAAACTCTTGCCTTTTCCTCTTCTTCCGCTCTGCTTCTTTTGCTCTCTCATCTCTCTTCATCGAATCATCAATGCTCTCCTCATCTTCTACTCCTTCATAGTTCTTTTCTTCATCTTTACTATCACTTTCAGTCGCGCTGCGAGTTTTCCCCCATGAACACTTCCACTCTCCTCGTCATTGAAGCTTCTGCCTGTGTCGACGTGCCTCTTTGGCATCTAACTTTCTCATCCACAACTTAAATTCCTCATCATTTTCAACCCTTGGTTTTTCAAATTCTTCTCGCTCCTCTTGCTCTTTCTTCCTTATCTTCTCCTGATTCAGAAAAGGAATCAACCTTTCAATCTCAGAGCTTGATAAAGTCCCAATTGTCAACTTTACACGTACCATTGCATCTGAATCGGGTGGTGGCTCGTTGTGATTTCCATTTGCTGAACTACTAGCATTCTCTGCCATTATTTGTTTTCTTAATCTCTATTTCTATGATTTCTTCTTTTGGTATAATAATCCGTTTATCCCCCTGCCTTGTTTAAATAATAGTGGTAGTAGCTTAGCCATATATGGTCTTTTATGGAGCTTGGTCAAGTGTCTATGACTTGGATATTAACGCCTTTTCAATGCCATGCGCATCCTCTTCAAAGACGTCATTACTCTGCTAAACCCTATTTCCAAAGCCTAAATATAGTCGCTTAATGCATTAGATTTTACTCCCAATTAAGAGGTGCATTGTTAGGTCAACTGTTTGGTTTTATGCATTCATAGAAGGCAAGTCTATCAGATGGGTTATTTATAGCCATTCAGATGTAGGTTAACTTGGCAGAGCATCTTGGACTTGTTTTTGTTTTTGTCTTCTTATTTGCTGTTAAATCCATTAAAAAAATTAAGCACCAAAATATTTTAATGGATATAGCAGCAAACAAGAAACAATAACAAAACCAAGTCCAAGCATTAGTACTAGTGTTTGGGATTAAAGGGGTGAAAGAGTAGTAAAGGAGGAGGAAATGGAAATATAGGTTTGGGGTAAAAGGGATGAATGAGTTGCAGAGCATGAGGAGGAAGATGAAGAATTTCTTCTTTGTGAGTTGCGGAGCATCAAATGATCCATCTATGGATTGTAACTATCCTTTAGTCCCTATGGATAGCAGAAACAGATTATTGTAACTAATCTTAAACAATTATAGTTGGGCAGCTTGGTGGATTGATTCGTCTTGTTACCTACCTCCTTCGAGTCGAGACCAAGCGTTCGAATTTGGGCAGAAGCTTTTCTATTTATTTTTTGAAAGTCAGTTAATGACTGTTGGGCTGGAGAAGAAAAAGGCCCTCAACAGAGCTGGGCCAGTGATGTTGCAGTTACATCCCATTTCATGTATACCCATACCCAGTAATAAATAGAACTGGCGTGTCTATAAAACGCACACTATGAACACGCATACTAGCGTGTCTAATAAAACCAACTTTTTAACCATGCATATAAACCAGCGTGTCTATAAAACGCATATAAACCAGCGTGTCTATAAAACGCACACTATGGACACGCATACTAGCGTTTCCAACAAACCGAACTTTTTAGCCACGCAATAAAATCGACGTGGCTATAAAACGCCCACTATGGACACGCATACTAGCGTGTCTAATAAAACCAACTTTATAGCCACGCAAATTAACTAGCGTGTCTTCAAATCGTACACTATGGACACGCATACTGGCGTGTCTAATAAAACTAACTTTTTAAACACGCCTCAAGTGGCGTGACTATTTTTATGGACACACCACAACTGGTTAACGTGGCCATAGACTGGTCTATAAACACGCCCAATCAAAAATTAAAAGTTAACATGGCTAAACGGTTGATATTTGGAGACGCTAATAGCCCTGACGTGGCTGAAATCACTTATATTAACACGCCCATAGAACATGGCGTGTCTATAGGGTAGAAGTATAGCCTATAGACACGCCAAAACCAAAAGGCGTGACAGGGAAATTTATAACTGGCATGGCTAAAGGACATTTCTGTACTAGTGATACCTTTTAGTCGGATGAAGTTCCACTGGTTCCTTGAGTAGTTCTTCGTCTTTGCAAGATAATCGCCATGGAGTCTGGAGCTCAACTATTCCTAACTATCCTAGACCGAGACTTAGTCATAATTATACTAGAAATCAAGACATATAGTTTTGATCACTAATATTGACAAACATGCTTGAGGTAGCAACGCATGCGAGTTCGACCGAGCAATTCTCTAACACAAATACCAATGTTCAAGTGTCAATCAATGTAAATCAACAACCAAAGGTTGGATATTCTAATTGATTGATCTTAACGCACAACCTGTGATATTTCAATTATATAACAAAATATAATACGGAAAAGAAATAACACAAACACCAGAATTTCGTTAAAGAGGAAACTGCAAATGCAGAAAAACCTCGGGACCTAGTCCAGATTGAACACCACATTGTATTAAGCCGCTACAGACACTAGCCTACTACAAATTAACTTCGGACTGGACTGTAGTTGAACCCTAATCAATCTCACACTGATTCAAGGTACAGTTGCTCTCCTTACGTCTCTGATCCTAGCAGGATACTACGCACTTGATTCCCTTAGCTGATCTCACCCACAACTAAGAGTTGCTATGACCCAAAGTCGAAGACTTGATATATAAATATGTCTCACACAGAAAAGTCTATAGGATTGAATGAATCTGTCTCCCACAAAAATACCCAAGAGTTTTTGTTCTGTGTTTTGATAAATCAAGGTGAACAGGAACCAATTGATACACCAGACTTATATTCCCGAAGAACAACCTAATATTATCAATCACCTCACAATAAACTTAATCGCCTAGCGAAACAAGTTATTGTGGAATCACAAACGATGAGACGAAGTTTGTTTGTGATTACTTTTCTATCTTTCCTATCGGAGATATAAAATCTCAAGAAAATTATTTCAATTTTACTCAACACGATAGAAACAGCAAGATCAGATCACGCAACTACAAAGATAATAGTTGGATCTGGCTTCACAATCCCAATGAAGTCTTCAAGTTGTTAACCTATAGGGTCTCGAGAAGAAACCTAAGGTTAAAGGAGAATCGACTCTAGTTATGCAACTAGTAACACACATGAGGTGTGGGTATTAGATTTCCTAGTTGCTAGAGTTCTTCTTTATATAGTTGTCAAATCAGGGTTTACAATCCAAGTTACCTTGGTAACAAAGCATTCAATAATCACCGTTAGATGAAAAACCTGATTCAACCAAGATAATATCTTTCAACCGTTAGATCGAACTTAGCTTGTTACACACAAATGAAATGTACCCTTATTTAGGTTTATGTAACCAGTACACCATGTTGGTTCACAAGTAGTTAACCGAGGTTATCTATATGATTACTCTCGTATCAACTTTATTCATCTTAACCATAACTAGTTCAAATGACTCAAATAAAACTAGTTAAGAGTTGTTCAATTGTTTAGAAAACACAATTGAAATCAAATCGGTTTGATTCACTTGAATCAATCATGAACATTATAGCCACGGTTTGCAAAGATTGCATTCCTTATGATTTAAATGTTTAAATTCATGGACTTGACCGATTTGACAAAGTAACCAGCTTAAGTATGCGTACATGTATGCGTACTTAAGCAACCGGTTTTGAGTTTGTAAAGTTTCCAAACTCAGTAGAAATTTTCGTTCAAAAACTTCCGCCCGTACGCATACTTAACCTGTCTCCTTCACCAATTTCGTATACACACATATGCATACTCTTGGATTCCGGTTTATGGACTTATATACTAATGTGCGAACATACTATATATGATTATATCCAAAAATGGTTACATCATCGACTCTTTGAAAATGCGGGGGTATAACAACCTCACCCAATATTTCGATTATCAATCTGTATGGACTAACTCCAATATACTTTCTAGAGAATCAACTAGACAGTCAGACTCAATCTAGAGAAAATTATATCGATGAGTTAATATCTCAATCTCTTGATTTGATCTTTACTCAAGCAAATAGAAATCTGCGAGTCTTTATCAAATACAAGGATAAAAACTTGGATGGTACCAAAGACCAATATCCAAGGATCAATCAATTTCCAATCAACAACCAACGGTTGGATTTCATAATTGATCGATACAAAGCACAACCTCTGATATTTCAATTATATAACAAAATATAATGCAGAATAGAAATAACACAGACGCCAAAATTTTTGTTAACGAGGAAACCGCAAATGCATAAAAACCCCGGGACCTAGTCCAGATTGAACACCACACTGTATTAAGTCGCTACAGACACTAGCCTACTACAAACTAACTTCGGTCTGGACTGTAGTTGAACCCTAATCAATCTCACACTGATTCAAGGTACAGTTGCCTCCTTACGTCTCTGATCCCAGCAGGATACTACGCACTTGATTCCCTTAGCTGATCTCACCCTAAACTAAGAGTTGCTACGACCCAAAGTCGAAGACTTGATAAACAAATTTGTCTCTCACATAAAAGTCTATAGAATTGAATAGATCTGTCTCCCACAGAAACACCCAAGAGTTTTTGTTCCGTCTTTTGATAAATCAAGGTGAACAGGAACTAATTGATAAAGCACACTTACATTCCCGAAGAACAGCCTAGTATTATCAATCACCTCACAATAATCTAAATTATATGGTAGCGAAACTAGATATTGTGGAATCACAAACGACGAGACGAAGATGTTTGTGATTTCTTTTTATCTTGCCGTATCGGAGATAAAATCTCAAGCCAATTATTCAGTTGAACTCGTACGCTAGAAAATGGAAAGATCAGATTGCTCGACTACAAGAAAAGTAATTTCTTCTGGCTTCACAATCCCAATGAAGTCTTCAAGTCGTTAACCTACAGGGTCTCGAGAAGAAACCTAAGGTTAAAGGAGAATCGACTCTATCAAACCAACTAGTATCACACAGGAAGTATAGGGATTAGTTTTTCTAGATGCTAGATGTCTCCTTTATATAGTTTTCAAATCAGGGTTTGCAATCTAAGTTACCTTGGTAGCAAAGCATTCAATATTCACCGTTAGATGAAAAACCTGATTCAACCAAGCTAATATCTTTCAACCGTTAGATCGAAACTTAGCTTGTCACACACACAAATGAAATGTATTCATTTAGGTTTGAGTAACCGTACCTAATAGTGTACACTTAGTTGGTTCACAAATAGATAACCCATGGTTAGCCATATGAGAACTTTCATATTAACCGTATTCATCTTTCTCATAACTAGTTCAAATGACTCATAATAACTAGTTGAAGAGTTGTTCAATTTCTTAGGTCTTTATTCATAGAAACAACTGAAACAAAATCGGTTTGATCCACTTGAATCAATTCATGAACAATATATCCACGGTTTGCAAAAATTGAATTTCTTATAATTTATTATTTTAAGTTCATGGACTACTGATTTGAGATATCACCAGCTTGAGTACGCGTACGGATATGCGTACCTTAGCTACCAGATTTGAGTTTACAAACTCAGCAGAAATTTTCGGTTCGAAAACTTCTGTGAGTACGCGTACCTAAGGTGACTGGTTTACTAGTTTGCAAACTTACAAACTCCAGCAGAAACTTTCGGTATGAAAACTTCAGTGGGTACGCGTACGGGTATGCTTACTCAACCTGTCTCCTTCACCAATACCGCATGCACACATATGCACGCACTTGGCTTCCGGCATATGAATTTATACACTAATGTACGAACACACAATATATGCTTATATCTATAGATGGTAATCTCAACTCTACATTTCAATCATTGAAACATTCTTCTTTAATGTTTTAACAATCGTTATTCACGACTATCGTCATCAAAGCTATTTTCAAGATTGAAACGTCATCATGACTTTCTTCACGGGTAAAGATGAAAATAGTTAAAGCGAAAGCTTACCAACACATATAGGGCTGCACAAGACCCGCCCACCAAACCCAAACCCGCGCCGTACCTGCTAACCCCGTGGGTTTTTAGTCCATACCCGCCCGTTGTGGGTGCGGGGTTCGTTATGAAAAAAAAAAACGCTGTCTGTGGGTGCGAGGTTGGTTTAAGCTACTACCCGCCCATACCCGCCCAAAAAACCCGCAGATTATGTACCATTAGATAAAACTAATCCTAGCCATCCATTATGAAACCCTAATACTAGTATATAGGATAACTGATAACCCTCATTCACTTTCTACACTCTTTTCTATGTTCGGCCTCTCCTCTTCTTCCTCCTCAGTTCTTCTTCTTCACCTACGAACTACAATTACCAGAAATCTTCACCAGAAATCAACAACAACAACTTCAAATCTTCACCGGAAATCGACAACAATCAAAAAATCAACAGATTCAACACTTAATCTTCATCTGTGAACTTAAGTAAAACATGTGTGTGTGTGAATGAGTATTAAATTATAAACCGGGTCTAAGCGGGTTTAAACCCATACCCGCCCAACCCGCAGCGGGCGGGTAACAAAACCCACCCGCTGTTTGTGGGTGCGGGGTTGGTTTTGAAAAAAAAAACTGCAATCTGTGGGTGCGAGGTTGGTTTGATCTTATACCCGCCCATGTGCATCCCTAAACACATATTTCGAGAAAAAGATAGGCGAGTAAACTCGGCTCGAAATAGCAAATGTGTATGTATGAAAACTATCATACTTATACGACTTTGTCTCAAGAATAGGAGATAGAATAGACTTTTGAGTGATATATAAGTTCAAGTCTCCACATACCTTTTAGTCGGATGAAGTTTCACTGGTTCCTCGAGTAGTTCTTCGTCTTCGTAAGATGATCGCCATGGAGTCTGGAGCTTCAACTACACTTGACTATCCTAGACCCGGACATAGTCATAAGTAAACTAGAAATCAAGACATATAGTTTCGATCACGAATATTGACAAACATGCTTGAGATAGAAACGCATGCGAGTTCGACCGAGCAATGCTCTAATACTCTTTATTTCAATCATTGAAACATTCTCCTATAATGTCAATAGCCGTTTTTACACACTATTAGCATCAAATCAATTTTCAAGATATTGAAATAATCATTATTGAAACCTTCCAAGTCTTACACAAAATGATTGTATCACACAAACCATGTAAGATGTTACTCGGCAATTTTCTCATTATATAAGATGAACTTGGTCAAAGCGAAAGCTTACCAACACATATTTCGAGAAATATGTAAGCGAGATATACTCATCTCGAAATCTCAAATGTGTATAGAGAAAACTATATCGTAACACGACTTATGTCTCAATATAGGAGATAGTATAAATATACTTTCCAAGTGATATATAAGTTCAAGTCTCCATATACCTTTTGTCGAAGAAGTTCCACAAGCTCCCCTTAGTAGTTCTTCGTCTTCAAGAGATGAACGTCGAGAGATTTAAGCTCAACTACACTATTTATGTCCTAGTCCGAGAATCTACAAATAGGCTAGAAATCAAGACTTATATTTTTGATCACTAACATTGACAAACATTCTTGAGATAGCAACGCATGCGAGTTTGACCGAGCAGTGCTCTAACAGGGTTGGCAGGGTTATTTATCTATAATTAGTACCCATGGTCTGCCCAAGCCTGTTATGTAACTTGGGTTCGGGCGGGTAGGGCCGGGAGGGCCTTGGATTTTATGTTATATATATATATATATACATATATAATTAAAAATAAAAATAAAATGATGTAATAATACACACGTTTTACTTAAAATCAATAATCAAATACGAGATTGAGAAGGGAACAAGATAAACCAAACTTCCTATAATTTTTCCTGAATTAAGTCATCATAAGGAAACTGCCTTAGATTTTGCTCAATATTTTCTCTATATGATTAACAAATTTTGATTTAAATGGAGTAGAAGTTAAGAAATACATATGAGAACCATGAGGGTTGACTATATTAAGTATCTGTACCAAGTATATTCAAATGAAAACAGTCATTTGGGCTAGGTAAATGGATAACACTGACGGGCTAATAGGGCGGGTAACATTGACGGGATAATATGGAGGGTATTGGGTCGGGCAAGAAAAGTTGAGTTGTTGCATGTGCCCGCCCTCTTATTTAAATAGGCTAGCTCGGGCTAGCCCGTAATGGGCCATGGGCTCCCATGGGACAGGGCGGACGGCATTGGGCCTTGGGCTGCCTGGGTAAATTTACACCCCTACATAAAAAGACTGCATTGATGAGATAATTTTGTTGATGTAGGTCTTCATTTTGGTAGCTAGTATCTTGGCGATAAACTTATATGTCGTGTTACATAAACAAATAAGTCTGAAATCACCAGACATTGGGGTAGCTTGACTTTTGAAACCAGGGTGAGATTACTTGTATTCATACTCTTAAGTAGTTTTTTTGTAGTGAAGAAGCTCTAAACCATGTGAAACCCGGAGAGGAAAGTACCCTAATTAGGCGAAATCTCTTACGACCGCTCGTTTAAAGACTTCTGTGGGATCAAGAAGCTCTACGAGTACTGTTGGTGGGAAACTAGATAATTACAGTTTATTTTAGTTTTTGATTGATTTGATTGACTAACGGTTGTTGAACTTTGATTGCACCTAGTTTGTTTATTCTTGAGAATCTTCTCTTCTGATATAAGATTCACTCAAACTAGATCGAAGTGTCGATGTGATCTTTAGAACTATTTGTAGATCTAAAGACATCTTGTGATAATCTATTGTTAACAGACTCCGTTCTGTGCGTGATTGATCATAAAATATTCAAGTGGTGTTGTGCAGGTGTTTATTGAAGATTAAAGAAGATTTGAAGACAAAGAAGATTTCTGATTTGGTTTCTATATCTTTGGGTGTGCACAAACCTTGATCGGCTGGGATCCAACTAGAATCAGATTTATTCTTGTGTAAGATCGGAATCACCTTATAGTTTCTTGTTTGATTATATAATGATTGATTGCAAATCTAAACTCTGCTACTTCGGTAGTTGTTGGATAGGTTGATTTGACCAGGCAAAGGAGTTTATTGGTTAAACGGAGGATCCTTTGCATATGACTTGAGATATCTTCATCTGAAAGAATCAAGAAAGTTGTTAGCAAACATATTTGTTGTTCCATTACTGTTTGGAATACGATCAAAAGGAATTATTCTAGTGCGTGCACTTATTGAATGTCGGAAGCGCAGGGATACTAAAGAAACTAGGTGAACTATAGGATTTGTTGATTGGTCTCAACTATATGAAGTTTGTTAGATTTTGTATAGCGGCTTAATTCTGAGAGTATTCAATTCTGGACTAGGTCCCGGGGGTTTTCTGCATTTACGGTTTCCTCGTTAACAAAATCTTGTTGTGTCTTTTACTTTTCTATTCCGCAATTATAATTATTTATCATAATTAAAAGTAAAATACACAAACGTTAACTATGTATTACTTGATAGTGATCCTATAGAGTTTGGTTAAGTACGAACCTGTTATCAAGTAATCACACTTTGATTGTTGTATTGTCTCGATCTCGTATCCATAGACGATCACACAAAGTGTGAATACCGATTTATCGTATTGTCTCGACTTTGTCCCTAGACAATAACTTTCGGTAAGAGGACTTATAGGTGGATAAATTAAATATTGTGGTGTATTTGGGTACCCTCGTCTTTTGAAAATTAGCTTCATAGTTAATGGCAGAAACTCTGTGTGAAATCAAAGCAGTAAGTTTTGATATTTCTCCCTTCTTGGATTATTGATTGGGGAGGATTTGGTTTGTTTGAATGTGTATACAAGTTTTTTTATCCAATTTGTTAGTGTTGCTCTTGTGAGATCCATCTCTTTAAAAATCAAGTCATTCAGTTCAGTCTTTATCTTCAGTTAGATTTAAAAACATCAACTCGGTAGTGACTCAGTTTTCAACAAGGTTCAAGTCATTGGTATCTGGTGGGACTTCAATGTCTTTTTAACGAGAGGATAACTGACTCGTAGACAGTTAACTGTCATTACCCATTTTTTGCAACAAAAAAAAAACTAGATGAAAAAAGTCCAACTCGGTCATTTTATATAATGTATAAAAAAAACGATCATTTTCTTAATTATATTTCAGAAAGTATGCCACTTTATTAAAAAGACCTAAAAAAATTTGGCATGTGGCTTAAATTTTTATTGTGGTACCAAAACTGCATTGGAATCCAAACTTTTCATTGTGACTCAAATTTTATATCTATGAGTCTATGACTGAAGTTAGTATTTAGTTTGTGACCAAAATTTGTCTCATCTGAAAATGAATCTCATGGCCCAAAATTTATCCCGTGATTCCAAAATTTGTATGTTCACCGAATTTCTTGTTCATAACCTAAAAATTGCATCATAATCCAAAAACCACCTGGTGACCTAGAATCTCCGCCATGATCTGAAAGATATCATTATGGCACAAGCATTAGGTGCATTTTTATGAGATGATGCTAAACTAGTCAATTTTATTTTATTTTTGAAAGGAAAAAGTTGTATTAAAAAAAAAGTATGTACAAGGTATATACAAAGGTCAAAAGACCATCAAATTGAAATCAAAACATCTAACTACATATTCATGATATCCTCCTACTGGTTAATAACTTGATTCATAGAGAAATGCTTGAAGACATCCATATTAATATAAGGTACATCATCTCGCGCAGGACAAGCATGTAACTACCATACTTTAAGACAGTGTACCATTAATGTGTGGATTCGAACACTTTTTGGCCAAAAAAACTCCAGGAGATGTTGTAGCATCATTGCATTGGGAAAGTGCAAAAACAATTGAAAAAAATAGGAGAGATGGTTTCCACTTGCATTGAAGAGTGAAAAACTCCTATTTTTTTAATTGTTTTTGCACTTTCCCAATGTAATGATTGGTTGTTATCTTGTGCATGAGTACACTAATAACATGTTAACCAGCGGTGAAGGTTAAGATTGTGTTACAGTGCAGGAGGTTAAGGTTACTTATAGTCTCACATGTTAGTCAGCTGATGTATTATATGACCTGTCATTGACTTGTCATGTTCTCACACGTGTGACAGTTGTGATTCGCCTGTGAATCCTGTCGATAAACACTCTGTAATACACAGACAATATGTGTAATGAATCATTTACTCTGCTGAGAGTTTCTCTCATTTACTATTATGAAGAATACACTGTCTTTCTGGTATCATACATGATAGGTTAGGGTTTCTCGATCTTCTCCAACCTAAATTTTTCGATCCTGATTTACAGTGAAGCATCTTTCATCTTCACTGAGTGTATATCATCAATCTGTTGTTGCAGAGGTATTGATTCAATCTGTGTTCTTCACATCAAGATTTACTTTCTTGATTTCTTTCTTGGAATTTTTTTTACTTCGATCTACTTTCTGGTAATCTTTCTTCATTACCTTCTTGAACATTTCTTTTAATTCAATTCTCAATTATGGAAAACCCAACAACATCAGCTTCTTTTTCTAAAATTCCACTCAATCAGCTCACCGGCTTTGTTCATCTAAATCATAAGGAAGACAACTTTATAACTTGGAAGAATTTGATGAATCCGGTAATTCAAAAGTATAAACTCTGGCGATATCTAGATGGTTCTCATCCTTGTCCTTCTCAGTTCACATCTCCACACAATGAAGCAAATGTTTTGAAAATACTCTTTATCTCGACTAGATTGATAAAGATTCAACCATCATCATGTGGATAAACTCAACAATTTCAGATGTTGTAATAGCTTACTTTTCCAGATCATCAACTTCTCATCAATTATGGACAAGTATTGACGAAAGGTTTGCTCGAGCTTCATATACTCATTCGATTCAATTACGCATCAAATTGTTGACGCTTTTTCAAGGTGATAAGTCTATTCCTGCTCTAGTTAATGAAATCAAGTCATTATCTGATCAATTAGCAGCAGATGGTGAGGTAATTTCTGATAAAGAATTAGTAGTTGTTACTCTAAAGGCTTTGAATTCTGATTACATTCCTTTTGCCACTGCTATGAGGCATAGAAATCCACCAGTCACTTGTGTTGAGTTGCACAACAATCTGTTAAATGAAGAAATAGTTATTAGTGAGAGACACAAAACTACACATGACACTTCATATATAAAAGCTTTTGTTGCTCATAATGGAAATTACAAAAGTGGAAATTATAGAGGAGGATAATATAGAGGTGGATATTCTTATAAAGGAAGAGGTTTTCATGGAAATAAATATCCAAATCCTTCAATTTTTGGTAGAAATACTTCTGGAAGAGGTTACTCTAAATCACCTGAGCAGGAACCATGTCAAATCTGCAAATAAGATGGTCACATTGCACCAAATTGCACTCACAGGTTAAATTTCTCTTACAAAGGAAGATCCCCTCCAGCTAATCTGAGTGTCATGCTAGCAGCAGCAGATACATTTGATGCAGAAGAGTGGATTGCAGATAGTGGAGCTAACAATCATATTACAACATCTACAACTCAACTACAGGACATTACTTCTTATGATGGTGTTGAAGAGATTCAAACAGCTAATGGATCAGGTATGTCCATTTCTTGCAAAGGAAACACTACTAGACATGCTAATGATCATTCATTTATTCTTAAGGATGTCTTAGTTGTTCCACAATCATCACATAATCTTCTGTCTATTCATAAGTTTACAACTGATAACAACTGCTCTTTAACTCTTGATTCTGATGGATTTGTTGTGAGGGTTCTCACTTCTGAGAAGATTCTCTTCCAAGGGCCACATGAAAATGGTCCCTATCCAATCTCTTTCAACACACAACCTCAGGCCTTCACATCCATTACCACTGATCATGCTCTCCTTCATAGAAGATTTGGACACCTTCTTTTCAAACACTTCAAAGACTGTGTAATAAACTTCAATTGTCCAATGTTCCAAATAAACCATTCTACTTTAATCACTGCAAAATTTGCAGGTCAAAAATTACCTTTCCAATTATCTTGTAATAAGGCTATTAAACCTATTTAATTGTTGCATATGGATTTACGGGGTCCTTGTCAGACTCCATCTACTTCTGGTACTTTGTACTATGCAAATGTTGTAGATGATTTTATAAAATATTGTTGGGTTCTTCCTTTATCATCTAAATCTGATTTTAAACACTCTTTTGTAACTCTTGTTTCTAAAATTGAAAATATGTTCTCTACATCTGTAGTTGTCATAAGAACTGATGATGGTGGAGAATTTATAAACAAATTTCTTCATCAATTCTGTTGTGCAAAAGGCATAACTCATGAAATGTCTTGTCCTAATACACCTGAGAAAAATGGTGTTGCTGAGGTCAAACATAAACATCTTATTTGTGTCACTAGAACACTTTTGTTTCAATCAGGTTTACCAGTCTCTTTTTGGGTTGAGGCCTTACAAACAGCCAATTATCTCATTAATAGACTGCCTACTAGAGATATTGCTTTCCAAACACCATATGATCTACTATTCAAAAAGTTTCCTGATTATAACTTCTTAAAAGTATTTGGATGTGTTTGCTTTCCCTGGCTAAAACCTTATACTACTAGTAAACTTGAGCCTAGAAGCAAACAATGTATCTTTATTGGGTACAGTCTGAGTCACAAAGGTTATACATGCTTTGATCCAGTAACTAACACTATCTATATCTCTAGACATGTCTCCTTCAATGAGTCTTCTTTTCCATATCAATCTGTTGTTACTTCATATATAACTCCTTCTTCATCTATCTCTTTTCCTGACAATCTATCCATTTCAAAAGTCTCTTCTACATCTGTTACTCATACTCCTGTTGTAACCATGAATGATCATAGCATGACTACCAGAGGCAAGAATGGAATTTTTACTCCTAAATCTTACTATGCTACTAAACATCCTCTGCATGTTGCTTATATATCTAGAGTTCCTACCTGTATCTCTGAAGCAAAGAAATAAGCAGTTTGGAATGTAGCATCAGTTGAAGAATATACAGCCATACAGACTGCTGGTACATGGTCCCTTGTTCCTCCAATTGAATGCCATAATATTGTAGGTTATAAATGGGTGTTTAGAGTTAAACAAAACCCAGCTGGGAGTATAGATAAGTTTAATGCTAGACTTGAAGCTAAGGGTTATCATCAACAACATGGCATGGATTTTGATGAGACTTTCAGTCCAGTGGCCAAACCAACTACAATTAGACTTATCTTATCCATGGATGTTCAATTCAATTGGTTCATTCATCAGCTTGATGTGAGTAATGCTTTTCTGCATGGAGGCCTCAAAGAAACTGTTTACATGTCTCAGCCTCCAGGTTTTATAGACAGGGACAAACCTAACCATGTATGTCTCTTGCATAAAGCTATCTATGGCCTCAAACAGGCACCAAGAGCATGGTATGATAAACTCAGCTCAGCTCTCATATCTCTCAGTTTCAAGACCTCCACTGCAGATTCCTCTCTCTTTGTTCATAAAGATGGTGAACAGCTCACAGTTGCACTGGTTTATGTTGATGACATCATTCTTACCGGGTCTTAAGCTACTTTTTTGAAGTTTTTTATTGCTCAACTTCAACTGCAGTTTCCAATAAAGGATTTGGGTTCTATACATTATTTCTTAGGCCTTGAGATAACCAGGAATGACAATTCTTTGTTTATTTCTCAAACCAAGTATGCACTGGATTTACTTCTCAAATTCCACATGGAAGGAGCTAAAGCTTGTAACACTCCACTTTCACCTTCTACTAAACTCTCTAAAACTGATGGAGTGCTTCTTGAGAATCCAACAGAATGCAGATCACTGGTGGGTGCTTTGAAGTATCTGACTTCGACAAGGCCAGAGATAAGATTTGATGTTAATTTGGTCTGCCAACATATGCAACATCCTAGAGATACTCATTTGGCTGCAGCTAAGAGAATTCTTAGATATGTGAAGGGCACTCTGAATTTTGGCTGAAATTTCACAAAAGGCACCAGTTTCTTGCTGGGATTTTCTGATGCAGATTGGGCTGGCTGTGTAGATGACAGAAGGTCCACAGGGGGTTATTGTATTTTTCTTGGTTCTAATGTGATTTCATGGTCATCTAGGAAGCAAACCACCATTGCCAGATCTAGTACATAAGCTGAGTACAGAACATTGGCTCACAGTGCTGCTGAAGTTGTTAGGATTTGCTTTCTCCTCCAAGACCTTCATATGCTATTACCTGGAATCCAAAGATTGGGTTGTGACAATATCAGTTCTATTTCCTTGGCTTCTAATCCATTCATGCACTCAAGGATGAAGCATGTTCACTTGGATTATCATTTCATCAGGGAATTGGTTCAGTCAAAGGCTCTTGATGTGTTCTATGTTAATACTATTGATCAGATTGCTGATATTTTTACCAAGAGTCTACATGTACCCAGATTCGGTTCTCTCAGAGACAAGCTACATGTGGTTGCTTCACCCATTCGGTTCTTAATATTTATGCTTGTCCTATGTTGCAGTGCAGGTTAAGGTTACTTAGAGTCCCACGTGTTAGTCAGCTGATGTATTATCTGACTGTCATGTTCTCACACGTGTGACAGCTGTGATTCGCCTGTGAATCCTGTCCACAAATATTATGTAATACACAGACAATGTGTGTAATGAATCATTTACTCTGCTGAGAGTTTCTCTCATTTTCTTTGATGAAGAATACACTGTCTTGATACACAAGATAACAAAACCCCATTTAAAACGGTAAAAACTATTTTTCACACCCTGTTTGACAAGAATGACAAAGCATTACCTTCAAAAAAAGAAGAAAAAAATTACATAGAGACGCAAGATAAACAATGCAAGAGATATGGGTGTAAATATAACGGAGTGGTCCTCAATAATGCACCTAACTGATTCATGCATGAATTCATATAAATTTTCGTACCCCAAATTTTCTTACAATCGGACATTCATTGATTTCATATTCTTCTTACAAATTCGGTATATCACAAAAGATTGTACGTTCTCATGTGTTAATTTTCCGACACAATTTTGGAAATTCTGCAAGGATATGTAAACATAGGTGCGCCCCAAATTATTTAATCCACTGCCCGTACAAGCATGTGTTTTTGTCGCTCGAGAAGGTAAGCTGGATTGTCAATGGCCATGCTGATTCCGTATGGACTGAATTTGTTGGGTGTTGACACCAAAAGAAAGAAAAAAAATATCTTGATTTGGGATTTGGGTCGTCGATCCGCTTTAGTGATGAATATAATTGTTTCATTGCTCATCACATTTACATTTTACCGTCTCCATGGCGAGGTCTTCTTCTTCCTTCTCGTCATCAACAGCTCTCCTTCATCGTCTTCTTCGATGGGTGAAAGACCTGTCAAAATGCAAACAACTTTCAGTTCCACCGCGGCTACTCGAGGCAAAATTAAAAACTGCACGGTCTATGTCAAATACATTTGAGTATATGACCACGCCAAGTGCATGATGTTAGCCAAATACAAAAAAATAAAACATGAAATAATTGGCAATAGCTAGATTTGTACCGGGCATAGAAACTTTCGTCATCCTCATGATATCATCATCGTCATGGTTGCAGTCGTCGTAATCAGAATCATCTTGATAACCATCCAGTTCATATTTTTCGACCCCTTGAATTAACTTACGCTCCGAAGCAGCAAATAACCACGTAACACTCATTTGTCTATTGATCATACGTGAAGCATAATAAGGAACCTTAGCATTCTCCTTATAATCGGAACTAATCAAGCCATTGACAAACATAATACAATCCATTAAGCTTTCTTTAGCTAATCCTTTCATATCATAAGCTTGTGATCTTCTCCATAAACTCTTATTATGGGAATTCGTCGGGTACGACAAACTTAATGCCCTGGTTGAATCACTAATAGCTAAATCTGGCTCTCTTAATAGTAAATAACATTGAGATCTATTGCTGTAAAGAATCATCCTTTCTTTTCTCATTTTCAATGGACATAAGTTTATACCTTCTGTAAATTTCATTATAGCTTCTTCGATATTTCCCGACCGGAAACTCTCGTTTCCTTGCTGTTTCATTGCACCCACTACAACCCTTCTTTCTTCTATCTCTTCTTCACTGAATCCCATCTCTCTTTGTCTTCTCTCTACTCTCCAATGCCATACTTCACTTAACGCGTTTTCGACAACATTGCTGCAGCCAACGTTCTTGGTTTCATCGAAGTCGAGTAAGAGAGTTTCCGTAATGGATTCGCCAACTCTTTTGCGTATTCCTCCTAAGGTTTTCATTTCCACAAGATCCGCAAGAACTAATACTGATATCTCCATGACTTTAAATCGAGTATCTTGGTCTTTAAGAAGTAAAAGAAGACAATCAATACCCATATATTGCCAATCATCTGAAGATCTTGCAAGATTGCAGAGACTTTGCAGAACATGCTTTGATTCTGAAATACTTTTTCTTCCTCTTTTACTATAACACAAAATTCTAATTAATCCAATCCCACAAGGTGATGTATGATTTACTAAACCTCCCCACATCATGCTCAAATCTTTTAGAAAACCTGGTTTGCAAATAAGATTTAAAGATCTTTCTTTACAAGCAAAGCAATTTATAAGATAAATAGACCAACATTGAAGTTGACTAGCCCACTCTTCAGCTTTGACATTCTCCATTTCTGACCCTCCAACACCTCTGGTAAGCAAATCACAATGATACCTTAACCTTTTCTTCTTATCCTTCACTGCAACAAACTTAACGTACACCACGTCAAGACAAGTTGAAGCAATTTCCATGGCTAATTCGATAATCTCCTTTTCATATTCAGCAACGGAATCGAAAGTAGTTTTGTAACTAGCAAGATGGCCTAATGCACGAACTGCAACCCTTTGTTCAACCCAACTCATTTTTCCTCTCATTAACTCCATTAATGGTGAAATAACACCTGATTTAACAGCTTTTTCTGCAAACTCGATCTTATTCATCGTGTAAGAGCCAATAATATGTGCAGCATAATACGGTATGTATATATTTTGATCTCTGAGAAGCCAATCTCTATTATGAAGACCTTTACGAATTAAACTAGCCATGCATTCAAAGACACCTGAAGAAGGAAATTCAGGATCATTAGGATGTGTCATGGCAATGTTCCAGAGAGTACTAAGAACAAGAACATGCTCTTGATCATGTTTATGGGGTATTTCTTTGAAGCATTTGGATATTCCTGATGTTCTCAAAGATGGGTTTGTCTCTTTCATGACACAGAAGAAACAAAATGGGTTTGAGCAATTCAGCTCCATGAGGATTTTGTTAGGACTAATTCTGGGGGTTGTGATTTTCTGATTACTTAGATCCATGACTGACATGAGAGAGAGAGAGAGAGAGAGAGAGAGAGAGAGAGAGAGAGAGAGAGAGAGAGAGGTTTCTGGAAATGAAGTTGGTTGAGGCGGGTACTGTCTGTAGGGTTCACAAACCACAATTATCTGATCAGACTATATATCAGGTAGTGGCAGGATATTTGCACCCAAAACTTTATTGTCTGAAGAGAGTGAAGTACATTGGTACTGGAAGAGATAGAACTGATAACTGTACTTTGGGAATCGGCTACCTCGTTTATCATCCTGCTCCAGGTGAAGCAGGTCCAGACTCCAGACGGACACTTAGTTTCCGTGGCTGTATTTATGTTGCCTCTGTTACTGTGCAGCTAATCAGGTGGTGTATTATGCCACCCCTAAAGTGATTCCTATATGTCGGATCATATAATGTCAGGCAGGCTAACTTAGTGAAATTAGTTTCATATTGCATAGCCTAATTCATATAATGTCAGGCAGGATAGCTTAGTGAAATTAGTTTCATATTGCATAGCCTAATTGACCTTTAAAACAATAGATAGTCGTGTGCTATTCACCTTGTTGCCAGTTGATTTTGAGTTGGATTATTCTCCGCTATGCAGCAAACTTCAACATTAAAAAAACACCGTATGTTTAGTTTATCCCAGACAAGATGCACGGATATAGTCTATTTTTGATCTTTTTCAGCATTTTTAGTAACAAAACATTAGTAGTTTCTATGTTTTGCTTTTACATTTACTAAGCTTTCCTCTAATATGGGATAAAGGGGAATAGCTCGTCTTTACATTTTAAATGCGGAATTACAGGCAAAGTTATCACCACCTAAGTTAAATTTCCAAGTAGATGAAGTGAATTTATACATCCTTGGCGCAAATCAAGACAGTGGAAGAATGTGGCTTACATGGATTATTGGCCCTTCATTTCTAGATGCATGTGGATCATGTGCATATCCCAACTAGGCTTGAGCAAGTTCAAATAATACCTAGTTGATGTTTTCCATACTTAACTAACTTTCCACCACGTTAACTAGATTCGGGTAACAAGAACGATTGGAGGAGAACTGAAGAGAAGTAGCTGTACTATATCTCTTGCCATGATGTTCTCTAGATTTAATTTTTGAGTTCCCCACTTTATTGAGATCGAAGGATCGATGCAGTTGAGTTCTATGAACTGCAAACTGATAGTGGTCCCTAATCCTTCAGGTTCTGCAACATTTTCACTGGATTCAATACTTGTTATAGCATACAAGCATGAGTAATAAATATGCTTTAAATGGGATGTTAGGTATCTAAACACATTATCTTAAGATCATACCAGACCCATAATCTCAACTTTTTAAAAAGCCATGGACTGAGAATTGCTGGTATAGCTTCAAATGATAACCTAGTGTGATTATGCAGAAACAAGAGGAATCGGCGGAAAAGCAGACGGGGGACCACCGGTTTATGTCGGAGGAGCTTCGCCCATGCTGAGAACGACCGATCGTGGTCCCGAAACAATCCAGCCAATCCAGTTCAAAGTGGGAAAGAAAAGCTTCAAACTTGTAAGCATTGTCTAATATAATAAGAGTCCTTCAGCTGTGCATGCTCTTAAGCTGTGATTAAACAAGATTCATGGTACAAGTTCGGTGGTGGTCTCAAGAAAATGCGGCTGAGCTTTATATGGAAAAAAAAAGGTTAAAATGGATTTAAGTAGTGTACAAGTGGTTATATGCCTAACTCTTTTAAGTTAGTGTCTGCGCTTTTAAAATGCATTTTGATGATGTTGCAGTTCATTTGAGGACATGTGTTTGTGTCCTGATTAAGGTTGTGAACTAGATACAGTTCTTTTATAACTTTCTCTTGATTCAAGAGGAATGCTTACTAGCAAAGCTGCAAAAAAAAAACAAAAAAAAAGAAAAAAAAAACGACAAAAGGAAATGAGTCGCATGTTGGTGTGATCTTTGGGATATTTTCGAAGGGATGCAAAATGTATCATCTGACTAAACTAGGTTTTTTATTCACAAAATTGGTTAAAAAGATCAAAATCAACAATTCCTGGGTTAAAAGGACAGTTAGATTTTGATATTGTTTAAATGGACAAAAATGTAAAAATAACCAGGATGTAAACAGTCTCATCCTACCCATTTTCAAATATTTTTTCTTATTTCTAATTTACATCAGGATGCATCTAGTTTCATCCTTGCTATTTTTTAAGTTTAAGTCATGATGAAACTGGATTTCATCCTTGCTATTTTTTTTGTGTCCATTTCACCCAAACTATTTTTATTCGTCCATTTGAACCGTGTTTTAGAAATATTTGAACAAATGACCCATTTTCCGTTTTTTATTTCCTTTAGAAAAAAAAAATAAGCAAACTAGGTTTTGTTTGGTTTGAGAAGATGTCTAATGAGAATATTAGAAAGGTTCTAATTGCACCGGGATGAAAGGGATCAACTCACCAGCAAAGGACAGGGTAGTCTGTCCGTTTCAGGTTTCATGCACCTCCACAGATCAGATTTCATTTTGTAGAATAGCAAGGGTTTTGATTGAAATAAAAAACACTGAGCATCTCAAGCCAGATCTGTTTTAACTTGCTTAATATTTTCAGTGTTCCCAGCAATCTTCCATGTAATTTCAAAAGCTTACAAAACTTTCCAAGCAGATGGAATAATAGATATAGGCCAATAGTCATAACATAACCCACGCAGAGCAGCAGAAGCAGATGTCAATTCCACAAACGGGTAAGCATAGAATGATCAAATCAGACCACTGACAACAGTTAACAAAATAGGATTGATATCAAAAGTCTACCAACTATATAATAACCCCAGAGCAAAAATTGACATAAAAACTAAGGCTAGTTTGATTGAAACCCAAAGGAGATTTAAAGCAATATAGGAAGCTACGAACAACTTAAGTCTGCCCTGTTACTACTACTGATCAACTACTGAACACAAAAAAAGCTCATTTACATGTAGCTCCATTTTAATGCCTGCAACACCCTCCAAGATATACCTCTGACTGGTTCACTACATTTCACTTGATGAAGTGAGGATTGAGCAACCCTGAGATCTCAAGAAAACCAACACGTTCTTTGCCAGCAAAGATTTTCTTCAGCTTCTCGTCACACACGATGATTTTCTTGTTCTCTGGGTCCTGCAGTTCGTAACGAACAAATACAAATGAGTTAAAAAGAACTGAGTCAACCCTAAATTTTAAGAAAACCACATCAACAATGTTTATAGTGGACAGGCTTTTATCATACAAGAACGACACAATCAGGATTGGTTAGATTCTATAGGTCATAGGTAATACCGTGATAGAGAAGAATCATATGTGTATTTGCGCGAGACAAAGATGCAATTCTGATATAGGAGTCATGGAATTATGCATGCTGCTAGTGCTAACTAAAAGACTAGACAGGTTATTGTAGTTATCCTATATCGGCAACACCAGTCATGGGATTATGCACGCTTCCCACACACTGAAGTTAACTTGGTAGCAGAACTTCCCACACACTACTAAGAAATCATGTTTCCTGACGAACTAGAACAAACAAAAATTACAAAACAATTATACAGCCAACACAGGAAAAAACCCATCACACATTTGAAGAACGAAAATAACACCAGCTTCAAAAACGCACAAAGGTAAGTCATGAATTTCATTTTCACAACCATTAAACAAGAGAAAAAGTTCCATTCAGAAACCTCTATTTGGAGGGCAACTGCTCGCAGAACAAGTGGTTGTCTTTTGACTCATTACAAATTGGAAAAACAAACACGGACTGCTCACCAACCAACAGAGAATATGTAGGACTCTCTAGCATAACAGAATGAAGAATCACAGATTCCTAACTAACATCAAAATTAGTTAGCACTAATGTTACTCCTTGAAAACAAAAGGCAGAACAGGTTTATCATAGAAGGAAGAAGAGGAGAAGTTAGTTTTTGTTTCTGTTTTGTTGTTTAAGTTTCTTTTGTTGTGTTTCTTCTTTTTTTGGGCTCTTAGCCCGCGGGATTGTGTCAAAACAAAAACAAAAAAATGTTACTCCTTGAAAATTATCATCATCTCGTCAATACCACCTTATCCAACACGATCTAACCATCATTTATTTTTATATGATGCTTAGTTGTGTCACATTGATATCCCTATACTACCAAAACAAATATCATCAACAAACACACAAAGACAGCTACGAAAAGAGTATCATGAAGAGGATGACACAGTAAAAAAAGAAGAAAGCTACATAAAGAGTATCATGAAGAGGCTAGATTTCCCACCAGAGGGGCTCCCCATCACCCCTTCCTTGTGACCATATTGAACTCTTTGTTAAAGAAAAGAGTCCAAAACAGACAGACCTTATCCAAAACATCAAAAATTAAAAACATACAAAAACTGATTAGTAAGACACAGAAAAAACCATCTCATTAAATTAACCTCCCAAGAGATAACACAGCCACAGAACATAAACAAAACCCATTAAGTTACCCCCCAAAAAAACACTTCAACAAAATAAAGTTATTTCTCATTCTCCCTTCTTTTTCTGCCACCACCACCATCTCCCCACCTTACCTCATCACTACCACCATAGTTTCAACACAATAACCATCAAATCTTGTAATATGATTCCTAGTTGTGTCACATTGATATGCCTATACTAACATTTCAACTACTACTAACTTAACATAAGATAACGGGAGCAATCCACAAATGACTATCAAAAACTAATATCATCAACATAAACAACAAAAGTACATGAATACACTAAATCAGCATCAAAAGAAAGAATAAAAATACAAAAGAGGTTCATGAAGAGGCTACATTTCCCCTCAGAGGGTTCCATCACTCCTTTCCTATGACTACAATGAACCCTATGTTAAGGGTAAGGGTCCAAAGACTCCAAATCCAAAACTAACCTTATCCAAAACTTCAGACAGAAAACATAAAAAAAGCTAAAACACTAAAATATAACATCTCACCAAATTAACATCAAGAGATAGATAATACAGCCACCACAGACACCAAAATTACACATAACCCATTATTTTACCCCAAAAAATACTTGAAATAAATTACAAAAATTAAACAAGAAATGAATGTGGGATAAATTACCTGAAGATTATGCTCCTTAATGTAAGCCCAAATCTGTTTAAGAGCTTGAGTACGAGGAATTTCAGTAACTCCAAGTAATTCTTGCATAGCAGGAGAAATAGGTTTAGGCTTAGTAATCCCTCTTGGTTTACGTGGTGTTGCAGGCGTAGGAGAAGAAGATGCAGCCGCACAAGTTACAGAACGAACAGCTCTTGAGCTAACCGAAGAAGGAAAAGAAACACGAGATAATGGTGACAAAGATGAAGTAGACCTAGTAATCGCTATATCTGCAGACATAACAGTAGACCAACACGAACAACTCAAAGACATGGCCATTTCTGTAAACAATTGAAGATTTTTAGTTTCTAAAACCCTAAATATTTAGGTTTTTGAAGGGAAAGGAGGAGAAGAGGGAAGGGCGAACGTTATCCGTTTCAGAGAGGAGAGAAATGACCTTGTGAGCGAGTCTTGTCTGTGAGAAACCAGGGAGAAATTTTATAAACCTCTGTGTACTATTACCCCTGTGGAATCCCAAGAAACTTTTTCATGTATCAATGGACAAGAATGATGCCACGTTTCTGTATTTCTGAATTGAGGAAGTAAATGCAGTTTACACCGAAGCAGGTTGGGCTTGCTTAGGCTTTGTATGTACGCCTATTAGGGTTTGGGCTTCAATAATTTGGCTGAGCCGCTGATGAAATCCTACGAATTTAATAGATTTTAGCGTAGTATCCAGTCCAATACACGGTGGATTTCACGTTGAAGGCTGTTTTTAGGCATACACAAAAATTCTGGGCATACAAAATTATTTTTCCATCTAGGATGATTTTATAAGGGGTAACTAATGGTAGTGCAATTATTTATATACCCTCAAACAATTTAAATTATTAATATATCCTTACCTTTAAAAAAAAAGAAAAAAACTAAAATCAAAATCAGTTTCCTATCATATATATCTCTTCTTCTTCCTTCTTCCTTTTGCTCAACCCTCGTGAACTGTCGACAATTTTTTTTCCCATCGCTATAATTAATCATCTATTGGTAAAAATTTATCATGGATTAAATTCAACTATATAATGACTTGCACAGTGCAAAAAGTTGGAAGTAGACGTTCTGAATCCTTTTCTAATCCATCAATCAAAGAACAAATAGAAGTTGAATGTGCAGAATCTGAAATTGAACCAAAAATTCAACTGATTGAAGAAAAAAACTCCTAAAATGGAATTAGAAGGTATTTATCACAAATCCATCTCTTATTTTATTGTTTATGATTGATTGAATAGGTTTAATTCGGAACAAAGTTGGTTTTTAACGATCACATATTGATGTTAGGCTGATAATTTGTCTCCGTTATCAGCCGAACAGTTCATTATTTTCACCCTGAAAGTGTTTATGAACAGTTCGGCTTATAAGTCAATATCAATTATCTGCCGAAAACGGTTACATATATAGCGAAGTAAAAGTTCGGCTTATTCGATTGTATGAAATTTCAGCCGAACATTACTTGTGTATTTGAAGTTACGAAGTTCGGATTATATTATTTTTTCACCTATCAGCCGAACTACTCTATGTTTCATCAACACAATGAAAGTTACCTTAGTTCGGCACATATTTTGTATTTCGGGACAGCCGAACATTTTTAGATACTACAAAGAAAAATTAATGGTTAGGTTCGGCTTGTACGATAATCATAATATGTGCCGAACCTAGTGCATTTATAAGGTTCGGCTACTACAATAATCACAATATGGGTCGAATCATTAACAAGTTATGAATCCAAAAATTATTAATGGTATACTTGGCATTTATACTACTTCCGAACCAAATATTTCAAACAGGTTCGGCTCATATGATATTCATTAAATAAGCCGAACTAGTAACATATTTTCTTCCAAAACTCTCAGGAATAGGTTCGACTTGTTATTAGACTTTAATATAAGTCGAACTAGGATCTTGCGAATAGGTTGGAAGTTGGAAAATGAAGGTTCGGCGTATTACGTTAACAAATTCAGCTAGCCGAACTGTTCATCAATTTAGTGGGTTCGACTTATATTTTTAAGCCGATTGTAGTCCTGGTTCGCCGAACCATGATGAAAAATACAATTTTTTGATGATTTCAAGCTACAAAAGTGAGATTAAACATAAAATAGAAGTGTACCTCTGTGTTAAAAGCATTGGGTTCCTCTTCTATGTATTCATCATCTGGATTTGGCTCATAAAAATCATCATCTTGTATTGAGTTTGAGTTTGTGTAAAATCATTCTCATAATCTAAGAAATCAGCCATTTCTGGATCATTGTTGTAGTTGATATGTATTTTCCTAGGTTTTTAAATGAAGAATGACCCTCCTCATCCTCCATTGAATCAAGAAAGAAATTTTCTCACTTTCTCCTTTTCCTTCTCTCCTTCTCAATAAAAACTTGATTTTTTATCCCCAAATTTTTTCATCTACGCAAAACTTTATAATTCTGAAAAATTATCTTAATCACTAAACAAAAGTTTTAATCATTAATCCAGATTACTAACACTAATGCATAAAGGGAAGATTTGCCATTATAAAAAAATTTGGTTAAGGGGGTTTCTGATTTTGTTATTTGACATCCTTTTTTGTCTTTATGCAATATGCCTAGAAAGATTTAGGTATGCCTAAAAACAGCTTTCTTCAAGTTTGATATAGCATCCAATCCAGCATGGAAAAATTAGGCTAAGGCTCAAAAAAAAATATTCTTGTTGTCAGGCCCACGATTAATTTTAGTTTCCGTCACACCCAAAATTATCCGAAATTATTAAGAATCGCTACATAACTCGTTATGCATACTATTTTTTCAGGGGTATAATTATAAAGCAAACTTGCATATCTAAAAAACCGCGACTTAGAATTTTACAAATTTTATATCGTTGGAAATCGTTTAAAGAGAGCTACGCAACGAGTACAAACAAGAATATCAAATTTTTGTTTTTCATGAAAAAAATTGGAGGTGACCATCATTTTAAGCAAAATTTTCGAAAATTTGATACATAACCATTATGCAGCCACCAAAAAAGATGTATAACACATTTTGCAGATGCATAACGAATTATGCAACCATTTTCTCCAGTGCATAACAAATTATGCATCTGCATAAAAAAGTTATGCATCTATAACAAGTTATGTAGCCATTGTATTAGTGCATACAAAAAAATAATTGATGCATAATGTATTATGCATCTATTTTCTCGACGCATAAAAGATTGTACAACAATTTTCTCGATGAATAATGCATTATGCAGCCATATTTTAAGATGCATAACAGGTTATGCATCCATTTTCGCGATTGCGTAACATGTTATGCAAATATTATTGTAGGTGCATGACAAGTTATGCAGTCTTTGTTTTTGTTGGTTTTAATAGTGACAAAAAAGTTGTTGCATAACGTGTTATAACTGTTTTTTGGACTGCATAACAAGCTATGGAACAAATTTTGTAGATGCATAATAGGTTATGCATCTATTTTCGTAGTTTCACTACATGTTATGCAGCCATTTTCCAAATTCACCAAGTTATATCTTCATTTCATGTTAAACAAATCTTAACCAATGACAACCATGATTGAATTTTTTTTTTTGATCGGTCAAAAGGAGAATTCATTGTAAATAAGGTACTTAAAGGGGTACCTTAACCCAATAAATGCAACCGAAACAAAAAACGGAAACCGACTTGGGAGTCGATCACCAAAAAGAACGAAAAAATTACAAGAGCAAGAGTAGACACATACTCTTGCTACTCCATGCCCTCTCAAATAGGACAATAGAAATTTGAATCCCATAAACAAACTACCATATTAGCCCATCTTAGTATTTGATTCGGCCCAAAAATAAGCTTGAATCTTGATATCTCTAATTATGCTTGCTAAATTTCTCTTTTTGTTGTTGAAAATCCTTGCATTCCGTTCCTTCCAAATGCACCACCATATTACAACCGGGAGATTGTTCTAAATATGGTTGAGCCACTCATCACCTCAATCATAACTCCAAGTTTGAATAGTTGTGGCAACTGAATGAGCAAAAACTTAATCAGCATAAACACACTTAGTGAAACATGCACATAAGTTAATCAGCAAAAACGAAGTATTTGTTGCCTTTTGATTGACTATATGAAATGAAGAATCCCCCAGCTGTTTTTGGTTCCTGTAGGCTCCAAATGTGCCCAATCCCGCAGAACTAGAAAAACAACAACACTCTTAAAGGATGCAGATGTCCAACTCCTGTAAACAGCCAATCACACAGAATTAGAAAACCAACAACACTCGAAATATAATGTTGTGAGACGTGGAAAAATGCTACTGATTTGTAGTCTGAACAGTATGAAGTTTTACCTTAACTTAACATAAAACTCCATTTACCAGTAGGGTACTTGATACTGAAACACTACAGAAGAAGTGCTTGGATACACAAGATAGTATATACAGATTACTTTACTATCTAATAAATATACAAGATAGGACATATGAAAAGGTGCACTGACTTGTCACCCAACGAACATGGTACGCGATATTGTGACCAAAAAAGGATAATCACAGACGACAGGAATTGGCATCTCCGGTAAGCTTGATAACAACCATTTTTTCTAGTCCTAATAATTGGTTTTAAAAACTTAATCTAATTTATCACCGTGTATTCTCATACCCATTTGAATCTCAATCTATTGTTCGATTTCAAATCTAGTCCATGCTCAAGAAACCTTAAATCTCATGAATAGAATCGTACCCAAGCTTTAATTCTTCTCAATTGCTCAAGAACTGGTAATTGCAACAGAAACCCAATAACCAGTATTTGTAGCTTCCCAACCATTTTTCTTATATGTGATAACCTTCTTCTCTTTTTTGGTGAAGATGGTTTGCTTTTGATTCTTCTATTCATATTCACTGATTTGATTTCTATGGGTTTGGGAGAATTTTTTCACCAAAAATGGGTGCGCGCGTGAACTTCTATGCTCGTGGGTTTCACGGTGAAGAAAAACTGAAAAATGGGTTTCCCCATAGTTTTCACATCCAGCATCCAACGGATTCGCGCTCATTGAATGTGCGAATGGAAGGAATGGATGCCAATAATCCGATTTTTTCTTTTTTTATAATTAATATTTTAAATTAGAGAAACCTATAATAAAAGTGACTTGAATTTCAATAAAACCTTTTTTTTTCTTTTTTTTTTTTTTTTTTTTTTGATAAACAAGGAACCTTTTCATTAATGGGATTTCAAGGTTAAAATGGGTTTAAGATCAAAATAAGAGAATACAAAGTAACAAGAACATACTGTAAGAGTACAATACCAAGAAATCCGACAAGAGAAAGAAAAGGATTACCGGAGTAAGACAAATACAAGTATGAATAAGATCCGATTAAATTGGAACAAGGATGGTTTTTCTCGGAATTAAATTCCAACCATTTAGTTTGTTTTTCTTCTTTAGAAAGAAATGCTCCCAAAGTAGCTCTTGTAACTAGTGATGAAACTTTCGTCGTCAAAAAGACCACCGATGAAGATTTCGTCGCCGAATAAGTTGATGATGAAGATTCCGATGAAGAGTTTGTCGCTGGAGACAACAAATATGGAGATTTCATCGTTGGAGAGCATCACTATTGATCTTAAAACCCAATCCAATAACCCATAATCGCGATTAAAGCGAAGATACACCTCAAAAGAGTAGATAAAACCACCAAAACGGTGTAGATAAGTATAAAACATAATAAAAACTAAACTAATCTATTAACTAACCTAGAAAGCAATGAATGATGAAGAAATATGCTCAGATCTAGTTCATTTATGGACTAGATCTGAGCAGAGAAGGTTTGTTTTTGATGATTTTGTTGGAGAAGAAGGAGTGAGAGGGAGGAGAGAGAGTAATATGTGATTAATTTTAATAAAACCTACACAACTACATAAAACAAGTGTTGTGGAAAAAATAAAATGAGATTTCAAGATTCATGATGTCTCATATATTGGTTTATCTCTTATTGATGCTCATATTTACGGTATCTCAAGGAATGATCAAAGAGGAAAGAGGAAAGATAATCGACATACGCAGAAATCCTTCAAGGGAAACATGAACGATGTTTTTGATACTCGTTGTAAGATAAGTAATGCTTACATCAACACAACTAGGTTGTGTTGAGAATGTGCACCCTCATCTAAGGTGTTCGGTTGGAAAAAGTGAGGAAACACGTATTACCGCAGTCTGTAAATATCATAATAAAATTGACAATTGATGTCTATCTTGACCCTTGTAACATTGTTGTTGCAACTTTCGATGATTTAATTTGGAAATAGTAAATGAGTAGTTGCGAACTCATATTGTCAAAAGGTTCGTGTATACACCAGAAATTGGTGTTTGGGATTTTCGAGAATAATCAAATGGAAAAAATGTCTTTTTTCATCTTTGTGATTTTCGGACAAAGACTTTGTCTTTAAAATACGGAAAGAAAAAAAGCAAATCTATTTTTGAATATTTTCTCAACATATTTTTTTTTCCTTTTCGGTTCGTAAATATTTTTCTTAAACCTTTTTAGAAAATTTCTTGCTTACTATAAGTATTGAGAAACTCATGTATAGTTCTTATAAAAGATTGAGTTTAACTCTAGTGACTGGCAGTATCACTAAGGTAAACAAGGAAGAAGCTCAAAAGGTTGAGAATTGTAAGGAAACCGATACTGAAAGGAAGACAAATGAGTTCCTAGCACCATAACTTACTATGATTCTGATAGGTTTAATGGATCTCAAAAGGAATCTTGTCTTCTAGATTTTGAAGATCAAGATCCAAAAGAGACAAAGTGGCTTCCCACTGATAGGATGATAAATCTTTGAACTGACCTTGTCATCTATGTTCGGATCAGGATTGTCTTAAAGTAAAGATTGAAGAGATTATCGTTGAACTTGCACTGATGAAAGAACAAGTTGAGAAACTAGAGAAACAAGGGACGGTTGCTGACAAGTCTCTTGAGTTGCACACTTAAGAAGCATCACTGGATAATCAAAGTGCATCAAAAGATTAGAAGAGTTTTCTTGTTTAATCTTTTTATCCAATAGATTAATCAAATTGTTGATTAAAAATCATTACTTGTATAAAGTTTATTCGAATTATCAAAAAAATTAATGATAAATTTTTATTTATAAATTCTTGTATTGTGATTACAGTACTTGTTACGATTTATGAATCTCTTTGTGTTACTTTTCGTTTATGAGAAAACTATGGATTTCATAATCTAAGTTTCGACTTTATTAATTGTTGGCTTATTTTCTTATGATTTGTGATTTTTTATTTGTAGTTGATTTCATGTTTGAATTTTTGGGTTGCTATATCAAAAATCATAAGAAGATTTTGGTGATTTGACTTATATATGAAGTCACAATATACTAGTATTTTGTTGTTTTAGAATATTTGGTTCACATATGAGTAGTTTTGGTTTTAGGCTATCTTGCGGCAGGTGATGACTAAAATCATGTTTGTCCTTTATCTGGTAAAGGTCGTTTGTGTTGTTCTTGAAAAGATGAGAGTACCCAAATACATCACAAACTTTTAATTTCAACCTACAAATCCAATACCAAGTGTGATCGTCTATGGACAATAGTCGAAACAATACGACAACAAGGTATACACTTGATAATAGTTGCGGTATAAAACCGATTGACTATAGGATCACTATCAAGTGTCTTGCATTAACGTACTAGTGAATTTACTTTATTATAACAAACAATTATAATGCGGAAATAAAGTAAACGACACAAATGCAGAAAAACCCCAGGACCTAGTCCATTTTTGAATACTCTCAGAATTAAGCCGCTACACAAAGAACAAAAGCCAACTTTGTATAGTTGGTTCCATCAGTATCCCTGCATCTTCGACCTTTTGGTCACGCATGTGAATCTTAAGACATAAATCACTATCTTAAGTTGCTTTACTCCTTTTGATCGTTTTTAAACAACAAAGGAATGAAACTGTTTGGTAACTACTCTATTCAATCTTTGGGAAAAGATAAGTTGAGTCGTTGACAAAGGCTCTTATGTTTAATATAATAAACTCATTTGTCTGGTTAGATCAATCCGAAACTTAATTACCGAAATAATCAATTTTCGTATTTGCAATCAAAAAATATAGAACTCAAAGAGAAACTACAAAGCGATGCTGATCTTATCAACTAGATAATCACGAGTCTATCAAATATAAACAATATCTAGTTGGATCCCAACCGATCAAGATGTGTGCACAAAATTTACAAGATACGAAAACTAATTAGATAAATCTTATTCGTCTTCAATTCTTCGATCATCTTTAAAGTACCTGCACAAAAAAAATTGAATCCTCTTGTGATCAATCACGCACAGAACGGAGTCTATTTTAAATAGATTATCACAAGATGTCTTTAGATCTAACGACAATTCTAAAGATATCGTCGATACTTTGAGCTAATTTGAGTGACCCTTATGTCATAAGAGAAGGCTCTCAAGAATAATCAAACTAGGTGCAATCAAAGTTTCAACAACCGCTAGTTAATCAAATCAATAATCGAAAACTAAGATAACAATACAATTATCTAGTTTCCCACCAGCGGTACTCGTAGAGATTTTTGATCCCACTGAAGTCTTTAAATAAGCGGTCGGAAGAGATTTCACCTAATTAGGTTACTTTCCTCTCCGGATATACGGCTCTACCAGAAAAAACACGAATGAAGTTTGCCTGGCTCTTAGGATAGTTTGCAAGAAATGCAAACTCAAGTATTTATAGAACAAGGTTGTTTGGACAACAAGGAAATTCCAAAACCGAAAATATTCTCAAGATATGCATTAAAGTACCAAATTTCGGTTTTCCTATTTCCAACTACTGTCAATCAATATTTCTGAAATCTCTCTTAGAAATTTTTTATTATTAGTTTAGCACATTAATTAATAATCTTTTTTTAGAGGATATGCTTTAATTGCTGGTAATTAGAATATATAAAATCGAAAATCATAATTAAATGTTTTTCAATATTTCGGTTTGGGATCACCTTGAGCATCAAGGAATATATTTGAACAATTAATGATAAGAGTTACGCACATGTTCAAATATTGTCGACTACTCGACATCTAAAAGTTTGCTATCTTAGTAAACGCTAATTTCACATTCACACACAACATAAAGAAATATGTGAATTTTGGAAACTCGGTGTTGCTCTTGGGACCGGTTATACTATGACTCCCAAACTAAGATAGGACCGGTTATACTATGAATCCCAATATAGGTATGACCGGTTATACCATGCTTACCAATACTAGTTAGGATCAGTTATACCATGTTACTAGATATAGGTTACGACCGGTTATACCACGCTTCCCAAAACTAGTTAGGATCGGTTATACCATGTCACACAATATAGATTATGACGGTTCTACCTTGATTCTCAACATAAGTTAAGATTGATTCTACCTTGCCATCTTGCGTTGGTCATCCAAATATTATTCAATGAAAAACCGGACCAATACACTTGTTGATTTCCCTTTTGATTATGAAACAAGTTCATACATCAACTTCCCTAAACCAATGTAAAAGTACATAGTTTTCTAGGATGAAATTACACCTATATCTCACACATAATCAAATAACTATATACATGGATTGTGTTGATGTTGTATTTACGAAGTTCAAAATATGATTCTTCGATATTTTGATCATAACGCTATGAACAAGTATAATCACTAGAGTGTTATATATATATTCGCATGTTATGTTTTCAATATAAAGTGACTTGAAAGATACGTTAGGAATGAAAACAAGTCAAGTCAGTATTACTAACCTTAAGTGGGAGGATGCTGTCTTCGTTGTAGTCGTTAATACTTGTAAGTCTCAACATTACTAGAATTTCTAATCTTACCTAAACTAAGTTGACTCTAGTAATTAATCAAGCGACTCTAGATGAGTTTTGATACTAAAATATGACAACCAAACTTGACATACCAACGCTTGGTGGGTTCAACCGGGCTATGCTCTAACAGTTCTCTTGTTTTGCAGGGAATAACAATCACAAGGAGAAAATTACATTTTGTACTTGCGCTTAATAACATATATTCGTAGGGAGTGTCGTTATGGAAATCGAGGGAAGAATTTTTCTGATAATTGTTTTCCTGATAAGTGACTGGATCGTTTTGGATTCTACTTGGCTTATCGAAGTTAGGGAAGGATTATTAAATTAATCGTTTTCCTAATAAGTAAAGCTAATTATAATCTTAGTTTGACTTATTAGACTAATTGATGTCCGATAATTGAATCTTTATAAGTAACTCCGATCTCAGTTTGAACTACCGAAATAAGAAAAAATTACTTTGGGTAATTATTTTCTTGATAAGAAGCTAAGTTAACTATTTCTAGTAGTTTGCAGACTTAACGTGGCATATCGAAGATGGTATGTTAGACCTATGATTTTCTTATACTCTTATAGGTTGTATCGAGTTCTTACGAGATACCTGTTGTATATTTTGGATCTTTGTAGTTTTTGTGACAATCAGGGGGGACAAATATAAGGAGTATAAGTTGATTTCCAATTACTTGAAAAAGGACATATATATTGTAAAGTATAAATCTAAACATAACAGAGATAAATAATTGATCAAGGGGGAGAAATATATCATGCTTTGTAGTACTCCTTCCGTCCTTAAATAGATGACCTATTCAGTTTTAAATTTTGTCCCACTATTAGCTGACCTATTAAACAAAGGGATATTTCTACAATTACCTTCTTAATTGATTATTATTAGTATAAGGAATGTGTATTGAAAACACTTGGAGTACCAAAATACACCACCAACTTTTTCATAGGCAATCTGTATGGACAAACTCAACACAACTCCGAGAGTTAAAACTCAATCAAGGAACGTGTCTAGAGTTATATCTCTATCTCTCTTGTGATTAGAACGTTTACAAAATTGAATCCGTGAACCTAATCACAAAGAGAGTTCTTGGACGGTACCAAAGACCAATGTCCAAGATCAATCAAGTCGTATCCAACAAATTAGGTCGGACGTATATACTCTGATTGATCAACGCACAACATGTGATATTACAATTATAAAGATAAACAATATAATGCGGAAAAATAAATAACACAAACACCATAAATTTTGTTAACGAGGAAAC
Organism: Papaver somniferum; assembly: GCF_003573695.1. Taxonomy (NCBI): domain Eukaryota; kingdom Viridiplantae; phylum Streptophyta; class Magnoliopsida; order Ranunculales; family Papaveraceae; genus Papaver; species Papaver somniferum. The sequence goes on along the minus strand of NC_039363.1, from coordinate 126,348,262 downwards.
CGCAAATGTAGAAAAACCCTGGGACCTAGTCCAGATTGAGAACCAAACTATATTAAGTCGTTACAGAGTCTATCCTACTACCAATTAACTTCGGTCTGGAATGTAGTTAAGCCCGAACTCAATCTCCCACTGATTCAGGTACAGTCGCACTCCTTACGCCTCTTGAATCCTAGCAGGATTTCGCGCAATTGTTTCCCTTAGATGATGTGACACCAACTAAGAGTTGCTTCAACTCAATTGAAGATTTTAAACCAAATCTACCTCCCACAGATTAAGCATATATAATTGATTTCCGGATTACGATCGAAACAGATGATCAAATCAAACGTAGGATCAAGGTAATGGAAATCGATAGCAATCTGACAGAAGTCTAGCTATCCTCAAAATCCGGACTTATGTAACCCGAAGTGCAGCCTAGATTATTATTCACCTCACAAGTATAAAACTTGCGGAATCACAAAGTTGAGACAAAGAGAATTTTGTGATTTCTATATATCTTTGTTGATGGTGGTTTTTAGTTCAAGGCTAAAATTGTAAAACCAGTATTTAATGCATTCTCACCCTGCAAGGGGTGAAACCATTTGAAAAATGACGAGTGCAGAAAACCTCCTCGTTTATTGAGCAATTCACTCAGAATGATGCGCGTAGCAGCAATCCCAAAATATTCTGTGAATTCCTTCTTCTACTAGCATTGCCCATTAATGCATGACTCGCCTAGTATTTTTCCGTGCTATGTTCTCAGCCGAATTCTAATTATTGACATTACAAGACGATTAAGTGTTCACTCTCAGCAGAGTATCATGAATCTCCCGAAGTGCCAGTATTTATATCTGCATGAAAATACCCACGCAGGCTACATCACTCTCTGACAAAGATATGTTTGTATCGACGCACTTTTAATTAAAGACAACTCGATCGAACATTTTAAATTTCTTTAAGGGAAATCTAGATTTTCCATATCAGTCTCAGAAACAATCACGACCACACAATTTGGCCGCGCAATTTAAGAATCCTAACCAAACCCTGACAGGAATAGGAAATCGTCGTGATGACCAACGGTAGGCCCACTAAATGCTCTAACCGACCGAACATTACCCATGCATCTTCCAGCGCTGTCAAACGCCAACCGTAAGTACGGTGGTCGCGCTGTTTGGGAGAAGCTCGATCGAGCATGGACTGTCCAAGACGGTCTTAAAATCATCACAACCATCCAACTTCTCCAACTTGGTTGGAAGGATTAGATCATACCATGAGTAATCAAGGAAACGCTGACATGCACACCGGCGTCCCTACTTTCTCCTTGCTCGAACGATTTGCCCATGGTGGGGCCATTGAGCAGTGAAACGCTTTCCCAAACCATGGAAAGAGTGATGTTTCCAAACCCTAAATTGGGTCGCGGAAATACACTAGCGTCTTAAATCGATCACGACCATCCAACTTAGCCATCCTATTTGGATGGCTTAGATCGCGTTTAAGACCATCAGGAAGGTACGCATGTGTTCACCGTCAGCCAAACATTGGCCCCACGTGATCGATCTCCCCAAAGGAGGCCAACGGCGTACCAAACCTCTTGGTCAAAGTCGCGTGGGAGTGGTTGTTTCAAAATCCTAATTAGGGTTTGCGGCAACACACATCTGTCGTAAATTGATCGTGAACATCCATCTTCACCAACCTAAACGGACGGTGTAAATATAGACTCAATAGGTCCCAAGGATGTCAACGTTATCACCATGTGCCCACCTTTGCGTGTGACCGGCTGGCCTATGCAGACTAGGACCCGACTCCTCGAAACGCACCCCCCAAAGGTGGCATGCTACATGGATTTAAAACCCTTTGCGGCAATATATTTCTGTCGCAAATTGATCACAACCACTCATCTTTGCTGGTCAAGTTGAGTGGCCTAGATCGAATCTTTGTGGGACCGATAGGTGTAGGCATGCACGCCAGTGAGTCGTCTCCACACATGCCCAATCGGCCCACTCAAAAATAGCGCCAATGCTTTGGATTCGATCAAGCCAAAGAGGAATGTTTGCGCACCTCTGAAAACCCTAAATTCTTTCAACGACGGAAAACATGTGCCGTAAATCATCTCGTCCGTCCAACTTCGCCATCTTGGTCGGACGGCTTGGATTATAAACTAGGCGATTATTGGAGTGCCTCAATGATCACCGTCTGCCACTCTGTCACAGGGAGTGATCGACCAGATGATGGCCCGCCTTGCGGCCTCCAAACGATCACTCAAAGATGGTTGGACGTGCTGCCATTTTAAGACGCTTTATCCACGACTTATTCAATCAAGCTTTAAAACAACGATGCTTCGTGTATATCGATTGTTTTGAGTTGCTTGCTTAAAAGAGATGCATTACATGCATCGAGCATGCACGATATTTCATGAATATCAATTCCATAAGTAACTTAGTTATTTAACCTAATAGCACCGTATGCTATTTCTTGCGGCGGGTCCCACGACTTGACCCACTCATTCGAGACATCAAACATGTCACAAGCTGGGGGGATACTTACTGGGGTATTGGTCTGGCAGTTTACAATGTGCGGTGTGCAACGCGCCCATTACGAGAACGTGTCAGGAAAGGTGGACGGTTAACGGTGATGAGGGAAGTGGGAAAAGGCGTGATCGTGTGATAATCGCCTATACGACTATTCATCACTCAACTTCCTACGAGATGAGGATTGCGCTCAAATGGCTTGTATAAAAAGGTTCTTCAACCTATTTTCAAACAACACGAACAACACAAGTGTTGTCACAGTATCCAGAAAACACCCAGAACTGATGGCTTATTTCATGCAAGCCAGTTCAACATTCTGATACAAGTCATAAACATCCAACACCTTCACAATCTCAACACCTTCTTCGCTTCCCTCCCTAAGATCAACCCCATCTCCTTCACTTTGTGACCGAAGCAAGTCTGGAACAGCCATGTCTTAGTTTAGGCCAGAATTGTACAGGTTGATCTCTCGAATCTAAAGTACTCACGTGCAGTGCATTTGTTTAGGGTTTAGATTCGTTTCTCATCCACACACACCCAAATTTACCAAAACCAGGAGAAACAGTTTTCACCCTCAAACAATTGGCAACCACAGTGGGATATTGATCTCTCGGTTGCAAAATCAGTTTCTCAAGATTCATACCAGTTTTCTCAATTTCAAAAGGGTAGATATTAGATTTAATTCAATCATTAGATTCAACAAGCAATTTCAATTCCGGTGTTCCATTCACTAAGAAGCTTCACAAAATTGATTTTTCAAGTAATACTACTGGAAATACCTTAGATAGCTGAGCACCAGTAGATCTCCCAGATGAAAGGACCAGAAAGCTGCGTGGAGACACAAGACGCGACTACTACTTAGAAGAACGCAACGACTTCTCTCGAGATCCGGATGGAGTAATCACCTTTTCTGCAACACCACAAGTGTTGTATGGAGCAAGAAATGCCTCAAAGGGTCCACACCCAGAAAGACGAAGTGAAGATTCGCGTAGCCGTTGTTTCAATACGGAGATAGTCGACAACAAGTTCATAATCAGTGGATTCCTGGGAAGATACATGCAGAGGTCACAAAAGAAAAGGTCTATCTCTATTCCACCACTGCTACAAATTTAAGATCAGGAGTATCCGCTATCACTTCATCAACAAAACGTGTAGATCCAGAATATGGTGTAATTCCGAGAATTCGTACATCTACAATAACAAAGGAGGATTGACACATCTTCAAATCATCATAAAAGGTTCGCCTGTTATGTCAACCCGGATAGGAGTGAGCCTGGGACATCTTCAGGTCTACTGGAGCCGACACCTCAAGAGAACAGCCTCAAGAAGATAACGATGCCCATGTCATCATGTCGAGAAAGAATCCACAGTTTGGGCGAATGACTCTGTTAGGAAGAATGTTTCGGCGAAACAACGGACATCGAAATGATCAAGAGATGACGGAACCGAGGTACTGCCACTGCCACAGATTCATTCATCACTTTACCAGTGAATGAAACGGCCTGAAGCATATTCTCCAAAGGAAGATTAACTCATGAGAGTTACCCATTTCTCCGAAGATTAACGTGCGCAGTTTCATCGAAGTGATCGAACCAACTATGGGTTTCTCGAGGCGCGCCATAACAACTTGGATTCGAAGCGATCACCCTTGGAGAATTCAAGTCTCATTCAACCGATATCTTGTGAACGAGTAAGTTTCATTAAACAATTTTACATTTTAAAAGCCTGTTGGGGACTTGACGCATACGTCCCACATCGGGAAGTCAATGATGCAGTTGTTCTTAGACACCACATTATCTTCCTTTTACATGTTTCCCTTTTTATGCAACATTTGAAATTTTTACGAGATACTTAAAATGATCGAATTCAAAACCAGAATGCCGGATTTCAGCCGATTCAAACATAATTCCTTTCAGAAAGTCATTCATAAAAACAATTGTGTTGACCTAGAGTTAGGATTATCGACCACTGATTCCCTTGTATATGCCAGTTGTGTTGATATTAGTCAGACTAGTATCTCATTCCATTAAGATAGGTTCATTTTGGCAGTAGCCTTCGAACAGATATGAGAAACACCGTTCACCTAGTCAACATCAAAACCATCTATGTTTTTTCTATATCCATCTCTTAATCTATCCATGTGATTTGTTGACTCCGGATATTGATGTCCATGGTGCGACTATCTGAGTAGAGCTCTGTCACTTATATATGAATTTTAGTATGCTTAAGTGCAAACTCGTATACAACAATTGGAATTTCGCATCAGGGTACTTCCTCCTGTAGTCAATAAGTATGCCAACCAAGGAAATTCTTTAGTGCCTTCCAAGGTTCTGCGTAGATAGCTAGGGTATGGAGTAAAGGTTTTGTGGGTATATCTCTAGTAAACCCTCCGGAGATTATAACTTGGCCACTAGGGCCACCTAGGGTTAAAAGGCTTGTTGCATATGCTAAATGCAATCGACGATGACTGCGACAGAGAGTTAGGATTTTATTTTGTATATTTGATTTACTCAGGACTAGCAAATAATAAGTTTGGGGGTATTTGATAGACGCATTTATATGTCTATTTTCATCTCGATTTTCTATATTGTTAGTACCCATTTTTGTTCTTATTATGGTGTTTTATGTGTTTGTAGGTACTTTCGGCCAATAAACGTTTTTGAAGAAATCGACCCGAAAAGTTGCACCCGGAGTACACCTACTATTCGGACTCTCAGTTTGGATAAGGGGTACTTCAATTTACTAAGGGGCACCTCACTGCTTCTTGTACACCAGATGTGTTATTTACACCCCGTCACTATTCACACACCAACAGATGTTAGGGGGAGGTCATCTTCCACATTCAAACACAGAAAAAGGCGGGAAATATTGTTAAACGCGCAAGTCCCTGGAATTGATTTGGGTTCGATTCTTTGAGATTTTCTTGCTGAAATGATTTGGGCATATCCTGTTCAGATTAAACAGGAAACATAATGGGCTTGGATTCGATTGAGAAGGGGATTAATCAACGGATTAGAGAAAACAGGGGAATGAGAGTATCTCGGAGTTTTAGTGTTTTTTTTCGGAGATTTAACGGGAGTTTTGGTTGGATTCGAATTGATATTTGCCTTTTTCTACAAACCAGGAAGAGTGACGTGCGTTGGAACTAAAAATGGAGACCAAATCTCGTTATAGTTGTTGGTTACTCTAAAACAGGGAAGCTATAATATCTCGGTTCTTTTGGAGGATTTATTCTTGGAAATTACGTGCAGTAATGGGACATTATATTCTGTTTGATTTGGTTTTGTCCTTAGTGAGAGTTTGGAAGACTAGAAACAACTGAGACTCGTAAACAGATGGGATTTACGTAATCTCCTAAAAAACAGTTGTTGGGACTCAGAAAAAGATTATCGAGGAGTTGGGGGTCGATACGGAGGTTTAGGGAGTAGAAATTAACGTCTAATCCCATATTTGTTGGGTTTTAGACACTTTAGTCCTGGCTTTTCAGGCCCAGTACTCGGAGGTCCAAATTTAATGAATCTAGGACGAGTCAGTCCAAAAGTAAACGATTCAGTCCAAAAAGAATTATTATGGTGACAGAAATGACCCTCAACTGATTTTTTTGTAAATCATTTCTTCATCGTCTCAATCGACAGAGCTCTCCACCGAAAATTTGTTCATCTTTTTTACAGATCGATTAATTATCCAATTTGTTCATCCTTTTTACAGATCGATTAATTTTCCAAATTTCTTTGCTTTCTATCTCGATCTCTTGTCCTTCTAGGTCTAATCCCATCCCTGAAACTGTAGAAACAAAGAGAGATGGCACCAAATCGGTGAAAAGATTTATGTATATATCAGATTTAGAAGAGGAGATTCAGAACTTCTATATGTGAGAATCAATATTCTCTGAAAACTATGATTTCTCTTCAAAATCCTCTTTCGGTTCACAATTGATGTTTCAATATATCATCTGCTAATGATTCTTATCATTCTGAGTAAAGAAGAACCTGCACAATCAATAGGATTCAAGTTTGTTTACTTGTCTTAGGAGAAACGTTAAATTTTATAGGAGCGATCTTGAAGTTTGTAAGTATTATAATTGTCTTTTTGTTTTATTGACATATGTTGATTTGGAAATTGGATTTGGTTTTGTTTTGTTTTGTTTTGATTAGTTGGATTTGGGGATTCTGGTGAATTTGTATATACTGAATTAGAAGTTCAAGCACTCTGTCTTGGATTTAGGAAACAGTTCCCAAAAAATGGACTTGACATTCTTTCAAAAGGAGTTGAATTTTTTTTCCAGATTGTTTTATTCGGTCGTGATGCATTGCTATGTAATTTGAGAGTCATATATATCTTTTGCGGCTTGACTGATGGAAGATGAAGATCTTGCATTTGGGTGTTGTGTGCATTCAGTCTGTCCTTGTTTGTCGGCCTCTTAATATTGTAAGTCCAAGTGGTTTATGTATAAATAGATGTGTTCTTAAATGTATGGGGTTTGTAAAACTTAATTTATTGAATTATTTGATCCATTTTGAATCTTTTTTCCTTTTCTTTGTTTCATAATTTTGCGATGTTGCTATGTCTGAATCTCTTTTGTTCAGTTCTTCTGGATGACAAGGCCAGGCAGTTTACTGGAGGGGAGGATTGTAGATTTCTCCTCAGAACTGTTTCTGGGGGATTTTCTCTGCTCATTTTGTGCATATGTGGATAAAGCTTTTCTTTACATAATAATGTGTTGTAGTCTCATCCATCCGTGCAGCCTTTACTGATCGGCCTTGAGTAAGTTCTCAAGATGATTGCTGCTTTCTTCTCTTGAATGTTTCCAACGGTGTTCTGTAAACTGTTCTATATCTTGGCAGATTGCATGACATTGAGTACGTTTCTGGAAAGTTTTTCTCGCCTCCACCATTCACTTTGGTTACCATCCAATATCCACAGGTCCCTTGGTTCAAGAAGGATAAGTTTCTAAGGATGTTTAGGAGTGTCATCGATGGAAATGGTAAAGAAATTCAGGTAATATCATCACTTTAATTTGATTCGTTTTTGTTATTGTACTTACTGTAAAAAAATGTGATTAATAGAACTTCGTGTGAATTTTATATTGTTATTTTCTGTTCCCTGAACTATAGAAAAAATTGATTTGTTATGTTAACTTCTTGTACTTGAAATCGGGTCAAATAGGTTGAATATATGCAAACGTGGGTTGTCTATAGATTACTATGTTATTATAACGTATTAGTGGGTCTTATTAATACATTGTCATTGTCCAGAGTTAAAACTCCTTAGACTTTGTTTTATTTCTCTGAGAAGTTCTTTGATAAATGTATTCGGCACTGGGTCGGCCTTAATCCTTAAATTGCTTCGGGTGATGATGGAAGCTACCTATAATTGAGTGTAAAATTTCTGATGTATGTCTTCCTTTTTTTTCTCTTTTCTCCCAGTGAATTCAATGTAGTTAAACAACAATAATATGGTTCAACAAGTGTACTTGAAATAAAGTACTCATGTTTTGACTACTATTATGTTTCCGCTGCATAAGTTCTTCTTTCTACAATTTGTTAATTTACTTTTGCCATCAGGATTGTGTAATTGGTTTATCATTATCTTTTGAATAAAAACCCGGAGAAGTTCTTGACATGTGGAAATAAAAAAATGTATTAGTTACTAGTGTAGGATACTTACATCTTCTTTTTTTTCTTTCGGATCTACCAGAACCTACATTATGATACACAGGTTAATTTTGATGGCTAAATATATCACAATTAACATGAGTGGAATTCTGTAACAGATTAATTTTACTGAAGGACCTTGAGCATAAGGTTGTCAGTGAAACTGTGGTAAGTTTATATTGATTCTTAATGTGTACATTGTTGTACACCTATTGATTGCTAATGTATACATAGTTGTACACCTATTGAGTGCCAATGTGTACATAGTTGTGCACATGTTGGGTCTGTTTGAAGTTGACCATAATTTTTGAATTTATAAAGACTATGACATGGTTTTCAATCTATGATTAAGATCCAAAATTTGAATTCGGATTCGAGATCGACACATCTTAATCTCTATTACCCATCAAACAAATTTGAATTTCATATATTTTCCATTTTTGATATCATATCTGCTTTGTGGAATGTCCTGGCTTTTCTTGTTTCCTTTCAGAAATAAGCCTGCCACAGTAAGGCTTATTGGGTTTTAAACGTTTCTCGGCCTGCTCATTTGTAGAAAATTTAGGAAAACTACAGAAGATGGTTTTCTTAGTACAGTTGCATCATCTTTTTAGGCTATTTCCATTATGTTCATGATACAAAGTTACAAATCTCTTTCATGTATTCAGGAAAGTTCCATTTAAAATTATTTTAGAGAAAATGGTATTCTTAAAATAATTCGTATTTAATACATTGACTTGATTGGAATCTTCAGATTCCCCACTACATAATTTTATGTAAGAAGAAAGTCTTTATACGCTCGTGAATATGGTACTTAAAATAATTGAGCACTTCTCCACTCTGTATGTGGAAAATTTTCAAAGTAGGCCCTGCCATGGCCCCATCATCTTTTATTAAGAAATTACAAACTACTGACTTACTTTAGCAGGACTGTTTGGGCATCTCTAAAGGGAATTTTCTGTGGCCAGTACTAGTTAGTCTTGTTTCAATGACACCGTTGATGTTGATTTCTCGCAGATGATTATTGTTTTGTGAACTACTGGTCGAGTGTAACTACGTTAATTCCATTAGTTGGCGCGTGATATTAATTTTGATTGTTGTTGTAATAATGAGGTTCAAATTCTCGGACTTGTGAAGATTAAATTTAAAGATTTAATAAAATTATATACAAAAATATTAACAAAGTGCGCGAGAGGTAACCAAGACACTAGAATTCACTATTACACATGAATGATGTCAAATATTTCATAACTCTAATTATTCTTTTAATCCTTTATTTCTTAATCCACAAATAATCAAACATATTCTCAAAAATTAATTGTATCCCTTAAGCATAGATTATCTAACCAAAACATAACCTATCTAATTGAATCACAACTAATGAAGAAAATTATGTAAACTTTTAAGAACTCTGCAAAAGCAGTAATTGAGTGAATTATAATTAAATATTAGAGAAAATGAAATAGTTACCCATTGTTCATGTGTGAATAGATTCATCCATTGCCTTGGTTACGAGAGAATTAGCCGCTCACCATGTTGGAAAACCTCTCAAAGGATTTCATTGATGCTCAAAAATGGTTTACAAATGATTAGAATATGAGAAATACAATAAAACCGGGTTTGTAAGAATTATATTTGTTACAAACCAGAGAACTACGACCCTCAGTGACAAAATAAGACTGTTGCAGCTGTGTCGCAAACGCTGTAGAAAATAAGTCTGCCTGATGTACGACCCACAGGTGTGAGTTGTTATTACTGTAGGAAAACGACTGCTGGTGCAGGTCCGTTCTTTGTGTTCTTCAGTGTTCTTCAATGGCAGCAGCAGCAGCAGGTGGTCTCTCTGCAAATTCGATTTTTTTGACTCTGTGGTGCTCTAAACTTCTCCCAATCTCTCCCCCTCACTTCTCTATGATCCCCTCACCCTATATATACTCAACAGCAGCAAAATATCACGCCATAACTCTCACAAATTTTCATTAAACTCGGCTGTGAAGAAAAATATTCTAGGAATATTTTCTTCCCTGTTTTAGCTTCTCACGTGTTTCTACAGCTGCAAAATCTCCTCATTTATCTTCTTCACGGTTCAGAGTGTTGCTAGAGTCATCATACATGAGCAGAACACGCATAAATCTTCCAAAACCCGTGAACTATTCTTCTCATGCACGGGATGCCCATATTCCTTGTCACGGATTTTCCAGCCAAATTTGATCGAAACAAACACCCATACCAACTCTTTTATGACATATCACAACTACCCATGAAGTTTCAGACCTTTAGTCCACCTAGAACATCTTCAAATTTCGATCGAAACATTCTCAGAGAGCTGCCACATTTTTCCCGCCAATTTTTAAGTTTCAAATGAAGAAGATGGTGTCCCCTAACCAGCTGTGGGGTGCGAATAGCATCTGCCTTTTTTGGGTGCCCCTTAGCCAAATCTGGGATCCATATAGCAAGTGTCCTCCGGGGGTGTTCCGAGTGATTTTTCGAGCCGATTTTTCCAAAAATATTTATTTTCCAAAAATACCTAAAAATACACAAAACACCATAATAAGGACGAAAACGAGTACTAACAATACGAAACATTGAGGACAAATTAGACACATAAATACGTCTATCAAATACCCCCAAACTTATTATTTGCTAGTCCTCGAACAAAACTAATAAAAAATAAATAAAACCGAGTTAATCTCGGGAGGGTTTACCAGAGGTGTTCCCACAAAACCATTACTCCGGACCCTAGCTATCTATGCAGAACCTTGGAAGGCACTAAAGAATCTCCTTGGTTGGCATACTTATTGACTATAGGAGGAAGTACCCTGATGCGAAATTCCAATTGTTGTACACGAGTTTGCACTCAAGCATACTAAAATTCATATAAAGTGACAGAGCTCTACTCAGATAGTTTCTGGACATCATAAACCGGAGTCAACCAATCACATGGATAGATTAAGAAGATGGATGTAGAGAAAAATGTGGATGATGTTGACTAAGGTGAACCTATCCTAATGGACTGAGATACTGGTCTGGACTAATATCAACACACTGGCAAATACAAGGGAACCAGTGGTTGATAATCCTAACTCTAGGTCAACTCAGCTGGCATATACAAGGGTACCAGTGGTCGACTTTATTGTATTTATTCCGGTTGGTCTGGTGGTCTGGTCTCAATTTTTTTTTCTTTTTTTTTTCGCTCAATCACTCTATTTCACCCTAGCAATGGTAAAAAAAAAAGTGATCAGGATTCTTTCGATGTTTCCATCACGAGGATATAGCGAAACTACCATGTTTTCTTTTCTAACACCTGAGCTCTGTGCTTTTATGAATAGACTCTTCTAGATGTTTCCATCTAATCAGATTGGTTCCTCAAATCCTACAACCAAAATGCTTCCATCCACTTAGATTAGTTAGTGCCAGCCTTAATAAGCATAAATTTCTAGTCTCTGGAGTTTATTTATTGCAACTAAAAACTTTCTCCCATACCCCCAAACTTAAATCTAACATTGTCCTCAATGTTCTAAAGATGAAATTAAAAGCATGAACAAGGAGAAACTGTTACCAATGAAGCAAAAGAGATACGGAAGGATATTACCGTGTCGCATGAATATTGGGTTACCTCCCAAAAAGTGCTAAGTTTAAAGTCTTCTGCCAGACTAAGCAAGGATTAGTCACCACGTAAAATCATATAATAGTATCCGGAATAACTGTGGGTCATCTGGATCAAAAAGTGTTACCCACAAGAAGAGGAAACCGCAACAGGCCAAGAAGATACCGAGCATACCCTTGCTTAAGACAACTACATCTAGTTGTGGTTCAGGTTCAGGCTCTATAAAATGGTCTAAATAAAAGGTTTTCATCGGTTGGATTTCCTCAAAGCTAAGATCCGGTTCAGGTATTAGAGTCTGGAAAAACTCAACTAAGAACTTAGAAGCACATAACAACAACCTGAATAATCGGGGATCCTCTAAGTCAATTAGATTTGACTCACAAAGTTGACCATAATAATGGTCATTCTTAAGAAAATGTGTCGACCCTAATATCCTAAAGTAATTAGGTTTAGTCTCAAAACTTAATATCCGACACATCTGAAAATCATATGTTCCCACAATTGGAAGAAAAGTTTTTGGTGGGAAAACAAAGTCAATCTTGGTATCATAGCCTGGGTTAACCACATCAACCAGAGGATGGGTTTCTAACAACTGAGCTTCTCTATGGACATCATTAGGTTCGGGAAAACATGTATGAAGATAATCTTGTAATATGGTTGAGGCATAAATGTCAAGTCCTACACGAGGGAACTTTCTAAGAGTTAAAGCACATGGAGAATGATAATCACCCCCAAACTTAGAGTTTTCTGTGTCTCTAGAAAGACTAGTCACAACTTCCCTAATTTCTAGGTCATCAGATTCCTGGAAATGGTCAATTGATTCTTCTAAGTCAGGTTCATCCTCACTCATCTCTACGAGTTCATCTTCTTCGTCTAAGACTATTGTTTCTAAATCGCTAGACTCTAAAACATTATTCTCAGAATAAACTCGTTCCTCTAAATCATTATCGGCTTTGTAAACAGGAAATACTACATCGTCTAAAACGAGGGTATCTCTAGTAAATCCTGTCCTTTTGAATAGGTGAATAATTATTAAAATTATTTGGATTTGAACTAGAAATAATATTATCATTGTAAAGCTCAATTGGAGTAACCATTTCCTGATCACTATTCCTACATAAGTATGATTCTCCATCAACACTATCCTCATCATAATAACATGAAAAAAGAACCTCATCAAAACAAGTAGTGCTACCAATTCTAACCTTGTTATCTTGATTATGTAAATAACTATCTTCATTCTCAAGGGTATTATTGGATCACTATATTGGCAATTCAAGTAATTTCGAGCAATTCTTTCGTTCGTCTCAGCTATCCGCTTGAGGTTGTCTTCTAAAGAAGGTTCACTCATTATTGTAGTTCTTTCATCTATAATTATACTATTCATCTCAGCTAACTTACGCGTCGACTCAGCTAACTTCCTGAGGGACTCTTCTAAAGGAGGAATAGGAACAGAGGGATCATAAAAAGGACTACTTTTCAATAGTTTGATTGTATCCTCTAGAGACGAAGAACTAGTACTATAATCTTCTTGCTCGTAAGACTGATGCATGTGTGGATAGTAATTGGGCTCACCAGGGTATGACCCATATCCTTCCAAAGGATGGCGTTCCCAACCACTATTCCCAACATGGTCATAGAAAGGATGATGTCCATATTCAAATTCAGGTCGATAATCATTGTATTGGCTTCTATCATACCAGTTCGACATTCTTAATTGCAAGGGAATTCTACACAATCACAAACAAGGCTGACTCGACCAAATCAAACCTATAAAATCTAGCAAACAACAAGCATGATGGCTCCACTTAGATTGTTTCTAGACCAGCTTCTAATCCTTCGAAAGGGAATTCGTTACAATTTAAGCAAACCCTCTGGAATCAATCCGAGTCAAAGTAAGTTGAATTGAGGCGAGGGAAGCTCAGTGGAGCTTTGATACCCAAGGCCTCACCGCTATCACAAGGCGGCGCAGTCACGCATTCAACTCAGAAACCATCATGAACTTCGAAGTATGCTAAAAGAGTAACCAATATTTTTCGAACGACTTTCCTACTAAGCTCGTTACCCTATAGGTCTCGTTCTAGTCAAAATTTTAAGCTTAGGTTCGCGTTTGGTTTCGTTTTCCTAAAGCGGGCAAGAAGGAAACGGTGATGAAATCCGAGTCCTTATCTTAATTTGGCCAGGCCTTGCCCTTTACTAGGAAATTAAAACAACCGTATTCAAATCCTCAGCATATATTCACCTTAAGGCATACAATAAACCCGCTGACAGGGGATTCGCGGGTGTTTCGAAAGCTTACCTCCCGTACCAGACGGGCGCAGAACCGCTGAAGTCGACTCGGGCCACGACTCCTATGTCATGTGCGAACCCGAGGGGCCGAGACGATATTGTAATCGTCGTCCTTCCCTGCAAACATTTTATATTTAATGTACCCTTCCTTAGGGTTTAAAAAAATAAAATAATTGTCCAAGTCCAAAGTCCAAATAAAGTGCAAAAGAAAAAAAAAAAAAAAAATAATAATAATAATTACAAAAAATGGAAGGTCTCTAAAAAAAAAAAATTCTTCTCTCTTTTTTTTAATTTTTTCTTTCGCTCTTTTTTTTTTGCGTTGTCTTTTTCTTTCTCTTTTAGCTTTAAGCTTTGATTCCAAGTCTTTAGTATCCAACTTCAAACCTGTAATACAAAGACACACCAAAAGAAACGTAAAAAGAACAAATGAAATAAAAAAAAAACCTAAAAATTCTACCTAAGCACAAATCCGCGTCGGCGGCGCCAAAATGATAGCGGTGAGATCTTGGGTAAAATTCTACCTAAGGACAAATCCCCGGCAGCGGCGCCAAAATGATATAAATTTTGATTGTTGTTGCAGTAATGAGGTTCAAACTCTCGGACTTGTGAAGATTAAATTTAAAGATTTAATAAAATTATATACAAAAATATTAACAAAGTGGGCGAAAGGTAACCAAGACACTAGAATTCACTATTACACATGAATGATGTCAAATATTTCATAACTCTAATTATCCTTTTAATCCTTTATTTCTTAATCCACAAATAATCAAACATATTCTCAAAAATTAATTGTATCCCTTAAGCATAGATTATCTAACCAAAGCATAACCTATCTAATTGAATCACAACTAATGAAGAAAATTATGTAAACTTTTAAGAACTCTGCAAAAGCAGTGATTGAGTGAATTATAATTAAATATTAGAGAAAATGAAATAGTTACCCATTGTTCATGTGTGAATAGCTTCATCCATTGTCTTGGTTACGAGAGAATTAGCCGCTCATCATGTTGGAAAACCTCTCAAAGAATTTCATTGATGCTCAAAAATGGTTTACAAATGATGAGAATATGAGAAATACAATAAAACCGGGTTTGTAAGAATTATATTTGTTACAAACCAGAGAACTACGACCCTCAGTGACAAAATAAGACTGCTGCAGCTGTGTCGCAAACGCTGTAGCAAATAAGTCTGCCTGATGTACGACCCACAGGTGTGAGTCGTTATTACTGTAGGAAAACGACTGCTGGTGCAGGTCCGTTCTTCGTGTTCTTCAGTGTTCTTCAATGGCAGTAGCAGCAGCAGGTGGTCTCTCTGCAAATTCGATTTTTTTGACTCTGTGGTGCTCTAAACTTCTCCCAATCTCTCCCCCTCACTTCTCTATGATCCCCTCACCCTATATATACTCAACAACATCAAAATATCACGCCATAACTCTCACAAATTTTCATTAAACTCGGCAGTGAAGAAAAATATTCTAGGAATATTTTCTTCCCTGTTTTAGCTTCTCACGTGTTTCTACAGCTGCAAAATCTCCTCATTTATCTTCTTCACGGTCCAGAGTGTTGCTAGAGTCATCATACACGAGCAGAACACACATAAATCTTCCAAAACCCGTGAACTATTCTTCTCATGCACGGGCTGCCCTGATTCCTTGTCACGGATTTTCCAGCCAAATTTGATCGAAACAAACACCCATACCAGCTCTTTTATGACATATCACAACTACCCATGAAGTTTCAGCCCTTTAGTCCACCTAGAACATCTTCAAATTTCGATCGAAACATTCTCAGAGAGCTGCCACATTTTTCCCGCCAATTTTTAAGTTTCAAATGAAGAAGATGGTGTCCCCCTAACCAGCTGTGTGGTGCGAATAACATCTGCCTTTTTGGGGGTGCTCCTTAGCCAAATCTGGGCTTCGTATAGCAAGTGTCCTCCGGGGGTGTTCCGAGTGATTTTTCGAGCCAATTTTTCCAACAATATTTATTTTCCAAAAATACCTAAAAATACACAAAACACCATATTAAGGACGAAAACGAGTACCAACAATACGAAACATTGAGGACAAATTAGACACATAAATGCGTCTATCAGCGCGTCTCTCGCAGATACTTAATTTGGGAGATTCTCAATGATTTTTATGTGCTGCATTGAGGTGTGTGTTGTAATGATGTTATTATGATTCTCTATGCAGGTCACGTCATTAGTTCACCGTATTGTAATAGGTGTATTTTCTTGTACACCTTTATACGCGGTGCACATAAAAGTGCACTTTGTGTTTGTTATATGAGGTGTATATGCTTGTACACCAGTTATAGTTTAAGCTACAATTAGTTACCATAGTATTTGAATATTTCTAGATTTTATTATCAGTCAGATAGTAATTCAATTTCTAGGTGTTATGCCCTTATTTGAGTACTTCAAGTATTTTATATTATGCGTAATGTCTACAAGTTTGTTTACAAATTTGTAACCTTGTATTTTGTCATCTTAACTGAATCAGGAGTACTTCCCGAAATGATTCTGATCTATCAGTGATGTTTTGATATTTATTCTGCATATTGACTGTCACCACAAGAATCATATGTTTCACTATAGTTAGCCATGTTTCTGTACATGAACTATAATATTTAGAATTAAATAAATCAATGCGTGGAAAATCAACAGTAGGTATAACTCATTCAAATTTCAGTAATGGCATCATGGAATATTAAGCCGATGCTATTACATTTTGTTATTGATTGTTAATGTGTACATAGTTGTACACATGTGTTTGTTAATGTGTACATAATTGTACACATATTGATTTTTAATGTGTATATAGTTGTACAATCGACTTGAATGATTATCCTTGCTGACAAAGAGAGGTATGTTTCATAATTATAATATGCTGGTCTCTTTGGTCTAATCTTAGTTCAGTCTTACATAATGCTCAGAAGAATGATACTGTGTAAGCCTAATGATCTTTGAAATGAAATAAAGGATGCTTTATTCTAGCAGTGAATGGTTTTTAGAGTTGACGATTTAGCTTGACAATGTCTCTTGGAAATTAAGTTACCATCCTTCTTAAGTGTACATATTAGTGCACTTGTATTTCAAGCGTACATATTGGTGCACTTGTATTGCAAGTGTACATGTTTTTGTGCCTATAATACGTACAATTGTACATATTTGCTTTCTACTTTAGATGGATCTTAACATTTACGCGCAGATATCTGTGGAGTTTGTATGATTTTCCTACACCAATAATAATGTTTGAGAAGTTTTACTTGATTTAATTTTTTTCTGTCCTAGATTTCATCTATTTTGGTGAAATGTCAAACACTTTGTTAAACTGCGATTGAATATATTTAAACCAGTGCATTGATATTTCTTAATCGTCTCATATAATACTGCGGGGACTTTTTTTTTTATCTAGGAAAAGGAAAAGAAAGAGCTAAACAAGGCAGAACCCAGCTCAGGACAGATGTGCGCTTCAGTGGAGACATACAAAATAAATGAATGTGAATACTGTGAGTAGTTCTTGCGCTGGAATTTTTTATTTATTATGTTTTTTTCAGACAGTGCATACGACCTACAATTTATCCTGAGCATGAAGTGGAGTTCTTATTTGTATCTATGCTTTTTTAGAATTCATGTTGTTGTTGGTTGCATCTGGCACAAATGACAAATCTTCTAAAATCAAGTCAAAATATAAGATAACATCCGAAAAAGAAGTCACACTAGTTATAATTAAGAAATACCATGTCAAAATGTTGGGCTGGAAAATATCCCATGAAAAGTGAAAGACCTCGATTTAAAACAGTGTCCTGATACATAAACATTCTGGAAATTATTAGTCTCATTGTGGATTTTTGATGTAGTGGTCTCATATTACTAGTCATGTTGTGATTGTTGAACTGATCATGCCTTACTTTGGTCTTTTTAATGCACATTTGCATTAGTCTCACTAAGTTTTTTTTATCTTAAACAGTTTGCCCTGTGCTTAATCTGAGTGGGGATCTTTTTTGTAATGCTTTTGCAGTGGCTCTGTTGGGATTCCATTGCAGGTATACGGTACATTCAAGGTTACTGAGAGGAAGGATACTTCTCAACAGAAAAAGTGGTTTGTATTAGATTTGAATAGCATGCTTGTTAGTGGTGCTTAGATGGAGTTGTATGTGGTGTACAAACCGGTGCACCTTGTCTTGTCGTTGGACTTTTTGGAATTTTGTAGATGTGTATATGCCTTACACCAGTGTAAACTAAGATATTTAAAAAATAAAAATTATATGGTCATAAGGGTACTCTTTTTATCGAGCTCGGAAAGAATTTTCCGAATATATAAAGTTTGCGAATTTTTGACAAAAGGTCCAAAAGATAAATTGTTTTTTTAATTATTTTTATGTTAATTAAAATTGTTGACATCATCGTAAGTCACTAAGGACCAAACTATAAATATTTGGACTAAATTGTAAACGATAAGGGTTATTAGCCATATTTTGGACTAATTTGTTCCTAGTTGACTCGGGTTGGACTAAGTCGTATTTTTGGACTGACTTTTGGACTAAACCGTATTTTTCCCGTTTAGGGAGGCTGCAGAGGCGAAAATCAGGGTTACATGAAAGTACCATGCTGCTGCTGAAGAAGAAGGAGACGAAGAACATTGGACCAACACAGACAGTCGTAGTTCTGCTACACCACTAAACTATCGTTCTTCTACAGTCTTATAAATTGTAACAGTGACTTCTAACACTTATAAATGTTACAGATTCACTAATTTGTTTATTTCATCCTTTTCTTCTTCGCGAGCACTTTTGAGATATGTTTCTATCTTTTAAGAGTGTTTTGATCCTAATGAGCTAAACCCCATCACTGGGACAACGGAGGAAGCCTTATTTCACAATTGTTTGGTAACTATATTTGATTCTCTATGACTTTTTGCAATCCAATTGATTTATGATTTTTCTTGATTTGTTGTGATTTAGTTTGATGGGTTGCGCTTAGTCTTAAGAACTTTTGATAATCCATGCTTATGATTTACATCTGATGTTTTAGAAATCTACCTTGCAAAGAAAAGAGTCAATGAAAGAGATCGAATTTTTATGAGTCATTATATGAACCAATTGAATGTGATTAATGGTGGAATCCAAAGTCCTAGTATCTCTTGTTATCGTGACAATCTTGTGTAAATATTTTCCTTGTTTTTATTTTTTAATCTGAAATCGAATGTCATCAAGTCTGAGTTGAACGAATCTTATTTACCACTATATAAAATCACATCACTTAACCACAGTTCCAAAATGGTTTGCATACGGATACGTATACCTATCCGGATCAAGAAACAAACAGATTTTCCCATGATGTGCATACAAATATGCGTATCACACAAATTTGTAAGTCGATATATAATTACTCCGCTACGTGTATGAGTACATATAATACGTCTTCAGACGTATAACAGTTATCTTAGTTTGTAAGATTGATAACACTGTCTTGTATTCTGAATATAGTAATTTTATATTTTTCTCTAAATCAATTCGAAACATTCCCGAATATCATCAATGACACATATCACTGTTTCAGGATATTTTCGAATGATAAACTTGAATCATGATTTGGTTCCGAATAATAAATTGTTCTCCACCAAAATTTATCAAGTATGAACAAATGTTCATTAAGCTTAATCATTATATTTCGAGAAATTCGTAAACTAAATAATTAGTTCTCGAAATTCTTGTCTATGCAAGCTAGTCTAAATAGTTATGCGACAAATATATCAAGGATCGAAAAGTGAATATAACTTGAGAAATAGGTGGTTCAGTCTTCACTTACCTTTTGTTAATGAAGTTCTCCAAAAGCTTCGATTGACTTCGCCTTCAAACTGTAGAACGCAAATGATGACTGGTTCGATTCTCAACTACCTCTATCCTAGACCGAGACTTAATTAATTGTAGACTAGAAATCAATATATAGTTTTGACAACTAAATTTGACAACACGCTTGAGATAACAACACTTGTGAGTTCGACCGTGCAATGCTCTAACATGTATAATTTGATAGTCATGTTTATATATGTTTATGTTTATATTCTTTAAGTAGGTGTTTTAAAATGGTTTTTAATGGTATAAAGTTTGTGAATATTCATGGTATAGTTTGAGAGATGAATCATTTCTAAATTTTACTAGTTATATCCATAAGGCTATAATTGTAAAAAACACTTAAACATACTCCCCTATCCTCCTTACCTTAATAATTGCACAAGCTTGAACTAGGTCATCTATTTAAGGACAGAGGGAGTATTACATATTACAGATTGAGTAACAATTATGTTCGGACTGAATATATGCCTATCTCACCTTTGGGAAGAGTAAAGTTTTTGTTATTCAATGCTTCAACAACGGCTTTTATTTTTGAATAGTTGTGGGGCAAAAGTTCTGTAGGAAATTGGAATCAAGAGTATGAAGATTGAATAAACAAAAAGTTTGTAATGTAATACATTTGTCTTTTGATTCTTTTATTCTCAATATGTAAAGAGTTTTGTCACTAAAATTGACAAAGGGGAAGATTATTATAGCATTGGTATGTCAAGTTTGGATGTCAAATTTAGTTCCAAAATCCGGAGGCGCCTGTTTTAACAACATACTTGACTTGTTAAATTTTTATCATCTGTTCATTCAAGTCAGTATTTATTAAAAACACAACATACTAAGTAAAGTTTGTTTACAGTGACTTTACTATTGGTGACTTGGTCATTATACTAAGATCAAAGTATCATTAAGGAATGATATACTAATGGTTTCTACTTGAGTATATGGAGTTACGAAATATGGTTTATCTATGGACTTCGTGTTTTCAACATTGCAGTAATTGGTAGTTTGTCATTATTTAGTGTCTCGAACTTCTAGAATGAATTCATACATTGGAATAATGTTTTAAAGCAATTTCATAATCATAGTTTAAGGAAGTAGACTTGCAAAACCTGTTTTGTAGTTGAAATGGAATTCATGACCGATCACTAGTTGAAGGGTTAGGGTTTCATAGAATGTTCAGAAATGATTTAGAAGAAAAAATTGATTATGGTAGTGGAATTAATTGAATTCAAGGAGTCAAGGTTTGACGAATTCGATTACTATTGGTTGAGTTGAACGGTCTTGGAGGTAATTTACTTTCTAAGTTAGATCAGTAATTATTCAATTATATTATTAAGTATGTGTGGTTGATAATGGAATTAGGATTTGAATTGAGTATGGATTGAAGTTGTAGTTGTGCTTTAGGTATATCTTGAGTTAAAAGGAATTGGGTTGATATAAAAATTGAGTTTTGTTTTAAAATTTATGACTGAGTTGAGTACAAGGATTTAGCGGTTTTTTTGGTGGGTGTTAAATTGATTTCAGACATGTATGAGTGGCTAAAGCTAAAGGTTTTGCTGGTGGGAGTGAATCCCGAGATGGTATTGCAGGTGTTACTCAAATGAAAAACTAAAATGAAATGGAGTGAATGCTTGTTTTAAATCTTAAATGACTTGAAAGTAACGATAGGAATGGAAACAAATCAATTCAGTATCACTAACCTCATGTGGAACGATGATGTCTTCATTGTAGTCGATACGCCTTCATGATCTTTAGAGTAATACTTGTATGTCTCAACATTCCTAGACTTTCCAGTCTAACCTAAACGAAGTTGACTCTAGTATATTTAATCAAGCTACTGTAATTGAGTTTGATACTAAAATATGACAACCAAACTTGACATACCAACGCTTGGTGGGTCAACCAGATGCTCTAACAACTCTGACCAACTCAATTGTCTAGCATCATCTGTAGCTTCTAAACTGAGCCATAACTCTGCAACAAAGTCCCACAAAACTACCAGTCTCTGAAGATGCGGGGGTCTAACAACCACACTCAACAATTTTTTTGGAAATCTGAGAGCACTTACTCCAATACACTTTCTAGAGAATCAACTAGACAGTCAGACTCAATCTAGAATAAAGTATGTCAAAGAGTTTAATATCTCTAACTCTTAATTCAATCCACAATCAGCAAATAGAAATCTGCGAGTCCGATTTAATAAGAGGAGTAACTTGAACGGTACCAAAGACCAGTGTTCAAGTGTCAATCAATGTAAATCAACAACCCAATAAGGTTGGATATTCTAATTGATTAATCTTAACGCACAACCTCTGATATTTCAATTATATAACAAAATATAATACGAAAAATAAATAACACAGACACCAGAATTTCGTTAACGAGGAAACCGAAAATGTAGAAAAACCCTGTGACCTAGTCCAGATTGAACACCATGTTGTATTAATCCGCTACAGACACTAGCCTACTACCAATTAACTTCGGACTGGACTGTAGTTGAATCCTAATCAATCTCACACTGATTCAAGATAAAGTTGTGTTCCTTAGGTCTCTGATCCCAGCAGGATACTACGCACTTGATTCCCTTAGTTGATCTCACCCGCAAACAAGAGTTGCTACGACCCAAAAATCGAAGACTTGATAGACAAATCTGTCTCACACAGAAAAGTCTATAGGATTGAATAAATCTGTCTCCCACGGATATACCCAAGAGTTTTTGTTCCGTCATTTGATAAATCAAGGTGAACAGGAACCAATTGATAACCCGGACTTATATTCCCGAAGAACAACCTAGTATTATCAATCACCTCACAATAAACTTAATCGACTAGAGAAACAAGTTATTGTGGAATCACAAACGATGAGACGAAGTTTGTTTGTGATTACTTTTCTATCTTGCCTATCGGAGATATAAAATCTCGAGCCAATTATTTCAATTGCACTCAACACGATAGAAACAGCAAGATCAGATCACGCAACTACAAAGATAATAATTGGGTCTGGCTTCACAATCCCAATGAAGTCTTCAAGTTGTTAACCTACATGGTCTCGAGAAGAAACCTAAGGTTAAAGGAGAATCGACTCTATTTATGTAACTAGTAACACACATGAGGTGTGGGGATTAGTTTTCCCAGTAGCTAGAGTTCTCCTTTATATAGTTTACAAATTAGGGTTTGCAATCCAAGTTACCTTGGTAACAAAGCATTCAATATTCACCGTTAGATGAAAAACCTGATTCAACCAGGCTAATATCTTTCAATCGTTAGATCGAACTTAGCTTGTTACACACAAATGAAATATACCCTCATTTAGGTTTATGTAACCGTACCTAAACGTGTACACCAGGTTGGTTCACAAATAGTTAACCGAGGTTAGTCATATGATTACTCTCATATCAACCTTGTTCATTTTAACCATAACTAGTTCAAATGACTCAAATGAAACTAGTTAAAGAGTTGTTCAATTGCATAGAAAACACAATTGAAACCAAATCGGTTTGATTCACTTGAATCAATCATGAACATTATAGTCACACTTTGTGAAGATTGCATTACTTATAATTTAAAAGTTTAAGTTCATGAACTGATCGATTTGACAAAGTAACCAGCTTAAGTATGCGTACGGGTATGCGTACTTAAGCAACCAGATTTTGAGTTTGTTAAGTTTCCAAACTCACTAGTTTAGGAGTTTGTAATTCCCAAACTCAGCAGATATTATCGGTTCGAAAACTTCCGCCAGTATGTGTACGGGTACGCATACTTATCTTGTCTCCTTCACCAATTTCGTATACACACATATGCATACTCTTGGTTCCCGGTTTATGAATTTATACACTAATGTGCGAATACACTATATATGCTTATATCCAAAGATGGTTACATCATCAACTATTTATTTCAATCATTGAAATATTCTTCTATAATGACAATAGCCGTTTTCACACACTATTAGCATCAAAGTAATTTTCAAGATATTGAAATAATCATTATCGAAACATTCCAAGCCTACATCAAATGATTGTACCACACAAACCATTTGAGATGTTACTCGGCAATTTTCTCACGATATAAGATGAACTTGGTCGAAGCGAAAGCTTACTAACACATATTTCGAGAAATATGTAAGCGAGATATACTCAGCTAGAAATCTCAAATGTGTATAGATAAAAATATATCGTAACATGACTTATGTCTCAATATAAGAGATAGTATAAATAGACTTTCCAAGTGATAGATGAGTTCAAGTCTCCACATACCTTTTGTCGAAGAAGTTCCACAAGATCCCCTTAGTAGTTCTTCTTCTTCAAGAGATGAACGCCGAGAGATCTAAGCTCAACTACACTATCTTATCCACATGCTTGGTCTCCTTAGCGTCTTCAACATGACTCGAAATCTTCGTCACTTCCAAGTACTCCATGATCCTAAAGGTTGTAAGTTCAGCATCATAGTTTTTGAAGATCCGTAGCTATAACAATGAGAAAACAAAATGCTCTCAATCATTGTTATACAGTGTCATAGTATTATTACACAGCATCAAAGTCCAATTGTATCACAACTTTGACAACAATACTATGGTGATATTCATCACTCCTCCTTAGTCAATACTTTATCTCAACACGAAAACCACTCCCCCTTACATAATGATCTGTAAACAATATGTATTTGTAGTATCACAATACACATTAATTCTCCCCCTTTTTGTCAATATAAATTGGAAAAGGTACGAAAACTAGTGGGATCCTCATGAAATTTCCACGGAGATACTTCATGACTAAAGGAGAATACCATACCAACTTATTTAGATGCAATCATAAAGCCGAAGATAAATGCATTCGTCAAGGAGTTAATAAAGATATAAGATAACCCCTAATGTTCCACAGCCGCACTCCCTACAAATATTTGGTAATTAAGCACAAGTTCAATATGAACTCTCCCCCATAAAATGTCATCCCCGAAGGAACAACAAAGACGAACTTACGTTCACAAGAAAAGAAGGGTTTCTTTAGACAAAATAAAATCACATGAAAACATGAATTTGAATCCAAAGTATTCAATTGAATTATCCACAAAAGAATTCATAATTAATCCAATCGAAATGCACAATTAAATTAACGACAAGAGAGCTCATAATTAATTCAATTAGAATATACAACCAAATTAACCACAAAAGTGATCAATTCAATTAGTCATGCTCGACATAAGAGAACTTACGGAGCAAAAACTAAAATAACCAAAAGAGAATGATCAATTTAGTTGGTCATGCTCAAACATAAGGAACCTTACGTAGAAACACATTATATGCATAAAAAAATGTGGATCGGAGATCGACCAAATACTGCGGAATAGACAAGGATTCATCCTACTTTCCGTCACTGTTTGTACAATGACATACAATAGGCTTAATCCTTGTACACAAAAGTTTTATCCTTTCTTCCAACAAAACAATAATATAAAAGGCTTTAACTTTTGTAATGTCAAAGTTCATTCTATCTCCTATCAATACATTCGTACCGACATAATAGAGATAAATTTTGAACAAGTATTAAAACTTTTCATGGATGTAATACTTATAGCAACAAACATTCAAAGCTAAATAAAAAGTTATTACAACCCTTTAGAGTATCACTTAACAAAAGAAGTTTAACAACAGAAAAAGAAGGAACTAAGCTCGATTGCGATTATATTTCTAAGAAATATTACACACATGTTCAATCAATTCAGGGTGAAACCCCAACACGTAGCTCAGTTGTTCCTATAGGCACTCGATTCTTTCATTAAGAAGATTGTCTTCAGAAGTGACTGGCTTCTTCATCTTGTTGATGTCTGTCTGAGATAGGGAAGAAGCATAACCAGTGCAAGTGCCAATAGGTTTAACCTTAAATTGACTACAGATTTTACTGATAAGATATGGGAACCCGGGATTCTTTTTCTGCGAAACCATATGAATCATCTGACGAATAATCAGACCACAGAAGTCAATCTCTTCACCCGAGATAAGATAGCAAACCATCTCCGCAAGGGTTCTGCTCCATAGATTCTTATCGAGTGTGCTAGGAACAGATTTGCAGCAGCCAATTTACTGAAGACCTTGAAATGAAGCTAATGTTGTCAACCGACAACTTTCCTCCAAACCACGATTCGCTTCTATTTAGAAGCAATTCGGATAGCTGACCCTGAGTTGGTCTGTGATTCTCAGGTTGAGGAATTACAAATGAGCGATCAAGTGATAAGTTAAACAAATATGCAATCACTTCACGATTTACCTAAAATGTTATCTCTCCAACCATTGTCTTAAAGCAACAACTGACTTTGTTGGCAGCATGTAGGTTAGCATAAAAATGGCAAGTCATCTCAGGATAAGAAGACCCAAGACCATCATGAATATAGCCCCACTCATGTTGGTTCATAAACTGGTAAAACTCAGGTTCGCTAACAGTACGATCGTACACCCTTTCTATAACAAACTTCCCTTTAAGAAACTTGACATATTTATTCCTAGCGAGAAGACTAGTAAAACTAATTTGAAGAGAAAGGTCATAAAAAGGCTCTAAAACGTCTAAATCAATTTCATCATCTTCAAACTCATTATCACTATCTAAGTTTTGATTGGGTTGAGAACTTGAGATTTCACCACGACTTAACCTTTTCCTAGAAGCCATTTTTTGAACAAAAACACAACAGAGAAGATGAACAACTTACTTGGTTCATGAACTGTTGATGATGGTGGAGTTCAAAACCGGTGAGCAATGTAAGAATTGTTCTTGACCCAACATGCAAAATATTCTTTTGGTTCTAACGGTACAAACCAATCAAAGATTGGTTATGAAAAGAGAAGGATGAGAAAAATAGGTACATGAACAGATGGATTTCTCAATTGTACTCGAACTGTAACAAGAGAAGGTGAAGAGAACGAAGAGAAAAAATTTCTCTTTTAATGTGACAAACAGTGGAACTCGAACCGGATATGTTCGAACTGGAACAAAATAAGAGTTCAGAGTTTGTGGACTGCACGTGTGAAGCAAGGGCTCGTTTGTTTTGTGAATTATCAAGGATGTTCGGAGCAAGGCTCAACAATATTTTTTCCCGCAGTTCACAAGAGCATCACTTTGCATACCATGACACCAAGAGAGGGTTTCTTTCCAACAACTTTCACATTTTCTAGTAGCGAGAGACACCCAAGGAACTGTCTTTATAAGACTATCACTAAACATCAAGAGATCCCAAAAAACGATGAGTTTGTGATTTCTTGTTTTCCAACTTATAAAAGACATTGTCTGCAGATAGTTTATATTACTGTGAAGGGAAACTCTTTTGATAAAAAGAGACGTCCTAGATTCTTTATGAAAGAAGATAATACTACTATCTTGATACGAAGTATCAGGGATTGAGCGATGAATTGACTCATGCTTTGAGGTGATATACTCAGATGTCTGAGATTTAACCTCCTCTTGTAACACATCTAGTTTGTTACCACTAAATGGTTTACACATAGGAGGAGTATTGCACTTGTTAGAGCATTGCTCGGTCGAACTCGCATGCATTGCTATCTCAAGCATTTTTGTCAATATTAGTGATGAAAACTATAAGTCTTGGTTTCTAGTCTATTATAGCTAAGTCTTGGACTAGGATAAAAAGTATAGTTGAGCTCAAGGACTTCATGGAAATTCATCATACAAGTAGAATAACTACTCAAGGTACCGGTGGAACTTCTAGACAAAAAGGTATGTGTAGACTTGAACTTATCTATCACTCAAAAGTCTATCTACTCTATCTCCTA
The DNA here is from genome assembly GCF_003573695.1 of Papaver somniferum. Lineage (NCBI taxonomy): Eukaryota > Viridiplantae > Streptophyta > Magnoliopsida > Ranunculales > Papaveraceae > Papaver > Papaver somniferum. The sequence goes on along the minus strand of NC_039363.1, from coordinate 126,320,580 downwards.
CTATTTGAGACAAGAAGTCGTATGCTATATATATAGAATTTGATTATACACATTTGGTATTTCGAGCCGAGTATACCTCGCCTATCTATATATCGAAATATGAGTTGGTAAGCTTTTTGCTTTAACCCAGTTTATCTTTACCATGTGACCAAATTCATGATATGTTTCAATCATCTTGAAAATTGCTTTGACGATAAATGGTGTAACAACTATATAACGTCCTCTAAGAATGTTTCAATGATTGAAATGAGAGTTTACATTACATAACCAATGGTGAACATAAGCATTTTTGTAGAAACACATTTATGCATAAGTCCTATTCCTTGAACCAAAGTTTGCGAACTTTGTTGATCAAGAGAACAGGAAGAATGGCGTGAGCCAAGTCCGCGAACTCAGTCCGCAAACTTCCGAAGTTCTCAAACCAAAGAATTTATGCTGGAGTTGACAAACTACTTGCGTGAAGCTAAGTCCGCGAACCCAGTCCGCGAACCGACGAAGTTCTCATACCCGAGAATTTCTGCTGGAGTTTGTAAACTCTGCCCGATAACTTAAGTCCGCGAACTTGAGAAGGTTATATATCTGAATATGATTTCTGAACTTAAACTTAAAAATACTAAGGAATGCAGTTTGCAAACCGTGGCTATAAAAGTTCATGAACCGATTTAAGTGGATCAAATCATCTTTGCTTAAATTGTGTCTTGTGTAGTACATGAGATTTCCTTGCAATTGAACAACTCTCTAACTAGTTCATTTGAAATCATTTGAACTAGTTATGGTGAAGAAGAACGTGGTTGATATGGAATGCTCATATGAATAACCTTTTGGTTAACTATTGTTGAACCAACAAGTGCATACGTTTGGGTATGGTTAACAAACCTAGAAGCGTGCATTTTCAAGTGTGTGTAACAAGATAAGTTTTCGATCTAACGATTGAGAAAAATTAGCTTGAATCTAAATCAGGTTTTCATCTAACGGTGGATATTGATTGCTTTGTTACCAAGGTAACTTAATTGCAAATCCTGATTTGAAAGACTATATAAGGGGAACTCTAGTATCTGTACAAAACTAATCCCCACACTTCACATGTAATACTAGTTTGCATACTAGAGTCGGTTCTCCTTTAACCTTTGGTTTTCTTCTTCTAAAACCAGGTTAACGACTTAAAGACTTCATTGGGATTGTGAAGCCTGACCGATATACTTTTATCGTAGTTGTATGATCTGATCTTCCATCTTCTATCGTACGAGTACAATCAGATTGATTGGCTTGAGATTGATATCTCTGATAGGCAAGATATAAAAAGTAATCACAAACATCTTCGTCTCATTGTTTGTGATTCCGCAATATCTTGTTTCGCTACCATACGATTAAGATTGTTGTGAGGTGATTGATAAATCTAGGATGTTCTTCAGGAATATAAGACCGGAATATCAATTGGTTCCTGTTCACCTTGATTATTATCAAAAGACGGAACAAAACCTTTTAGGGTTTATCTGTGGGAGACAGATTGATCCTTTGATAGACTTGTATGTGTGAGACAGATTTTTTTATTGTTAAGTCTTCGACTTTGAGTCGTAGAAACTCTTAGTTGTGGGTGAGATCTGCTAAGGGAATCAAGTGCACAGTATCCTGCTGGATCAGAGGCGTAGGGTGTACAATTGTACCTTAGATCAGCGGGAGACTGATTGGGGTCAACTACAGTCCAGTCCGAAGTTAGCTTGGAGTAGGCTAATGTCTGTAGCGGCTTAATACAGTGTGTGTTCAAGCTAGACTAGGTCCCGTGGTTTTTCTGCATTTACCGTTTCCTCGTTACCAAACTTCTGGTGTCTGTGTTATTTCTATTTCCGCATTATATTGTTTTATCTTTATAATTGAAATAATACATGTTGTGCGTTGTAGATCATCAATTAGAATATCCAACCTTAGGTTGTTGATTTTTCATTGATTGATCCTTGGATATTGGTCTTTGGTACCATCTAAGTTATTCCTGGTGTTTGATTGAAGACTCGCTGATTTCTATTAGCTCGAGTAAATCAAAACAAGAGAGAGATATTAACTCCTTGAGATACTTTTACCTAGATTGAGCCTGACTGTCTAGTTGATTCTATAGAAACTATTTCGGAGTTAGTCCATACAGATTGCTAAGCAAAATATTGGGTGGTGTTGTTAGAACCCCGTTTTCTCAATTGGTATCAGAGCAGGCAAACACCTCAAACCTTATAAGTTTGTGTTTGTTCGATCCTCAAAAGTTTATTCCTATGGTAAATATTTTTGGGAGGGTTGCTTGTGGCATCTGTAGCGCACACCAGAGTTCATTTAAGATTGTTCGGAGATTATCACACCTCATTCCTATGGGTGCACATGATAATCTATACCATCTAGCATATCAGAAAGTCCATGGTCAACTCTCAAGGGTATGGACTCTCACAAGACTTACTCTTAATATCTTTGAGGAATACTACAATAAAGGTTCCATTGACAAGGAGCTGTTCAGAGCGTTTGAAAGTGTTTTGAAATTCTTAAAAAAGCTTAATTCCATAGAGAATTTGAATTGTTCTGACAAGAGTTTTGTGCCTGTCAAATCATTTTCTAATGATGCACAAGCTATTCTCGAGACTTTCAGTGGGAGACTGATTGGTGTTCAACTACAGTCCAGTCCGAAGTTAGTTTGGAGTAGGCTAATGTCTGTAGCGGCTTGTGTGTTCAATCTGGACTAGGTCCCGGGGGTTTTCTGCATCTGCGGTTTCCTCGTTAACAAAATTCTGGTGTCTATGTTATTTCTATTTCCGCATTATTGATGGTGGATTTTAGTTCATGGCTAAAATTATAAAAAAAAATTTAATGCGCTGACATCCTACAAAGGGTAAAGCCGTTTGATAAGTGATGAGTGCAGAAAACCTCTTCATTTTATTTATTAGAAGCAATTCAATAAATACACAAGATTCACCCAGAATGATGCGTGCAACATCAATCCCAAATATTCTGTGAATTTTATTATCATTATCAATTAATGCATGATTCACATAGTATTCTCCATGCTATGTTCTCTGCCGAACTCTCAACATTGACATGAAATGACGATTAAGTGTTCACTCTCAGCAGAGTAGCATGAATCTCCCGAAGTGCCAATATTGAGATACGCATGAAATACCCAAATAGGCTACATCACTCTCTAACAAAGAGAGTCTCGCATCGACGCACTTTGGTTAGCCCGATTTAGCATGCTTAATTTCCTTAAGGGAAATCTAGACTATCCATGTCAGTCTCAGAAAATATCGCGGCCACACAAGTTGCCCGCACAATTTAACAAGCCTAACCAAACCCTGGCAAGAATAAACGATTGTCGTGATGACCACCGGCGGGCCCACTTATGCCCTAGCCAGTCGGACATCACACGAACATCTCCTAGCACCGTCAAACGCCAACCCTAAATTGGGTGCCCGTGCTTCTTTGTAGAGATTCGATCGAACATAGGTTGTTCAGGGCAGTCTTAAAAAGATCACGACCGTCCAACTTCGCCAGCCTGGTTGGACGGATTAGATCATCCCATGAATGATTGGGGAGGCGCTAACGCACACCTTGGCTGGCCCACTCTACCCTTACCCGATCAATTTGCTCACGGCATGTTCATGGAGCAATGAACGTTTACTCAAAACATGGCGAGCGTGATGCTTTCAAGGGTCGTGGAATTCCACTAGTGTCTTAAACTGATCACAACCATCCAACTTAGACAGTCCATTTGGATGGCTTAGATTGCATTTAGGACCATTAGGAAGGTGCACATGCATTCACCGTCAGCCCAACATGGGCCCCACGTGATCGATCTCCCGAAAGGAAGATCACGGCGTGCCAGACCGCTTGGCCAAAGTCACGTATGCGTGACTGATTCAAAACCATAATTAAGGTTTGCGGCAATGCACATCTGTCGTAAATCGATCGTGACCATCCATCTTCACCAGCCTAAACGGACGGTATAGATATAGACTCAAGAGGTCCCAAGGATGTCAACGTGTTCACCGTGGGCCCACCTTTGTGTGTGACCATCCGGCCTATGCAGACTAGGGCTCGACGCCTCGAAACACGCGACCCAAGCCTTTAAACCTCTTTGCGGCAATATGTTTCTGTCGCAAATCGATTACGACCACTCATCTTTACCGGTCAAATTAAGTGGCCAAGGTAGAATATTTTTGGGACCGAGAGGGGCAGGCATGCACGTCAGTGAGCCATCTTCAAGGACACCCAACTGGCTCACTCAAAAATAGCGCCCCTGCTTGGATTTGACCAAGCCAAAGAGGGATGTTTGCGCACCTTTTAAAAACCCTGAATTCCATCAACGACAACAAATATGTGCCGTAAATCATCTCGTTCGTCCAACTTTGCCAGCTTGGTAGGACGGTTTAGATTAAAAATTAAGCGATCAATGAAGCGCCTCAATGATGACCGTCCACCACTCTGCCACAGGGAATGATCGACCAGAGGGTGGCCCACCCATGCGGCCTCCAAACGATCACTCGAAGATGGTTGGAAGTGTTGCTATTTTAAGACGCTTGATCCGCGACTTATTCAATCAAGCTTTAAAACAGCGATGCTTCATGCATATCGATTGCTTTGAGGTGTTTGCTTAAAAACGATGCATTACATGCATCAAACACGCACGATATTTCATGAATATCAATTCAATAAAAAACTTAGTTATTTAACCTAATAGCACCATATGCTATTTCCTGTGGCGGGTCCCACGATTCGACCCACTCATTCGAGACATCAAACGGGGGGATACTTACTGGGGTATTGGTCTGGCAGTTTACAGCGTGCGGCGTGCAACGCGCCCATTACGAGAACGTGTCAAGAGGCATGGACGGTTAACGATGATGAGGGAAGTGGGAAAAGGCGTGATCGTGTGACAATCACCTACACGACCCCACTACTCCATCACTCAACTTCCTCCACTTCCTACGAGATGAGGATTACGCTCAAATGACTTGTATAAATAGGTTCTTCAACCTATTTTAATACAACGAACAACACAAGTGTTGTCAACACAGTATCCAGAAAAACACCCAGAACCGATAGCTTACATTATGCAAGCCAGTTCGACATTCTGATACAAGTCATAAACAGCCAACACCTTCATAATCTCAAACACCTTCTTCGCTTCCCTCCCTAAGATCAACCCTTCTCCTTCACCTTGTGACCGAATTGAATCTGGAACGACCATTTATTGGTTTAGGACATAGTCATACAGATTGATCTCTCGAATCTAAAAGTACTCCCGTGCAGTGCATTGTTTAGGGTTTGAATTCGTTTCTCATCAACACACCCAAGTTTACCAAAAACAGCAGAATCAGTTTTTACCCATAAACACGCATTATATTGTTTTATCTTTATAATTGAAATAATACAGGTTGTGCGTTGTAGATCATCAATTAGAATATCCAACCTTAGGTTGTTGATTTTTCGTTGATTGATCCTTGGATATTGGTCTTTGTACCATCCAAGTTATTCCTTGTGTTTGATTGAAGACTCGCTGATTTCTATTAGCTCGAGTAAATCAAAACAAGAGAGAGATATTAACTCCTTGAGATACTTTTACCTAGATTGAGTCTGACTGTCTAGTTGATTCTCAAGAAAGTATTTCGGAGTTAGTCCATACAGATTGCTAAGCGAAATATTGGGTGTTGTTGTTAGACCCCCGTTTTTTCAGCACTCACTGATTAGCAAATCAATACCAACGTCAACATAAATATTATTCATCATAACTTGATTTAGCTTGTCAAGAGAATCTTGTTCTTTGTGGAGATATGACTCAACATCAGAAGATAAGCTTTCAAGTTTCTTTTCAATTCCTGAAAAAACTTCAAGGGATTTTAGACCTGGTGGAGGTTTGGACAAAATTTCTTCTATAAATTTAATTAAATCAGACATGGAAGCAATTTCTGGAATCCCTGGATCTGGTGGTGCATTTATTGAGATAACACTTATATCCATATCAAATTGCTACAAACACGGACTTATTAGGTCTTTAATGTGTTTTCCTGCTCTGATACCAATTGAAAATGCGAGGGTCTGACAAACACACCCAACAATTCGTTTGGCAATCTGAGAGGACTTACTCCAATACACTTTCTAAAGAATCAACTAGACAGTCAAACTCAATCTTGAATAAAGTATATCAAAGAGTTTAATATCTCTAACTCTTAATTCAATCCGCAATCAGCAAATAGAAATCTGCGAGTCCGATTAAATAAGGAGAGTAATTTGAACGGTACGAAAGACCAATGTTCAAGTGTCAATAAATGTAAATAAACAACCAAGGTTGGATATTCTAATTGATTGATCTTAACAAACAACCTGTGATATTTCAATTATATAACAAAATATAACGCGGAAAAGAAATAACACAGACACCAAAATTTTGTTAACGAGGAAACCGCAAATGCAGGAAAAACCCCGGGACCTAGTCCAGATTGAACACCACACTGTATTAAGCCGCTACAGACACTAGCCTACTACCAATTAACTTCGGACTGGACTGTAGTTGAACCCTAATCAATCTCACACTGATTCAAGGTACAGTTGCGCTCCTTACGTCTCTGATCCCAGCAGGATACTACGCACTTGATTCCCTTAGTTGATCTCACCCACAACCAAGAGTTGCTACGACCCAAAATTCGAAGACTTGATAGACAAATCTGTCTCACACAGAAAATTCCATAGGATTGAATAAATCTTTCACCCACAGAAATACCCAAGAGTTTTTGTTCCGTATTTTTATAAATCAAGGTGAACAGGAACCAATTGATAACCAGGACTTATATTCCCGAAGAACAACCTAGTATTATCAATCACCTCACAATAAACTTAATCGACCAGCGAAACAAGTTATTGTGGAATCACAAACGATGAGACGAAGTTTGTTTCTAGAAGAAACCTAAGGTTAAAGGAGAATCGACCCTCTCCGAATAGACAGCTCCACCAGTAACAAAAAAACAAGGTAGTTTTGCGGGCTCTTAGGATAGTTTGCTCTAAATGAAAACTTGGGTATTTATAGACCAAGGAAGTTTGGACACCAAGGAATTTCCAAAACCGAAAATATTCTCAAGATATGCAATATATTTCCAAATTAGGTTTTCATAATTCCTAGAAATGCTTTGTCCAATATTAACCGAAATCTACTAGAAAATCTCCAATTAGTAAATGCACATTACCAATTTTTATTATCCATAGATATGCAATTTAATTGCTGGTAATTAAAAGCATATTAAAATTAACAACCTTAATTAAAAGATTCTCAATTTATTTCGGTCCGGGATCTCCTTGAGTTATTAAGGAATATCTTTGAACAATAAAAGATAAAAGTTACTAACATGTTCAAAGTATGTCGACATCTTATTTCTTTGTAAATCCTCTTTCATATTTACAATCTTGGAACCGATTATACCATACTTCCAAACAAGTTTAAAATTGGTTCATCTGATTTCCAAGAACTATGTGATTGATCAAATCAACACACTAATCATTGGTTTAGGGTTCTCCCAAACACAAGGATCGGTTCTACCTTAATATGATTATTGTGACCGGTTACATCAGTTACCAAATTGGTTACATCAATTACCAGGACCGTTTACCATATTCTCATGGTATTACTTGTGATCGGTCACACCAGTTACCAGGATCGGTTACACCAATTACCAGGACCGGTTACATCAATTACAAGGATCAATTACACATTCTTTTGTGATCGGTCACACCAATTACTAGGATCGGTCATACCAATTACAAATATCGATCATACCATCTTAGGTGATTACTTAGGATCGGTTACACTAATAAAAGTCATACCAAGACATAAGTCAGACGTTGTGACTACTTTTACCAAGATACATAACAAGTTATGATCGGTTCTACTAACTCACACATATTGGTAATCCAAAGATATGCAATTAATAACAATACCAATAAGCCTAGCGATTTCCCTTTCGATTCACAGAACAAGTTCATGAATGTACTTCCTTTAAACGAATGTAGACATTGTTTCCTATGATGAAATCTTCACCCATACCCATACACATAATCACAATAGCATTCATACGATTATGTCGATGTCTTATACACGAAGTTCAAAAGATAAGCATTATACTTCGTATTGTAATTCCTTAACACTATGTATACTTGAGTATAATCATTCACAACTTCGCAATTATGTTTTCAATATAACACGACTTGAAAGATACGTTGAGAATGAAACAGTTCAAGTCAAAATATTACTAACCTCAAGCGGAAGGATGATGTGTCGTCGATGTAACTTATTACTTCTTCACATTCTTCAAGTCTTCGAGTAATACTTGTATGTCTCATTATCCTAATCTTTCTATCCTAACCTATACGAAGTTGTCTCTAGTACATAATCAAGCGACTCTTTAGTTGAGTTTTGATTCACTAAAATATGACAACCTAACTTGACATACCAACGCTTGGTGGGTTCAACCGAGCTATGCTCTAGCAATCTACCCCTTTGTCAATTTTAGTGACAAAACTCTTACAATCATATGGATAAACAAATTACAAAAATTCATTATACATATGCTTGATTCCAAGTTTCAACGGCACAATACTCTGCATATATATATTCAATCCATAAATGTCGCTGAAGATATTTAAATAAAAAATCTAGTAGTCCCCCTAAAGGTGAGATAGGTAGATTTTCAATCCACACATCTTTGCTATTTCCCATTGTAGTCCAAATAACTACAATCATCATATGATATGTTTCTCCCTCTTAGTCAATGCTTTACTCTTTCGTTAGATATAACGTTTAAGCACAATTGTCCTTTCCTAAGTGATTACAAACCACTTGTTTACTCCATATATTTCTCACCCTTTTTGTCACAAAATGACAAAGTTACGAGAAAATACCAAAAACCAAAAGGATCTTACAATCTAAAAGAATTGCACAACCTATAAGAGTTAAGAACGAAGGTTTCACATACCACTTTAGATAACCAATATCAAAACTGAAACTATAACTTGGTTTTACTACGTTATCAAGGAAAAAATTTCCCAAAGAAATTTTCCCTAATAGTTTAACAAATTTACTAAGTTAAACTTAGTTCCCTTGCTAAACCGATTGCACAAGTATAATCGCTTGTTTCGATAAGACCAAAATAAATATCAGAATTGACTTTATTTTTCTCATCAGGCACTAATTATTCAGAAAATAACTTAGACCTTTCACTTTAGACAAGACGAACACTAGGTTAGTTAACTAATATTTCTTGTCAAGGCATTCGATTAGACTTGAATAACCGAATCCTTTGCTTTTGATCAGTCTAACTAAGATCAGAATTAACTTAGTTTCTCTTATCCGGAATCGAATTGGACTAAACAAATGATCCTGTATTTTTTAAGCCATAAACAATACACACAAACCAAATAAATTGACTTGCACAATTATATTTCTTAACCGGAAGCAATTAATAAACATAGAAATTAAAGCACCGCAATTGCACCGAAATTTCGTTAAGTCTAAAACCATTGATACCAAACAATAAAGAAAGATATCAAACCAGTTTTTCTTAATCGGAAACAATTGAATCACACACACATCCATCCATATATACACACATAATGGAATAAACAACAATTGTACCGAATTTTGTTAAGCAAAAGAAATACATATGCAATAAACGCATGCTTTTCTTAAACATGAAAACGATAAACTAACAAATTCGTTACCTCAAATTCCGCATCCTCTTCTCCCCTCAAAGATATATCATTAAGCGCAATTTCAAGTTATAACTCTCCCCTATTATGTTGTCATCCTCTCGCAAGAACAAAAGAAGAAGAACAACGACAACCTTTACCAGAGAAAGGTTGAATCGGTTTTAACTAATGCAAATAGAAAAAGTTGAAAACCCAAAACACATATGCTTTTATGTTAAACAAAAATTCAACATATTGTGACTTTTTCACATATGAGTTTCAATCGGAACACCTTATGATCCTTTGATATATCCTACCAACATGGGATAGAACTTAATCCCACTGAATCAAAAAGCCACACAAACCATAAGGGTTCACACATCATATGAGATTGAATATTAAGGTTGTGAAAACCGAAATCAAACATCCGATACACATAGCAATTATATAAAGCAGTTAAGCACAAGCTATGTAATCGAAAAACTATCACAAAATATTTTTTTTATAAAATAATAATTTTTTTCATAGATAATAGACAGTTTTATTCAGCAATAGACCTTACACAATAATTGAAAGAAATCAAAAATTGATGTCTATTTTTTTTGCTAATCTTAATCTTTAAACAGATTTTTCGAATATCATCTTCAATTTCCTCAAATTTTTCAGGATCTTCATCAACAACATCTTGACTGATTTCTCGGATGCTGCACATAGTACCTTGATTATGTTCACAGGCTAAGGCATTAACCTTGCGATTAATATTCCGAGCATACTCCCTATTACTGATTCCAAGTTTAATCATCTTCCTTTGGTTACGGATAACATTTCTTAGTAATGCTGCATGTTTGCGATGTGTTTCAAAGGTACTGAGGAGGACTTGTCGAAAATTGAGAATGTCAATCTTAGCATCCAAACTGTTTTGGACAAGAAGATGAGTTACATCTTCCTTTTCTTTCCCTTCATCCTCAGAACCAGATTTCTTGAAGGAAACTAGTAACACACAGGAGGTGTGGGGATTAGATTTCCCAGTTGCTAGAGTTCTCCTTTATATAGTTTTAAAATCAGGTTTGCAATCCAAGTTACCTTGGTAACAATACATTCAATATTCATCGTTAGATGAAAATCCTGATTCAACCAAGCTAATATCTTTCAACCGTTAGATCAAACTTAGATTGTTACACACAAATGAATAGTACCCTCATTTAGGTTTATGTAACCGTACCTAAACGTGTACACCAGTTGGTTCATAAATAGTTAACCGAGGTTAGCCATATGATTACTCTCATATCAACCTTATTCATCTTAACCATAAATAGTTCAAATGACTCAAATGAAACTAGTTAAAGAGTTTTTCAATTGCATATAAAACACAATCGAAACCAAATCGGTTTGATTCACTTGAATCAATCATGAACATTATATCCACGGTTTGCAAAGATTGCATTCCTTATGATTTAAATGTTTAAGTTCATGAACTGACCGATTTGACAAAGTAACCATCTTAAGTATGCCTACGGGTATGCGTACTTAAGCAACCGGATTTTGAGTTTGTAAAATTTCAAACTCCGCAGAAATTTTCGATTCGAAAACTTCCGCCAGTATGCGTACGGGTATGCATACTTAAGGTGACTAGTTTAGGAGTTTGTAATTCCCAAACTCAGCAGATATTTATGTTCGAAAACTTCCGCCAGTATGCGTACAGGTACGCATACTTATCTTGTCTCCTTCACCAATTTCGTACACACACATATGCATACTCTTGGTTCCCGGTTTATGGATTTATACACTAATGTACGAACACACTATATATGCTTATATCCAAAGATGGTTACATCATCAACTCTTTATTTCAATCATTGAAACATTCTTCTATAATGACAATAGCCGTTTTCACACACTATTAGCATCAAAGCAATTTTCAAGATATTGAAATAATCATTATCGAAATATTCCAAGCCTACATCAAATGATTGTATCACACAAACCATGTAAGATGTTACTCGGAAATTTTCTCATGATATAAGATGAACTTGGTCGAAGCGAAAGCTTACCGACACATATTTCGAGAAATATGTAAGCGAGATATACTCAGCTCGAAATCTCAAATATGTATAGAGAAAATTATATCGTAACACGACTTATGTCTCAATATAGGAGATAGTGGAAATGAACTTTCCAAGTGATAGATGAGTTCAAGTCTCCACATACCTTTTGTCAAAGAAGTTCCACAAGCTCCCCTTAGTAGTTCTTAGTCTTCAAGAGATGAACGCCGGGAGATCTAAGCTCAACTACACTATCTATATCCTACTCCGAGACATCTATAAATAGGCTAGAAATCAAGACTTATAGTTTTGATCACTAACATTGACAAACATGCTTGAGATAGCAACGCATGCGAGTTCGACCGAGCAATGCTCTAACACAAGCCTCACCCAGGGCATGGGCCTCTTTTTTCAGCCTCTTAAACACGCTCAAGACTAGTAAATTGAGTATCACGGTATAATCAGGTTCACGGGCTTGTTTCTGTTTTAGTATTGATTGTGAGAGAAAGAGATATAAACTCTTTATATTATTCCTTGATTGAGATTCATTAAGTTGTAACTCTCGGAATTGTATTTGGGTTTAGTCCATACAGGTTGTCGAACGAAAAAGTTGGTGGTGTACTTGTACCCCCGGTCTTTTCAATAATCATATTAGTAAGCAGGTTTATTATTTGGGGCATCACGGAATGATTTTATTTTTATGATTCATATTAGAAATTTTGAGAACGATTGAAGATTAAAGCATTTTATGCACGCTAACGCTTATATGTAATCTTTTCATATCAAGAAATCATGCAGAGATTCAGATTTTACTAGGAAATCAATTTTTCTCCTAATTTTGGTTTTAATATGCACCAAAATGACGATCTATAAATAGATTTAGATGATCGATCATAATTATGATGTATTTGCGTGTTTCTAGCGTCAATGAACATGTATATTTCTTGCCCTGAGAGTAAGTAACCGTATACGTAACTACACGGTGATGTTTGTTGGTGATTTGATTGTTGGATCACAATTACGATCAATTACAATCCCTAGTTGGTGATTATCTTGTTCAATACCAGTTAGGGTTTAATTATTATCTTTTGAGTCGGTTATAGTAAATTGTACAAAAAGATAATTGAGGAGAGAGAATCACTGAAAAGTGTAACTTTATTGATCAGAGTAAATTATGTATATTGTTCACGGTTTACAAGATTAGCCTCTCTGGGTATTTATATTAGCGTAGCTATCACGTAGGAAGCATGTCCAATGAGGAACCGCCTTAATATAGCTGCATATAACGTCATGATCCACTCAGACTTTACTTCCTTGCCAAGTAACTTCATCGTCTTGGGTGTAGTGCTCCTCTTTTGTTGTAATCCCTACTCCAAGTTTCGATCTCTTGGTATTGACTTTCAATTTCTTATTTGGTCTAGTCTTTGTTACGGGCTCCAGAACTCAGGTCATGAACATGGCTTTATCTTTGTCTTCAGGTTGTGAATGTGGGAACTTAGTGACCTTCAGATCTTCGCACGTACGAGAGACTCGTTTACCAGATCCTGACCTGGGTTCTGTCTCATCACTCAGCTCTTATGACCTTATAATTATCAGTATTTGGTAGATGCTATACTTTGTCATCTACATTTCTCGGTAGCTTCTTCTTTCTCTATTGTTTTCGCAAAACATATGAAAAGCAAGAACCTCAAATAAATTTCAAAATAAAAACTCGTAGAAACCCATATACGACTAGGAATTTCAACTACAACCCAACGGTAAGGCGTACGGCTAGGAAATTCAACTTAAACCAAGCCGTAAAATGATTATAATCTTAAACAGATACCCACATATATGACCCAGCCGTAGGTAAGAGTGTCAATGGTTGTCCGAAATATCCACTATCCGTCCGTATCCGCGTCCAAAAATACGAATTTTATACGAAAGTTATAACCGGATACAGATATCCAAAAAATAAATCCGAAAATCAATACCATTGGATACGAATTCGGAAGCAACAGTATTCGTATCCGAAATATCCGTATCCGATTTTGGATAGTTAATGTGTATATAATAAATATATGTCGGATGTATCATGTCACTGTACAATGTATCCGATGAATCTAGATAATCCCCATAAGAATTTCGGGAGACTTTTCCAGTTTCTAATTTCCAAGATCAATCTAATTTTTACAAACCTTCCATCTTCTTCTTCTACTCTTTTCCCCATGAATCTTATACTTAATGTTTCCATGTTTCTCCATATAAAAAACCTTGTTTTTCTTTTTGTAGGGTTGTTATTTCTCCTTTAATCTCAGCTCTCAAATGGTTTTGAAGAAGCTAAAAAGATAGTGAGTAAGATTCGTGAGAGTGTCAGGTTAAGGATTGTACCTAAACAAGGAAAGCGTAGCTGCATAAGGTGATTTTTTTTATCTCGTTTCACATTTCATTCAATGTCTGTTCTTTAGTTCCGTTTGTGTATGTTACAGTTCAAATGTTCAATATCATAGACATGATGCTAAATTTTTTACTTGAGCAATAATAACACTAAAGATTTTAATGCTTGGGTGTACATGGTTATTGTTTGATCTAATGCATAAGAGAAAAATATGTTCTATAAAATTTGCTGCCTTGGATGGATGAACCTCTTGCATTACCGATTTTGTTATGTTTTAAATTTACTCGTCGTCACTATTAAATTCGCGAGCCTTTGGCCTGACTCTTATGATATGATTATGTGTTTACCTACAAATGAAGCCTTCCTCAATCTATCACTATATATGTAACCGTTGCACCGTTCATCGTTCATCATGAATGTCTCCTTCTTATGTTTTGTGTAAACTTCTGAGTTTGAAAATTACCTATTTATAGCGATAAAGAACTAGCCGTTGGCGTTAGAGTTAACATCGAGCGATAAAGACTTTATCACTGGCGTTATTGAAAATATCGACCGCTGGGAACGCTGTCGCTCAGTGGTTTTTCCATAGTGGCGCAACTCGTTTGCCATGCCACCTGGTATGCCAAACAACATTTTTTACCATACCCATAGGAATATTCCTTAGACCTGTTTGAGATTTATCTTTTATGATGTTTTGGATCTTTTCAGTGTATTTGAATCCTACAACTCTTTATTAGGTTTTTAATGCTATTGTTATTATTTGTTTGGATGGATTATCACTTAGAACAAGACTAGAACATCAAAGAACATCTAAAGACTTAAATGCCTAGATAAATAAAGCTCCCATGTTGAATGGTGAGGAAACTTTCGCTTCCTATTGACCGAAAAAGGTTTTTTTGCGTTTTGTGAAACAAGCGTTTTGGTGAGGACACTTGGCAACATATGATTGGTTTAAAAAGAATAGGAAAAAGATTAAAAAAAAGAAACCAAATTCAATTTGGAACTCATGACGCAGAAATATTTAGGTTAGGACACTTGGAAAAGTATGATTGGTTTAAAATACAAACTCAAAACGAAAGCCTAACTTACCGTGTTTGAAATTTTATGGAAGTCCAAATTCAATTTGGAAATCGAGTACGTACCTACCATATTAGGACTATTTTTTCCAAATTAATAAATAAAGGGAGGAAAAATCCACATTTTCCACACGTATTTTCTGCGAAAATAAATGGAATAAATAAATAAAATATGTACATATTTTCCAATTATTTATTGTATTTTCCCTGTCACACCAAATAAAAAATGCATCACCACGGGGCGGGCCGAAACCCCGCGCTTACACCAAATCAAAATGCATCACCACGGGGCGGGGTGAAGCCACACGCACACCAAATCAAAAAGGAATCAACACGGGGCGGGGCATAGCCCCGCACACATCAAGTTAAAAGAAGGAAAATACCCGGTGCGTTGCACGGGCACAAATCTAGGCTTAATTTATGGAAGTCCAAATTCAATTTGGAAATCGAGTACCTACCATATTAGGATTATTTTTTTCAAATTAATAAATATAGGGAGGAAAAATACACTGCCACGAGACATGGCGAAGCCCTACACACACCAAAGGAAAAAAAACGCCACGAGACGGCAAAGCTCCCCACTCACCAAATCAAAAATGCGCCTCGACAGGGCCAGGGCGAAGCCTCGCGTACACCAAGTTAAAAGAAAGAAACGCCCGGCGCGTAGCATGGGCATAAATCTAGTTTTATACTAAATCTTTCATCAGAGATTTCTCGGATCCGATAATTATCCAAAATACGGAAAATATCTCGGATACAAATTCGGAATACAAAAATGAATATCGGGCAGAATTTCGAATCGGATTCGAATGCTAAAAAATATTTTCGGATACGAACTCGGATATGGCTGTATAATGTGTCCGTTTACAGCCCTAGCCGTAGGTGAGACTTACGACTACGACCCTTCGGTTTGCTTCGCCAATGAATCTTCGCCACTGAGGGCAATAGGCTATTGCATTCGTACTCGATTTCAAATCGGAAAATGGGTCATTTTTCCAAATATTTTTAGAACATGGTTCTAATGGACGAGTAAAAATAAATATGGGTGAAATGGACACCAAAAAAATAGCAAGGATGAAACTGGATTCATCATGGCTTAAACTTAAAAAATAGTGAGGATGAAACTGGATACATCCTGATGTAAATTAAAAATAAGAAAAAGTATTTGAAAATGGATAGGATGAAACTGTTTACATCCTGGCTAATTTCAAATTTTTGTCCATTTAAACAGTATCAAAATCTAGGTGTCTTATTCACCCAAAAATGATTGATTTTGATCTTTTTAATCAATTTTGTGATTTCAAATTCCGTGCTATGTCCCACGGTATATAAATTTTTTAGCAATTTTGACCAACACCTTCTATTGCAAATTTAAGTTATGGCAATCTTCGTCAAAATCATACCTTCCACCAAGATGCTCCAATAAATTATTACTTGCTGCCGCGTCAAGATAAGATCATGGTACTGCATGATTTAGTATTTGTTACGACCTATAATAATTGATTAATATATGATTGTAGTGTTTTTGTGATGATTGATTTACTTTTCTACAATTAGTACCCAAGAGTAACGTAAAGAACAAACTAGATGGGTTTAGATTTTTATACTTAGTTACTCTTTCGAACTTTTTATTTAGGATCTCTTTATCATATATGGTTGAAATCCATTCACACCTACAAATTTTTTTCTTGCTCTATACTTGATATCTAAGCAAGACATAACTATGCATGCTATCTAATAAACATGTGGTACCATGTTCTTTTAGTTAAACTATAGTTAAATTAACACAGGGTCACAATCACAATATTCTTCTTTTAATGTTGGAAAACTTAATCTACAAACGATAGTTCGTAAAGCTAACCGTGCTTTGTATTAGAATAACAGTTAGTAGATAGCTATGGATATGGTATGAAATGCATGGCACAGAGCAGTATTGAAAGGAAAATCAAATCAAATGAAAAATTGAAAATTAGGTAGTATGAGAAAAGTAAAGTTGGAATGGATTAGTGGGGATTTGTCAATATCAGTGGATAAATAGCGGTATATAATTTATACGAGGGCACCGATAGCCTCATAGCACGAACCTTATCGATATTTCTGCAAGTGCGCTATCTAGACAAGGAAGACTCGATGTAATATCTATTTTATGTTCCAAGCAGCACACTGCCTCCTATTTGCATACTCTTGCTTTTACCTAATCACCATATCACGGGTAATTATTTCTTGCTTTTATCATCTTTCTCTTGTGGTTTACTATCAGACAGGTACTATAAGGTATCGGTTGCCTTTAATCGGGTGGATTTGCTTGGCTTAGCTAAAGGGTGGATCACACCTGATCCTCCTTTAATCTAAGCTTTGCCTCATTTTCCGTTTGAAAAAAATGTTTTACGAAAACTCAGTTTGCGTGCTATTTTGGTCGAATACTGATCCGTTTGGTTATATTTGTTTGACCTTTTTTTTGTCACACTTATGTTACACTCAATTATAATCATCCATTCTTTGTGCCAGATCTATTTTCTTCACCTTAGGTCTTTAAGGGATATTTATTGCAAAATTTTGGCAAAAATGCCTATAAAAAGAAACTAGATTTTCTTCTCAAATCACTCGAAAACATCTTCATACAACTTGATTATTCCACCCAAATCATCTTCCCAACTTAAAGGAATTTTCCGTCTTTCTTTCCCATCTCTTTTGTAGACAAAAATATCGCAGCCTAAAACGTCGCAAACTAAACCAACGAAAAGATACACTACTATGGAAAACATGAATCTTGTCATTACATATTGTGTTATAGAGAGAAAAGGAAGTAGTCGGATATGAACGCGCTTTAGGAAAAGCTTCTTGAAAAAATTGTAGACGCTTGTGGTGGAAATCCATATAATCGTACTGTAACCGGAGTTCGAAGTAATTTTAGCATTATCAATAATGTGTTTTTTTTTTGATATCTTGCAATTGTTGACGCATATTATCCGAACTTGGATAAGAATAACATGTTCACAAAACTTGTTATATATTTCTTTTTGTCTATATTTTTATTTCTCCATATCTTATGCTTCGTTTTACATTAATGTAGTTTACAAAGGCGAGAAACCATTGAACCGAATATTTCAAGACATACAAGAAATCCTCCAGTCACTAAGAAGTATTTGAGTTGGTTAAAGACATTAGAAATGTAGGATAAAATCAAGATGAAGATATGGATGAAGTTGTGTATTCTTTGTCAATCCAATGACCTAATACCTCAAATATGTTTTCAAGTCAATCCCCAAATTCTCAAAATCCATCGCCAAGACAATTTCGCCAGACCCCAATTGCAAATATCAATTCTTAAATCCGTTTAGTCTACCTTGTGTTAAGCAGGATATATAACCAGTACCGACCAATATACAACCATTGAATCGTCGACTGATGGAGTAAGCAATACCAATAATGTACCCGATAAACGCAAGTCAAAAGCTTCAATTAGAAAGACCACAACAAAGAAAAGGGTCTCTCAAACAAGTAAACCCACCACACCATCATCACAAGGATCCTAAGTGAGTGACGCGGGAAGTAAACTTGTCGATTCTTAAAGGAAAGTCAGCAGCAGTTATGTTAGAGCATTGCTCGGTCGAACTCACAAGTGTTGCTATATCAAGCGTGTTGTCAAATTTAATTGTCAAAACTATATCTTGATTTCTAGTATGCAATTAGTTAAGTCTCGGTCTAGGATAGAGGTAGTTGAGAAACGACCCAGTCATCATTTGCGTTCTATCGTTTGAAGGCGAAGATCAACCGAAGCTTTTGGAGAACTTCATCAACAAAAGGTAAGTGAAGACTGAACCACCTATTTCTCAAGTTATATTCACCTTTCTATCCTTGAGACGATTATCGCATAACTAATTAAACCAGTTTGTATAAACAAGAATTTCGAGTCAAGAACTAATTATTTAGTTTACGAATTTCTCGAAATATAATGACTAAGCTTAATGAACATTTTTCATACTTGATCAAATTTCGGTGGAGAACAATTTATTGTTCGGAACCAAATCATAATTCAAGTTTGTCATTTGAAAATAGCCCTAGAACAGTGATATATGTCATTGTTGATTCAGGAATGTTTCGAATTAATTTAGAGAAATATAAAACTACTATATTCGGAATACAAGACAGTGTTATCAGTCTTACAAACTGAGAAAACTGTTATATGTCTGAAGCTGTAATACATGTACTTGTACGCGTAGCGGAGCAGCTATTGTCTGAGGGTGAAAATGATTTCTGCTGATTTTGGTAATTTCGGGTGTGTGGGTGAGAAACGAGTTTAAACCCTAAACAATGTACTTCAAGGGAGTACTTTAGATTCGAGAGATCAATCTGTACAAATCCGGCGTAAACCAAGAAATGAACGTTCCAGACTTGCTTCGTTCACAAAGTGAAGGAGAAGGGTTGGTTTTGGGGAGGGAAGCGAAGAGAGTGTTGAGACCAGAATAATTGATTCTGGAAGTGTAGTTGTTTCACGACTTGTATCAGAAAGTGGGAAGCTAACAGATGGAAATCTAGCAAATATTTTGTGAGTGTTGTATCCTTCTGTCCTGAACTTGATGTTCGGTGGAAATAGGTAAAACCTATTTATACAAGCCGAAGTGAAACGTACTCTGGTCTCGTAAGAAATAGAAAACGGATGAGTAAATGGGAGGAGGTGGTAACCGGTAATGCCTGGAATTGATGTTCCATAAAAGAAAGCGTTTCACCATTACTCCCTGTATTTACTAACCGCCTCATCCTTATGACACTGTCTTATAAAGGGCGTAGTGTACGCCGCACGTTGTAAACCGCCAAACCAATACCCAATGAGCATCCCCAGTTTGTGACATGTGTTGATGTCTCGAGTGTTTTCGTGGAAAACATGTAGCATGTTGTTGTTCGGCAAGTTGAGCTTGGGAGACTTGCCGGCTCGGTGGTGACCTTCGACGGTCGAGATTTTGCATCTTGAGAGGAAGGGTAGCCGTTGATTATTGCAACCCTTCGTTTGGTAGCCAGTGGCATGAAAGCATGGCCGGTACGGATTTAATATGGCATAGTTTAGGCGCGGCCAAAAGTTAGGGTTTTGGCTTTGTTTGGGCGCGACCAAACTAGGGCTTGGCGTCGGGCCAAAGGTTTCCATGCGTTAGCTGGTAACCTTGGACGGCTAAGATCTGCATCTTAGATGAAAAAGTGGTTGTTGATATTCACAAGCCTTTATTTTGGTAGCCGCATAGGGAAGGCTGGCATGGTATGGCGCGGAAACGTGGTTGGCATGCCATTGGCACATGTGGCATGGCTGGCATACCTTGGCGCGGTTTGGGAGTGGCCAAAACAAAGGTTTTGACGTTGGGCCAAAGGTTACCATGCGTTGGTTGGTGACCTTGGACGGCTAAGATTTGCATCTTAGATGAAAGGATGGTCGTTGATCGTTTCCAACCTTTGTTTTGGTAACCGCATAGGGAAGGCCGACATGGTATGGCGCGGCAAGGTGGCTGGCATGCCATTGGCACATGTGGCATGGCCGGCATGCCTTGGCGCGGTTTGGGAGTGACCAAAACTAGGGTTTTGGGCCAAAGGTTACCACGCGTTGGTTGGCGACCTTAGACGGCTAAGATTTGCATCTTAGATGGAAGGATGGTCGTTGATCGTCGCAAGCCTTTGTTTTGGTAACCGCATAGGGAAGGCCGGCATGGTATGGCGCGAC